>NC_047662.1:83643422-84266859 GCF_011762505.2 Arvicanthis niloticus | reverse complement strand
GTGTGGGCTTCAGGGGTCAAACTCAGATTGTCGGTTTTAGTGGCAAGTGTCTACCCTCTAGGCTGTCTCAGCCACCATTTAGTCTATCCTTCCTTTCTTTCTTCCTTCCTTCCTTCCTTCCTTCCTTCCTTCCTTCCTTCCTTCCTTCCTCCCCTCCCTATCTATCTATCTATCTATCTATCTATCTATCTATCTATCTATCATCACTGATTTTTTTCTCTGTTCTCTGTCTTTGGGTTTCCATCTTGAAGCTTTTGTGATCTGTTTTTGTTTATTGGAGTCCTTCTTGGAATTTCAGGGTGGTAGATAGGAATCAATCTGTGCTCTTATGGCTTGATCTCGGTTGCTTCATTCATGTATTTCATTATGTTTTGATTCAGTGTGTATGAATCTGCTTCCTTGCCTATGACCTTTAGAAGCACTTCTTAAGCATTCTTTCTTGTTCCCCTGGGGGAGACAGACAGGACAGGTACTCTCACAGGCTTGAGTTGCTGGGCCTCTTTCCTCCCAGCAGTTTTGATCACCCTTTCTGTAAAGTAATCCACTCTTCCTTGCTGAAGCTGGTGGTGTGGAGCTCTAAGAGTAACAAGTCAGCCTTGAAATGCAGATGCTCCAAGGAGCTCCAGTACACTTCGGGCTGGCCTCCAGCAGTCAGGAAGGTGCCCTTGGGATTCACAGCTCCCGGAAAAGGTCCCGGAAAAGGAAGAGTTACCTCTTCCTTGCTGAGGTCCACATCAAAGGGGAAAAGCAGGTTCTTAGCTCACAGTTTCAGAGGTTTCAGCCTGATGACTTTCCCCTTGTGGCCCCTCATTTAGGGGCCCATGGAGAGGCAGGCATAACAGAAGGGGGCTTGTGGTGGGGAACACAGTTGCTGACTTTGTGGGAAAGTAGAAATGAGGGGAATGGGCCAGCATCCCAGTAGCCCTGCCTTGCCTCACCCCCCGTGCCCTAGCTTCCTTTGCCCAGTCCTTACCTCCTAGAGGCTCTTTTATCTTTCAGCCTAGAGTTCCTTTCCCACAGAGGACATTTTAGATGCACCCCACAGCCACATGGCTCCGCATTTGCTTGTCTCCAGTTTGTAAGTCATTGGTTGGTTTTCAGCTTTTCCATCTCCCTTTTTGTGAGAACAGGAAGAGATGACATTTGAGCCCTTTACACATGTGAGCTGGCACTGGAGGTCCCCATGTGGTAGTTCTTGACAGCCTCTGGTGTCATGATTATTCTAGAGTTTGATGCTCTAAACTAGCATTAAGGCTGGCAGAGTCAACCAGGCCTGGGCATGGATATTAACCTACCTGATCCTGTCTCTTCGTTCTTGGCTCTGGGGTTTTGGTTAGTATTCCTGCCCTTGTGAGGGACAAGTGGTAGGTAGATAGACCATAGGGTTATGTCTTGTGTCCAGTTCCACTTTGTCTGCTGTAGTTTGCTCAGCTATGCAGTGGGGACAGGGTCAAAGCCTGTCAGTACTCGTGCTGTGATGAGAGTAGTAACCCACCCAGTTGATTTCTCCCTAGAGATGAGGAAGTGCTTGAAATGAATAACTAGGTTTGGGATGTGGAAAGAGCCAGAAATGGGGTAGGGTGCTGAGACTAGAGGCTAGCCAGGAACGATCACTCTGAAGCAAACCTTGTGGTTAATAGGGAAAGTGTTCTAGGGACAGGACAGTAAGTGCAAAGCCCTGAGGTTGGAATGAACTAGGTGTGTTGGAGGAATATCAGAACACCTCCCTATGGGGAGGTGGGAATAATAAGAAAGTAAGGAATGGCAGATGGTCTTATGGTCCACTGAGGGAGGAGTTGGGGTTTTTCATTTGTTTTGGTTTTTGTTGTCTTGGTAAGGTTTTTGGCGTGTTGACAGGGTCTGAATTGGGGTTTAAACGGATCTCCTGGCTGCAATGGCTACCAACAGTGGAGATGAGGATACTGGGAAAGTTTCGCAGCATCCCAGAGACAGGTGGTGCTGGCCAGAAGAGAGATGTTGGGGAACAGAGATGGACATGAAAGGTAGAGCCAGCATGATTGTGCACGTCACACAGGTGATGAAGGGTGAGACGAGGAGGCACCACTGACAGAGCGTAGCTCTACCCTAGGCACCAGTGATTGATGAGATGGGATTTGGAGAATGGTCTCTGTGGGGAAGGATGGAGGTGAAGATAGGAACCTTTACAGTGTCCAGGCTGCCCCAGAACTAATGGTTAAGTCAGGAGCCAGGAGCAAGTCTGGACCAGGCCAGACGTGTCAGGGCTGAACACTACTACATGGGCGTTTGACCATGGGTCTTGTGGCTTACCTTGGGAGTGTTGGGGGCAGAGAGGAAAGTCAGGAGGGCTCCTCAAGGTGAAGAAGAGAGAATTCAGGAACAAGGACAAGATTAGCCATGCTCACTGAGGTGAGAATCTTAAGGATCCAATTGGCTTGGTGTAATCAGCCACTGGTAACCCTGGGTACTGTGCTCTCCATGGAGTGCCAAAGTGGAGGTGGCACTCAGAATTAATGCCTGAGTATTGAAAAATGGAAATTAGAGTTCAGGTATCTTTAGGGAGTTTTGTGCAGGAGTCCAGTTAGAAAGAAATCCATAGAGCTGGTTCACAGGGGACATCTTGCCTGAGAAAACATCTGGTGACTTGAGAAAAGGATACCTCAGGAGAGCTGAGGGGAAGTTGCCTATACAGTGGCCTGTGTGGGCAGGATGACATTGACCCAATGTCTGGCTGGAAAGGTCCAGCTTAGTCACTATGACAGGGAAGCGTTCTCGTGTAGACAGAAGAGGGCTGCTGGAGTTGGTGGTATGATAATAGGGTGTTTTCTTCTGATCGCTCTCATTTTCTCCAGAAAGCACTCATTGTGGAGAACAGGTTGTTTGTGGTTTGAGGGGCTATCTGCTTTAAATGCTCATGTGGAAGTACAGACCATGGTGGAAATGATCGGCTGAATGAAGGGCCTACTGTAGGCTTGTGGTCTCAGCTTTACAATGAGATAAGCCTTCTGCACCAGGCAGTCAAGAAGCTGGTTTGGGGGCTTGCCAGGTGTGAAGACGAAGAACTGGGTTGAGAATGGTGACACACGGGATCTTGTGATAGGTCTGGCTTTAGCTGGGGCAGACAGCAGAGAGGGGAGGGGACAGGCATCTGGAAAAGGTGTGATTAGATAAGGGGCAGAGGTCCCTTGGGGTCCAAGATTGATGGGTGGACTGGGAGTCTGAGAATGGGTGCTTGGAGTTGAGATGGTGACATGATGGCCTCTTTACTGAGGCCTGAGTCTGACGTGTTAAGTTGGGGAAGTTGAGCAGGTGGGAGTGTTGGACATAGGAAGACCACTGGAGAAAAAGAGGTCAATGAAGGAACCGTGATAGTTGGATGTCTGCTTATTCGTTCTGCTAAAATACAGGCCAGGCACAAGGTGACAGCGAAAAAGACGATGAGTGAGACTCATGGGTGTGTGGCATCTCTATGATGTCCTCAGAGGGCTGCCAGAAGGCTCTCCCACAGAATGGGCTTCAGTGCCACTGCCATATTCTGAAGTATAGCAGTGCCATGAGGTGATGACAGGGAAGAGGACACTCAAGCGTGTAACTCCTGACCCTATTTGAAAGGCAGGGACAACAGTTGTCTGACCTCTTGTGTCAGTTGTGAGGAACTGACAGAATGCAGGGGTGGTACTTGAGCCCTGCATTTATTTGACTGACCAGAAGCCCCCAGAACTAGTTGCTGCCCTTACAGAAGTAGAGTTGTCCTTAATAAGGAACACTGGCTTTCAGAGAGTGGGTGTTTTCCCAAGGAGGATGGCTGGAAGAGAGCATGGCCCAGGAAGGCTCTCTAAAAGGGACTCCTTTGGTTATGCTTGTCCTGGCAGTAGGTTGAATGAAGTTTTCAGGTACTTGGCTGGGAGTTGGTCAGTTCTCCTGACTTCTCTGTCTGACCTTCCCAGTTGACATTACTGCCAGCTCCAGTGGGTTGAACTAAGAACTGGAGTGGGAGCTTCAGGTCCAGGGGTGGGTTAAAGAGAGATGCCAATGGTTCTGGATCTGCTCTCATCCTCAGAGCCACATTGGATTACATGAGCTTCCCTCTACTGGGTCCTGGAAGCACTCAGTACTGTGCCCAGGGTGTCACTGTGCCACAGAGATGAGTACAGGACAGGGGCTAGCAGTGTGATATTCTGGCCTCTCTCTTCCTGCCCGGGTAACCTGAGTAACAGCAGACTTTTTTGTGCCCATTGGTTGCTTCTGGCTACAAGGGTCTAGGAGTCTTTCAGCAGGCTCTGTTCTTCTTTTCTTCTTCCCCTAATCCAAGTCAGGCTTAGCTGGCTCCATCAGTACCTGGGTGACTAAATACTTACCTCTGCACTGGTATTTGGTGAGGATGGGCAGGTTTTCTGTAACCCTCAGTGATGTCCTCAAGATGGGCACATGGCAGATGCTCAGGTTTATTTGCTGAATGAATCACATCCATGCTCACTTGCTTTTCATGGCAAGTCAGGGGGTGTGGTCAAGTGGCTGCCAGAGAAGTCGATCTGGCTGATTTCTCCCAGTGTGTTTCAGGATTAATGCTTTTATCTCAGGGGAATGGCCATTGGCTTAGGGCACCGACTGGTATCTTGAATACTTTTCCAGGGGACTCTAGAGATGGTGTAGTGTAGTCATCTGGGGATCAGACTTTGGAGGCAAGGAGGACCTGGATCCACATTCTTGTGCTACCCAATTAATCATGTTGTCTTTGGTCTCTCTCTCTCTCTCTCTCTCTCTCTCTCTCTCTCTCTCTCTCTCTCCCTCCCTCCCTCCCTCCCTCCTTCCTTCCCTCCCTCCCTCCCTGCCTCCTTCCCTCCCTCCCTCTCTGAGTCTAAGCCTTAGCTTACACAAAGAAAAGTAACAAAAAGGATTCCTCAGGATGATAATGTAAATTTCAGAGGCAGGAAACGAAGTGCCCACTATGTGACATTGTGTGAATTTCAGAGGCAGGAAATGAAGTGCCTACTATGTGACATTGAGAATAAATGAGTCAGCAGAAGAGCAATGTGGGAGGAATGGTCAAGAATCTTGTAGAGTCTGTCAACTCTGAAATAAATTGCTAGTTTGCTGTGCTACCATAAAGGTCCTGGGACTTCTGCCTAGGCAGCATAGAATGGTGAGAAGAAGCACAGTTTCTGGAATGTGGAGGGTGCCCTGGCCTGTGGCCCATGGTTCCCTTTGAGTCTCATCTTCATACCCCATCATCTGGTCCATGAGGGTTGGTGGAGATGTGCATGAAAAGTGCTTACAGCAGACCCAGAGCGTTGCCCAGTTCTTTGTCCCTTATGGGCTGGACATTTGCTACAGAAAAGTTCAAGGACAGAGGAGCCCCAGTCTGGTTACTATTTTATTTTATTATTTTATTTTTTGTCTTATTTTGTTTTCTGAAGATGCCTGGAAACACCTTTTCATTGCAGTATTTTCACAATTTCCCTATAGTTAGTCATTTTTAGTGTTTCTCTCCCTTCTTGCTTGTATTTTTCCAGGCATCTCACCCATGTCTTCTCATTAGATAAGTTCTGTTTGTTCTTAAGCCTCCCGAGTCATTTAATCCCTCGTTGGTGTTCATAGCTGTGCCCCTCTCCTGCCCTCTTCCCCTCTCACTGTGGAGGTAACAGGGAATCTGGGGCCTCAAACTCCCAGGCAGGGTTTATAACACAGATGAAATGTAAGTATCCCAAGGGGCCTTGCAACTTGGACTTTTCCTTTTCAAAAACTTATTTAGACGTAATTGAGGCTTACGGAAGAGTTGTAAGAACTGTACAGATAATTCCCATGTGTTCCTCACTCACTTTGCCCAGAGTTCCCACACTGCTGGATCCCTCTCTCCCTCTCTCTTGCCTTCCTGCTTTCTCTACTTTTACAGACTTTGTCTCTAGATAACTCGACAACATTGGTGCATGCTTCAGGATGAAATTCCTAAAAGCAAGGACTTTTACTCACATAAATGTGGCACAGTGATCAGATTGGGAAACAATGCAGAAGAACATTGTTAACCTGTAAACCTGATTCACACCTGTCTCCCATCTATCCCAGAGCCCCTAAAGGAGAAGAAGGCCCCGAGTCACTAGTGGATTCAGTTTTCTTATCTGAACCAGAAGCAATCCTAAGTCTTTTAGGACCCACATGTAGTTTGTACCCCACACCAGTCTTGCCATTCAATATCCCTCACCTTGAGAATGTGTGGACTTTCTTGATAGCTGGAATGAAGATAAGCATGTCTGAAAACCTTTCCAGAAGCAGTGGGGGCTCTCTGAGCATCCTTTCAGGGGTCGTATGACCAGTTGCCTGTTTGCCCTCACTTGCAAAGATGTATTCATAGTTTCTAAAATTCACAAATTTCTGTGGGGCTGCCTCTGGACTTGTTCTTTTAAATGCATTGGTCTGCTTACCTAAGCATTTGTTTTTTCACCTGATTTAGGTGCTTGGTACTGTATTAGTGTGAGGCCATGGGTTATTGTTTTAAAAGATGTAGACTCTATATCAGAAGTCAGAAGTTTGGCAGAATCTTTATGTGGACTCCACTCAGTCTCTGAGGAATCCTATTGGGATTTTGCCCAGAATCACTGAAAGTTGTGAATCCGTTTTGAGGGAAGTGACGTATTTATGGTGTGCCAGCTTCCTGTATTGCTGTGCCTTTGATGTTTCTAGGAGAACTTCACTATGGTCTCCTGGGTGACTCTCTCTTCTTACTGGGTTTGCTATGTGCTGTTTCATAGCTTGTGTTACTCACACAGTGCTGGGAATTGAACCTGGGGCCTCACACATGTTAGCTCTAACCACTGAGCTGTATCCCATCCCTACCTACCCATTCTACCTTTCATTAATTATTATTGGTACTGACTTGTGAGTAATTATTCTATATTTTGATTAATACAGTAGTGTATGTAAGTAATGGCTTTTTTTTTTTTTTTTTTTTTTTTTTTTTTTTTTTTTTTGGCTTTTTGTAGTAGTCAGGATCTGCAGAAGAGTGTTGAGGAATATGGATATTTTTGGATATTCCCAACTTTAGCTGGAATAGCGCCCCTGTTTTACTATTGTATGGGCAACGGTTTTAAAACATATCTATTTAAAAGATGTAAAGAAATTTTTTAGCATAGTAAGTCTTTTTTGGAATGGTATTGATTTTGCAATTTGGTATCATATTTTATTTGCTAACATTTATTTAAAGAGGTTTGGATCTGTATGATTTATGTAAAATTTAGTCACAATTTTTGCTAATATTTATAGAGCAAAGTTTGGATTTGTATGATTTGAGTAAAATGTATACACTGGTTTTTCCCCTCTCAAATTTTTCTTGCCTAATTTTAATAGAAAATTTGGCTTTGTAGCAAGAATTTTAATGCCTTCTCCCCAACCTCCTGCCCAGCAAGTCAGAAAGCAGATGTCTTTTTCCTGAGACTTTAGTATAATTTGCCTATGGAATTATTTGTATAGTCCTGATAATTTTATAATTCATATTTTCTTCTCAGATTATTAGCCTATTTAGGGTTTTTGTTTCCTCTTGAGTCAGTTTTGTATAATTTTCCTTTATTTAGAGAATGTCTCTTCTGCTTGTGTTTAAAAATACACCCATATAAAGCCTTTCTTCTGGTTCCTCTTTTTACTATTATTTTGAATTTATTTGTATTTCCTTGATCAGACTTACCGAGGGGCAGGCAGGGAGCTATTTAATTAGTGATTTAAAGCACTTGTCCCTGGTTTTATTCTCAAGTCTTCAGATTTTCTTTCCTGTAGCGTATTTTTTCATTCATTTCTAGTTTTGATTTTTTCTTCTCCTTTGTTCCTGTTTCTGAATTACGGCTTTAGAGCCCACCCTTGGGCATGGCTCTATAGCAGCCTCAGTGTTCACTATTTAAGAGTCTGCATTCTTTAATTTCTTTTTAAAATACTTTCTTTCTCTGGGCAGTGGTGGCGCACACCTTTAATCCCAGCACTTGGGAGGCAGAGGCAGGCGGATTTCTGAGTTTGAGGCCAGCCTGGTCTACAGAGTGAGTTCCAGGACAGCCAGGGCTACACAGAGAAACCCTGTCTCTACCCCCCACCCTCCCCCCCAAAAAAAAAACTTTCTTAAGTGACCTTTGGGTTACAGTTCCAAGTGGTTAAATTTTTGTGCCTTTCTTTTTGTTTAGGTTTTTAGTTTTATTGCTTTCAGAGGATATGGATAGCCTAGATAATTCCTGAGTTTTTTTTAAATGGAGTTTTCTTTGTTGCCTCTCACAAGATCATTATTCTATGGATTTTTTGACATATGTTATATATGTTATATATGTATACGAAATATATCGAACAGTTTAGTTGTGTCTTTAAAGTCTTCTCTTGCCTCATTTGTGTTCGCTTTATTTTAATGGCCGTGATCTGCCCATTCCTGGGACATGTGTGTTACAGTCTCCTCATGAATGGCCTTTCCCTCCATCTCTTCGTGTATTTTCGGAAGTTTTCACCTGGGCTGCTGCTGCTTCTCCTTCTTCTTCTCCTTCTCCTCCTTCTCCTTCTTCTTCTTCTTTTTTCACTGAGATATAAAATTTCTTTATTGTGCATTTTTTAAAAATACATTTAAGAGTTTGCTCTCTATAAATTTACTTTTTGTTTGGGGGCCTGTTATCATTTTCACATGTTATTGACATGGGTCTGGTGTAATTTATTAGTTTCTTTTGAAAATAAAAAAGTTTTTTGCTTTAGCATATAATACACAAGAAACCATAAGAGGATATTAGAGGCTGCTTTGCATAGCACCAACCTTATGGGTGCCTCCACAGCACCCAGGCCCTTCTGTTTTTCTTACCGTTTTGGGGTCTATCTTTAATTCTTGACCTGTCTGCCTGCATCACTCAGTTTGTGATACCTAGTTCTAACAGGGGAATTATCATCCATATTTGTTACCATTACTTACTTAATTTTCAACGTCTTCCTTTTTTGCTCCATTTAAATCCCCCTTCTATCTGTTGGGTTGCCAAAGTTGTCTTTTCAATTCCTCTTTCTGCTTTGTTTTCTTTCTGTCCTCCCCTTATGCAAACCTTGCTCTTTATGGCTTGGAAGTCATGGTCCTACTCTTCATGTCTTAGGTGTAAATCTGTAACAAAGATATTTAACCTTGAGCAAGAATAAATTAGCATTACTAACACCATCCCCCTGCAAAGAATGTGAGCCTTCCCACCCCAAGTACAACTGACCTTGCCATGCACTTGTACCTGGCTGGACCCTTCCCCCACTGTCTCTCTGGGTTAATGGAATATGGGATTTTAAGTTTCAGCTTTTAAGAGGGAGGGAAACCCATCTGTATTGTTCTGGGAAATCATAAGTGCCCCCGAACCCTCTGTCACCCTGTAGATTTAGGTCTGTCCAGCCCAGTTCCTTTGCAATTGCATCTTTTTCTTCTTGTTCACAGTGTGGGTCTGGAAAGGACCTTGCTTTCTCTCAGTCTGGAGTGCTGGGCTTGGGAACTGTTCTCCAGACCTGTACCCACCACGCCCTTGGTCTTCACTTGCATAGCCTGGGTCTTGTCTCTCTGTAGGTTTTCTCCCTTCATGGAGGCCTCCTCATTGCCTTCAGGTTGGGAATCTGATTAGAAGTGTCTAGAACTCTTGTTTTATTTCTCTTCAACTTTGGAACTTGGTCTTTGGCTTTGGAAACTCTGGCCTTTTTTCTGGTCCTGTTCTCCACTCTGGAGACTGATGGGTCAGTCAGTGTTTGAGGTAGAGATGTCTTGAATCCCTTCCAGCTAGAGTGCCTGGGTCACTTACTACACTCCACCTCTGCTAAACTGGCTTTTCCCATCTGGAAGAGGCCAGTGGGACGTGGCTTAGAGTAGGAAGGGTTCTTCATGGCAGGTGGTGGAGATGGAGGCAGGATCTGAGTTGGACTTGGAGAACAGGCAGGCTAAAACTTTGGATGGAACTTGTGTTTTTATTCACTTTTTATTATTTAAATTTCCACATAGAAGAATAGCTTGGTGGGAGCTAATTTTGCTCACCTGAGTCTTAACTTTCCTCACCCACCGATACCGTCAACATCTCCTCATCACTATATTTGGTCTTTCTGGTTAATGTGACTTTACTGAAGTCAGAATCGAACATTGAAAGAGCTTTTACTTTGGCACAGCATGCTTTAGACTTTACAAAAACCCACTTTGATACATACAGTAAATAGGCGACCAGTCTTTGTGCAAGTATGGTGCCTGGTGTGCCTGCTTGTGTTCTCTTCCGTGTGTGTGTGTGTGTGTGTGTGTGTGTGTCCACTTGTCAGCTCAGCACCCTGCCCCCCGCCCCCCGCCCTTTCCAGCTATGCATTCCAGACCCTGCATGCAGTAGGTGCTTAGAGAATGCATGGAGAGAGAGAGAGAGAGCAGGAGTCAGCAATCCACTGTTCTGTGCTGGGAAAGGGTTTCCTCTCACCTCGCTGGGCAGGGTTCCCTTGCATTTATAGGTTCAGGAAAGATTTTAGTTGTGGTTGAATGACAGCAGGGGTTCTTTCAGGAAAACTAGAAGAACTGGTTTAGAACCATTGTGAAACTCCATTTTTAATAGCGGCAAGGTGAGGCTCGGCAACTTCAAAAGGGGCGAGCAAAAGTTTGCACAACAGAGAGGCTGTAGCGAGGCTTCAGGTCCCTCAAATTCTGTATCATCTTCAGCTTCTAATGATTTGTTGTTGTTGTTGTTGTTGTTGTTGGTGGTGGTGGTGGTGGTGGTGGTGGTGTGTGTGTGTGTGTGTGTGTTTGAAGAAGGTGTAATGTATTTAGAAGTTTGTTCAGGGCTGGTTTTGTCAAGTGGATAACTGGCCCAGGAATATCAAGAGGAAGACAGAACTGTCTAGGAGTGAATGGGAGGGTGTGGTATCCAAATGTCTTGTCTTTACTTAGCAGGCAGTTTTGAGCATCTATGCTGTTTGATAGCCCAGCCACAAGAATGGGGAACATCAGGGAGGTTGGTGGCAGTGGAGGGTCGGAGGACCTCGTCCATACAGGGAGAGTATCCTTCTCCGTCCCTCACAGTTTTGGGATAGGGGAATCCTTTATCCAATTGTAGGGCTGCAGGCACCACTTAGCTCCCTTTGATTAGTGCCAGAAATAACCCAAAATGCAGAGACTCAGGTTCCTGAACTGGGCTAGCCCACCCAGTGTTTCCCTAGCTGATGGTAGGGAAGAGGGTTCCGCCTCCAGTTGTGAAAGTGAAGTGCTGGAACTCACTAGCACCTGCCCATTGTCTTTCTTTATCGGGGCTCAAGGGCTGGGAGGTTGCAGGCCTAGCAGACATCTTAGACTTGAAGTCCCAACACTTAGAGCCTAAGGTGGCAATGTCCCTTGAACTCCAGAACAGCCCGGACTACCCTGTAAGTTCTAGACTACCCTGGACTACATATAGAGTGAGACTGTTTCTAAAAGCTTAAAAGAAAGCTAAGGGGAGGGATGATTTTATATATATATATATATAGGTTTTCTGTCAGCGCGTTTTCAGTGATAAGTCTGACGGGTGTGATGGGGGCAGTGGAGATGAGATGGTCTCTTAGTGTCCCCTGATCAGTCTCCCACGGTCGGTACACACTGGAATGTCTCCCTTTTTCTTCTCCTTAGCTGTGTTGAGGACTGAGAGGAGGATCAGGGAAGTAGGCTCCGGCCTCAGCCAGCCCTGGAGGAGCACCCGCTGCTACCTCCCCCTGTGCTAGGTAGCGACATTTTCATTTTAAAAGGCCTTTGTTCTTAAACACAGATCACACAGCTGCCTCGCAGAGATACAATACAAGCTGTGATGTCACTTTAAATTTTCTAGTGGCCGGATTGGGAAAAAAAAAAAGGAAAAAAAAAAAAAAAAAAAACGACACAGGTGAAATTAATTTGAATAAAGCATTTCATGTAACCCAGCATCTCCACGGGTTATCTCCCAACATGTAATCGTAATAAAGGTTCCTGCGAAGGTAGGCTAGGCTCCTTCTCTTGTAGGGCATCTCCAGAATCAGTGTGTGTTTTCCAAGTCAGTTTGGGAATGAACCCCATCACAACAGCATACTAGCCACCTGGGACTCATGGTGACCATGCGGGACAGTGTGGCTGTAACAGGTGCACATGAAAAAGGATGCTGTACAGATGGGGGAAAAGCACAAAATCCCCAGGGACCAGCTATGTAGGAGGACACGTGTCATCCTGTTTCTTGCCTGTGTGAGCCCTGGTCAGGTCCTCTTGGCTCACTCATTCTTTTAGCCCCCCACCTGTCCCTTCCCTTCCAGTGCCTCACCCTGAGTTTCTCTTCCAGCCTCAGACACCTGGATTGGGTTCTTCCCTCCAGCTGTCTAGCCCTTGCCAAACCATCTTTCAGGTTAAGTAGCCATTTTCCAGGGTGGCGTTTGCTCACCTCCATGCCCCCATCTCCAGTACCCATGTTGGATACTGTGATTAGGAGAAGCGGTCTTCATTCTCAGCACCTGCTGCAGTTGTCTAACCCTTAGTCTGTGCATTTCAACAAGAAAGGTCCTTGAATTCTTTGTTTTCTGAGGTCTCCACAGCAGCTAGCGAGGTAGCTACTGAAAACTGATGATCGATAAATAGGAAATGAATGACGGTGGGCTCAATCAATCTTGCAGAGTAACCTATGCCTGTGGGACCCCACCCCCCCACCCAGAGGCCCCGGACCCATGACAACAAGATCAGGAGCTCAGGCCCTTCCAGCCACCAGTAGCCTTCCTGCTTCGTTTTTGACAGAACCGTCCCTCTCTCTCTCTCTTGACTGGCTTTCAGTTGCCTGTAAATTATATTTTTGGTGGCTGTTAATAAAAAATATAGGGCTGGGGAAAAAAAAAAAGACTTCTCCTAATAGAATTTTATTAAATGGCACTAGTTTAAAAATGTCTCGTAAAAAGTTAATTAATTTGGGATTTGGGGATGAAAGGCGTGATATAAATGTCAGTTATTATTATTACAATTTCAGCCTCACGCTTATGCTCTGGATCCAGACTCTGATCCAGAGTCTCTCTGAATCCCACGGTCTAGCCACTACACTGACAGGCCAGAGGCAAACTGGAGCTCTGGGATCCTGTGGGGATGGAGAAGATCCCTCACACCAGGTTAGGTGGCCCTACCTATCCATTCAGAATGAGATAGGACCTTGAGTACTGGCACTATTGGCAGGTCACAGCTATTCTGAGTGGGAGGGTCTTGGCACTCCAGGGAGCCTCCAGCTGCAGCCGACTGTAATATCAAGGTCATGGGCTTATCCCTGGCTCAGAATTCTGGGATGCTCTAGCTGTAAGTGAGCCAGGAGAGTTGAGCTCTGCTCTTGTTTTACAGGGAGGGAAACTGAGTTTGAAGGGGAATCGGTGGCTTCTGTAACCCAAGGTCATGTAGCAAGTTAATTAAATTTATGGAGAAAAAAATGCAACATGTGCAATTAGTGAAACGGGGGGGGGGGAAGAAGCCATCGAAAAAAGGTTCAGATGATTTTTTTGGTGATGAGTCTAGAATTTGTTTGTCAAGGAAACAGAATCCTCAGACTTGCCATGATTTCTCAGAGATAGTTCTTTGCTCCTTTAAGACACCTCACCTTCATTCCCTGATGGCACACACAGTATCTAGAGGGACGAAGGCAGCCCCAACCTTGTGTGTAATTACCAGAGCAAGGTGGGGGGCACACCACTGTGTTAATTGAATGGCGGCATGCTTGTTCTCTAGCTTCTTTGAAAGAGGGCATGACAGCATCCATCCAGAGGTAGGAACCAGGAGATGGAGACAGTGAAAACTGGTGTCCGTCTCTAGTTGTGGCCTCTCACAACCTTGCTGGAGTCTAGCCTCAGAGCCGAGAGTGACCTCACATATGGGTCACATCTGAGACCAATCCAAATGCGGTTGTTCATTCTTCTCTGTAAGTATCTGTCAGGTGCATGCTTGTTCAGAGATAGACGTGCACACTTCTTCCCCACAGCCTGTCCTGATGGGGATGGCTGCAGAACGGCTTGCCTCCTGGGGAGCTTCTGCCGAGCTGTCTTTATATTTTACTCCTTATATTATGCTCCTCGAGTCCTTATGTTTTGAGAGTTGACATCTCCTGTCTCCCTGCTGAATGAGGGTTCATTGCTACATTCAACAAAGTCATATACAACATGTTCAGGTGTGGTGGGCAGAGGCTCAGGGAGCAAGGAGGTGAGCTCCATAAACTGCAGCCTGGGCCTGGGGGTACATCATGTTTTAGTGAATTTTCTTCTCCAGAGATTAGTGTTGTCCAGGGGAATTTGAATTCAGACACAACTGTCTGTGAACCTGGCTACCTGGAGCAAGATGCTTCACATCAGTGGCCCTTTATCTCTAGACACTGGGGTCAGGAACAACTACTCTGGAGTATTATTACCTTAAGCCCCAAAAGAAAGGGTGGCTGCAGTCTTCAGTAGTGGCCAAACCCCCACTTGGGTGGTGTTCCAGTCACGGTAGTACTTGCAGTGTCCTCATGACTCACGCGCCTTGTTGGCCCTTCTGGGCAGGGAGTTTCTTGAGTTTCTTACTAAGTCCCTAGAGTTCAGTTTACCACAGATTCCTACTAGAACTTTCCAGTTGCCTTGCCACATGCCCCTAATCAGTGAAGGTGGATGGGGTGCTCTGGCCTCTGCCTACATTAGGTTTCTTATGTCCTCTCTCCTAAGAGTACAAACTGACATTGTTTTTGTGTCAGTGGTCACTAAAGGGAACATCTGTGCCCTCACTGATGTACCCCCAGGGTCAACATGATCGCTACCTTGACTGGGAAGCATCCTGCTTCTCAGCATTTGGAAACTGGCAGCCTTGACTCCTTGTCCGAGGAGTGGAAACCGAAGGGTGGCGATAGAGCTGGTCCCCTGTCAGTTTCTGAGCCTGGCAGTAGCAAGAGTGAAGCTGGAATCCTCCTAGCTTCCTGGTCTCCAGTCCTGATATAATAGCAGTCGCCACCACATGAGTGAGCTTGCTGGGCTTTGGGCTTCTTGGTAGAACTTCACTTCTTCCACATGGAGGCAGCCGTGGATTGTTAGGATGCTACCTGCATTGGAAAAAATAGCTAGAAAAGAAGCGTTTTCCTTGCAGCCATCATAGAGGGCTAGATTCCCTATACGGGTGCCGTAACTCAGGGTGCCGTGGATGGAATAAATACAGTGGATATTTATAAATATGTGGATAGTCCTAAATAGGAAGTGAGCCTTTCTTTCCCTTAAGGCTCCTTTCCTCTCTGTGGCCTGGGGAGAGAACAGATCTAATCCTTCAGAATCACCCAGTTCATTCTCCTAGCAGGCTCCTCAGCGTCCCATAGCCTGGCCATCCACCTTGAATGACTAGTGCAGAGGCGCTTACTGCCTCCTTCGGATCCTTCCTCTGAAACTGATGTTCCTCTTCACCTTAATCTCAGACCTGCCACTTTCTGGCTTCTGTTCTCAGTGGACTACATGGTCCCCTAGAGCAATGAAGAGGCCCCAGAAGGGGCCCCACGTTAGCTGGTACGACGCTGGCTCCACCTGGGAGAGTACTGCCCTCAGATGTGTAATTGTGTCATTGCCAATAATAGTTGGAAGGCTCTAACAAGCAAGGGCTTTGCTAGGATTGTTTCCTGATTAACTAGGTCAACATCTCCAAAACCAATTTCCAGCAAAGTTGAGCTGCCTGATTCATGCCATTCCCCACTCAGCCAGGCCAGGGAGTTTACATGGGACGCAGTTCCCTGGCTTTGGCTTGGGGAGGCCTTGTCTCTACCTGAGAAGAAAGTAACTGTACACGGTTCTTCCTCGATTACTGTGACTTTTTGTTTTATCTGCCCCCCCCCTTCAAATCTTCCATTAAACCCCCTGTAGATCCTGTTTCAAACAGGCAATTAGACTAACAACATAATTATATCCCTCCATGCTAATTGTAACTAGTTTAGGGGGAAAACAAAGAGAAAGAGGCTCTGAAATTTCTGGAAACCAAAAGCCATGGTTGTAATTCCAGGTATTTCTTGTGTCTGGTTGGTGGTGGGCTGGTGTCTGTTGCTGTGTCACTTGCCTTGGTCTAGGCTATTGCCAGGAACACCCTAGCTCTTGTGTCTTCTTCTGAGTCTGCCTGTGGCTCTTCCTGTCACTGGCCTTCCACAGAGTCCCACTTCTCCTGCCCTGTCTTTGCTGACTGTGATTCTCACTTCTGGCTGACCGAACTGCATTCACTCCCAGAGAATGAATACGGGGACATGGGAGGTTGGGCAGAATTGGCCCAGGTTTTAGGATTTGAACCCAGGGTTTTATGACATAGGTGCCCTGAGCTGACAGTTTGTCACCTACACATTTTAGCATTTGCCTGAGTGTTTCCTTGAGGCCAGGCCAAGGCTTGGTGAATGAGCCTGAGTCCTTCCCGGCTGCATTCAGCCTAGGAGAAAAGTCAGGTAGGTAAGCCTGGAGCCTTTGGGAAGAGTGACATCAGAAGTGCTCCACTTCTGTTTTTAATGGTGGCATTCAGGTCATAGGTCAGGGTGAGGATACGCCAGAGGTGTCCTGCTGTGAAGGCCATTCAGAGCCAGTCTTGGAAGATGGGAGAGAAGATAGCCTGCTTGGGGGCAGTGTAGGAGTACAGATGTGGTGAACGCCAGGTGTAAACATAGCTGTGGGAAGACAGGCGGCCGGAGAAGAGCGGAGAAGGAGGAATGAGAGTCCAGGATGTGATGCTTTAGCTGAGGGAGGATGACAGACAGGGTCAGCCTTGTGCCTTAGAAAGGTCAGCTCAAGGAAGGCTCTCAAGGAGTGGGGAGTTGGCTTTAAATGGAGATAAGGAAGGCTGAGAGGAGGTCTCTAAGAAGCAGGGGGATTTTTCCAGATGGAGCGGAACCAGTTATGTGACATGTGGCATCACATTCCCCACCGGATTGAAGCGGGGAGGGCCTATCCATAGATAGTGCCCCATGTAGAGCAGGCGTCAGATCAGCATTTCTGACTGGGGGCCTTGTACCAACCAAGCCCAGAGTGTCTTCTCCAGTATGCACTCTGTCTGGTATACACTTCGAGAGGAGCAAAGTTCAGTGGTTCTCTGGCTGTGGCCCTTTCAGATGTGCTGCTATTTTGCAGTTGTGCCTTTTGCCCTTTGGCCTCAGCCCATGGTAGAACCAATGTTTTCTGTGTCATCTTCCTTGTCTCAGTAATAGCATCCCAATAGAATGACCACTTTTCTCATAAGACGGATGTCACTTCATGGCGATTCTGAGGTCTGGGGTGGAGAGATCATGTCATGTTTTAGATGCAGCTCTGCTTGGAACTTCCTGTCCTTGATGGTCTTCTTACCTGGTGGTACCCCATTTGGGCTACTTGGTGCCAGGTGTTTCAGCCCTGGGCTTGCCATCAGCTATGTAGAACTGGCATTTCATTAAAATTCCATTAGCTATTTTTTTCTTTTTTTTTAAACCAATGAGCAATTTATAGATTTATTAACTTTTTTACAACACGCGTGAAACCAGAAAGAAGGGAATAAAGGAAATGAAATATTTGGTCCGCAGACTTTCACTCAAAGATAGTGGCCCTTAAGCAGGGATCATAAAAGGTAGGTGATGAAGGGCGCCCGAGAAGCATTAGGAAGACCTGGGATCTTCTCGACATATCCAGGATTGAAGGATAACTTCCTCTTTTCCTATTGCCATACTGGGAAGCCATTCTTCCTTTCATCCAAACTTGTTGGTATTCCCCCATCAAGAAGTGGTTGCTCTCCTGTGCCAATGGCCTGTGGGAGCTCACCTCATCCGACAGTGACTCTGCATGCATTTCCTTATGATGTCTGTGGCTCTTGTTCTCTTTCCTTTAGGGGAAACTGGGATCCCTTGATTGAGTCGTAGGTTTCAGGGCCAGACAAGCTTGGGCTCAAACTGAGGATATATGACTTGACTATGACTCTCTATTTGTATGCAATTTTAGTGCTAGAATCTTTAGGAAGGACCTGGAAAAGGACATGGATATTTTGTCACTGTTTTGGATGTCTGATCCTTCTGCCCTGACACTTCTGAGTGCTTGGATTACAGGCATGTGCTGTATCTGGCTTCACAGGGTGCTGTGGGTTGTAAGCAAGCATCCTGTCAACTAAGCTACAACACTAGTTCATGAGTCACCTTTACCACACAACGGCCTGGCGAGGATGAAATGGAATGAGGCCTGATTGCGGTCCCATTCTGGACTGGGTGTGGATGGACCACAGGATTGGACCAGTTTGCCATCCACAGGTGTGCTCAGTCCACTCAGTTCGACCAACACATCACGTTTTGACACTTTCCTTTCCCCGGTTGTAGAGTGATTAAGAGACTCCCAATAATGAGGTTGCTGAACAGGATCAGATATGATGGGCCTTTTGGGGGCTGGCACTCAGAGGGTCTTCTGCACATTAGCAATGGCCTGCTGCTGTGGTTGCCACCGCTTAAGTTATAAAACCTTACCCAGGATGTGTATGGAATACAGAACCACTTGCCTCAGAGATTTGCTGCCCAAGGGATCTCAGAAAGGGAAAACTGGGGCTGGAGGAAGATGGCGCAACAGTCAAGAACACTTACTGTTCTAGAGGACTCAAGTCCAGTTCTCAGCACCCACATCAAATTCTTCACAACTGTCTGGAATCCTCCTCCGGCCTCCATGGACGCTGTCATACATGTGACATTCATGGATGTGTGGAGGTCAGAGATTACTTTCTGAGAGTCAGTTCTTTCTTTCCAAGTGTTAGCTGTACAGAAAGCACCTTTACTGACTAAGCCATCTTGTCAGCCCCAGACCAGGTTTTGTAAGGTAATAAGTCTCAGTCCAGGATAGGATGACACTCTGCTGTCATTTTGTCCCAATGCCCATCCTTATAGATGGGCAGTCTAGTTTTTTAAAGTATTGTGAGGTTTTCCTCCTAATTAACAGCAAAGAGACCAAACAGGGGGGAGGAGGAAGGGCATTCAGTTTTGCACCGTCCGGGGTAGTTGCTCTGAGGATCTTGTGCGTATGCCTGGCGCCTTTGTTTTGGTTCACTTTATATAAGGTGTTTGTTTGTTTGTTTGTTTGTATAGTTTTAACTGAGCTCTGGTCACTTAAGTTTAGCATTTTTGTCTTACATAGATCTCTCCACCAATTTCAAGAATCTTGTCTTGAGGGCTTTGGAAGCAGGTATTTGTTGATGTTTTTATGCACTGTCCCCAAAATCCTACATGCATAGTGTAGTGGGCATCTTTGTGCGTGAAGCTTTGTCCTTTTGTACAGTATTCACAGATGCAGTTCCTTAAAGCGAGATTATGGAGTCAAGGAATTTTGGAATTGGTAAGGCTGGAACTGGAACATGGTGACACGTGAGACACGTAGCTTCTCTGGAGATTCTTGGTGACAGTGAAGACAAAAGTCTCTGTCCTCATTTTAAATCTTAGTGGGGTGGGTAGTTGCTGACTTGGCCAAAGAGTCTGGACCAAGCCATGAGCTGGTGAGGTGGCTGGAATGTTCATTTTTCCATGCCAGGCTGGAAGCTCATACTTGGTGGTTGTGATCAAAGAGCCCCCTATTCAGCCTAGCCGAAGAGGACATATGGCTAGCACCCGTCAGGGAGGCTTGCAACCTGTGTTCTAACACCCATGACCTTATGCACTTTATTTCCCATGTATTCAACACGCTACCTGGCTCAAAAGGCCATGCATCCATGGCATAGCTTTTACACTGAAGACGGGCACTAGAGAAGCTTATGGAGGTACAGGAAGGGGAACTGCAAGCCTAGCTTTAGAGAATGCAGTTGTGCTTGATGCAGGGTGGTAAGTGTTTGGGCTAGACTTCCAAGAATCTTACTATGTTTTCATGTTTTCATTAATTGTTAAGTCCTAAGTCTTTCCATAATTTCCTAGCTCAAATGAAGCAAGGGAATTTTTCATAGTCTACTACTTTGCTGCTGTATTTTGTTTACTATGGATGTTGTGATAAGTTGGCTGTATGGATGCTGACGGTGAAAGCAATAGAATCATTAATTGCATAGCTTGTGGTCTGGGCCGGCCATTGATCTAAGAGCCTTACGCTTACGAACCCCTCTTTTTTATTGAATGATTTCATCAAATCAACACAGTTTGTGAAAGAGAAACAAGATGTGGGATCTTGGAAAGGAAAGGAACTTGATATTTGTCTTGGAAGACGAGAATTTAAATCTGTGAACGGATCCTAACTGTATGGCTTCCAGTAAAGTGACCTGAGGCTTGCTCATTCCTCTCTAACATGGAAAGCACGACTCCAGCCTGGTGAACTGAATGAAGTCATGGGTGTAGCAATCCCCCTTTACTAAGTAGATGGATGCACAGGACTGATGGGGCATTTCATCCTCCCTCACTCAGACCCAGGCGTCCCAGAACCTGAGTCATCTTCCCCTTTAAGGATGCTGTTTAGACATGCTTGTCTTTGGACCCCAGGGAATACAGAGGCATGGCCCCTGCTGGGGAAGATGGATGGTCCAGTTGAGAAGACAGGCCATAAAAAGATGACTGAGTATCCCAGCTGCTTGATCAATACTGTTTGAATGGCTCAGGCAATAAATGCTTTAACAAAACAGGGAGGGAGGTAGCGTCTGTGGCTTGGGGAACTGAGCCTTGAAGGCAGTCTTTCATAGAATGTATCTAAATCAGATCTTTCCCAATAGCCAGGACAAAAAGATTCCCAGGGCTGTGGCTGAGCCCTGATGTGGTAGGAATGGTATTGCCTTTAGCAAACATAAACAACAAACAGTTGGAGTGATCTGGAGTGGCCTTGTAGGTGAAAGAGTTTGGAACCTGCAGAGCTTCAGTCCCTGAGAGTTGTGATTGGTCTGGTCAGGAGATGCTTCTAGACTGCTTGGATGTCCTGGTGGTGAGTTGGGATAGCTAATATTCCATGTTTTGGGTTAATAGCAGACTCTTAGAAAAGGCATGAAGTAAAATATCCATGAAAGTTATGCAGGCATGCCCACTCATGTGCCAAGGGTAGACTATGGCTAGATTCCACACATTCTCCAGCTACAGTCCTGAGATCCCAGAGGCTCTTCTCTGAGCTCTGAGAGCACCATCTTTTCCTAGTTGTGCTGTGGTAGAGGACTACATTTCCCAGATGCCTTTGCTGTCTGGCCTTCAACTGCTTCTGCCCATAGGATATTCAGCAGAGAGATTGGAATAGAAGAGGGTGAAGCCTAAGACTTTTTTCTTCTCTGTCTCTGCTTCATGAGGTGCTTCCTGTGTGGCTGCAGCCCTCCCTCTGTGTCCCTTTCCTGTTGGGTTGCTCTTGTTGTGATTTTACTTCTGTCAGGTGGCTCTAACTTTTGGCAGCATGAGTTCTTCATCTTTCTCCAGGTCCTGGCTGTCAGCAGGTCCCTAGATGTGACTCTGGTCAAAGGCCTTATGGGGCTCAGAGTTGCATATTAAATTGCCTGTATTTAAAAGACTGGAGTTAGAGGACAGCTTGGTCTTCACTGCAAGTTGCAGGACAGTCAGAGAGCTACACAGAAAAACCCTGTCAAAAAAAAAAAGAAAAGAAAAGAAAAAAAACCCACAGTAATCTCAATCTCAATCAATCTCTCAATCTCTCTCTCTCTCTCTCTCTCTCTCTCTCTCTCTCTCTCTCTCTCTCTCTCTCTCATATGTTTGTTGGCTTAGTTCATTCGTTTTGGCCTATCCCCTGGCCTCTAGAGAACAGCCCTGACTGGACACTCTGACGCTGCAGTCTTATGGAATCTGTTGTGAAAAATCATAGCTGCCCTAATGAATTCAGAACACCAATTTTGTTTTTTGGTTTTGTTTTTTTTTTTTTTTTTTTTTTTTTGTTGTTGTTTTTCCATTTGAGAAGAAAACAGAATTATAGAATAATTTCAAAATAGTCTGGCTGCCCAGATTTCCCAGTTGGCGCCCACTGGGATGTATAGAAGTACCATCTTCTTAATGTTTTGTAAAGCTTCTTGTTTGTCAGGAAGTGGGTGACTCCTTCCTTTCCAACTGAGAGAGAAACTATTTTGATTTTGAAAAAAATTCAATACAGTTGTCCCTCCTCCTTCCCCTGTTTGCCTGGACTGTTGATCTTGTGATGTGTTTATAGAGCTTGTGGCTGGCTGGCCTGGAGTTATTTTGTAAGAGGAATTTGTAGGATTTTTGACTTGGAGCATGTGTTCCAGGCTTTTTCACACACGCACACGCACCAAAATTTAAAAGCCCTAAACTCTTTGTCTTGGAATGTTTTCCATTGTGATGACCTAGAAAAGAAGTGTTTTGGGATCAGGAAACTCAGTATCTTTATCTGTACAAAGAAAATATTGGGCTAGTTTAGAGGTGTGGGTATCCTGCCACCCTCAGCTTAGCTCACTGCAGACATCAGTAGAAGATCACAGCAATCTTTAATGGAGCTCTAATATGGCCTTGGAATCCTCTGAGCACAATGTCCCAGGCAGCCACTACTAATTGAATAAAGTTGGCACTGAAATAAAACCTGCTTGCCATTCCTGGACTAGATGATTCCCTAGACCCCAGTTAGAACTACAGTTCTCTCAGTATTGGCAGTACAATTCATTTATGTTTTCAGCCAGTCTCATGAAGCCCCACCCATATGGAGCACAGCCCCAGCCCTAGATGTGGTGGAGCCACGCTCAGGAAGCCTACAGTGTGGCTGGTGAAATGACTGGACCAAGTGGTCCCTGTGATCGGTGAGGACTTCCTGGTCAGAATAATCTAGCCAGCAAGACATTAGGACAAAGGGACAACAGGGTTAGGAAGCTTCAGACCTGAGAGAGTCCTCAAAACCCATTCTATCAAGATTCTCTGTACTGGGAGACACTGAGGTTTAGAGAAGAAAAGGACTTACCTGATTTGTCAATGAAAATGTATCTTATCTCCTGTTTATTTGCATGTATACTTTTTACATACCTTTTGAGCTTTTAGACAGGGTCTTGATATGTAGCCCACCCAAGCTGGCCTTGAACTCTTGTCCCCTTGTCATAGTCTTCTGACTGCTGGGATTATACTTGTGCCTCATCACTCTGGACAATCAGTGGTGGTTTTATGAAGTCCACGTCTATGAAGTGATTTTAGTAAGAGGTCATTATTTGTGCAGCTCTTGGTGTGCCAGGCACTGTGTAGAGAGCTTTGCACTGAGGGTCAGTCCTCAGGAATCCCATGAAGTTTGCTCTCTTATTGTCTCGCTTTCACAGAAAAGGAAACCAAGTCACCAGTTAATGTGCCACCCAGTGTCAACCAGATTTTGAGTTGTGGAGCCAGGATTTAAGTCCAGCCTCCATACTCCATGCTGAGAGTCACTGTGCGAAATCTGTCTTGCTGGAGTAATCAGTTTCTTTTAAAACTACGTTAATTTTATATCTTACCGTCTGCGTCATCAGAATGACTCTTTATGTCCATGGGTCATGGAACATTTTAGCACTGACTAAGAATGTCCTGGTAGCCTTGTAAAAGGGCTGATTTTAAATCTCTACTTGACACTGCAGGAAAAGGAGATTCAGAGTCCAAATGTGACTCAAGTAAGGTCACAGGGCTTAATTGTCCTGGTAGAACTTGAATGGAAGTCTGCCTGGTTTCACATGTCAGTGTTAGAGGGCTTGACAGGTTTCTGATCTGACACTCCTCTGGGCAAGTGGACAAACCTGGACCAGGACCATTATCCCAGCAGGCCATGGCTCTTCCTCTTCCCTGACAAGGTCATTTGGGCAGCCTAAGGAATGCCAAGCCTCGGGTCTGCTCTTGAAGTGTTAGAGAGTGGCCTCTTCCACACCCACCTCACTTAAAGACAGCCCTGTCCTGCCATTCTTGATCATCTCATTCAGACTTCACACACAGCCCTTCCTGTATTTATAATAGATTTTTTTTTCTCCCAAGGAAGCCAAAAGAAAAAAAAAGTTTTTTTGCACGCCCCTCTCCCACTTCCTGCTGATCTGAAGCGAATATTTATCACCTATTTAATGAGTAATCTGAGTCTTGGCATGGTAAGAGTGTGCCAGGACATGGTTTATGGCCGATCTGGTTTTAACTCGCTCCAGGCGGTTTTCCCTGGAGTTTTCTGTAAAATCATAAACCTGGAGAGAGAATTTTTGTGGAATTTGGTCACCTGATTCACCCTTCTGTAAACTGAGAGGTTAACTGGGTGACTGAAAAAGGATGCTTCTCTCTCTCTCTCTCTCTCTCTCTCTCTCTCTCTCCTCTCTCTCTCTCTCCTTTTTAAGAAAACAAACACAGCAGCATCGATGCACCCAGAGAAGCATGTCCTCTCCAGATGACAGAGAAAGTCACTCTCCAAGGTCACCTTGCAGCCTGGGAATCAGGCTGCCATTGTAATGGGACAGCCCAGACCCTAGTCCTGTGAGCTTTCCTTAACTGGTCTCTGTATCTAGCCTACCTGCAAGGTGTTCTTGGCCATCAGAATTGCCCCCACCTTGAAGAGTGGCAGAGGACATTAAAGACACTAGGGCACACTCTGTGCCCTGGGCTGCTCCTGCACTGCCATGCTATCTTCCTTAGGGTTCTTCCTGTCACATTAATGGTGCTACTACATCCGTGGATGGGAGACCCGGTATGGAACACGTGACTGGTAAATGTATCTCATCCTTCCCATCCTGAGAGAGGTGGGCACAGCGCCTCCCACCTTCATTTTACAGAGAAAGGAGTTGGGCCACTCTGAAGTCTTGACCCGTCTACATAGTTGGCCTTATGGTCCATGCCAGCTCTCAGGGAGGCCACCCCTGACTTGCCCTATGGGTTCCTCTTCCCACTGTGGACCTTGAGCCTGAGGGTTTTGTGATTTCTTCCCTGCCCGAGCTCCCACCTCGGCCTCCATCTGCTTTCAAGATCTCTGTCTGGTCTGAGCTCCTTCAAAGACAGAATTCTGACAGTGTCTCTTCTCCTGAAGGCCCTTCTTTAAGATGAAAGATAGAAAAGGGCCCCCATACTATCTCTGGGTATCCTTTGAAAATATAAAACAAATGTAATGTATTTAAAAACCGCAGTCTCTCACTGTGCCTGGCCCAGGAGAACTCACTTTCTGAAGCAACATTTAGAAGCGTCGTGATCCTCCCCATGTTAGGAAGGCATGAACACACACTGAAAACCAGAGCCATCACAGCAGACTTTGAATGCATGAACCAACTCGGGGCTCCCACTGTGGTGATGACAAGTAGTCCCTAGAGAGGAGACCAGGACTGTGCAGTCTAGAGGTCCCTGCCTGACAGTATGGGAGAACTGCTGCCACATCTAAGGTCCCATCATGTATCTTACCTTCTTCCCTTGTGTGCAGGTCCGTGCAAGCCTTCCCGCACACCAGAAAAATGGCAGGAAGTTCTTAACAGCACAGAACTTGATTTTGAGAAGGGGCAACAAACTTTTGCTACTGTCTGAGCAACTCCCTTGTGCCTGCTTGGTATTGGGGCATTTTCTTCATGTCATCTTATTTGATTGATCTTTGCTGAGAGGGTAGCCTGAGCTCAGTGGCCTATGGGTCTAGCCTAGTCAGGATCTCTTGGTGAGAGCCTGTTCACATTGATGGACTGGTGCTCCCCTCCAGTGGTAAAGGCTGCAGTGTGAATAACATG
Source organism: Arvicanthis niloticus (assembly GCF_011762505.2). Taxonomy (NCBI): domain Eukaryota; kingdom Metazoa; phylum Chordata; class Mammalia; order Rodentia; family Muridae; genus Arvicanthis; species Arvicanthis niloticus. The sequence goes on along the minus strand of NC_047662.1, from coordinate 84,241,358 downwards.
GTGCCCTTGCCTCTGCCCTGCCCCTGGCGTGGCATTGCTCCCTTCTTTTAGCCTATGCAAGCTCCAGCTGCCTCCACATCCTTTACTGCCTCCAGGCAGTCTAAGTGCCGCCCCCCCTTTGCCTCCCTCAGGGAAGACCTATGAACTCTACAGTCTAGTTAGAGCCTGTTGCTAGAAATATACTGGGAACACTTTGTCTTTCCAGCACATTGGTGGTAATTGTGGCCATTGGTGACAATTGGAAGTCACCATCGCCCCTTTCCCCAGCTGCTCTTGTTATGGGTTCCCCAGTAATTGTCCTGGTGCTTAGCCCATCATAAGTACTAATGCGTAGAAACGTCTGCACCAATGAATAAAGACCATGCTTGCTTTCAGTCTCCCACTTATATGTTTACTGGAAATTACACTCACCTGAGTTCCAGTTCTCCGTCCCCAAGTCTTCTCTATCTGACCCTACTCACCCCTTAGTCTTGCAATCCAGGGGCAGCCAGTGGCTTTGAGCATCCATGTTCAGTTGAGAAATAAGACACAAATTTGAAACCCAAGTACTGTATAAATAAACCATGGAGTGAGGTCTGAGGCTCGTGGTCTAACTGGGGGAGATTATAATACGCTCCACTTGGGGGAACAGAACCCCTTTTTATAACTTGAAGGTTTTGGCTCTGCATTGGCTGAGTCTACCTGCTTTCACTGGTGCTTTCAGGAACACCAGGGGATTAGAAGTAAGGACTCCCTGATCCCGGGTGGTGCTAGGAGGGGAGGTAGGAAGACACTTCTTACACTTTGCTTGGAGCCAGATTTCACACCAAAGTTTTGGAGACGGAGGTCCGAGTGCATAAAGGAAATAAGTGGACATAGAGTGAGGAGAACCGAGCCAGCTGCTCACAACCATACAACACTGAACCGTTTCTTTGGCCCCTGTGGCTGCTGGGTAAATTGTTACCAGAAGGATGTGGCTAATAGTGGCATCTCCTCTGCATGATCTTCAGGAGAGGCCACATGGAACAACCCTCACACCCTTCATGTGACATATGGATTGTTAAAGCTGGAAACCAGAAAGCTATCCATTGTTTCTTGGTGTTCTGTTTCATGTTTTTTTTTTTTTTTTTTTTTTTTTTTTTTGGTTTTGTTTTGATTTTTAATTTTCCTTGCCACTTTCTCTCTACTCAACCCACATCCATTTCTTGAGTGAGTCCTGTCCTGCTTTCTTTTCCCTACCCCCTCTGCTGCCACATCTCAGGCACCGTCACTTACTGGACCCCACCCGTAGGCTCACCGGCCTCCTGCTCAGGGCCTGTTTCCTGAGCAGCAGCCACTGCAGTATTTCCGAAGTGGAAGTCAAATTGTGTCGCTTTGGCAAAACCTTTTTGTGGCTCCCCAGGGTAAGAAAACCAAAGCTCTTTAGTGGCCTCTCAGGGCCCTGTGTAAGCTGACTTTTCATTACTTCTCGTCTCTCTCACTTACTCTGCCCAGCCCATCAGCATCCTTGCTGGTCATGAGCTCACTATATGTGCACACTCCTGGTTTGTGGACTTTGCAGTGGCCATTTGCCCTGATCCGGATACCTCGTGGCCGGGCCTTCACCTCCTACTGTTCTCTCAGTGATGCCTACCCTAACCATTTTTAATTCTGTTCATAACCCACAACTTGGCCTTGTGCCCAGCATTCCTAACATTTCCGCCTTTGTCTGCCCCTGCATAGAACTCTTTTAAATAATACATATTTGACTGATTAGATAGAATGGTACCTAACCATCTGTCACTTGACTGCAAGTGCTGTGAGGGTAGGGTTAGCTTGTGGTAGGCACTGTATGAATGATGGGCAGAAGACTCCCTGTCTGAGTCCTTGCTCATCGGGGAAGGATGGGTGATTAATGTGGAGGCTATGCTGTCCGTTGGGAAGGAAAGGGATATGTCAACATGGCTACAGTTCTTTAACCATCCTCCATAAATAGTAAGGAACATCGCTGGCCGGGTCCTGGGGCTCTGATAGCTGCTTCTTGGCTTGCTAGGGCTTCTCCGTAGCAATTTTAATTTGGTTTAAGTTTAATTTAAATTTTTGAGGTAACATGCGTTCTAAATGTGGGCACCCCCATATATACACATGTCTTCTATGGACACTTAAGAATGTGACCTTCATGTGAGTTGGTAGGATGGAGCATTCAGAGACCTTTCCTTTGCCTGCCGGTTTCTAGTCCCTGGGATGGCGCAAACAACCAAGTGTACTGACCACTGTTGGTTTAGAACTCAGCACAGTACTTGACACATAGTAGGTTTTCACGAAATGCTTACAGAGGGAGTGGGGTGTGAACTGGTCATTGAAACTCAGTTGATGAAGACTGGGGAGATGGCTCAGTTGGTAACATGATTGCAGCACAAGCATGGGGTCCTGAGTCTGGATCCCAGCACCCATGTAAGAACTGAGGAACAGTGTTCACTTGTAATCCCAGCATGAGGAAATGAAGACGGGGAGGGGGGAGTCCTTGGACCTCCCTGACCAGCCAGTCTAACTGAATTCCTGAGAGGCCTTTGCTCAAAAAATAAGGTAGAAAGTAATTGAAGCAAATACCTCATGTTGGCCTCTTGTCTCCATATATGTGAGCACACACAAGCACACACATGTGTGTGTGCACTCTCATACACATGCTGCATTCCCAGTGTGGTCTGGTCATCAGAGCAATCTTGCAAACAGAATTTTCTGAGCAACAATCCCTATAAGGGAATCTAGTGGTATTTGTTGAGTATTTTCCCGGAGCTGGATGCTGGAGACATGGCCTAGAAGGAGTGACACATAGTCTGGCGTAGTTCACCAGGCACTCCAGAAGGGTGGCCCCAGCCCTATGGCAATGGTGGGAGGTGCTAGTGGTGTTGTCTTAGCAGTGCTGAGGGAACAATGTACAGGGACCAGTTTAGTCTCACTGGAGGAGGGGAGCCAGCCAGTCCTCCAGACAGGAAGTGATTTTCAAGTTGCCATGGGGGATGGGGATGGCAAAGCCAAGAACCTAATTATACCACTATGGAAATGCACCGTGTGGGGGCCTGTCCTGGTGCCATCTTGAACATACTCACCCCAAGATGGTGACCCCTCCACCTTCACAGAGGTGCTGGATCACGTGTGGTCCCCCTTCCACAGCCTCTTATCATAGAAAGGCATTTCCTTCTTGGAGATCAGGCATTCAGGACCCAAGGAGCTGTTTTTCCTCCATTGTGCAAGCATGACAAATCATTAATTTTTGATTGATTTGCTTAGAATTATGGGTGCCCCAGCATTCTTTCCGCCACTGAACAGCTGTATAACAAATGAATATATCACAGTGCACAAAAGATTGGAGATCTAAGAGAAGCAATTACGTTGGCTACCCCCTCCCCCACCTTCACCCCTTCCCAGCCAGGAGGAAATTTTTGTCAGGAATTCCTCAAGTGGCTGTACAAAAATGAAAAGAAAAAAAAAAAAAGACAAAAAAACCCTTTCCTAATTGAATTAAATCTTCATCTCTATCTTTTACAGCTGATCTCCAAACACACACCGGTTCTCCATATGTCTGGTTGGGTTTTGTCCATCTAGGAAGAATCTTTAAGAATGGAATCTCACTTGTGAATTGAAACCAAAATGAAAAAAAAAAAAAGAAAGAAAGAGAGAAAGAGAGAGAGAGAGAGAGAGAGAGAGAGAGAGAGAGACTCTAACCTGATTTCTTTCTTTCTTTTTTTTTTTCTTTTTTACATTTTCTTTTTTTTTTATTCTTTTTTTATTTTTTATTTTTCGGTTGCTGCTATGCCTTTAAGATTTTGGAACTGTACCATGCACTAAATGTGACCTCCATAACTTTTAAATTAAGAATTTATGCTGGCTTGAAATTTATGAAATATTTCAGCATGAAAGAAAGCCTTTTTCCCTCAGGAAAATTGAGCAATAAATCACAGCGCTGTGGATTTACTGCCCTAGAGCCAGCGAGAGATAGGATTTTTTTTTTTTTTTTTTTTGCTTCATTCTGAAAAAAAAAAAAATGTAATCATATAAGACAGCTTAGCTGCTGTCCTCCCACTCTCTAGAATTTTTAATTTCAGCTGTTTCTGCTTGGATTTATTTCCAATATTCCTGCTCGGCTTTTCAATTTCCTCAGTTATTAAATTTTAATTCAGTGCATTAGCATTTAAATTAAAAAAGGGTTTATTTTATCGAAATCGTTGGCCAGCCCCCATCCCCGTAGCACACGAATTGCCTGTTTCTGCCATTTGCACAAAATGTGAAATGCAGCTAATGTCTTACAACTTACATTTGCACAAATTTAGAAATAAAATTTCTGGGTTTGGAATAATATTTTCTTTCCAAGAAAACCCTTAATAAGAAAATGGAAAAGAACATCTTAACATGTATCTGGGAAGGGAAAGGAGGGAGGAAGGAAATCAAAACTAGCCTCGCCCAGGTACTGGAGAGAAGCTGGGGGACGAGGAATGGAAGGAGCTGGGAACGAGGGTGAGGTACCAGATAGGGGCTGGAGGGCCGCCATGTCTGCCCCCAGCCAGCAAGAACGAGGAGGAGGGCTCCCCGTGGGCCCATCTCCTCTATATCTCATTGGTGGTAGAGGTTGGGTCAACTCAACATAGAGTCAGAGGTGGCACAGGAGTGGGGGAGGGTCAGCTTTACCCTCTGTGCCCGCCCCTATTATGACCCTTAGAGAGTGTCGGTTTACAGGAAGCCTGCCTGAGGCTCACAGTGAGACACAGACAGAACCAGGGTGTGAGAAGGCAAGGAGAGGGGTCCTTTTGGAGCATGTAGTTTCTTAGCAGAGGATGACAGGTGACCACAGCAGTCACATTTTCTAAACTGTCACAACTTGGGCCCTACCTGAACTTGATGCTAAACTGTAATTGGTGTCATCTGGGCCATTAGAGATAGTCTTGGGGTTGTGGTGGCCTGGTAGAACCTATTGAGCTGCCCCCTTGAACAAGGGATTCTGGGCAGTCCAGGCTGGTTCTGCAGCTCGTGCAGACCATTCTGCTTTCTCGAGCCTTGGTTTCCTAGACCCAGTAAGTGTTGGCCTCTGTGACTGCTTCTGGGACTGCTGATGGTTGTCCCTGTCCAGTCCACACTAAACAGGTTCACATACATGACCTCATTTATATCAGTCTCATGCCAGTCACAAAAGCTGTGCTTACTATGTGCTGCTGCGATAGTGACATATTGTCTTGGAGTCTCCTCCCTGTGTCCATTGCCCATCCATCCTCATCCTTTCCCAGCACTACTACATGGCTATGAACGGGAGAGCATTCCCCAGTCGAGATAGTCTTTTAGCAGCTCTGGTACCTGGTGCCAGCCAGCATCCCCCACCCAACCCAGCCCCATTCTCTGCAAGAACTTGTTCAACAACAGTTTGAATAGTTAAAACAACCAGGAGTGACTTCCAACAGTATGAAGCCATGAGTCAGTGACAGAGAAACAGCTGAAGACTGTCACATGTGCTCAAATGGAGCATCCATCCTTCCTCCCTGCTGCACACTCACTGTGTTGGACCTAGCCAGCCTGGCATAAAATCGTGATGGGCAGGAAGGACTAGAGAGATGGCTCTGTGTTTAAGAGAAAGTACTGCTCTTGTAGCGGCCCAGAGTTTCGGACTAGAGTTTCATTCCCCGAACCCACAGAGGGCACCCGACAACTACCTGTAACTCCAGCTCCAGAAAATCTAACACATCTGACCTCTACAGGCACATGGATACATGTGGTGCGCATAAACTCAAGTAGATACACACACATAAACAGAAATAATAAACCTTTTAAAAATTGTGTAGAAAAAGACAATGTTAAAATTGTATGTAAAATATTATAAATCCATACTCAGAGATCAGCCGGAAAGGCAAGAGATTAGTTGGAATTTTACAATATTTTTTAAAACCTCTCAAAATCAAACATCTGCATTGTAGGACCTGAACACAAAAGCAGCCTTGTATCAAGTCTGAGAAATTGGGTGTAGGGAAGAGGCTGTAGTTGATCCAGTTCCTTTGCTTACATGAAATGGCAGACCTCTTTCCACTTTGTTTCTTCTGAAATCACAAGCTGTCACTCTTTCCAAACCATATATGTACGCAGCACCTTTCCTGTCTTTAAATTGTCTGTGTTTGGCTATATGTCGTGATTGGGAATTCCACTTGGCTCTTTCAAAATATTGGCAGAGGACAAAGGATTCTGGGGCTGAGAAGGGTAGCTTCTAGAGTGTCCTTGGTCTGGACACATAACTGTGGGACTTTGGATAAACAAAGTCTTTGAGCCTTTGAGTTGGGACCCACTGTGAGCATTACAGGGGAGGAGAGACATCTGTGTCCTGCACTGGCATTCACTGAGTAGTAGCCAAGAGGAGCCTATAGGGACACTCACAGGGACCAAGCAGATGCTGGATCTGAAGTGAGAGGGAGGAATGGGCTCTGTGGAGAAGCAGGAATGTCACCACTACTTGCCTGTTATGAACTGAATGTCACTACTGGATTACCTGGTGGTTTGGTTTGGTTTGGTTTGGTTTGGTTTGGTTTGGTTTGGTCTGGTTGGTTTTAAGAGAACCTGGGAACATGGGCTTTAGGGGATGAAACTCTTATTGACAGTTTGTTCAAATCAAACCCAGCCTTGTGGTTTCACGAGGTTGTAACCTCCCATAAGCACATATCAAAAGGCAGCTGATGTTTTTACTTTAGGTCCTTGGCCCTTCATCCACAACTCCGAAGTTTAGAAAGCTTGAACACAAAAAAGATCATGACCTTTGAGCAGTAGAATTTGATCTGAGAGAGGGGAGGTTGTCACTCAGGAGTGCATGCAGGGTGGCTGTGTGTGTGTGTTTTATCACAGAAATAGTAGGTGCACCACAGACCTTGCCAGGAGTGTTTGAAAATATGGGGCATGGTCAGTGGGACACTGGGACACATGTTCTTGCACTTCGGACATGTTCTCCTCGAATTACTATGGTTGCCACTATTTTGAGATAGCCAAGAAGGACAGTGCCTGTAGCCAGTGGGAGGAGGAGCTTGGTGCTGTTCATGTTCCTGTAGCCTCCTTTGGTCTCTTTGCCAAAGTCTTCCTGAGTCCTGAACTAAGAGTGATGACCCCAAGACATTGTCAGTCAGGCCTCCTAAGACTAGAAGAAGCTCCCAGGGCTGTAGTCTCTCCATTTGAACCAGAATTTTCTGATTTGTGAAAATTTCATTTGGTCAGCTTTGTCTCCCCATCCCCCTCACCCCTAAATAAAAAGATTAAGAGCTGGCCCTCTCTTGATTTCCTCTGCTCATAGGGTTGGGGGACAGAATATTTTAACATAATGGGATTTTTCCCCTCCGGTTGGTAGGAATAAATCTGCAGCCACTGTTTTATTGGAAATCCCAGCTGAAAATAAAAACAGAGCAATTCAATCTCAGATTTAACTAGTTACTTACTTCTCGCCACATCCCCAGGGCATGTGGTTGCTGCTTTGTGTTGGCAGTGGGGGCTTGTGTTGGCAGTGGGCTCTCCACTGGATTTAAAGGGCCAAGCAGCTGTGAGTAGGTAGGTGTGCTGACTCCCTCTTGCCTTGCCTGGAGGGATGAAGCAGTCTATGGCCTTGACTCTCTGAAGACTATTCTGTGGGCACCATCCAGGGTGGTAGTGGTACCCAAAACCTGTATCTTCTGCAGTGACTGATGGAGGTGTTCTGGGTTTCTTTTGCAGGTGGACGGAGCCAGTACACCTGGAAAGAAAAGTGCTGTTAACAGGTACATCCCTTGCCACACCACACCCCCTCCCTGTCCCTGGTCTTGACCACTGGAAAGAGAAGGGGCACCCATGCATCCTCAAGTGTATGAGCTGATGGCCAGTTTTTTCCTTGCACCCTCTGTGGGCATTTGTGATGAATCATTGGAGAACTTAAAGTTGGGGAGAGCACAAGCGGGGAGCTAAGCAGATACAGTGGCAACTTCAGGATACCTCAGAAGTATGGCACTCCCGGGCCCACATACTTGAGCTTGGGCTTATTTTTCTGAACCCATCACTCCAAGGCTGTGGGCTTTCCATGTGCTGGACAAGAGGACTGTCCTTACCCGTGAGGATGGCAGGAGATGTGAGAGGAAGGCCAGAGGAGAGTTGGGTTGGTATTGCCAGAGAAGGGAGAAAAGACATAAAGGCCTAAAACCATAAGGCCCAAGCTGTGGTGTTGCTCAGTTGGCACTTGATAAGGTTAGCACTGGTGCTGCAGCTGTGTCTTGGGCAAAGCTTGAGTGATCCTGTGACCTTTGAGGCCTTAGAGGCAGAAGAAAGTAAACCACAGAGAAGAGAGGTGGCTCCCTGGCACATACAGTCAGGGCTCACCTGCTGGACTAGGGGGTCATATTTTGATTGCCACTTGGAAAAGTTTGCCTGTGGGTCCCCAAACACCAGTTCTTTAAAATGTTGATGGTTTGGGGGGACTGCAGGGGAAATAAAGAAGGCACTTTCTATGGACAAATTCACCAGGAGAACACTGTAATAGACAGTGTTAACCTGTTTTTTGTTTGTTTGTTTGTTTGTTTGTTTGTTTTAAATTGCTGTGAGACACTTTAGTCTTAAATGTGATTATGTACTTGCTTGGGTGGGGAAGCAAAGAGGAGAGAATGGATGATGACGTCATGTTTCTTAAACCTCATGAACCAAGGGGCCCTTTTATTGAGATTCACCTACTTAGTGAACATTCCTTGGAAACACCCTTTGGAAATCCTTGAGAGGTATGCTCTTTGAGCTGAAAGGCAATAGTTTCAACTTTGTTTCTGCAGCCTTTTGCATGGTGAATTGGGCATCATGACACCAGGTCGGAGGTCCCTTTAACCCATGTGACCTCGTGGGGTCAGGTAGATATTTTACACAATACAAGACACAGGTAAGTGAGGTGATGCAGGGTGTGTAGGCTAGAATGGGGGAGATATTTTTTAAAATTTTTGTTTCTATGATAAAATATTCTGACAGAAACAGCTTGGAGGAGAGAGAGAGTTTATTTTAGCTCACAAACCAGGATGTAGATGATTGTGGGGAAGCCAGTGTATCAGTTTCCTGAAACAGCTGGTCAAGAGCAGGTGTGTTGGGGGGAGAGGGATGAAAATACACATGCTCACTCACTCGCTTATTTGTGCTTAGCTTGACGTATGCACTTTTATACAGTCCAGGATCCCCTGCTTAGGGAATGATACCACCCACAGTGGGCTAGGTCTTACCATACAGTTAATTTAGAACTGTTCTCTACAGATGCATACCCACAGGCTAATCCAGAGTAGACAGTTCCTCAGTTGAGACTCTTGTCAGGTCATTCTAGGTTGTGTCAAGTTGACAATTGAAGAGCTTAGGTTGGTGGAGTTGCTCAGGCCAGGCCTGTGAACATTGGTGGTAAACATTGATGGTGAAACTTGTAGCCAGCAGTACCCAGGATATAGCTTCTCCTGGAACCTGGTAGTAGATTTTGTGTGTGAGACCTTGGCCTCCAAAGCAGTGGCTCCCTTAGCCTGAATGGTAGTTTTTGCAAGTGCTCTTGAATCAGAAGCTCAGAACTGGAAGGGTCCTGGGAATTTGTATAATCTACAGTCTTACTGTACATGTGGGGATACCAAGGCCTTGGCAAGGAACTATCCTACTCAGGGTTATGAGAAGACTGAGTGGTTGTGTCAGACCTGAAACTTACCAGAGATGGTGCCTTCCCCTTTCCTACACTCAAGTGAGGGTGAAGTCAGCTGTTCCCACCTTCTTCTATGTCTGCCTTGCACCTTCTGTGGTAGGCCTTGTGCTGTGTGCTGTGTACTATGCATTTTGATGGATCAAGGGGTAATTGATCCAGCCAGTTTGTGTGGCTTCTCTGTGCCAGGCACTGTTCTAAGCGCTGGGTCCACAGCTATGCAGGGAAATGAGGCTCCATCCGCACCATCACTCCAATAGGGATGGTGCACCTATGCTCATCTAATGTATATCTAATCTAATCTATCCAGAGCATATATCTGGGTCATTGGAACCAGAGCACATAGATGGGTTTCCCCATAGTGCTAGGGGGTGGTGGCTGCACACTGACTCATGGCGATAGTCAATAGAAGAGGCATGTAGATGTTGATACTGATTCTTACCCAGGGAAGGGTAGGAGAAGGGTTATGTGTGATATCTTTTCTGACCAGCCTGGGCTCTCTACCACATATATTTAGAGACTGAACCCCTTATGAGGGATGTATTTGTATTATTCTGAGTTTTCTCTGTGAAAGCTTAGGTAGAGGGATTGATGGGTCTCAGACTGTTCAGTTGGAAGGATGCAGAAAGTCCAGGCTGCCTCTGACTTCTCTGGGGTCTTTGCCTACTCTGGTTTCCTGCTTCTCCAGGTAGAGGGGCTCAGTTAAGAGTTCTGTAGCCAGTTAGGGGGTAGGGTTGTTGTCTAGTGAGTAGCTGGGCCTGGTGGTCTAGACATATCACCCAAGCTACTTGGAAGGCTGAGAGACAGAAGGATTACAAGTTTAAGGTCTACTTGGGTTGCAGAAAGTTCAAGACTAGCCTCAATAACTTAGGGAAACTCTATTTCAAAACAGAAAAAGACAGGAAAAAGGGTAAGGTTTCCTGGGTAGGTATTCTGATTCTGTGATTGGAACTAACTGTATCCTCTAAATCAGTGATTCTCAACCTTCTGATGCTGTGACCTTTTAACACAGATCCTCATGTTGTGATGACCCAACCACAAAATTATTCTTGTTGCTATTTTTTAACTGTAATTTCGCCACTGTTATGAATTGTGACCTAAATATCCATGTTTTCTGATGGTCTTAGAGACCCCTGTGAAAGGGTCCTTTGACCCTGAAAAGGGTTGCGACCCACAGGTTCAGAACCACTGCTCTAAATGACCACACAGCGTGGCTGTTGAGAAGCTTATTGTCCCCAGGATTGACTGACATGTTAAAGCATCACTTTAGCTAGGGACTCTAGAGAATGTGACCCTGGCCAGTTAGGGTATGGGGGACACTGGAACATTTGCGCTTACTGAGATGGTTTCAGATGGAAAATCAAGACCGAGTCTAGAGAGCCATGGGCAGAAATGACCTTGAAGGATGGATAGCCCACCCTCCCAGTCTGTCAGGGTGCCCTTCTATTGTTCCAAGTGCCCTTTCATCCCCATGCCCTCCTTTTGGCCTAGGATACACAATTTTGTTATTTTCCCAACAGCATGGGGTGCTAAGGAATTAGCAGTTAAATTGAGGGGGACATGGAGAAGCAGAGTTTCCAGTGTTAAGGAACAGGCAAGTGTGGTTTGCGGTCCTTTCCTGCAACTGAAGCTGGGCTCCTTTTACAAGCCCAGTGATCCAACACTGGGGCAAATGTTGATCTGATGTGCAGATTGCTACACATGAACTGCCACAGCAGCTAGACGTGTACCTCCACAGCTGCCAAATGCTGCTTGTTCCAAGGGGCAGGGCCTTAACTGCAAAGCTCTAGAGGAATTGCGGGCTTCATAATTAAGCAGATGCAGACAGCTCTGAGGGTGCTGTCTTGAAGAACGGTGCTCATTTGGCCTGTGGAAGGTTTTTCAGGGTGGAAAGATCCTAGTGATCTAGTCAAACCCTCTGGGCAGCTAGAGATAGGAGAGGATAACTGCATACTTGTATGTGGCAGGTACACAGGGTCCTGAAGATGGGAAAAGCCAGGTCTCTCTCATTCATTCATCCATCCATCCATCCATTCTGTAAGATACTAACTGCCTAGGTTCTGATAATACTCCAGTGGGCACAACAGACTGCAGGCCCTGTCTTTGAGAAGTTGGGGTTCTAGTGGCACAAATATGTAAAGTATCTGCTTGTGGGATCTAATGAGTGTCATGGCAGAAAGATCAGGGAGGGTGGCAGGGAGACCATATGGCATGGAGACCAAGAGAGGCTGCAGCCTCTTCGGTCTGGGTGCTTAGTCATGAAAGACATCAACTGGGAGGTGACACTTGCCCAAGCAATGAAAGAGACCAAACCTGGCAGTCCTTTGAGGGAAGTGTAGTTTAGCCAGAGAGAACCACAGGTGCCAGGCCCTGCAGTTGAGGCATGTCCTTTGCATTGGTGTAAAGAGAGCAGTGTGCCTGCCTAGTCCCTCAGACGCCATTATTAAGACTTCAGCCATTACAGCACTCGATATCAGGAGCCACTAGAACTTTTGAGGAGAGGTGACATGATATTTGATTTGAAAAGGATCATTCTGCCTTTAAGTGGGGAGGGGTACAGGGCAAGATGTTGTAAGAGCTACTGCTGTATAAAGGACTAATATCCCTGAGTGCCAGCATCCACAGTAGATCCTGCAAGGAAGCTCTACAGACACCAGAGGACAACTGTAAGAAGGAATTAAGACTTTATAGAGTATATAAAATAAAATGTACAACAATGACGTAAATGACAGTAAGAAGAAGGAAGAAATAACCTGTTATATATTACTTGAATGTAGTCTGTGATGCGTGACCTGTAATATAAATCATAGAGAAATTCTATCATTAATTTTCTTATTGCTATGACCAAACACCTGACAAGAAGCAACGTAAGAAAAAAAAAAGGTTATTTTGACTCATGATTTGAAGGTGTAGTCTATCAGGAAAGAGAAGGCAATGTTGGCAGAAATAGTTCCAGGTTCAGATCATCAGGGCTATAGAAGGTAGGCATAGAGGTAACACAGGACAGACTTATAATTTGAACTCTGAGGTCACTAACTGAGAGAAGCCTCCTGTTTGGTCCTGGGACAGTCCCAGACTGGGCAGTCATGTCTGCATGGTCCCCTCTCCCTGACCTTGGAATTCTCTGCTTGCTTGCTTGCTTGCTTGCTTGCACATTTTCCTTGTCTTCACTCTAGCCAGGTAAGGGCCACTCCATATAGAGTCTGCCTGGGTCTAGATCCTGGTGTGCCACCTCCTGCTTGTTACCTGCCCTCTGTGTATTGGTGCATTTTGTTTTCCTCATCTGTACAATGGAGGTTGTGTCAGTTCCGCATCTCAGTGTGCTAAGATGTGTATGCCCGCTGCACAACACCTAGCTGTAGAGGTCATCAGTGAGCTTCTACTGTAGTCGATGTTTACCGTCGTGTTGGCTTGGGTAGGGGAGACGGTGAGGTTGGAGCTTGGTTGCTGAGGGTCCCTTGGGACCTGGTCACTGTGCCTTGACATTATACATACCATCTTTTCTCCTCAAAGCACCTACTGTGGTGGTGCTTAGTCTCCTCCTTCATAGCCAGTTGGAGATGTCCAAGGTCACCCAGTGAGAGTAAATGGCTTTGGGCTTAGTGGAGTCTTACCCTGAAAGCCAAGGCCTTTTACCAGTAGCCTCTGTAATCACGACCAGGTGTGTGAGCCTGCATAACCATTCTTTAAAGAGTGGTTCTTGTTAGCACGCTGGGGTTTTTTGCAGTAAAATAAAGGTTGTCCCAGACAAACCCATTTCATTAGCACTGACCTTTTCCAGTGACCTTCATCTGTCACTAGAGAAAGGCAACCGTGTGGATGGACGGGATTCTGTGAGCACTGACTTGCTTCAGTCAGAGGCTTCTGCTTCTGGCTCCAGGCTTATGGCAGAGCTTAGTGACAGAGCTTGGATTTGATGCCCAGGAATGGCCTTCTCCCTCTGCCAGACTCTAGGCAGTGTGGGGCCTGTACCTGCTCACACACTAGGTCAACTCTAATGTTTGTGCCCTTGCTCCAAGGAACTGGTTGCTTTTCTAGTAGGCAGAGTTCACTCTTTGCTTAATCAGTTACTGTTAAGCCTAGGCTGTAAGTAGAGTAGATTCTCTCAATTTTCATTTACAACTCTTGCTGTCCACTGGAGACAGAGAAAAGCACAAGCTCCCTCAGAGGTATCAGGACCCACCAGTCACTTTCACTAAAGGGCATTTGTGTTTAGGGTCACTCTGCATAGAGAACATGGGAATTTTGCTTGAGTCTCTATCCTGCACCCCATTATGTGTGCACCTTGAGTGGGTGGAGTGAGGGTTCTTCCTGGGAACTTGACTCTGCTGATGGGAGAAGGTGGAACTTGCTTATACACCATTCAAAGCACAGTGGTAAAGGAGGTTCCCCTACTTCATAGCTACCTTCTGTTTTCTTCCTGTCTGTTTCTCATGCAGTGTGTCCCTAGTCTCTGCCTCATCTTTGCTGCTGCTGGCTGGAGGGCAGCCATGCTCACCACTCCATTTGTTTTTATTGGGGCTGAAAATTCCTCCGGTCTCTTCATGTAGAAAGCGTTCCACCAATGAGCTGAGGCTGGCCTTCATTTTCATAGTCTGAGCAAAAGTCACATTTTGTCTCCTTTGTAGGGACTAGAGAAAATGACTGCTTGTTGGGTCCCTGATATGGACAGATGCCTGTGTGGGATAGGGGATGTCCAGGACTCCCACCCACACCAAGGATACTGAATCCTATGAAACTCAGGTCCCCTCTGTAAAGTGTGTTGTATATGCTTGTAACCTCTGCATATTCTTCCATATGCTTTGAATTGCCTCTGGGTTATTTATAACTAGTACAGATAAATGCCCTGTGATTGGCTGCTAGACGGTACAGCTTAGAGAGTAATGTCAAGGGATAAAACTCTGTCCATGCCCCCCCCCCACACACACACTTTAGCGCTTAGATGCAATATGAACATGGAGCCTAAGAAGACAGAGCCAGCTGTATGCAGTAGCATACTGAGTACCTCACACACCTGTCCTTTAATCTTCTGAACTGTTTTAGTGGTCAGCATTACCATTCCTGATGACACACAAAGAGAAGTGCAGTGGACAGGCTAGAAAATCTATCATTAGCTGGCTGTGCATCTAGCTTCTCATTCTCTGGGCCCTCGTGAGGATGATAGCAGAGCAGAGTCTCTTGTAGGTCTGAGAGCTGAATCCTTGAGCTGGGTGCTCCCTGGAGAGTGCTGCACTTAGAGATGGCTAGTTACAACACATGTTGGGTATGTTGTATGGTTTTACTGTCTGGCTGGGGACTGAGGAGGAAACACAGCAGAGGGAAGGACTACAGAACAACTACTAGCATAAGACTAAAGGGTGGGAGAGGAGCAGCGATCCTGTGAGGATGTCTCCCTCTGTCAGTCCTAGGAAGAAGTGAGCAGCAGGGGGGAAGGAGGAGGAAGAAGAAGAGGAGGAGGAGGAAGAAGAGGAGGAAGAAGAAGAGGAGGAGGAGAGTTACTGAGTCAGAGCCTAGTCAAAAAATAAGATTAGTGGGCAGAAAGAGAATATTGATTCTGGCTTTGAGCCCTGCATGAAAACTGCCCATAGAGGACCTGCCCTCTAGGGTCTTTCTGAGCCTGTGTGTCCTGTAGCAAGTCTGTGTAGGGCAGACCCCTGCATGGTTTCTACTCCTCATCTGCCTAGTCAAAGGATGCTGTGTGGGCACTACTGTCTGGAGCTTTGGTCTCATTAGGTGTGAGAGCAAGGTATAGAACACATTTGGGAGAGCTTACAGACAATATTAAGCAAAACACCCCAGTAGCTGAATCTTGGCATATGTGACTTGACAGGGTCTCTTACTATTCCCCACATTAGTTTTCAATTAACCAGGGAATTTTCTCTTAATATTTAAATCTTTATTCTGTCTCTCTGAGCGGCAATATTACTCAGTGTTGTGGCTGACTGACACCGTGCATTGAAGAAAATTAAGTGCCTAGGAATTATCTCAAAGTAATGATGTATTTATGCATTGTAGGTTATTTTGAGTTTCTAGAATGTTAAGAGTTGTTTAATACGTTAATAGTTTTAATCTATTAATTTAATCTTTTCTTCTTGACTATTTATTAAAATATATCAGCCATATATGACAGGAATGGAAGCATAGACAATTTGGAGGGTTGTTGATGGGCAGGCAATGGAGCAAGGATTGGAAACAGGCAGACCAGCAAGTACAGGCCCTGGGCTGGTCCCGTCTCTCCAGAGCCTCATTCCAGAGTCCTTATCACCCTCCCAGTCTCTCAGTCAGAAGCCAATCTCTTAGCTGTATGTCCAAAGAACACATTGTAGTAAGCAGCCACTTGAGCAGCATCAGGGAGGTTTAGAGGTTGGCAGTGGACACCAAGCCTGAGTCATTCTCTCTATAGAAGAGAGAACCCCACCCACCACTCTTCACTCGGTGTCAGACTTGCATAGCTACTGTGTCTAGTGGCTTCTCCAGGATTCTTAAGAAGGCAGCTGAAGATGAGATCCAGTCACTGTTTGGAGTTCCTGATTAGAGTTCCACATGGGATAATTCAGCCAACAGGTATTTTATTACCCTCTCTTCCTTTGAGACGTGAAAACTAAACCTATCCAAATAGTTAAAAACCTCTGCTTTGGAGCCAGGCAGACCCAGGTAGTGTCTTCTCTCTGTCATTAGGAAGCTGTCAATGCAGAAGTCAACTTGGTATTCCTGTCCTTGCCTTCTTACCTGGAATGCAGAAAACGCCTGCCTTGTAAGGTGCCGTGTGGGATAGTGGGGAGCAGCTGTCCAACTGTGAAGTGCCACAGCTGGACACACATCATAGAGATCGAAAGGGCTTGGTCTTGTCAGAGGCTATGGGTGCTACCATTGACTTCCCCAGTGAGCAGGCTTAGAAAGCACCTGCAATGTGCCACCACTCTTCTGGGGACAGTGGATCAGTGAGATCGAGTTCTGTCTTCTTGTAGCTCACATTCTAGTTGGAGAAGCAGAAGAGGTAGATAGAGAGATGATAGGTGGTGTTAGGGGAAATCTCAGAAGCAATAAATGAGCTTTGAGCTGAGAAGTGACTCGACCTGTATCATCAGTGTCAGCATCACTCTGTCTGTTGTCAAACGTACATCTCAGCGCAGTGGAGTGGAGAAAAACTGCTATGAAGCGGTTGTAGCCTGAAAGGGGACGTGGCTCCAGGTGGAGGCATGGCTCAGGTTGTAAGGGGAGTTTCAGGGCACACTTTGCAGGTGGACTTGTTGGAATTCAGGCCTGTTGGTTGGGATGAGGGAAAGGGAAGTTAAGGATAAGTCTGGAGTCCAGGCAAGAGGGTGGCATCTCTGTCTGTTAGTCAGCTCGGGGAGGGCTGCAGTTACAGGAGTGTCTTACACCCAGTGCCATGAGAAGAGCTTGTGAGACAGGACTGCCCCAAACAGCTGCTCAGCTTGCTGTCTGTTTCTTTGGAGATAACTATTAGAAGGTGCAGAGTGGGAGTCAAACGGGTGCTTACGTAAGTCAAACAGTGGGGCACAGCCCCAAGCTCGAGGAGTCAACCCGAGCCTTAGCATCGTAGAGCTAATATATTTAAAAGTGTGAAGGCTGGAGGCAGATATGGGCATGTATACATGGTATACTCTTGCAGGTGGAGGCTGAGACAGGTTCATGATTTCAAGGTCAGCCTGGGCTACATAGTAGAATCTTGTCTGATATAGGCAAGCAAACAGAGGTTTGGGGTCACAAGCTCACCAAAGGAGTACATGGTTAAGCATAGAGAGGTCCCAAGACTGCTCCTTGAGGGCATGCTACTGTATAGAGGTCTGGAGAGATGAGAATTCCACAAAACACACAGGCATGGCCAGATGAGTTAGCATAAAGTTGGGGAAAGAGCTGGGTAGAGGAGAGAGGCTGAAGAAAGACAGCATGTTGGGTGGAGACTGGGAGGGAACAGTAGAGGTTACTGGGCCTCAGAAAAGCAGCCCTGGTGATGCAGTGCAGACCAGCGACCTGTAGACTGATACAGTGTTGCCAAGGGCAGGGTCTGTGATAATTCACTGACAGGAAGCTTAAGTCAAGGAACTTAAGTCATCAGTGGGAGGGCAGCTTGGTGGGGAGTGGTGGACTTGATCTGAGGTCAGCCTCTGTATGGAGTCACAGGCCCGGGAAGGTTTGCAGTTTGTTTCAGTTCATTTCAAATCCCTGCGTCTGTATGTTCTGGAGAGAATGAACGCAAGGCACTGTTTGATGCTGTAATGGCGGGCTTTTTCCTCTCACCATTAACACCATTTTAAAACCAAGAGCACCAGAGTAAATGGCACCTTTGGAAGAAGTAGGGTGATCCTCTGGCTGAGTTTAGAGGCACAGGTGAACACACAGCTTTCTGCTTATAGCAAGAGATACACCTGTGCATACAGAGTTCACTTCTGTATGGGCTTTAGACATCTCCAGGTAGAGAAACTGAACCCCAGAAGCTTGGCATGGTATCATTGTGCTGATGGACCCAGCCACTTAGAAGGCTGAGGCTTAAGAGTCAGTTGAGCTCAGGTATGTGATACTGGCCTAGGCAGCGTAGTGAGACCCTATCTCAAAAGGCCAAAAGGGTTGCAGAATCAGTCCCATGGAGTCAACAGCAGAAGCTGGGCTCAAGTCCAGGGAGTTGACGTCTCCATTTACTGGGACTGGGTAGAACTTTGTATGTTAGCATTTTTTTGGTGGAATGTTAGAGAAATTGTGCCTAAGAACAACATTGTCTGGCTCAGGCACCCAGGGTCACCTGGGACTTGTCCTCCACCATTCCCAGAAAATTGTGCACCTTTGGCCTTGAATCTGTTTGATGATGTTCTCTTAGGCCGTGGGGTTTGTGATAACTGAACAACAACAGTAGAAGCCAGATTGTTTTTCCACTAGATTAGTCATCATTAAGAGTTTTATGACCGTGGGTGTGTCCTTTATCTACCTGTATACAGTGAAGTCCTGCTGTGTGCTGGAGCTTGTGCCGGAGCTAGCCCTCTTTTGTACAGTGAAGTGCTGCTGTGTGCTGGAGCTAGTCCTCTTTTGTACAGTGAAGTGCTGCTGTGTGCTGGAGGTTGTGCCGGAGCTAGCCCTCTTTTGTACAGTGAAGTGCTGCTGTGTGCTGGAGGTTGTGCCAGAGCTAGCCCTCTTTTGTACAGTGAAGTGCTGCTGTGTGCTGGAACTTGTGCTGGAGCTAGCCCTCTTTTGTACAGTGAAGTGCTGCTGTGTGCTGGAGGTTGTGCCGGAGCTAGCCCTCTTCTGTGCATTGGGTTCCCGATCTGGCAGCAGGACTTGGAAACTCAGGTGGGTGGGTGGGTAAAACTCAGAGGAGGAAGATGGTTTCTGGGGTCTCATGCAGAGTGTCTGGGCACAGGAGACTGGCCACATGCCTAGGACAGTGACCAGGAACAAGATGAGTGAGAGCTGGGGGGAGGGGAGAGTCAGGTTCACACAGATTGCTGCTTGGAGCCATTGCTTCAGAATGATTTCTCTGTAGTGTGGTTTGTGGCCTAGCCAACAAGTTACAGTAGTCCCCCTTGCCCACACTCCTCCCTTGCTTGCGGTTTGTCTTTCTGTGGTTTCAGAACTACATCAAAAAAAAAAAATTAAACAGAAAAGTTCCAGAAATAAATAGCTTGTAAGTTTTTCAGTGACTTACTATTCTCCATGGCATTGTGAAATCCCATGCTGTCCTGGTATGCTCAGGATGCCAGTCAGTGAATCCCTACTCTGTATGTGTGTATGTGTATGCTATGTGTATGGTATGTGTATATGTATGTGCATGTATGGTATGTGTATGTAATGCTGTGTGCATGTTTATGCTATATGTATGGTATGTGTATGGTATGTGTGTGTGTGTATGGTATGTGTGTGTGGTAGGTGTATGTGTATGGTATGTATGTGTATGGTATGCATATGTATGATATATACGTGTATAGTATGTGTATGGTATGTATATGTGTATGGTGTGTGTGTATGATATGTGTATGTGTGTGGTGTGTGTGTATGGTATGTGTGTGTGTATTGTGTGTCTATGTATATGCCACCCACCTCTTTTCACTAGTAGCTATCTTGGTTCTTACCTCAGCTGTCTCCACTTCTGTTTGAGTAACTGTAATGTCACTCAATAATGTTTCCAAAGCACAGAAGTCATGATGCCAAAGAGGCCTGAGCACAGGCACAGTGGAAGGGCAGGGTGCCTTTGGTCAGTGTGGCAGAGCTGTGGGTCACGTAGAAAGAGTGTCAGCACAGCCCAAGCTTCAAGCATATACCGTTAGGGAATCTTGAATACATCCCTTACAGAGAAGAAGGGCCGTTTGCACCTCAGATTGGGTGGGTTAGAGCAGCAGAAGTTTATTCCTTCAAAATCTTGAGCCAAAATTCAGAAATTGGAGGGCCAGCAGGTTAGCACATACTCTAGATGCTTGGGGGGAGGGGGTGCTACCTTCTCTTACAGGCAGCTGTCATTGTTCCTTGATTTATGGCTACATCTACCAGGATGTCAAATAGCTTCCTCCATTTCTCTGGGACCTCTTCTGTCTCAAATATCTGTGCTCTCAGCAACACTTGCTAATGCATATAGGACTCGTTCACCTCCAATATCCTTACATCTGAGAACCTCCGTTCTTTCCAGATCAGCTCACATTCATACCAGAGGAGATAGCTCAGTGGATAAAGTGCTTGCCATAGAACGTGAGGATCGGGATTCAGATCTCAAGTACTTACACAAAAGCCAGTGGGTGTGGTGACATGCTTATAACCCCAGCACTCACAGGAGAGACAGGAACAGGGAATCCTCTGAGCAAGCTGTTTAGCCAGGCAACCAATAGTTGTATGAACTCTGGATTCAGGGAGACACACTGTATCTGCAGATGAGGTATGGCCTCAGTAAAGTAAGAGTGATCAAAGAAAATCCAGTGTCAGTGTCTTGCCTGTAACCAGCACCCCCAACACCCACACCCACACCCACCCACCCACACACACACACACACACACACACACACACACACATACTCACACACTCTTAAGCCTACGCATCAACATGCATACATACACATAATGTTAAAAGAAGTAAAAACCCCAGAATGTATATTCTGGGGTTAGGATGTAAACATGTATTTAGGGGAAGCTTCTCCCCACTACAAGGAAAAGTTCAAATAATCTTATGTCAAGCAACAAAACAAAGTTGTGTCTGTCTACTGAAAACGAAGGAAATGGAGTCTTGCTCAGGACCATCCTCACCACCCTAACCTCCTGGTTCCTGGGAGCCTTTGCCTAAGCCCTCGAGGACCACACTGGGAGAACCATTACCCATGAGATAGGCAGGAGATGTTAGCGTGTCCTTGGGTGGGAGACCCATTTAGCCTCTCTCCAGGCAGTCCATGCTTGCAGTAACCAGAGAGAGCAGGGAGAGCAGGTACTTACTGAGAAATACCCTTTTAGTGCCCATCTTTGGATTTTATGTTGAAGTGTGACTCGGGTTAAATATAAAATTCACAGCATATCTTGAGCAACTATTTTGTAGTTATCTATATATAAATCTATTTTACAGCGACACAAATAGAATAGATTATGGAGTGTCAGCATGTAGATAGATTCCGAGTGCTTTTCCACTAATATACCTAATGATTCGTGCTGAGAATATTCAAGGGCTCCACTGTACATTTAAATGGATATAATTAAAATAATGAGCTCTATTTTAAAAAATGATATATGAAAAAAAATTTTTAAGAAGTTGGAAGGAGCTGCACCACTAATTCAAAGTGATCTAAGCACTTGTGTGATGCCGTTGTTATTAGGACACCCAATTAAATGTGGAGCAGCTGAGAAAAAGAGAGGCTCGGGCTTGTAAATCTCAGTGCAGGAGTTGGGGAAGAGATGGAAGCTGCCTGTGTCCTTGGCACCACGAGTATTTAAGGAAGGGGAGCCGGTGGCTCTGTGCCCTGCTGTCATGCCTACCTGTGTTGAGAGAGACTGTTTCTCATTTCCATCTTCCATAGGCTGAGTCGGGTGTGTGTGTGGGTGGGGGGGGGTCAGGCTGCACACACAGCTGCAGCTGGATTTCCAGAGCAAGCTCATATCCGTTTAGAATGTGGCAGGTGTGTGTGGGGGGGGGAGGGGGGGAAGACTAAGAGTCTACCTGTCCTTCGGAGGAAGTCATTTGCTCTTCCTCACTCCAGAACCCTGGTGAGTTGGCTGGAGGTCCCAGGGGTCGGGAGATGTGGCCTCAAGACCTGAGTTGGCTCCGTGCCCTGAGTCTCTCTGTGGTACATTTCTACCCAGGATTATTGAAGATGGGTATAGCTACCTTAAGCATGGGTCTATCTACTGTCCCAGTGGGCCCTTGTGAGTCACAACACATAGAAGTCCCAAGTGATGTCTGTTTACCAGGAGGTGAGTCTTCCCTTGATCATTAAAGAAGTACAGTATTTATGGAACATTTATCGTATGTCAGAGGTACAGGGGTACGCAGGCTGCCCTTAGGGATGGAGGGTTTGGTAAGTCATTAATGGACAAGACATTTTCAGATAGTAGCCAGAGCTCTGAAGAAAATAGAACAAGATGATAACTGAGAGGCTGGACAGTGGAGTCACATGTGCCAGGTGTGCCAAAAGGAGTCTGTAAGCATTCTGGATAGCTCCGAGAGTCACCTATGGGAGGGAGATGTGACTTCTGCAGAAGAGACATGGCTCCATCATGCTGGGAAGGCTTCAAGGTGGCCAGAGTGACATCATGAACCAATGTCATTATAATAATAACTATTGGAAATATTGTATGGATATCCACTTCAGGCCAGTGCCCCAGCTGGACTCCTTACAGATGTCCCCACCTCTCCTTGTATCCAGCAAGGACCCTCACATAATAGACATGGAAACGAAGGCTCAGGGTAGGTGTTTTTGACCAACATTGCAGGGTATATGGGCAAACAGGTGAGAGTTACACAGTCTGTCTGACCCACAGCTGTAACTGGTGTTGGCTACTTTGTGGGTTCTTCTTTCTTCCACCCTTCTCCACTCTTTCCCTATCCTTTCAACCCCCTAACACTAGATGGGAGAGAAAACAAGATAGAAAGGAAAGGGGTGATGTTATCATTAGACTCCTTCTTGAGTTTGATCTTTGCGGTCAGGATATCTAATTTTTTTTCTTGTTTCTTCTTTGCACATCACTACTTAACAGACCATGACCAGTAACAACCAAAAGCAAACTACCAACAATCTACCAACCAACCCACCCACCTCTCGGGGACCTAGCAGATATAAAACTTCTGAAACGTCCCCGGGATTCCCAGCACCACACAGTTCCAGAAACTATCTGCAGTTGGCAAAACCACACCCCTGATAGAACATGTGGCAAATCATAGTCAGCTGCTGTGGACAATTTGATGCAGCCCCATATCCCAAACCTGGGATTAAAATGAAATCATACTCTTACAATACTTCTATGTGTTTTTTACAGAACCCAAAACTCCCAACTTGTCACTACACACAGCACCTCTTGCCCCCATAGGGTGGCCTGGAACCAATGAGGACCTAATGATCAAGAAGGGACATGGGCGTCTGTTTAGGGTAGGTTGTGGGGCTGAAATTGAGAACACAGTGGAACAAGCTGAGGAGGAAACAGTGATACTCCTTCCTGTCCTGTTTCTGAGCTTCCAAATGTTGGAGAGATTAGGACTTGTCCAGCTCTGGTGAGGTCTCCTGGCAGATGGATGAATTCATAGAGACCTAATAGCAAATCATTATTAATGGGCTAAGTACTCTGCTAAATGTTTTTTGTGTGTACACTGATTAAATCTTATGTGACAGCCCTGTTACCTGTGCTTTGCAGATGAGGAGATCCAAGCTTCGAGGTGAGGTGATGGGTCCAAGTTTCATATTAGGGAAGTAACAGGGGTCTTTGTGCTACTTTCCTTGTATGGTGGTAACAGACCGCCTGGGTAGTTAATGGAACACGAGGCATAGTGTTTCACAAAGCTGGAGACTTGAAGCCAAGTCAGGGGTCAGATGGCTTGGGCCCTGGGGAGGGGCCACTGTCAAGCTTGCAGACAATCACTGTGTTCTCTGTTGGCAAGAATAACTTTTGGACATTTATTTATTTATCTTGGAGCAAGGGCATGTCATAAAGTGTGTGGAGGTCAGAGTGCAACCTATGGGAATCAATTTTCCCCTTCCACTATGTGGGTCACGGGGATGACACTCAGGTCATCAGGCCTCACCAAATTGCCTTTACTGGCTGAGCCTTCTTGTGGCCCAAGAATGCCTATTATAAAGTCACTAATCTCATCATGAAGGCTCCACTGTGGTGATCTCATTTAGCCCTAATTACCTCCCTATCATTCTGGCCTCAGAAACAGCCATGATTGCAGTTTGGATAGTAATACGTGAATTTGGGGATGGGTGGGCACAGTTTGGTCCACAGTACCTCCCCAGTGGCCTTTCTCTGTGTCTCCCTTGTAAATGGGCCCTCAAGGATTCTCTCTTAGCTCAGCACCAACCTTTTCCCTCTCTGGGAGCAGCTGCAGCTAGGGATCAGCTCACACAGTGAAACCACTGCTTCTCAACTATTGGAGCTGCCTAGACCCAGAGAGCAGGGCTTTTACAGGTCCGCACAGTGGGTCCAGATGGATCCAGGACCCAGTCCCACCCTGCCTCTCAGCTTTGCATGCCTTCACAGTGCTTTGCTTGTTATATGTCTGGACCTGAACATGCCTCGAGTCCAGGCTTCTCTGAGTAGATGAAAGGTCTGGGCATAGCCAGGCACTATCCCTGGGCCTGGAATGAGATTTGATTTTTACCCTGTGTCTGCCTTGCCCTCCTTACCTCCAAAACAGAAGTCATGAGGATAGTTCACCTACTGAAAGGATGTGGGGGCCATGGAGAATCATGTTGAAAGAGTAATGTGAGTGTGGGGACCAGAGCCCTGGCTATGTGTGTTCTCCTGCACCTGCTTTTATGACCTAGGCAAGTCATGGCTCTGTTCCAAACTACAGAATGCCCTCAGCTTCCTGCCCAACTCCATCTGGCCTCAGTTCCTTGAGGGTGTTCTCAAATATTTGGAGAGCTGTCCTTTGCCAAACTGTTGGCTCCATGACACCCTCACCAGAGCCTCTTGAGACTGGAGTTTTCCCATTTAGACTGGGAAGACAAGAGCTTTGATGTGCTCTGTGGCCCTGCTGCCAAGAAACAGAAACAGCACAAGATACTTGGCGTGCTCCGAGCATACTGCTCACAGCACTGCTGGCAGACCAGAGCCCAGGCTGTCTGAGCCAGACCCTGCGTCTATCCCAGCTTAAAGTTGGATGGGAATACATTCCCAGTATCCAGAGGTGCCTTTTGAGGTCACTTGTAACTCCAGTTGTGAAAGGTACAAACAAATGACAGGAGGTGAGCTAGGTACTCTGGAAGGCTTTAGACTTTTCTTACCCAGCTATAAAATGGGCCTGCGTGAGAGGCCAAGAAGCCTTTCTTTATATGTAATACACAGCTTTGTTGTGAGTCTCTACCATGCTAAGGACTGGTGGGTTTCCCTGTGTGCCACTGGGCAGTTCTGTGTCCCCCTCTGAATGGCCTCTCTTCTTTCCCAGGGAAAGCTTGAAGCACAGTCAAAAGAGCAGCAAGGTGGAGGGCCCGGAGCCAGCACAGGCTGAGGCCTCGCTGAGTGCTGAGCAGGGCACGATGACGGAGGTGAAGGTGAAAACAGAAGTACCAGACGACTACATACAGGAGTTTATCTGGCAGGGTGAGGCCAAGGAGGAGAAGGCAGGCGGCAAGGATGGCACTGGCGACGTGCCTGCCGAGATTTGCGTGGTGATCGGTGGCGTCCGCAACCAGCAGACACTAGGTGAGTGCCTGAGTAAGATCCACAACCAGGGTAGAAGTGTGTGGTCAGGAAAGCTGACATCTTTGAGAGAGAACCTTCTGTGGTTTGCTCTGGCCCCCACGGAGAAAGCAGAGCTCCTGTTTGGCTTTGCATGGTTGAGTTCTAACCTGAGGAGTTCACTTTCTGCCTGGTGTGACAAGACCCCATGGTTTTGTCAAGCTCTTGATATTTTTTAGGTTGCCTGCTGGCCCAGTGAATCCATCACACCTTGAGGTCCCTAAGTAGGGAACCAGCACAAGCCCTTACTGCTTGCTTGGTATTCTGAATATATGTCCTGTCTGTCTTGTCCCTGGCCTGACTGGGGACTTTAGGGGAGGTTCTGTTTGATTGGTGACAGCTGTGTGTCTTCCTATACCTGGAAGAGTCTAGTCGTAACCTGCTCTGAGGCTGACTTCTCCCTTCAGCTCTCCAAGGGACTCCCTGAACTACCGCCAGATTCAAGGACTCGGATGGCCGTAAGGCCCTGATAGGCTTCCTGAGCCTGCAGAACAGCAGGTAGGGATTGTGTCCAACTGCCCTTCACCACAATGCTTGACAGCCTCTTGAGAGTCACCTCAAGTGGTTCAAGTGGCTCAGCCCTGCCAGATCTCTGTGCAGATCCTGTGCCAAACATGTGAACATCTTGGTGTGAATTCTTTCGGCTTTCAACATTGGCTCTCAGATTGGCTTTTGAAATCTGCCAAACAAAACATATTGATGGCTCAGCATATTGATGAGCGGCAGCTTTGAATCCCAGAGACAGTGAGACAAAGCCCTCTGTCCTTACCCTGCTACTGAGGCGCTTCCGAGTCTGGCTGCACAGGTATATGTCTATCTTCATCTTCCTCAATGTTTATCATGGCCAGAGTGTTCTTGGGCGTGCTTTTCCTTCCTCCATGGTCTTTTTGTGGTCCAGGTCTGTCCCTCCTTCCTTCTATGCCCCTCTGTCTTCCTGGCTTGCATACTGTTTGTAACCCACAAACCATCATGGGGAGATGCTCTTTGTTTCCACAATTAACTCTCAAGTCCTGATCCTTAGCTGCTGGCCTCAGCCTCCTGCTCTCTTCTCAGCTGTTATTCAGTGGCCCCACCTGGGTCACCACAACATCCTGTGACCAGCCATACTTTTGTATCTCTCTGCCTGACATACTCTGTCCAGCTGGCTTCAAGGAAGTCACAGCAAATACAAAACACAGGCCATGTCGTTTGTCTTTACAAACCTTGAGACTGTCCCCTGCCATCTCTAGAACCAAGGCCACAGCACGAGGAACCTCCGTTTTTCCTTTGTTTGTTTTTGTCTTCTGATCATCCTAGACTTCTCAACACAGTGTCTATCTCTCATCCTGTCTGGGCTTCCTCCCCCACCCCCACCCCCCTGGGAATACTTCCACCTGTTTGCCAAGTTCAGCTTCTCCTTCAAGGACAGGAACCATCTCCTTCTTTCTGATCTCCTCTGGATAGAGGAGTCAACATGGACTGTGCCTGTTCCCTGCCGAGTTTGGATCTCCAGGACCTGCCTGACTTCTGCTCTCACTCCTACTCCACAGTGCCTAGCAAGATGCTGGCTTGTGGGAAGCTATGTTGTTGGTTGTGGTAGTATGGCTGGATGTCAGGACGGGGCTAGATGATACTGCAGTAATGAAAGGTGTCAAGAGTAGTGGGTCTTGGTAACTCAGAACCCTAAAAATTTATTTCTTCTTGACATTGTCCACTGTAGCTCACACAGGGCTCTGCTTGTCTCTAGACTCTAGCACAAGGTAGCCGTTTTCACAGATGGCCAGATGGCAGAGGATAGCAAGCCCTATGAACTCAAGTAGGCCATTGACTGCTAGAGTGAGAAGGAAGAGGTGTAGTGTCCATTTAGATGTCAGACCAAGCTATTCATATGGCTGCCCCTCTTCTGAGGGGGCTAAGAAGTACCCATATCTTGTGGGCAGCATGAAGGACAGTTGGACAAAAGATGTTTTGTGGGGAGCCTTGCCTAACCTCTGCCTTTCAGCATTCATACCCCAAAGCCAAAGATCAAGCTTTTTCTAGGATCTATGAATGGAGAAGAGGGTGTGCCTTTATTCTCATGCTACTAATCCTCTTTAAGCCCAGCAACCATTGCTGCCTTCCTCCAGATATCCTATGGAGGGTAGCTGAGAGCAGATCTGGTCAGGGAGTCCTCTAGCAGGTAGGCCAGGGAACTGTGGAGAGCCTTCCCTGAGCCAGTGGCTCACACAATAAAGGCCCTGGGCCCTTGGCACACATGTGCTTTCTGCCAGCCAGAAGTGCTCATTTTCCACTCAGTCCCTGCTCATCAGCCAAGACTTTGGTCTGTAGGATGTGGGTACTTCTTAGCCCCCTCAGATGACGGCAGCCATATGAAGAGTTTGGTCTGCCATCTAAATGGAAGCTATATCTCTTCTTTCTCATGGTATGAGACCCCTGTGTGCCACAGTGTCCATCATACACATTCCTGTGTTATGTGAGGACATGGTAGGAGGTACCTGGTACTGTGCCTGGTGACAGATGAGCAAGCTATCGAGGTAGGACAGGGTAGGACAGTCTGAGTGTTGATCATGACAAGTACCTGCTTTTTTCCCTAGTCTAAAAAATAAGCCAATGTGATATAGACCTGGGGTGGGGATGAGAAAGAAAATCAACACCAGATGAGTTCCCATTCCCTTCTAGGTTGACCTCCCTACAACTCAAGTCTTGAGTGTCTTGAGGTAATTTCCTGTAACCTTCCGTTGGTAGAAGAGACTATAGCATACCCAGAGATGACCCCAAGAAATCCACCATCTGGAAAGCTGTGCCACATAGGACCATGTGGCTCTTCTCCTGTCCCCATTGCAGGTCCTTCTTGTTATGTGGTTTGTGCACAGGGTCAGGCTAAGAGGAAGCTGCCCTGACCTTGTTGCCAACCAAGGAAGCCATGGAAAGAACCCAGGGACTATTTGTAGGAAGAGAAACAAGCTCATCTCTTGCTGGCAAATGGATTTTACCTGAAGCTCAGGTCCTGGTCTCATCCGTGGCTGTGGAGAGTTCAGTGCTGAGGATTGCAAAGAGGGAATGGTTGACTCTTAGAGTCCATGCTGGGTGTAGATGTGGACAGTGGGGCCTGCATGCTCTTGCTGGACCTGACCCCATCCTATTATATGGAGGTAGATATTGTGGGAAGCAGGAGAGTTCTCAGCCACACAGCACACTGGCAGCGTATGATGCCTGCTTCTAAGAGCCTGTTCTCCTGTTAGCATCTGCCTTAGTCCTGCTTTTGAGCACAAGTGAAGTGCTGGCGTGTGTGCCTTCTTGCCCGGTATCTGGGTGTGCTTCGTTCATGGTCCTGAATCACTTGGTGGCATGCATGTGCTTTGCTCACCCAGAACACTCTGAGCTCAGAAGCAGGCTCTGTTACTGAATAGAATAGTGTCCCTGTTCAGTCACACGGCTCTGGGCAATGAAGCCTATCCAAGTCCTCACTGGACATAAGCCATCAACAGTTTTCCCAGGGACACAAACATTATTCAAAACATTTCCTTTGGAGGAACCAGGGTCATGGGTACATGGTTGACACTGTCTGGGAGAATCCTGCTGTGGCTGTTGGTGCCCAGAAGGCTGGCTGCTGCCTAGAGAGGGCCTGGGCTAAGAAGGGCATGTCTTGCTCTTAGCATGTTAATGCAGTTACAGCCAGCTTGAGATTTATGGGCCAGACCTAGGGTTCATATTATTTTTTTTTTTCTTAACAAGAGCAGAGATGATATTGAGCCTGACAGTGTTGTTAGGGAAACCCAGAAATGACTGGATGTGTTAACAGGTGCCTTGCCCATCTGACACGCTATAGGTGCAGCTCTCCCCTACAGCCTGGGGAGAGTCTAGAACACATAAGATTTTAACTCCTTCATGAAGAATGACACATGCAGGCACCACGGTTGCTACTCCCAATTCCAGGTTCGTGGTTAGCATCATTAACTGACCCCTGTACACTGTTCTGCAAAATTCTCAATATAGCGCACTGCCAGTCAGCTGGAATCAGAAAATTGGAAGTGGAACCTATTTGCTGTCATCATGCTAGATGGAGACCAGGACAGCCACTTGTGCTTACCACATCTAGGACGTCATCATAGACCACTGTCTGGTCCCAAGAGATAAGGATGACAGGCACTCATTCTGGTTTTCAAAATTTACCATCATGGAGTACTCTTCCCTGTGTTGTGGAACCAACCAGGGCCCAGGTGTCTCACGTTCATGGAGACAGACTCTGCTTCTTGTGAATACTGAACCAACCAGGTCATTTCCAGCTGCTAACACAGTAAAGAGAGGGCACATGGGCAAGCCAAGGATTGTTTCCTGGAGAAGCAAATGGGTCTATAGGGGACAGGGAGCAGGCTGATGGAGGCGAGATATTCACTGCCTACAGTATTTTGGGACACCAAGCACACATATTCCAGGAGATGCAACTGGTATGGTGTGACCACCAGGAAGTCGTTTGTGACAGGAGTTATTTGATAACCAAATCAAACCTGTGAGAGAATGAGTTTCTGGTCCTAGAGGTGGACAAGGATGGCGACTGGCCCAGCTACAAGAATCAAGGGTCAGATGGAAACTAGATTCTGCAGGGAGGAGTCCTGGGGAGTGAATAGGCACACTGCATGCACAGAGCCATCCTGGGATGGGGAGTGGAGAAGGAATAGGGAACCCCAGTCATGTGGAAGCCACAGGGCTGTAGCTCTGGAGGGAGTGATGAGTTCCGTGGGAACTCAGACACAGCCACGTGGGCTTCCGTCCTTGACAAATCCAGGAGGAGAGATGCCAGGTCTTACTTGGTAATGCCAACTGATAGTGAGTTTTCTATTTCAATAGGCTATTGGCAGATCTAGGTGCCTGAGCGTGCCAGAACCAACACTTAGTCTTTGCTGCAGCCACGAGGGAAGGAACAGTGCTGGCTGCCCTCCAAACCCAGTGTTTTTCTGCTGTTGACTCTCCATCTGGGGTAAACGGGGAAGGGGTGCGGGTGGAGAATCCCTGTTGGAAAGGGATTCCAGGCTGTATGTTAGAAGAGCTCCGGCCTAGCCCTCTGTGTCTGGAGTGCTCAGTGGAATGTGTGTGCTGGGTCGTTAGGACAGGAGAGAAGCAATGTTGTGAAAACAGCTTTCAAGGTGGACTAACACACAAGCAAGGCTCTGGCATCAGCACCGCTCAAGGCATTGACACCTCCAGGATGACTGTGGTGATGTGAGGGATCTTGCAGGCCAGGGCATCAAATACCCTCTGTTTAGGCTTCCTGAAAGAAGTCTTTTCATTTTTCACCAATTGCGAATGGTATAATTCCTAGGATATTGTATTGCTTTTTAAAGGTGGCACTTTGCAAATACTCACAATGCGGCTGCTTTTTTTAGGGCCCATCCGCTGTCACTTTAAAGAAACGTCTGAACAAGCTCATCTTTAGCAGACAGAGATTTTATATCTTCCGTTTTTTCTCTCCTTGAACTCCCATTTCTAGTCCACTTCCCCCACAGGGTTTTTTCCTAATGTAATATATTTTTTATGCTTGAAAGTCTTTTATTGATCACTGTTTCACACTCATCTGCCACAACAAGAGGTACATAAATTGAAATAGAAATTTCTGGGGAAAAAATTTTCCTGGGATCATAAAGCATAAATTAAAACCTCTTAATTTTTCCCCCAGATTGAGTTGTGATTAGCCTGCAATTTGTCAAGAACAAATTTAGATAAATAGTAAGTATAAAAACAAAAAATTATCAAAAACACACTTCTCGGTGAAACAGAGATGGCTTTCTTTCTTTCTCAACCGGCTCATGGATCTGTGAATGAGGATTTCTTACGAGTAGAATGAGACAGGGCCTGGCCTTCGTTTCATGATGATTTCCAGTGTTTGCAGGGAAAGGGCTTGGAGGGCTGGTGTGTGTGAACAGGAAGCTGGAGACCAGGGGGTTTGTTTCATAGTGTCACTTGATTCTTTGACTCCTTCCAAGGTGTATGCCAAAAACCAGACGAGGGTATACATTCTTAATGGTGTCTTCATTTACAGCTCTGTTGGGTGTGTGTGTGTGTTTGTAGAGGC
The DNA here is from genome assembly GCF_011762505.2 of Arvicanthis niloticus. Classification (NCBI taxonomy): domain Eukaryota; kingdom Metazoa; phylum Chordata; class Mammalia; order Rodentia; family Muridae; genus Arvicanthis; species Arvicanthis niloticus. Next base: position 84,209,787 of record NC_047662.1, on the reverse strand, counting down.
CATAATATACAACCTCAGGTACTCAGGTTATCTTTCCTCAGGTACTACCACCCCTCCTCTTTTGGATCCAGACAGGGTCTTTTGTTGGATCAGTACTTACCAAGTATAATAATCTGGCTGACCAGCCAGTACCACGGATCTATCTATCCTTACCTCTGCAGTGCTAGGATAAGTGTGTGCCTCATGACCAGTGTCTTTTACATGATTTCTGGGGATCAAATTCAGATCCTCATGCTTGTAAGGATGGTACTATACCAGTTGAGCTGTCTCCCGAGCCCTCTTTAATGGTTTTGAGAAAGAGTCTAGCTCTGTAGCTCAGTTGGCTTAAAACTCAGTATGTAGAGTAGCAGGCTAGCCTTGAACCTGCCATCCTCCCACCTCAGCCTCCTGAGTTTTGGGATTATAGGCATTATGTCACATCACCCAGCTGTGAGCAAAAGTTACCAAGTTGAGGAGGTTGCCACATGTCCCTACCTACTCTTGTTAATGTCAGCTAGGAGGACTGAGGCCCTGATAGCCCAGGTGCCTGGATACCCCCTTCCCCAGCTGGCTTTGACCCTAACTAAATAATAAGGCATTCTCCAACGTTAAGGGCTCTTTCTGATTTCTTACGTAATTCAGATGGGAAAACTCTGGGTGGCAGGCCCCACAGCGGATCTGTTCGGAGTCGGTATTCAGGGACCTGGATTTTTGACCAAGCTTTGAGATATGCATCTGGTACGTGATGGCTGAGGGATGTGGCCTGATTTGGGTTAGCATGGAGGGTGGGCACAGCTGGCCATAGCTGCCAGCTGTATACCTTGAGTGAGCAAACTCTGCTAGTACCTCAGGGCCTGAGGGGCCACCCTCTCCTACATCCCATCCAGCCACTGGGAGCAGATCTTGAGTCTACCCTCAGGGATGACAGGACAACTGGACATCTGGTTGTCTAGACTCTCTGAACCATTTGAACAGTACTTCCTCTGGATCACAGACATGGAAGAAGGAACATCCTACAGCCACCTGTGTTTGGAACCTCAGTCCTTCCCTGCAGGACTTCTAGCCTTGTGTCTCACCAGGACAAGGCCAGGCATTAAGTATTTTCTCGGTCACTGTTGCCTGTGAACCTCCTCCTCCTGAGCATTCTGGAACTTTGGTTCTGAAGAAAGCACTTTTGAAAAGCTGGTGGTCACCATAGTTCTCACTTAGTGAGTGCCTGCTGAGTACCAGGCCTCATGCTAAGGACTCACAATGGCTATTGTTTCACAGAGAGGAGTCCTGGAACTTCCTGGGGCTTTTCCTGACCTGAGGTCAGTGAGCTAACATTTGGACGCAGATTGGTTGCCCTTAGGCTCAGTGAGGCCACCTCTCTGTGGAGCTTCCTGTTTCTCACCCATTTAGCATCTTCCACGCATAGGAATTGCCACTCACAGGGACCACAGGACAAAGGGTGATGGAAGGGTAAGCTTGGGAATCCCTCCTGCCAGCATATGGTGTCCATCCTCACTCTCGAAGGGGTAGAGAAATGGTCAAAGGCCATGGCAGCATGAGCCCTCGGCTCTCCATATGCAGAGGAGATGGATTGATTGCCTTAAAGCCACTCATTATAAGTGGCATTGACTCTGTAGACTACACTCCTCACTGCAGCTGGGTAGGGTCTCACCTCAAGCCTCCAGGTCTTACTCTGGCTGTCACAACACCATCACCAAGTTTTCTCCAGGGCTGCTGACCCTTCTGCCCCCCCCCCCATTAGATGGAGGGCAGGGATCACATCTATCTCACTGCAGAGCCTCGGTGCCTGGCCATTGCGAACGCTCAATAAATCCTTGGTGGTGGAAAGAAACTGGCAGAAGCTGTTAGAGTAGGTGGAGGCACCAAGAAGAAAGTCAGGAAGTTATCACTTGGTGATTGATGAGTACAGCGAGCCGCCATGAAATACTGAGTCCTCGCTATGTGCCAGCCACAGGGCTGAATGCAGAGAAATACATGTGCTCTATTGCTGCAAAAAAGGCTTGTGTCCTTCCCAGTGTGGCAGGGGTGATGTATGCAGAAACCCCTCAAAGGCCAGCTTCTGAGTGCTGTGTGGCAATAGGATGGTGGTGGCCCTGGAGTATCTCACAGTAACACACACGGGCCACTGTCCCCCCTCTATGCCAGCCGCTCGTGTGCTCTGTCTGTGTCTTGCTATCACTGTAAGAGGCAGGAGCCACAATCCTGGCGGCAGGTGAGGAATCCAACACTCAGACAGGTCAAAGTGAGTTCAAGTGGAGGAAGGAGCAAGGTTGGCATCCAGTCTCTTCAAGGCTGCCTGACAGGAGAGTCTCTGCTTCTAGGCACAGAAACAGAGTGGTCATTAGTAATCATGATCACTCCCCATGTGTCTACAGGGAACGTGCTCCTCATTCAGCCTTCTCATTAGCCTATTGCCTTCTCTAGAGAAGACACTTAAGTGTGGACTGTGAATGGCAGAGCCAACCTCCTTCTCTGGAACTGCACTGAAGAAGAAGTGATGTTCCCCACCTTGACTGCAGGGTGTCAGGAGTTTCCTGGAAAGGCACATGCCTGGATCCCCAGACCCAGCAGTTTGTGTACTACCTGTCCTGAGACAAAGACTTCTTGCACATTCTTCCTGGTCCTTCTGTTCAGAAAGGTGGAAGCTGGGTCCAAGTAGCCTCAAGCCTGCAGGAAGGCTTTGCCCAGTGCCGATGAGCAGGGACTTTATCTGTGTTCCCTTGCCAAGTTAGGTCCTGTCGGCAGGATCCAGCCTCCCTGCCATGGACTTTGTTTCAGGCCCTACTGTAGGGATGATATCTAGAAAAGCCTCTGCACGGGCCAGCTATCTAATCAGCGGGGTTGCTCTGCTTAGCTCTGGCTGTCAAGTTCGCACTAGAAGCTGCCAGAAGCCATGCACACCACAGCTAGAAGTGGCTAGAGGCCAAGTGTGCTACTAGATCCACAAGATGCCAGCGTGGGGGATGGCTCTGCCAATCCCCCATGCTGCATCCACAGAGCTCAGCTGAACCCCAGACATCCTCACAGTACCCAGTAGAAATGAGACTCTTAAAACTTAATGATTATCTAAAGGATTTATATATTTAGGAATGCTCAATCAACAAGATGCCCACACAATTAGAGCTGTTACCCAATATCTAACTTTTTGATAGAAGTTGCTACCCAGGACAACTTTTGACCCATCTGTGGTTCTCCCTGGCTGATAGCCTCCTTCTTCCCCTCCCCTTCCTGTTTTTCCTCTCCTCCCCTTCCTGTCTTTCTCCCCTCCTCTTTCTCTTTTTCTCCCTTCCCCTTCCTCTCTTCTTCTCCCAGCTCCACCTCCTCTTTCTCTGCCTAATCTCTGAGCACCACTGCAAATACAATGAAGCAGGATAAATGTCCTGTTACACCGTATATGGTAGGTCATTTTTGGGTCCCCTTAGGTGTAGGAGGAGCTAAAGTGGGAGGAGTAAAGAGAAGAAGAGGAGAAGTAAGGGAGGAAGAGGAGAAGGAAGAGGAGGAGCTAGGAGAGACATGAGCCAGCCTTGCAGAGACCGTGTAGAAGATTGGCAGAGCTATCTCCCACACTGGCGTCTCATGGGTGGCAGGGCTGGTGTTTCTGGCTGGTTGTTTCTAGCTGTGGCAACCATGTGGCCTTCGGCCATTGAACATGGCATCTGATCTAGCCAGAGCCACTGCAGCTTAGATAGTCAGCTTGACCGGTGGCTGCTTTTTAAATAATTACTACAACAAAGTGGCGCACCAACTTCTGGCACGAATTCACTAGAAATTTAAGTCTATTCACCTGAGAGTATAAATTGTATTTTTTTTTTTTTTTAAAGAAAGTGAGCAAGTGATTGGTGCTGATTGGAGTCACGTGATTCCAGTGCAGGAACCCTGAACAAAGAAAACCTGGCAGACAGGTCCTCTGCTGAGAGAAATTAGGGGTTGCTGCAGTCAGAGCCAAATAAATAAGCCTCCGTTGTGGAACAGTTGCTGATTTAAGTATAAAGTTAAAATATAGGGATCATTTGCTTTAAGGAAAGATTTATAAACGGATTTGTCCAAATCACATGGGGATTATGGCCCGAGGGTTGGAACTTAGATGGGGAAAATTGTCACTGGCTCTAGAGTAGAGAGTACAGTGTACAAGTGGAAGGTGCTCTGGAGTACAGAGCCAAACAGATAAATGGTATAAATAAACTGTTCTAGGCAGAGGGGCAAACAGAGAGAGAGTGTAAATCAGGTGTGTTTAAATGATATAAAGTTATATTGCCTCACAGGAGACTCGGGTTCTGTCTAACGTGGGCTCCATGGAATTCTGGGTTCATTTCCTGCTTGGCAAAATAGGGAAGGAAGATGGGTGTGAATTTCAGTTTTGCGGTCATATTTTTCCTCTGGGAAAGAGGTCAAGATAAAGGTTTTTCTGGTTACTGGCTCAAGGATATTCTGTTTAGGGAAAAAGATTTTTGTCTGCGTGTTTTCAGAAGAGATGATTAAGATATTTCTGCCTTCCAGAATTATATGGATTAGACATGACAGAGGCCGGCTGCCAGAAGACTAGATTCCAGAATTCAAACGAAAAAATTTCTTGATACTAAAATTTGTTTTGAGAATTGTATATTGCAGAATACACAGCCTTGGTGAATCTACTCATCAAGCAAACTGAGCAGACCTGCCCAAACCTCTGATGTCCTGGGATTTCAGCTGGATGCAATGAAGACACAGACATCAGAGGCTTATCAATTTATCCTCCCCCACCCCTCTTCTAATATCTCAACACCCATAATCAGCTTGAAGAAGTTAATGAAGAGTCAGTGCCCCTATTCCCTGGGCTTGGGGGCTGAGTGGTTAATATTGGGCTGTCTTTCTAGGGAAAAGTAGGGGTTTTGTTGGAACGGGGAGGAATAGCTAGGATTTATTGCATAGCCATAACCTATTGGTAGAAATCTGTATAATTGTTATTAAGCTGAGGTTATATTTCTTTTTCCTTTCTTTCTTTTTTTTTTTTTTTTTTTTTGGTTTTTTGTTTTGTTTTGTTTTTTGTTTTTTTTCGAGACAGGGTTTCTCTGTGTAGTCCTGGCTGTCCTGGAACTCACTCTGTAGACCAGGCTGGCCTCGGACTCAGAAATCCGCCTGCCTCTGCCTCCCAAGTGCTGGGATTAAAGGCGTGTGCCACCACCGCCCGACTGGTTATATTTCTTAAATGTTACAAAATTTACTTTTATTTCAAATTTAAGGTTTTCATTGGTATGAGTTCCTTTTTTTTTCTCTTCTTATTATTTTTTTTATTAGATATTTTATTTACAAGTCAGATGCCATCCCTTTTCCCCATTCCCCCCTTAGAAAACCCCTATCCCATGCCCCCTTTTCCTTTTTGCATTTATACATTTTTTAAATAATGTTAATCATAAGCTTTATAACTTTGGAGCTCAGGGAATAGGGGCGCTGACTCTTCTTTAACTTCTTCAAGCTGATTAAGGGCATTGAGATTTTAGAAGAGGGGTGGGGGGAAGAGTAAGTTGATAAGCCTCTGATGCTGTGTCTTCACTGAATCCAGATGGAATTTCAGGACATCAGAGGTTTGGGCAGGTCTGCTCAGTATGCTTGATGAGTAGATACACCAAGGCTGTGTATTCTGCAATATACAATTCTCAGAACAAGTTTTAGTATCAAGAAAAAAAAATTTCCCACCCCCAGGGGGCTGATATTTTTTTTTTAAAGATGTTGGTTCTGAAGACTTTTTTTTTTCGCTCCTTAAAATTGGTTGTAGTATTTACGTTTCAGATTTTATCCCCTTAGCCTACTTCCTCCCACCACCCATAAACCTCCTATCCCATCCCCCTCCTCATGCTTCTATGAGGCAGTGACCACACCTACCCCCCCTCACTATCCCCTCCCTGCCCTCACATCCCCCCCCCCCACTGTGTGTTCATTTTTTTTTTTATGGGACCAAGAAACTCCTCTCCCACCTATGTCCGACAAGGCCATCCTCCCCTACATATACCTCTGGAGTCTTGGGTCCCTCCCTATGTGTTCCCAGGCTGGTGGTTTAGACCATGGGGGGCCTCTGGTTGTTTGGTATTGTTGCTTTCCACCTGGGGTCACTAACCCTTTCTGCTCCTTCAGTCCTCTCACTAAGTTCTCCATTGGGAAACCCCTGATCATATCAGTGGTTAATTGTGAACATTGTCCTCTGAGTGTGTTAGTCTTTGGCTGACCTCTAAGGAGACAGCTATATCATGTTCCTCACCTTATGCACTTCCAGCCATCCACAACAGTGGTTAGCTTAGGTGGCTGTACATGGGGTGAATACCCAGGTGGAAAGGTCTCCTGATGGCCCCTCCTTCAGTTTCTGTTCCATGTTTTGTTTCCCTATTTGCTCCCTTGAACATTTTTGTTTCTCGTTCTAAGTAGAACTGAGGCATCCCCTCTTGGTCTTCCTTCTTCATGAGCTTCATGTGGTCTGTGGGTTGAGTCTTCGCTAATCCAAGCTTTTGGGCTAACATCCATGGAGATATGTTTGTGTAACTATCTTCTTTTGGGGTTTTTGGAAGATTACTTTCTTGCTTTTTCTAGGTTGTAGTTTCCCTCCTTGTGTTGGAGTCTTCCACCAATTATTCTTTGAAGTACTGTATTTGTGTTGAGATACTGTGTAAATTTGGATTTACACAGTCATGGAATATTTTGGTTTCTCCATCAATAATGATTGAGAGTTTTGCTGGGTATAGTAGTCTGGGCTGGCATTTGTGTTCTCTTAGGGTCTTTATGATATCGGTCCAGGATCTTCTGGCTTTTATGGTCTCTGGTGAGAAGTCTGGTGTAATTCTTATAGGTCTGCCTTTATATGTTACTTTGCCCTTTTCCCTTACTGCTTTTAGTATTTTTTCTTTGTTTTGTACATTTGATGTTTTGACTATTATATGGCGGGAAGTATTTCTTTTCTGGTCTAAACTATTTGGAGTTCTGTAAGCTTCTTGTATATTTATGGACATCTCTTTCTTTAGGTTAGGGAAGTTTTCCTCTATAATTTTGTTGAGGATATTTACTGGTCCTTTAAGTTGGGTGTCTTCCCCCTCATCTATACCTATTATCCTTAGGTTTGGCCTTCTCATTGTGTCTTGGATTTCTTGTATATTTTGGGTTAGTAGCTTTTTGTATTTTGCATTTTCTTTGACAGTTGTGTCAATGTTTTCCATGGTATCTTCTGCACATGATATTCTCTCTTCCATCTCTTGTATTCTATTGGTGATACTTGTGTCTATGACTCCTGATCTTTTTTTTAGGTTTTCTATCTCCAGGGTATTGTCCCTTTGTGATTTCTTTATTGTTTCTACTTCCATTTTTAGATCCTGCATGGTTCTGTTTAATTCCTTTTCCCGTTTGGTTGCATTTTCTTGAAATTCCTTAAGGGATTTTTGTGTTTCCTCTTTAAGGGTTTCTATCTGTCTACCAGTGCTCTCCTTAAGTTCTTTGAGAGTGTTATTTATGTCTTTCTTAAAGCCCTCTATCATCATCATGAGAAGTGATTTTAATTCTGATTCCTGCTTTTCTGGTGTGATGGGGTGTTCAGGGCTTGCTCTGATGTGGGAGCTGGGTTCTGATGATGCCATGTAACTTTGGTTTCTGTTGCTTACATTCTTGCTCTTGCCTTTTGCCATCTGGTTAACTCTAGTGCTGCCTGTACTTGCTGTCTCTGACTGAAGCCTGCCTTTCCAGTTATCTAGCTTGTGTCTGATCTCCTAGGGGTCCAGATGTCTCTGTGATCTTTTCCAGCTGCACTGATTACAGTGGTACCTCTAGGATGCCTCAGGATATGGTGCCTCCAAGGTAGTAGTCCAGCTAGGTGTCTGCTGTTCTGGGTGCAGTGTCTCCTCTAGAATATCTCAGGATATGTTGTCTGACGCTCTGAGTTCAGTTGTTCCTCTGTGGCTCTGGGTTGAGTGGACCTTCCAGTATGTCTCAGGTGGAATCTGGGGTCCACACAACAGCAGACCTGGCAGAGGTCTGATCCAGGCCTCAGATCTGAGAACTAGTTTCTAAGACACTGTCCAAGTTAGAGCGCCTGGGATCACTGCTTTCTCTGGGTTCTTGGAGGTTGGGGCCAGAGCTGCCACCCAAGATCTGCTCAGTGCTCTGGCCCAGACCGGAAGGGACCAGTGTTCTGGGCCAGGAGTGACTTCCTGGGTCCTTTTGGTTCCCAGTTACTCCCTGTTTAGGGCGGGCCCTGCTGTCTGCTTACCTAAGATACTGCCTGAGTTAGAACGCCTGGGATTCCTGCTTCCTCTAGGTTCTTGGAGGTTGGGGGCAGAGCTGCCACCCAAGATCTGCTCAGTGCTCTGGCCCAGACAGGAAGGAACCAGTGTTCCTAAATCTGATTTCTAAGTCAGGCCCTTAAGTCACACACCTTTAAGTCTCACACACCCAAGAGAAATCATGGGTATCTTGGTATGAATTTCTTATTGATATAAAAGTGAGATTAATATTGTTACTCTCATAGGCATTGTGCCTATATAACACATTTAGGAATACAAGGCTTAGACCCAGCCCTTCTTTAACTTTTTTTTAAACTGATTTGATATGGTTAGCCTGTGAGTTAAGGGCCTATAGCAAATTCATGGCTCTGAGTTTATTGTTAGGGTGTTTTCTATATTTTAATTAGAAATAGCTGAGAGGAGTTAATGGATGGACAATAGTCCAGATTGCCTTACATGGATAGTTGGTTTTCAAAATGTCAGAAGTCCACAGAATTGACATTACAAATATTTCTGTATTAATGTTCATTCTGATTAGAGACCTGTCTGCTCCTGACAGCTTCCCTGTCTTGGATTCTAAGAAGAAATTGAGCATCTTTGGAGTTACTCCAGTTGTGGTGAGACAGCCACTAGGCAAGAATTGCCTCTTTCCATCAGACAAATTACTACAGACAAATTACTGTTCAGAAAAGAACACACTTGCAGAATAGTTGACTGATTATATCTGCCAAGGCAGAGTAATCAGCCCTTAATAATTCTGCATTACTAGGTCTGTCAGATGATCCTGGGCCAGAAGGCTGAAGATAAGATGTTCCAACATTTTGTAATATAGGGACTGTCCAGGTGATCAGTGGTCTCTATAAATTGGCTAAGTTTTAGAAGCTATGCTTTGTGCTTCCCATAATTTCAGTTAATTCTGTCATTCTGGATTTCTGACGGGGTTGAAGACTTACAGTCTCATAACCAACCCAGGCTATTTACTTTGAGAGAACATATTTGAGAGGATGGTTTTCAGCTGACATTCATTCTGAAAAGCCAAGAAAAAAGCCAGGTTCAGAATTAAGTCTTTTAGTTAGGAGAGATGACAGAGGTTCTGTTTAGTCAACAAAATGGTGGACTGGGTATTAGGTCTATCTTGTACCTTACTGATACAAATTGGTATAGTTATGCTTTAATTGTATTTTGAGAGAAAGGTTTTTTTTTTTAATTTTAACAGGAAGGGTGATATGTAGGAGGAGCTAAGGTGGGAAGAGTAAAGAGAGGAAGAGGAAGAGGCAGGGAGGAAGAGAAGGAAGAGGAGGAGCTAGGAGAGAGATGAGACGAGAGAGATGGGGACATGGAGGCTGATGTTTGCTTGTCTGTAGCAGTCAAAGGTAGTTAGTATATCTAGGTTGGGTATTGGGTTACATCTCTGATTGTAAGGGCATCTTGTTATTGACCATTACCAAATATATAAGCCTTTAATTAATCTTTAAGCATTAGAGTCTTATTTTTCTACTGGGCCTGCATGGATGGTGGGATGGGCAATGCTCGGCTTTGCAGAGACCGTGTAGAAGATTGGCAGAGCTATCTCCCACACTGGTGTCTCATGGGTGGCAGGGCTGGTGTTTCTGGCTGGCTGTTTCTAGCTGCGGCACCCACGTGGCCTTCGGCCACTGAACATGGCGTCTGATCTAGCCAGAGCCGCTGCAGCTTAGGATAGTTGGCTTGACTGGCAGCTGCTTTTTTTAAAATAATTACTTCAACACTTAGAGTCAGCCGTTTTAATTCTCTGCACTTGGAAAAGACTCCAAGAGGCTGAAGTCAGGTATGTGTGTGTACTGTGAGGCTGTTCTTTGTGTCTGAGAGCACCATGGTTCCTCAGCAGGTGAGGACTGCTCTTCTTGTTGAGCTTGTCTGTCATAAGATGGACACTTGCTAGAGGAAGTGAGGAGCCAGCTGGAGGGGGGTGAATAGACCAGATCCTATGAGGTCTGGAGAAGTTCCCAGGATCAGGCTGCTTGCTGGCAGGTGCAGAACAGGGACTGGAACTCCTGTGGCCTCATGTGAAGCCTGTGGTCTTCCTCTCTGTGCCCTGCTGGGAGCAGGTCAGCCTGAGTGACATCCTTATAGTGTGGTGGCTCATCCCAGAGCACTCTGGATCCCTCTCCTTTTTCCTCTGTGTGTTCAGGACACAGTTAAGTCTATCACCTGTATCTTATAGATTTGGAAGCCAAGGCACAGAGATAGTTGCTAGTGGCTGTGAATTATAGGCTTCATGGACTCCAGCTCAATGCCCTCTCTGTTGGGCTTTGATGTCCTTTTGTCTACCAAGGCTCAATCTTTGCCCAGTAGCACTGTGGGTCCTGGGCCTTGTGGAGACAAGGTAGCTGATGGGCCCTTCCCCTGCTGTTTTTCAGGGTCCTATGAATGTGGGATCTGCGGCAAGAAGTACAAGTACTACAACTGCTTCCAGACGCATGTGCGGGCACACCGAGGTAAGTGGCATCTGACTGACCTATGCTCTGCTTGGTATCTTTAGGGGCCCCGACAACTCATTCTTGTTCATCCATAGGAGGGAGGGCCATGGAGGAAGGAAGAAGCCTCCTTGTTGTGGGAAGAATGGTGAGGGTTCAGGGGTTACGCCCCTGGTTTTGACCTCTGAAGACCTTAAGGATACTCAGTCTTATTCTGTTATCAACTCCCCTCCCCAACAAGGCCATGTGCTCACATCCTCTCTTGTCCTCCTGACAACTCATGAGAGGAGCCGGAAGCTGTTTCCCATTCTGAAAGTCAGGGGACAAATGGACTGGCACTTGCCCCTCCTGAGCCAGGTGACAGGGAAGAGAGACCCAGGTGCAGGCCTTGCTGACATTGAGCCTCAGGGCAGAAATGAGAGTGTCCATGGGTGGACTGCACTCCTAGACTCCCATTGCAGTTCCACGACATCTGTCCCTTGGCACAGCCCTGCCTCTGCCATCATTCTTGCTTATTGACTATCTCCTTCATATCTCTTTCTTTTTCTCACAGATACTGAAGCCACCTCAGGGGAGGGAGCCTCCCAGAGCAGTAAGTACTTTTCCCACATCTTGGGTTGGTGGGTACCAGGCACTGGGCTTGGGAAGTAGCTGTTCCTTCCTTCCCAGGACAGCCTTTGAGAAACATGTTGCTGGAGACCAGAGGGGCCTTATGAAATAAGAGCAGGCCTTCTCAAAGTGGGTTCCATAACATGTACATTCTGAGGAGGGGTTTCTCAAAAAAGGGTTCTCGGGCCAAGTACTCTGGGAAACCTTGAGTTGTTCCCACATGAACATAGTTGACATCTTTACTACAGGTGTCCTGTGCCACTGTGAACATCTCCAGAAGGAGCCTCCAGTGTACTTTGGAGCCTGGCTTATGGGCTTAGGGTTCTGTAGCCGTGCTGGGGAACAATTCTCTCAGAGGACCCTCAGCCTCTGGGACAGTTGCTCCTTGGTGCTTTGTTTTAGGTAGGGTTCTAGATGCTGGAGCCCTGTGATAGGGTACACTCTGAGGTCAAACATCTTCTCTTCCACTCTTCCTGTGGACAACATGAGCTTCAAGAGTTCTATCCTCAGTGACTATCACAGATAGGTATATGTCTAGGTCCATCAAAAGATGCAAACTGGAATGTTCTTAGAGTGTTGTCCCTGACAACTCTTAAGCAGAAGCCCCCAGATGCTCAGTGTTAGGAGTGACTGAGGAAGTCCAATCATCTAAAGGATGCAGAAGTAAGGGTAGATGCAGCCTAGCTACCCGTGGGTGTTCGCACCGAGCTCTCCACCTTGATGAATGAAGCCAGGCACAGAGGAGCTCACTGCTAAGACTGTCAGGAAGCACAATGTGGCATGGAGTGCTTAATGCAAGTCAGAAGATTGGGTACCCTTGAAAGGGTCTGCTTTCTGCTTCTTGAGCCAAGTTTCACAGTGCTTTCTGTGTATGGAAAGACCAAGCTGCTTGCTTAAGACATAAGCACTGTTCTGTGGGGGCCAAGGAATGTTTTCTATGGAGGATGAGATGTGAGGAGGTTATACTCAGGGGCATGGCATCTCCATCCCCAGTCCCTCGTGTGTACTGGAAACTCCAAGGGGACACGAGGCTAGATTCCTACCAGTAAAGATGGTGACAGGATCTGGCCCCAGGAACCAGGATGTGATCCTGTTTATTGTTTTTGTTGCACCATTATAGAATGTTCAAAGATAATAAATGCTACCCAAAACAAAGTAGGTCAGTGTATAAGGTAGCCTGAACCGAAGAAGAACTGTATACCTGAGGCCAAGCCCTGAGAACATTGTTCTTGAGCCACTCACTCTGAGAGGTAAGCAAAGCTGATACAGATCTTGTGTTCAGCTTGGCTACACACCTGTCATATACTATGGCTGGGAGGCATGGCAGCTGCCTCTCCCACAGCCCAGCCCTGTCTCTATCTGCTTCAATAAATCCTCTCTTCTTTTCTGGCCCCTGTGGTCTGCCTGTGGTCAGCCACACATTTAAAGACCTTCCTATTTATTCTCCCTTCCTTGGCTATTCTGGGTCCCTGGCCTCTCTAGAAGCCTGTCAATGGACTGTTGTGCTGTATCTGTTTCCACTGTATGGGCTCGCAGGTGTTGGTGCTGTGGTAAAAGCATTGTTAGACAGACTTTCCTCATTTGTTTCCTTCCTCTTTATGGGCCATTTTCCAAATAGCCAGAGTGCTGTCTTCTCTGTCCTATGTCTCACCCTAGGTCAGACCTGCAGCAGCGCTCTGTGTCTAGTGAACTTATGGGTCAACCTTCGCACAGAGCTGTAGGGCCTTGGACTGAAAGACTCCTGTCAATTCCAGACTGCCACTTTGCACAAGAAGACCTGGGTCCCAGGGAGTGGATGTCATTCAGCTTGTTAGCACTAGAGGCAGGCCTGGCTCAACAGTCCTTATGCTTCCTAGGCTAAGGACCTGCTGTGCATTTAGCAGGGTGACAGCCCAGTTAAACACAGACATAGAGACACACCCACCCACTCACCCATCTCTCACTATGAGAGGATCAAAGACCAGTCCCCCATCCCATACTCTCCAGCTCCCATATTCATCTCCTAGGTCTTCTCTGGAACACCCTGCCAGGTGACATTTACCCTATTAGTCAGTTGGTAGCCATCGGTGTTCTGTCTTACTTAAGATTCCTATTGCCATGATGAAAAACCACAATCAAAAACAACCTGGGGACAAAAGAGATGTGTTTGGCTTACACTTCCACAGCACTGCTCATCACTGAAGAAGTCCCAACAGGAACTCAAACAGGGCAGGAACCTGGAGGCAGGAGCTGATGCAGAGGCCATTGTGTGAGAGGACTGCCTACTGGCTTGCTTCCTTCATGGCTTACTCAGCCTGCTTTCTTATAGAACCCATGACCACCAGCCCAGGGATGGTACCACTCACTATGGGCTGAGCCCTCAATCACTGATCAATCAGTAATTAAGAAAATGCCTTACAGCTGGATCTTGTTCCTTTCTTTATTATAAAGAGCTATTATTCCCATCTCACAGAGGTATTAGGGAGCGAGTCCAAAGTCAGTCATCCTTTTGTCAAAGGTAGAGTGGGATTTGGGCTTAGGTGTCTCATCCTAGAGTCTGCCTCCTGTAACAGGTTCGTGGTGGCATTCCTGGGATGCCAAGCTCTCGTATGAAAACATGGTTGTGAAAACATTTCCTTTGGGAATAACTGTTACTATTCAACTGTTGCATTAAAATTCTGGGATATGAGAAAACAGTGTGGATTTAGTAGGGCAGATGAGGGGTGTCCCTACGTTTTATAGGAACTGGGAAATGTGGCCTGTAGGGAGAGGAGCGGGCCTGCCAACAGGAGAGGTTATGGACAGAGATAGAAACAAGCAGAGTGAGTAGTTGCAGAGGGCTGGCAACTCTGGGCAATCTGAGAGAGGAATGTTAGGACGAAGCCTCATCTTGGAGTCAGCCCCTAGGTAGCTTTCCCTGTTGGTATCCAGAGAAGATGGAATTATGGGAGAAGCTGAGGATTGTGGGACAGCATGAGAAGGTTTTTTTTTTTTCCTTTTTTTTCTTTTTTCCTGAGCTGCCTTGCTTGCCTTGGAGAAAGAAGTAGTGATGAAGTAGGAGCCTTAGAGAGGACCTGGGGTCACCTGATCTGTGCCCCCCCCCACTTCAGAAATTAGAGAAAATGGGGGGAGAGCAGAGACCAGCTCTCCCTTGGAAGACCCTGGTACTCAGACCCTGTGAATATCTACAAGTGTTTAAGCTATGGGGTCCTCAGATAATGACAGCTTATCTCTGCAGTCTTGGCATCTGCTAAGACACTCTCATAGGACACTAGTTTCAGAAATGAGATGAGGGCAGAGGTGGAATGTTTTTCATATCTCTGAGTTCAGCTGAGAGTGGGGTACGAGCCTTCCCATCCCACCCAGAGTGGTACAACCTTGGCATGGAGTATTTCATTGGCTCTTTTACTGGATGCTGAGGAGCAGGGAGTGGGTCCAGAACGAAGCACCCCAGTGGTTTATCTCAGCAGAGAAAGGCTATGTACCCTGACCTGCTTTGGCTTGAGGTTAAGTGAGTAGTTGGTCCCTAGCTCTCTCTTGCCTCCTTCTGTACAGCTTTGAGCAAACGGCTGTACCTCTGCATGCTGCCTAGGGACCCTAGGGAGATAGGATTCATAGGCTCTCTACAGGTCACTCACATACACTGGGTCTGAGATAGTTCAAATGCAAGAGGATGTGCCCTGCCTGGAAGGAAAGGTGTAGTCCTGGATGCTGCTGACCTCACTGCAGGAGGCCTACAGAACAGGCAAACTTGGGCCAATGTTAGCTGTCTTACTATGTAGCACAAGTCTATAAAACTCAAAGCAACCAACCCTGGTTTTCTCCTAGTTTCGATGGTTAGGAATTTGAATTTGGCTTTTCAGGGTCCTCTGGCTGGCTCAGGGACTCCCACAGGACTATGGTAGGGTTGGCCAGAGATGTGGTCTCATCCCAGGGCTCAGCTTGTAGGGATTTCTTCTAGGTTTGCTTGGGTGAGAAAGTGAGGGTTGCAGGACCCTGTCCCTCCCAAACTATTGGTCTAAGAGCCTTCGTTCCCAGTAGCCACTCACAGAGGGCCAGACTCAACTTCTTGCCACCTGTATCTCTCTATGACTAAACTGAGAACATAGCAGCCAACCCCAGAGTAAGCAGGGGACAGGTAGCATGTGCAAGGCAGGTGGCATGTGCAATGCCAGTGTCCTGGCTGCCTGTCACCTATCTTCAGAATGACATCTCATTACTTTGACCGCATTCTCCTAGTTAGAAGTACCCAAAGAGGTGTCACATAGGGTGTGTACACTAGCTGCAAGTGGCATCAGCATATCTCTGAAGCCAGGCCACTTTACTGTAGGACTTGGTCAGACCACTTCTCTTTAGTTTGCTCATATGTTCCTGGGAGACTGCTTCTTCCCTCTGTGGTTGAGAGAATCCAAGAGAAGAATCAGGCCCAGCTACCTTGTTCACAGTTACATCCAGCCTTCACCATGGGGGCTGCAGTAATAGTTACTCTTCTGAGATGATTCCTGTGAGAACCAGGTCCTAGGGAACTTAGCTCTCACAGGGAGGGCTTGAAGGTCAGTTTGGGGATCAAAAATATGAGTTGTCTTTTGGCACTGGATCTCCACAAAGGAGACCTGTTGTCACAATCCAAGCCTTATAGTCCACAATGAAATCTAAGGCTGCCCCAGAATGGAGGTCCAGAGAAGAATAGAGGGGCATCTGGCTAAGCATGGAGGGGAGCTGCTCAGAGGTCCAGGGAGTGAGTAGGACCACAGCTGCCTCTGTTCAGAAGAGGTGGGCAGTGCCGAGACTCCATAGACCAGGATCAAGTTCTCCATTGGGTCCTCCAGTTGGGACCAGACTGACTTGGTTCCATCTTGATTCCAGGGTCTGGTGCACTGAGCAGCAACCTCACCCTGGGTGATCAGTGTACTGTTGAGCTCAGTGTCTTTCTGTTTCCTCTCCCCAGACAATTTCAGGTACACATGTGACATCTGTGGGAAGAAATACAAATACTACAGCTGCTTCCAGGAGCACCGGGATCTCCACGCCGTGGATGGTGAGTCAGGCCCCTCACTCCTGGGAGTCACACCAGAGAAATGCCCTTCTTCCAGATCACTGTCTCTACATAGTGCCACATCCCTGGGGAGAGGGACCTACCATGCAGGATTTGGGGGAAGGACTGTCCCTTCATTTACATGTTCCCTTCTGTGTCTGATCCATATGAAACTCCTGGGGGTTATTTTATAGTTCAAAATGCGTTGAATGTTGAAACTTCAGGTCAGGTTTTTTACGGTTTTATATTGAGTGTTTGCATTCTATAGTAAAATTAAACCAATTTGTTAAAATGAATGATGTCCTTTGACATCTTAGATTATAGAGGTGGATGTCAGAACAATAAATTCAAGCCATTCATCTATAGAATGTTAAGATTCCTAGAAAGAGGGTTTTATGGCCAGAAAGGACTTGAGGTTCCCCCATCTAGCCCTCCACCTCCACTGCTGAGCAGTGATGGAAGGCCTGCTGCCTCTGCCCCATTCTCTTCTTGCCTCCCTTTTCCCTTCATCCTCTTTGTTCCTGTTCTTTCACCCCATGCCTGCTGGGGAGTTCTGAGCCCCTAGTGAGGAGGAAGGTGGGCCAGGGTGGGGGGATGTGCCCTACTGTGGCCCTGCCTTCCTGGGTTTCTTCATGGGCCAGGTCAGGCCTCCTGGTGGCACAGGCAACCCCATGAATCTAGGTATGGCTGGCAGAGGTAGCAATGGCCAGGGACTAACAGAACTCCTGTTTGTTCTTTTCCTCCTGTGGCTGTCGCCTCCCGCTTGGGTACAGTGTTCAGTGTGGAAGGGGCTCCTGAAAATCGGGCAGGTAAGTCTCTGTGGCCACTCATTTTCTCTGTTTCCAGCTGGGTTCTTATGTCTTCAGTGAGCATCATGCTTAAGTTCATGTGTTCTCTCATAGACCCCTTTGACCAAGGTGTCGTGGCCACTGATGAGGTGAAGGAGGAGCCTCCAGAGCCTTTCCAGAAAATTGGACCAAGTATGCGGGACCTTGGGGCCATGGGCTGGAGGGGTTGGGTGAAGGAGATGGGCTGAGCTACACATCTAGGAAGGCTGTATCTGGAACTTTGCAGCTATCGGTTGGTCTGGGCAGTCTCAGGACATTAGCCTTCAAGGAGCTGCAGACAGGGTTTGGTCAAGGTCACAGTAGTGAAAAAAGTCAGCCCACAGCTGCGTGCTATCTTCATTTTGGCAATTCATTTATAGTTCCCTGTTAGTCTCCTGAACTTCTGCCTCCCGTAACAGTGAGGGAAATACTCCTGGCCAAGTTGGTAGATGTTAATGAGGTTGCAGACTGCATGTTAACATAGTGCTTGGCACATGCTAGGTGCTCAAAGGGTGATGACTGAGGACATTTGAGGGGCATCTCAGTGAACAGAGTTGAGTGGGGCAGCTACCTGCAGACATAGACACTTACCCCATAAAACCCCTAAGGACAAGAACCATGCTTGTAACTTGTGTGTCTTCAGCAAACTTGTCTTGAAGGCTGTACAGATATGGCTGACAGACATGGCTTTGCACTTGGGCAATTCACATGGAGATCAGGAGTGTGGGATCGTAGACAGTGAGCAAACAGTTAGAACCCAAAGCACTTCAGGGGCCAAAGAAGCTCAGAATGAGAAGTGAGAAGCTTTCAAGGCAAATACGGGTAGGTATGGAGCCCTACATTCCAGAAGTGTGCATGGTGTGTGTGTGTGTGTGTGTGTGTGTGTGTGTGTGTGTGTGTGTAAAGGGAGGAGACACACTGGTGGGTTCATGTCTTAGAGGACTCTGAGTTTTAGGATCCAGTGTCTAGACCTGGTCTTTATGGAGCTGAGTTCAGGATGGAGAGGAACTCCGGCAGCTAGGAAGAGACTAGATAGGGAGAGATCCCCATGGTCAGTGTAGGCAAGTACCGTAGGACCACAAAGAGAGAGACTTTTCCATCCATCCCTTCAAGAAGTTCCAGCATGTGCCTTTCACATGTTTCCTGTGCCTCAGTTACTATCCTGCAAGAAGAGACCTTATGGACTTAGGCTATTTGTTACAATTAGGGTCCAAGGCTATTTGCAAAAGCACACACACCAAAACAGAATGAGGGGAGAAGGAAATCTGATGAGCTAACACTCAAAATAGGGGGATGCTGTGTGGAAGGGGCTCTGCCTGGGATCTCGGGAAGGCTCCAGATGCTGCCCGTGGGCCCTTTTTCTTCCTGCTGTCTCAACATACTTAGGGGTAGCTCTTCTTGACTCATACAGGAGCCTGCAGAGGATACCCGTGTCTGCAGAGGGGCTCATGAATGCCTGTCACATACATAGTAAGCATTGGATACTTGGGAATGTGAAAATCATCTTGTGGATTGGGAAGACAATGAAATCTTCATACTGAGAGTGAGACTGTAGAAGTACAACAGGTGTTCACGCCTGCCAGGGTGCTTCTGCTCACCTGGAAACGGGGGACAGGAACTAGAACATCTTCCCCATGGCTAGGGAATATATTCAGTAAGTGTCCAGCCCAGTTCCCACCTCTTATCCAGGTTGTGAGATGAAGGTGTTACTGGGAAGCCAGGCAGGACAGAATTTGAGAGCCCCAAACCTATACCCCAACTCTGCACCAAGCTGCATGGTGTCCTTTTATTTCTGAGATCTGTCTGATCCACTCTGTGGTGGAGTGATGACAGCCCTGTCCTTTCAGCATGGTCACAGGGATTGGGTGAGACTATTGTAAGTAAATTAGCATGGTCCTTGTCACATTAGGTAGGACCTACAAACTACCCATTAAGATGCAGGATGCACATATCTTTAATCCCAGAACTCTAGGAGGGAAAGCCATGTGGATCTCTGAGTTTGAGACCAGCCTGGTCTACAGAGTGAGTTTCAGGACAGCCAGGACTACACAGAGAATCCCTGTCTTAAAAACCAAACCAACCAATCAATCAAACAAACAAACAAAAAATGATGCAGGATGGACCTTGTTCTGTGCATAACCTGATGTGCAGCCCTTTCTAGGATCTGAAGGACTCCCCATTGAGTGTGCTGGGATTTCCCTGAGGAACTTGGGGTTGGAGGTCAGCACACCCCCAGCTTGCCCCAGCAGAACCAAGATGGCAGCAGACATGTCAGGTTCCCTGTAGAGTGAGAGTGTGTGGGAAAGGATGAGGATGCTGGGTGAGAAAGCCTGTGCCATGAACCTCTGAAAAATAAAGTGAGGAGCCTGGGTACCCTAAGGAAAGCCCCAAAGTTCCAGGGAAGAGGAGGGTTCCCGGAGGAAAGTCTGCTTTCCACATGGCATCAGCTGAGCAAGTGGGAGAGGAGGAAGCAAAGTCCTGGTAAACAGGGGACAGTAGTTAGAAGAAGAGTGTTGGTTGGGTGCCAGTCCCCATGAGCTGCAGGCTGGGGTTAACTGCTCTGGCTGTGGGCGGGAGGGACATGGAGGACAGTTTTTATCTACTGAGAGAGGGAAGCTAGATCACATAATCTTTATGCTTGGATAAGGAAGAGAGCATGAAAAACAGAATTAAAAACTCAAGAACAATGAAAATTCCATTTGACAAGAAAAAAAAAAAAAAAAAAAAGTGCAGGGAGAGTCCAGGGAAGATACGGCGGCACTTACTTGTATTCCTGGTACTGAGCGCTAAGCCAAGAGGATTTCAAGTTCAAGGCCAGCTTGCACTACAAAGCAAGAATCCTGTGTGAAGGGGGAGGGGAGGAGAAAGTAGTAGAGGAGGAGGAAAAAGAGAGAGAGGAAGTTATTACCACTCATCTCCTACGTGGGCTGCTATAACATACCACACAACCTAAAGGATTAACAGTAACTGCTACAGCCCTGGAAGCCCAATGTTGTCATACCTGTAGGGTTGGGTTCTGGTGAATTGTGTCTTCCCAGTTTGCAGATGACCTTCTTATGTCACCCCTTATGGGTGGCAGGGAAAGAGAGATGGGAGACTGAGACTAGTGTCTCTTCTAAGGACTCTAGTCCTGTGGTTCCTACTCTCACCATCTCACCGAATCCTAATCATGTCTCAAGGTCCCAACTCCAGATGCCATCATGGTGGAGTCCGGCACTTCAGCATGTGGGTGGGAGAGGGACAGTTCACTGGTTGCATGACCCTGTGGTTCTGTGGTGCCTGGGGTTGTATGGTGAAAAGCAGCAGGATAAGATAAAGAAGAACGGAACAGAAGATGAGAGAGGATTTGGCGAAGACAGAATACAAAAGCAGAATGAAACATTCCATGATGGTAATGACAGAATTGCTCTGCACAGAAGTAATTAGCAACATGAAGGACAAGCAGTAATGGAAGACCATAAGAAATGTGTGAGAATAGCGAACTAGCTCAAAGGGACTGATAGTGTGACCAGTGTGACAAAGAGTTGCTGAGCTAATGGAGTGAGTTTGAAAGTCTTGTCATGTCAGATGGAGTCAACATATGGATGTCCTGGCATCAGTAGATCTTAGTGACTTTAAAAGTGTAGGTAGAAAAAGGGAAAACGAGGCATCTGCATGCAGAAAACAAGTTGTATCTGCCCCTGAATTCCAAGCAGACATCTTGAGAATAAGAACATCATCTTGGCAATCTTGTATATTCCAAGAAGTGGGTATGCTTGGAGGGAGAGAAGCTGTAAAATTTTATACCTGGGCAAATTGGAATTGACATGCAAATAAAAAGTGGATTCAGAAAAGCTTTAATATATATATATATATATATATATATATATATATATATATGTATGTATATACATATATATGTATGTATATATGTGTATTCTCTCTCTCTCTCTTTCTCTCTCTCTCTCTCTCTCTCTCTCTCTCTCTCTCTCTCAGCAAACTGATCAATGGAGCATGTGTAAGCACCCAAGAAGCTGTAGTGTAAAGAGATGTGTGAACTATGAACAAGGAAATTTTAACCATTGTAAATCAAATTATGGAAGTTGAGTGCATATGCTATAGATTATCCTAATATAGGTGTGAGTTATAAAACTGGACCAAGAGTAGCTCAGCTGGTAGGTGGATGCTTGCCTAGCATGCTCAGACTCTCCCTGGGCTCAATTTGTAGCACCATATAAATTGGTCATGGTGGTGCATGACAAACTCAACCATGTAGTGATTTCAGGGCCAGCCTGAGCTATGTGAAACTCTGCCCCTAAAAAAGAATAAGAATTGAAAGTAAAAGAGAGGCATGGACTGGTGAGTAACTCAGTAATGTGTCACAGTGCTGTGTACAGCAAAGGACTGGCTAATCTCACTGGGTTCAGATTGTGGTCCTAGGCCAGCAGGATCAGCTTCTCACAGTTTATCCAAAATAGAAATTCTTTGACTCTAGCCCACACCTATGGCATCAGAATCTCTGGAGTAGAGCCTGGTGGTTGATCTATGCTATGAGACTTTCTTACATGCGCTAAAATGTTTCAGAAAAAGGTCTGGAAAGAGGGCACAGTGGTTAAAGGCTGCTCTCCTAGAGGATTGGAGTTCAATTCCCTGCACCCACATCCAGCAGTTATAGTATACACCTATAACCCCTGCTCCAGGAGATCTGATGCCCTCTCCTGGTCTCCATGGACATCCATTCTAATGTGGCATCCACACAGAGACACATAAACACAAATTTTTTTTTGATTTAATAAGCAGCAGGTTAAACTCCCTTCTTCAGCAGTAAAAGACGTTAAAATGCCATTTCTATCCCACTGTTAACAATTAAAGAAATATATCTTATATGCTGTCTAAAATAATAAGGAATATTGAAGAATAATGGAACACAGCTGAAAGTGGGAAAGCAAAGAGCTCATACCCCAAACAGGCAGAGCCCGGAAGGACATGCCAGAGTCAGAGTGTAAAGCACAGGGAAAGTGCAGGCGGACGCTCCTGTAGCCAAGATGCTTACAACCAATAATAGATTTTGGTTTTTGGATTTTTGCATATCATAACGAAGTATTCCAGGATGGGATCTGAGTCTAAATGCAGTATTTACTTACCTTTCATATATGTGTGTAGGTAACCTCTAAGTGATCTCATTAAGTATTGGTAATGACATTATGTGTGACATAAGAGATTCAGAGCTTGGAGTTCCCTACTTGGGGCATCTTGTTGGAGAATTTCAGGTGTGGGGATTAGGGATGTTCGCCATGTAAAACCAAATCAATTGTGGCAATAAAAGCAAGCCGTATAATCTCCCCAGTGAAAAAACAGAGGCTGTCAAGCTCATTTGAAATAATCCCAGTCACTAATGGTTTACTGGCATCGTACCTAGTTCTTCCCTTATCTTTTTCTGTTGCTTCTGTGTGTCTTTCTTGGGGACTTTACCCATCTCCCATAAAGAGATTAAAGGCCCCATCATGGCTTACTGTGGCTCTGTTTCCTTGTGATCGTCTGTCTCCCTTTCCACACAGCTCCTTGAGGATAAGGACGTGACAGTTTCTGCTCAGTCTCTACTTCAGTGCCATCCTTGCTCAATGAATGAAAGCATAGGATCATGTAGGAACATGTCATTAGACACATGCAAACACGTAGGAATCACAACCTGACAGATCACTACGAACTTAATAATATTAATGTCAGGTGAACTAATAAAATGGTTTAATTAAATGTTTGAGCAATGCTTCATAACTTTCCCATGCATTAGAATGTTCTCATTAAGATATAAATTTATGGGCCACACCCATAGAGATTTTTTTTTTAACAGATCTTGGG
Source organism: Arvicanthis niloticus (assembly GCF_011762505.2). Lineage (NCBI taxonomy): Eukaryota > Metazoa > Chordata > Mammalia > Rodentia > Muridae > Arvicanthis > Arvicanthis niloticus. The sequence goes on along the minus strand of NC_047662.1, from coordinate 84,186,818 downwards.
CTTCTGTCAGGCTCCTTTGGTCCTAATGTTACTGGTCCAGGAAACACTTAGGAGCAGGGCCTCATATCCCATAGCCCAAGATGATGTAGGATTCCATGTGTAGATGAGGATCACATTGAACCTCTTCCCCTTGCTTCCTTATTGCTGGGATTACAAGAATGCACCACTATGTGCAGTTTATGCAGAATTGGGGAGGGCACATAGGGCATCCTGCATGCTAGGCAAGTTTCCTAGCCCCGCAGTAGAGATTTTGAGCCACAAGCTTTCATACACCAAGCAATAATGTGCCTAAATTAAAAAGTAAATCCAGAAAAGCAGTGGGATGGGAGGGTTTATCACAGCCTTTAGTCTTTGCTGGAGCAAACGGATAAGGTTATATAAGATTGAAATAATATTATTAATACAGTTAATCTAATAACCTTGACAGGAACTATACATACTTTTTTAGTATTCATGGGTCATCTCCAAAAATCATTTAATTACTCAAAATCCTAAAGCTTCCATCTTGGGAGAGGAAAGCAAAGGGGACTAAGAAGCCAGCTGAGACAAAGCTGCCTATAATACATGTGACAAAATGTTGATATCATGAATCTACAAATAATTTAGCGGTTTTAAAAAAGGAGATTCACAAAAGAAAAGTTATAGTTAATTATACACGAAAAATAATCAATTTCCTTAGAAATCAAAGAAATGGAAAATAAAATTGTAGTGTAAGTGGGCCCTCCCTCCAAGGTCAGATATGCAAAGTAGGGAGGTAGTAATAGTGCAGGTTGTGGTTGGGTGATGGGGCCATGGTTAACAGAAGCCTCCAAAAGGCACGCCCTTCCCTACCTGTCCCTAGGAAGTCACAGTCAGGCTCCCGAGCAGCGACCTTTAGTTTTAGATCATGTGCCAAATATGCAAAAGCCCCTGAAAGGGTGTGGATTCCAGCATCTTTTAATAAGGGAGGGGGTGACTTAAAACAATCTGAGTGTCCCCTGGTGGAGGGCAACTGGCTCAGCAAATTTCCAAGTCCCATGGGAGCCATGTAGCCAATAAAGGCAGTCCTGAGGATCAATACTTATTGATTGGGCAAGATGTCCACAAAGTATTGTCGATTGAATACACCAGGTTACAAAAAGGATATCGATCAGGGCTGGCTAATTCAAGGCCATAGGAGCCAGACAAATGGTAGCCGCAGAGAAACACCCGAGAGGAGGATGAAGGGGTGTGGGGCAGGGCGGAGCAGCTGTTGATGCCCTGGGAGATGCTGTTCCCTGTGGTATAGGGATCGTAGAAGGTGGCACTTGGTCTTTAAAACAAACAAACAAACAAACAAACAAACAAACTTTGAGCTTGTATTTATCAGCATTTTATAACTGCCCAAATGAACCATTTTGCATCAAACATCTTTAACAGAATTTAGGCAAACCCATGAGGACCTTAGTTCAGATCCCCAGAACCCAAATAAAAAGCTAGGTGCAGCAACATATGCCTGCAGTCCCAAGCTGGCAGAGAAGGGTGGGTTCCTGGAGTGCGCTGGCCAGCCAGTCCCCCAAGCAGTGAGCTCTAGGCTCAGCAAGAGACCTTGTCTCAAAAGATGAAATAAAGAACTGTGGAGGAAAATACCCAAAGTTGACCTCAGGCCTCTGCATATGTGAGAACCCGAGCACACACGTGCACGTGCACCTGTCTCTGCAACCCCACCCCATACACAGAGCACAAGCTGTCAGAGATTACAAGAGAGGCCACACTGGGCTTTGAACCAGATAATACAACTCCACAGTCCAAACTGAGTCCGGTCGGTGATCCCATAATGAATCAGAGTTTGGGTGCTAAGAGATAACTGGTCTCTTGGGGGCCAGGGGCCTGTTCTCACAATTCTCTCTCCTTCTGCAGAAACCGGCAATTACACCTGTGAGTTCTGCGGGAAGCAGTATAAGTACTACACACCCTACCAGGAGCACGTGGCCTTACATGCCCCCATCAGTGAGTTCCCTCTCCAGTCGGGGGATGCTGAGACCTGGGGAGGCACAGGGGTTAGCCATTGGACAGGACTCTGGAGCCTTGCCAGGGAAGGTATCAGTAAGGTGAACTCGGGTCTGGGCTATCAGGGTGTCTGGGTTTGTCCTGGGTCTATGAGGTAATCTATGAGGCAGAATAGCCTAGAAAGTCTGCTCAGAAACCAACTCAGAAGAGCCCTCTCAAAGTAGCTTAGGGGCTTGTCTCTCACAGCTTAGGGTGTCTAATAGATGTGACTTGTCCAGGGACTGCAGTGGGCCCTGTCCCTACCTTCTCCACACACCTGCATGTTGTGGATTTCCTGACTCCAAGCACACCCCCTTAGTATCTATCTTGGGATGTAGCTTTCCTTCTAGTAGATCAAGGGCCAACCTTGCTGATGGGAGGGTGCCTGGACAAGACAGCCCAAGCGGTAGAAGCTAAGGAGACAGCATGCTTAAGGTAGGAGGCAAAAGACCTGAAAACCAGGCCCAGGGATCACAGGCTTACTGGAGACCATGATCATTCCTTACTTCTCTCCTGACAAGGACGGGAAAGGACTCCATGCCCCTCCCAGGGAACATCTCGTCTTCCATTCTCCTGATGCCTGGAAGTCTACCTGGTGGCTTCCTGGGTGTCTTTCTGCAAATGGCAGCCAGGGGAAGGTCTATCCCTAAGTGTATGATCCAGAGGGCCTCAGCCTTTCATTCACCCTTTCCTGTATAGGTGGAGACATACGTTGTGATGAGGCAGGACTTACACGACTTCTGGGGCAGTAGGGTGGGGTGTTTAGGAGCCTCTGCTTTGTGTGGACATCTCACTGCTTAACTATGAAGATCATTCCCCATTCTAAGAATGGGAAGAGTTGGGGAGAGGGGCAGCTTACGGGGTTACAGCCTCTAAGCCACTGTCTGTGATGGTCCCAGGCTTTCAGCAGCAGCATAAGCAGGTGGCTTCCCTGAGGGTATCCAAGTAAGGGGAGAGGCATCCACTGCTCAAAAGGGTTGCTTCTCAAGGAATTCCTCCCTGCTGGCAGAGTGGTAAGGCCGAGGGACACACCTCTTTGGATGGCAGCTTCAATCCTGTGTTTGCACTGGGCTCTGGTTCTTGGACTGGTTCTGTTTTGGGCTGTTGTGTGACTCCTTTGCCTGGTGAGCTTCTCTGGGCCCAGGTTTCTCATCTATGGGAGTTCTTGTGGTCTTTGTATCCCAGAATCTGGACTGACATCAACAGCAGGAGGTGACATTCAGGTAGGCATCTACTGTGGCCCTAATGCATACCATATGGCCAGACCATGGGGAGGGAGAGAGTGTGTCAACGGTTCTACTGGCTGGGTAGCATCCTGTCCACTTGATCTCTACTCCTGATGCTGTTGCCCAGGCATTGGGGCTGTTTGTGGGTAGCTGCTGCCCAGTGCCAGAGAGTATGCTACCTAGAATGCATGTGGAGAGAGGCATGCTCACAAGACCTACGGCAGCGGGGTCTCAGCATCTATGCCACTTCTTCTCTTCCCAGAGCATGTTGTTCTGCTCACTGTGTTAGTAAGATGGGATGTGGGCCCTGAACCCCTCCAGGCAGCTTCAAGCCTATCTCTCCACTCTGAAGCCGTGCATCACATACATTGGCAGATGATGGGAAGAGGAGCACCACTTTGCACCCTAACTTCTCTGCTATCTCAGTGCTCCCCTTCCAGCGGACTCCCTACATCTCTTTCTTATTTTCATTTAGTTTTTCTCTCTGCTTTAGACTCTCTTTTTCTGCATCTGTTTATTGAATGTGTTTTTCTGGTACTTACTTGCTGATGTCTTCTGGGGATTTTAGAAGCACCTTTTTAAAAAAAAAAAAAAAATAGCATGAGATTTAGGTTAGTTTCAGCAGAGAATGGTTTCTCCAAGTCTGGGCAGGAGACAGTACTCTCATGATTGGATCTGTTGTAGGGCTGGCTTTGGGAGAGGTAGGAGTTGAGTGTGAAGGTGTGATTGAGTAGTAGCCATGGCTGAGGATGTGTCCCTGGGTCTGGTGAGAATCCAGAAGGCTGACTGGGGAAGCTCTCCTGAGTCCTGTGTGTGCACTTATGTCTGCTTTTGATTTCACTCACAAAACATTTTGAAGACTCATGTGTGTTATAATATCAGCTCCTTTGTTACTGCTGATGGATCCCCCACTGTGCAGAATCTGAGTCTGTTTGATCACTTACCTGTTAGCTTGGGTCAGTTCCAGTTTTGGGCTGTGAATAGAGCTGTGAAAGGCTTTTGTGATGCTGTCTGTGGGCTTGTGGGTCATTCCTCGGAGGACAGATTCCAAGGGATGGAGCTACTAGGGAATAGATTTGCTTCTTTTTTATTATAACTGACAAACCATTTTTCAAATAGCCCACAGGCTCCCCATGGAATCCATGGCCTGGCACGGTGGGGTGTTAGGTGCATCGGGCAGTCTGCTTCTGGTTGTTTTAGTGTGTGGACAGTGGCATCTTGTGGATTTGACTTCTATTTCCTGGTAGCTGGTGATATTCATGCTCTCTGCATTGAATTACTGTCTGTCTTCTTACTTTAGTCTGGAAAATATTTGTGTAGATGATTTTCTAAGTCTGGAAAATATTTGTGTAGATGATTTTCTAAGTTTTTTTTTTTTTTTTTTTTTTTTTAAAGTTTGGTTGTTTGTCTTTTCATTGGCTGTTGAAAGTCTTGTCCATTCCAGTTGGCCCACATTCCTCGTCACACGGGTGTTTTCTCTGGCAGACCTGGTAGTTTCTATGCAGCACCTACTGATGAGCAAGTGACTGTCATTCATGAAGCATACTTTATCATTCCTTTGTATAGTAGGTGCTTTCTGGATTGTTCCTTGGGTATCCTTGCTTGCCTCAGAATGGTGAGGCTCTTGTTTGTTCTGGTTAGAAGTGTTCCAGACCTTATTAACATCCATACTTAGGTCTGCAGTTGAGTTGCATTCACCTGTGACTGAGGTGAGGCATGAGGTTGCGCTTATTCTGTATAGACTGTAGTCCTCTGACACTGTTTTTTGGCATTACCTTTCCTTGTTCAGTGCCTCTGTACCCTGCTGTGACTAGCTGAGTGTCTAAGGGTGAATGGCTTTCTTTTCTATTGACCCGTTTTTCTATCTTCATACACACATCGGTCTTATTTATTACAGCTCTTTAGGAGATCTTAAAACGGCTCTTCTTAGGTTTTTTACTTTATTCTTCTATTTAAAAAAAATATATAGCTCATCCAGGAACTTAATTTTTTCACATAAATGTTATAACAATGATGAAGAAAGGTGAGGAGAATAGAGGAAGAGAGGTACCAAAGAAGAGAAGGAGAGGGAGGAGGAAGACTAAAAGGAGGGAGGAGGAGGAAGAGGCAAAGGAGAGAGGAGGGGGAGTGGGGGCAGAAAGAAAAATCAGTTGAAATTTTGTTTGGGATTACATTGAATCTGTGGATGAATTTGGAGAGTGCTGGCATTCCAGTGCTGTTAGATCTTTGGCCCATCCATGGCTATGATGTTGGATCTTTGGCCCATGCATGGCTATGATATTAGAACTTTGGCCCATCCATGGCTATGATATGGGAACTTTGGCCCATCCATGGCTGTGGTGTTGGGTCTCCTAGCCAATCCCTGGCCAGAGTGTAGCCCTCCAGGGATCTGGGACTTCTTTAGTTTCTCTCAGACTGTGTACTCCTCAGTCTTAACACCTGTTTCATTAGATACTGTGTGACTTGTGATGCTACTGTAATTCCTAAACTTGAATTTCCAGATTGTTCCTGCCGTTGTATAGGAGCAGCAGAATTTTGTGTTCTGGATCTGTATCCTGCAAGTTTATCAGTTTGTTGTTTCTCATAGGTTCCTTCTCCTGTAGATCTCTTGCTCATGAGAAAGTGATCTGCTAATAAAAACTCTCTCCTTTCTGGCCTTCATTCTTTCTGATACGTAAGGGCGTTATGCTCCTCAGAGCCCTGCTTTAGGGTGTGTTACAATGTTGAATGGGAGAGATGAGTATGTGCACCTGCCTGCTCCCCATCACAGGGTTCAGTCTCACTGTTTGGTGCCATATTGTCATCATTCCCTGTTGTATCAGCTGCAGCAGATTCTCAAGGGCCTCGTCAGCTCAGGCCACCCTTCACTTGGAGCCTGCTGGAAGTTGGGCCTGTAAATTAGGGTTATGTGGCTTTTTCTTCTGTTAAGATGATCATGTGGATTCTTAACAATTTTTTTGGTAGAGTAGTGAATGGCATGTTTTTTTTTTAATGAATCATTGTGCCTATGTTTTATTAAGATTGTTGAGAATATCAGAAAATCAGAGTGTGGCATGAGCCGAAGAAAGTTGGACATCCAACATTGGGATGTCTCTTCTTTGTCAAAATTTGTTTCAAAATAGTATATATTTGATGTATACAACTGGTTGTATATACACACACCTATACAGATACAGAAGCACACACTAAAGATGCCGCCCCAGTGCAGCGTTTGCAGAGGAGCTCTGAATTACAGGATATTAGCATAGCTTGAGCACGTAACTTTCTTTTAAGGGCATTTTTCTACTCACTTCGATACAAAATTTCTCTGGGCTTTTCCTGACATTTAACTAAAGTCTCCCAAGGGCAGGAAACTACAATCTTAGATTAGGAATGTGCCCTGTGACCAACCAATGGGGTGTTACTAAGGATCTTTTATCAAGAGATGAATCTTTAAAACACAAAACACCACCAGTGAAATATGTTAATCCTATCACAAAGTTCCCACTATTTGCAGAGTAAAAGCAGTAAGCTTTGGTCCAGGGTTGCAACAAAATTCAGATAATGAGTATAAGTCCACAGTCACCTTGTGCCCTTTTGTCATCCCTTACTTACCATATTTCCATCCCCCAGCAGTCACCAGTCTACCTATATTATTGTTTATGAATTTGCATTTCCAACATATGTGGACTATGACAGAATATGCTTCATCATTGAGCGCTAGCCTGCCTTTCTATAGTTCACTCCTTTCAGTGAATGAATACAGCCATACATCACTTAAGGACAAGCACCGTCTGAGAAATGCATTAGGGTATTTTGTTGTGCAAGCATCAGAGTGTATAATTTACACAAAATAAGACAACTGTGACCTTTTTTAAGTGGTATGACATTATGGAGTCTCTACCATACACTGTGGTCTGTCATTGACCAAAGCACTGAATGGCAAGCAATATATGATAGACATCATCCAGCCTTTGTCAACTTACTCTTGGGTGGATATTTAGATTGTCTCCACCTTGGACCTCATGCAAATGGAGCGGCCATAACTATGTGTACGAGTCTTTGTGGTATGGCTAGATCATCTGGCAGGTATGTGTTTGAGGACAGCTAGCTGTTGAGGCTGGCAGAAAGCTCATTGGGTAAAACGCCGGATATGCAAGTGTGAGGACCTTAATTTGGTTCCCCGGCATCCACTTACGAGCTGAATATGGCAGCTCATGCTGTTGATCCCAGTACTGGGGTAGGAATGGAGAGGAGTACCGAGTGCTTGCTAGCCAGCCAGGCTAGCCACAACAGTGAGTTCTGGATTCAGTGAAGACCTACCTCAAACATGCTACTACTAACACTGCCAACAGCAGCACCAACAATAATGTGGAGAACTAATTAAGTGATCTGAGGTTAACGTCTAGCCTCATCTATCCCAACAAGGCATGTCTCCTAATCCTTTTCAAGTAGTGCTATCCCCTGATGACCAAGCATTCAAATGTATAAATCTATGGGGGCCATCCTTATTCAAACCACCACATTCTACTCCCCGGCCCCCATAGGCTTGTAGCCATATCATAAAGCAAATTACATGCAGTCCAACATTAACACAAACTGCAAAAACAATAATGTAGACAACTAATAAAGCTATCTGAGGTTGACCTCTGACCTGCATATGTACACACACAGATGAGTGCACCCTTAACACACATGTGCACAATCACATACATATCCACAGATTAGCTATAGTTTTTAAAGGTAAGTTAGCCATTGTAACTCCAACTAGTGCCATGTTCTTCCTATAATGTCCTTACTAATTAAATTAAATTGATTAATTAATTAATTTATTGTGTGTCATAACAACTCTGTTTTATAGAAGCAGTTTCACAGAAAATCCCCTTCTCTTCCATTTTCTAAAAAATTTATATAGAGCTGAAATTGCTTTCTATAAATACTTTAATAAAAATTCAACACTTATAATCTCAAACCTGGCATTTTCTTCATAGGAAACATCATTTAGAAAATGAATTTTCTTTCTACATAATTATTTAAATTTTCTATATTTAATTTTATTATATATTATATATTTATATTTATTAAATACATAATATATAACAATAATCTAGTAAATTTAATAAGTTAACAATTAATTTATTAAAATATAATATATACTAACAAAATATAATTAGTATATATTTCTATTTATTAAATATATTATAGTTAAAATATAAAAACAAGTAATTATTTCAAAATTATAATTGATTTTAATTTAATTCTGTTGTGATCAAATATGTATTGTTATTTCTGATCTTTGGAATTTATTAGTTTTGTTTTATTTTTTATTTTTTTTTTAAGATTTATTTATTTTATGTATACGAGTACACTATTGCTATTTTCAGACTCACCAGAAGAGGGCATTAGAGCTTATTACAGATGAGCCACCATGTGGTTGCTGGGAATTGAACTCAGGACCTCTGGAAGAGCAGTTGGTGCTCTTAACCACTGAGCCATCTCTCCAGCTCTAGTTTTGTTTTATGGTCAACCAATTGTTTGGTCTCTCTTTGCTGCATTTTCCATGTTTATTTACCAAAATTAATTATGAATAAGAGTGTGATTTTTTTTGTAGTATCAATTAGGCAATTAGGTCAAATTGATATTGTTCAAGTCTCTCTGGCCTTTCTTTACTTCAAAAAGAAATTGGTTTGTCTTATCAAGTACTAACCCAAAAGCCTCAGAAGCCTCAGCTGAGTTTTTCCATTTTCTTTTTAAGATGCATCCAGTTTTGACTAGTTGGTTTGGATGTCTGCTGTTAAATGTACACACGGTGTCATTGTGCTTTGAAGAGCTGAAGTATCACTGTAAATGGTGCAGTGTTCTTTATCTCTCATATCAGTTCTTCTGTAATCTTCCCTACAATATATTATGGCTGCCACACAGAGGGGCTTTTCTACTGATGTTTATACGGTGTTTCTTTCCCCCAGACTTTTGTTTGGTCTTTTTCTGCCATTTTAAGTATAAAGCTATAGCTAGTTCTAACTTCTTTATCTGCTGTAGTAATCTGTGCTTTTCCCCTTCTAGAATATTTTAAATTTTTCTTTTTAAGCTTCAAATTAAAAATGGAACATATAAGCCAGGAATGAGGGTACATGCCTTTAATTCCAACCCTCAGGAGGCAAAGGCACAGGATTCTCTGTGCATTCAAGACCAGTCTGGTTTACTTAGTGAGTTCCAGGCCAGCCAGGGCTACATAGAGAAACCCTGTCACACAGAAAAGGAACATATAGTCATGGTACAGTAAGTGTTAAAGTAAGCAGAAAATAGAACTATTTCCTTTTAATCGAACATTTTAATACATTTACATTTAATATAGCTTATTGACAGGATTGGATTTTATTTGCTACTATGAGTTTCTTTTCATTCATATTGTTCATTTTCACCCTTGTTTTCTTGCCTGTTGTGGTACTAATAAAGTATTTTCAATTTATTTTGTTAATATTCTGCTATTAGCTCTTTTTCACATTGTGGTTTATAGCATGCATCTTCGATGCATTATAGTCTATCATGAATTTAGGTCATAACCATTGATTCATCTTTTCAGCCCTCTGAAACCTTGTAAGTACTAACCAGTAATACTAGTTCTTACCAACCTGGTTTTTGCTGAGATTCATCAACTTTGACCAAGAGATTTATATTTTTCTTCCCTAATTTCTTTTTCCTCTCCTGAGACTTTAATTGCATGTTTATTAGATGCCCAAAAGTGCTTACAGTCAGTTCAGTCAGTGTTTATTTTTTTCAGCCGTATTATTCCTCTGTGCTTCAGTTTGCCCTGCTTTCAGATTCATTAATCTTTTCTTCTGCAACATCTAATCTCTACAAATTCCTTCTTAATAGCTCTCCTTGATCTCTGTTACATTCATAGTCTTCTTTAAACCTTTGGGTACTGGGTACGTCTAATAGCTGCTTTAAGGTTTATCATTCATAATTTTATCATCAGTTTTATTTCTGTTTTTTTCTGATTGGTCTTTCTTTTGATTTTTAACTACATTTTTCTGGTTCTCCTCAAAAGTAATTGTTTTATGCTGCACATTGTAGATGGTATGTTGTGGGCTTAACTAGGTTGTATTTTCTTCCTCTGAAAAGCATCTCCTCCTTTCTGACAGATTTTCTTACAGATCAGCTTGACACTTCATAGTTTTGTTTTGAGAAAGGGTTAGAGCAAGTCCAGAGTCACTCTTCTTCCAGGGTTACAGTAGCTCTTCCAAGGCAGAGCCGTTCTGCTGAAGTCATCATGCCTTCCCCTTTCTGGCAGGTGGGACCAGAAAGATCTCCTAATCTTGTGCAACTTCTTTGAAACCTCTGAGCGCACGCATGCACACACACACACACACACACACACACACACACACACACACACGGCTGTTTTCTCTGTAGACTCACTCTACACAAATGATTTACAATTCAGCTAAAGCCTTTAAGGAAGCCTCACTGCACATTTCTGGAATTCTTTCTTGGCTCAATTATCTCTTCTTTGTTATTCTGTCCTGCCCTATCTGGCCTCATCACAAGGCCTTGCCTGGATCTCTGTCCGTTTGGTTTAGGTTCAGTGAGTAGGTATGCCCACAGGGCCCTACTCTGTCCTACAAGCTTATTATCTCCAGTAGAGTTTTGGGAATGACCTGAGACTCCCCGGGTCTGCACCATGGATCACACACCTATTGATGAGGGCTGCAAGCTTTGATTTAATTGTCATCAGGAACTCCAGTCCTGTCCCAGCAACTGTATCATGGCCAGAAGTCTTCTTTCCAGACTGTAAAGTTTCACCCGTTCCCACCTTTAGCCTTCGTGCACAGGATTCCTTGGCTTCACCTCTGCCTTAAAGAGTGTAGAGACAACCCACGTCTCTCTAGCCTCTTTTCTCTGATTCTTTTTTTTTTTTTTTTTCTTACCTGGGTTTTCAGCTTCCTACAGGAGAGACTTGGCACCCTTTCATTGCTTAGGCATGTTATGAATAAAAATCTCATGTGTATTTCTTACAATGGGAAGTAGCCAGTCTGTCAGAGATGCTCATCCCTAGTGCAAGCCCAGGTAGCAGCTCCAGGCTGATGGTGTTCCATATGACGTCAACATATGGTTGGGTATATGGGCAGACTGGTGGGTAATGTCAGTTGGGAACCTGCTGGGACCCATCCATGCTCAGGGTCAACCCATTGAGTGACCCTGAAGTAGTGACCAGACCTTTACAACCCCATCTGCTTTGTCCTTTGGGGCAATAGGAGTAGAAGGAGAGCCTAGTGGCCCTGTTACAGTCTCTTGTTGAGCTTCCTACTTCTGGTGCACTCAACCTGGGTATTCCAAGTTTCACTGTTCTGGCTCTTCAGTGCATGCATGGGTGAATGGCCTGAGTTGTCTCCATCACTCTCTGTGATTCTCTCAGGCAATGAGGTCCTACACTCAATGCATGAAGATAGGGGAACAAACTGGACCACTTGGGCCTTTAGAGAGCAGGGTCATCTGTGGCCACAGCACACATCACTGATGGCAGTCAGTTCCTGGAAAGGAAGAGGTGATGAGGTAGACGAATGGTCAAGAAAGGCACTTTTAAGGAGGGCTTCCTGAGGAAGTGCTGTCTGGGTGTAGCATGTAGGTCTAACAGTCACAGTAACATGGGATCAAAGGAAACAGCCTGGACGAAAGCCTTGAGCTCAAAGGAGAACAGGTGTTAGAGGAGTTAAGAAAGTGAGGAGCCTTAGCAGAATCTGGTGAGGCGAGAAGGCCCAGGTAGGGCAGCTGGAGCGAACAGATGATTACCTTGGTTTATTGAATCAGGTGTCTCATAGGTGCCCTGAGGTCCCTCCTATAAGGAATGCCAGGATTGTCACAGCAGGAATCAAATGTGAAACAATCCCCAGACATGACAGCAATAGAGACAGGTCTCTGAGGAAAGCAGCTTGCCAGGCTCCTGCTCATAGACTCTGTCCTTGTACCCAGGGTTCTGGATGTGTGGATTAGTGTCTCATGATTCATGGAGGGTATCTATGATATTCCTAGGCCTCCTTGAGGCTTATGAGATCCCATGTCATCCAGCACCTTCTTCCTGGGTGTCCTTGAGAACCACGTTAGAGCTCCTCGGCCTTAGTTTTCCTGCCTCTAAGCAGGACCATCAGTAACAACTTTCTTGTGTGGAGCGGTTACTTTTAAGGGTTTCTCTCTGGCTTTCTAGATGTCTCACTGAATCCCTGTGAGGCTACCCACACAGAGAGGGCCATCCTGCCTCATCAGTTGGGTTAGGCAGGGGGAAACTATGTGCCCTGTAGAATTGGGAGTCCAGGACTGTTGAGGCCAGAAGCCCTGGAGCTAGGCTTCCATGATGGGCTGGCCTCTCCGGCCTCAGTATAGGCCTGAGAGTGAGCCTCCAGCCCTAAATTGTTCCTCCCGATGGGAGACAGTCAACAGTCAGAGGTGTTCCCGGGGCAGCAACACACTGTTGAATGTGTTGGGAGAAACCATCACCTAAGCCATCCTTCCTGTTTGACTCAAGTTAGAAAGAAAGGGAAAGCATGTGAGGTTTCCTTTGCCAGTATGAGCTTCTTAAGCTTTCCTCATACCGAGGCCCTGGGACTCTCCTCAGCCATGCTGGATCATGTTAGAGCTGTGACTGAATGACTCTCCTTCCTGTGGCACAGCTGGCCTTATAAAGACAAGCATCTCTGAGGTATGAGGCGTGCTTAGCCCCTGGTGGAAGAGAGCTGTGATTTGCACGGGTCCTGGATTTCTTGGGTCTTGGCTTCTGCATCAGTATGAGGAATGACTGGAAGCTGAGGGCTGCAAACCTTTTATCTCAGCCTCTGACATGGACGTTTGAGTCTCCCGACTTCCAGAATGGGCATTGCACTGAGAGCCGGATTGTAACAAGGACCTCCTTCATGGAGCCAGAAAGCCAAATTGCTTCAGAGCAGTGACCCAGGCCCCATGTACATGTGGGGCTCTCAGGATGGTACTCACTCCCGGGGTTTCTGGAATCCCCTCTCTGATTGGTCCTGTTCTTTCCGTTGGGACACATAGCTGTAGACCTTCCATGGTCTCATGAAGCAGGCCTCCCTTGCTTCTCTTCTGAGTGAGTCACTTTAGGCCCAGGCTCAAGGCACTCTGCCCACCCAAGACCACCATTCTCAGGATATGAGTAAGGAAGGAACCTTACAGGGAACAGGCATATGTCTATGACAAAGGCAGGCTCCAAGTCTCCTAAGAAGAGCAGTTCCCAGTTTTGTAGAGCCCACTTCCTTCCCCACTCCACTATGCAGCCCCAATACCACCTTCTGCTTCTCACCATCGCTTATGAGCTAGATTCCCTTTGCAGGAAAAGGGCTGAGAAACAGATTTGCTAGAAAATGTTCTTGGGGCTGGGGTAACTAGTCCAGATTCCCCAGGGCTGAAGATGTAGACCCTCAGAGACTACACGGAGGTGATAGGAGCAAACAGGAAGCTCTGAGCATGAACCAGAGGTCAGGCTTCCTAAAGGTGAAAGGAAAACAAGGGAAGATTCTCGACTTTCGAAGGTTCTCGGGCTGGGCTCCTCGTGGAAGCTTGAGCCCTTGCTTTCTATAGAATGAGGGCAGGTTGGGCAGAGAGGTGTCAGAGTGGGCATTCAGGGACCCGTGGCTGAGAGGCCACTTGCTCGGCAGGCTCCAAGGGCCCTCAAGGACTGAGAGCATGACCCTCTCAGGTACCGCCCCCGGGTGGGAGCCGCCGGAAGATCCAGACACCGGTTCTGAGTGCTCCCATCCAGAGGTCACCCCATCTCCACGCTTCGTGGCAGCGAAGACCCAGACAAACCAGTCGGGGAAAAAAGCTCCAGCCTCCGTGGTCCGATGCGCCTCCCTTTTACACCGCACCCCTCCAGCTACCCAAACTCAGACGTTCCGAACTCCAAACTCGGGATCTCCAGCAAGCAAGGCAGCTGCAGGTACTGACGGTCTTTATTACCCACACCTCCCTGCTGTTCCCACCCACCACCTGCCATAGCTGTTCCCCTGCAAGAACAAGACTGGAATTCCCATTATGCTTTGGTACAGATGGGACCCATGGCCTCTGGCAACCTCTGTAACCCTGGCAGACCAAGTTATAAATCTCAACTGGAGGGTTGGTTATACAACAAAATTTGCAAACATTTTCAAAGTAATTTGATGGTTTTCCCAAATCATGGCCTAATGGGTTCTGTTTTATTTGGCCTTTGTGAAGTTTAAAAGCCTTTTATTAAAGATTAATAAGAAGTATCTGAACATGAGAAGAGTCTGTGTAGAAAGAGGTTTGGGTTTCTGGCTGTGTTGAGACATCAAATCTGGCTCCTGGGCCATGTTCCTGCAGGGTAATGGTTCATGCCTCTTTCACAGTAGGTGTTTGCACTTTCCCTGTTCCACAATCCCCACTCCCCCCTGCTACATCCCTTTCACAGTGGTCCCATGGCAGGATGGTAGGTATCATTTTTTATTGTGACCACACTATAGTCTGTGACCATCAGCCCTGTATGGACCCCTTGGCATGGGCTTTCAGTTTCAGTTTCAGAAAACTATCTCAAGCTATTTCAGCATAGAAATGTTATCCATCAGATGGGGCCGGCTGACTACAGCTCTGCCTTGTGGGCTCCCATTCCCATGAGTTTACTCATGAAACCCTCCAGGAGGTAGAGGGCCAGCAGGAAACCAGTGGATGTCAGCTCCAGAAGTTTACAGGCCTATGCAAAAACGGGCCGTGGCTCCAGAAGGTGACTGGGTAGCAAGATCCCCAGTGATTATCTCTTCCAAAGTAGAAGATATACTATGTGCTAGGTACCAACTTCCAGGAGTCCTGGGATGACTTGCATGAGAAAAGCCTTAGACCACCTACCCAGATGATGGTGCTATACTTTCTGAGGCTCTGGGTCTTTCAATTGCTTTCAGGAGGTCAAAGATATCTTAAATGTACAGAATGTTTGCATTGAGGGTCAGATGAATGAGCCATCGAGGTCATTCATTGGTAACCTAGTATTCATTGGTAACCTGGCTAGGTAATTAGTTCTGCTTGCCTTTCCTCTGGTTTAAGAAGCTAATTTGGGCCAGGCTGTGGTTTTGTGTTTACTGTACTTATATTTCCCAAAAGGAGGGGAGTCGGCCAAACTTAAATGTAGACTTTTCAAGTGCTGTGTATGACAGTTGTGTTTTTGCCTGCAGGTAGGAGGCTAAGTCAGGAGGATCAAAAGTATAAGACCTGCTTGGGCTATAGAGTGGGTTCAAGGCCAGACTAATCAACTTTGTTAGACCCTGTCTTAAAGTAAGAAAAGGGGGTTGGGGAGATAGCTCAGTGATAAGAGTGATTGTGGAGGCCTTGCTTGGGGTTCCGTCCATGGCACCTTAAAAGAATTAGAAAGATTGTCCACTCTGGTCTCCTGGGTGGTAGACATCGACTCATCAGATTGTAGGTCATGGCTTTTTTGACTTTACTCTCTTCTGAACTTTGTGGCTGAGTTTTTAAAGGTCTGTAGCATCTGCAGAGCAGTCTGTGGGGACTGGCATTTGTCAGTCATTGAATGTCACTATCTGCAGGCAAGTGTCTAGCAAATCATGGGCACATCAGCGGCTGCCTCTGTAAGACTTGGAAACCCTGTGGTGGATCTTACTTGGGCAAACCATCTGGTCAGGTCCAAGGGCACCAGGTTAGGAGCAGAGGTGGCAGGAACAGTGAAATGTTGCGTGTGACAGGTGGAAGTTGTCACTGTCATTATCTTGGAGAATACGGCTGTTTGTGTGCAGGCAGACATGCACACATGGATTTATATTTTACCTGAAATACCTACCTGCCTGTTTCCCTGTGAGCAGAATAAGGCAGAGAAATGCATATCTTTCTTCTTACGGGGGAGGCATCTACCCCAGATAAAGCCTCGTATGCTATCCTAGTGGGGCCAGGAGCCTGGCAGCTTCAATTTCCTTCTCTGCCTGTTGAGTGAGTAATACTGCACAGCCTCTTGATGTTGGGAGGATTATCTAGTATTCAGTTAGTGCTCAACAGTGTTAGCCCCTCACCCTCTGTACATAGAGACTGAATGGGCTTCTGTCAGTTTACGTGCTGTCTGGAGGTACTCAACCCAGGCTGTTAGGGACACAGAGGAGCTTGTTCCTTACAGTGCCCAAAGGCCTCTACAGGGTATGGGATTCTTGTTGGGTCAAAGCTACCTCCAGAAAATGAGCTGACATCCTCAATCCTCATGGGGGGGGGAGGGGGGAGGAGGAGTGTAGCATCAAAATCTTTCAGAGAAAACAAGAAAGTTCATTGTAATGACTCGTCCTTACATATATGGCCCTGGAGTAGAAAATGGGGCCCTGACCTGTTTGCCATCTTCATTTCACCAGTGTGTCCTTGGGCAGGTCACCCCTTCCCTCTCCATCCCTCTATCTCCCAGACACACATTCTCTGAGCTCCAGGGGCCTCCTGCCCACTCGACCCTGACAGACAAGCTGACCATTCCCATGGTACATCACCCCCCCTCTCTGACTCCTCACAGCAGAAAACGCCTTCAATCGTCGAGTAGAAAGCAAAGCACAGAACCACTTTGAAGAGACCAATAACAGCTCGCAAAATTCCAACGGTGAGTGTGCCTGTGGTGTGACATGTGACATCACGTTTGGGCTCTACTCTAGTGTCACCTCTCACAGAAGAACAGGTACCTATGACTGGGGTCTTCTGGTGCATGGTGGGGCTTGATGGGAGAGGGGCTGGGTAGGGAAATAGAGAAACAGCAGAGCTTATGAGAAGCAGAAGGAACCTTTGTATTTGTGGATGCCCTTCTGGGGCTGCATTTTGTCCTTTGGCCCTTGCCAAAAGAAGAGAGGGGAACTTCCTTAATCACAAACTCGGGCATCAACCTAGCCAGCCCAGATGGGTAACCCTAAGAGAGTCATTTGCTAAGTTAAGAGTAATGTCATACGGAGCAGCTTTCTATCCCGGAGAGGCAAATGGGGTGCAGTAGAGATACTGGAGCCAGAGCTCCCAGGTTCTGCACCCATACTAGATCTCCAACCTCAGAACAGATCCCCCTTCTAGATCCTGCAGTGCTATGGCTTGGCCTGAGAGCTCCTGGTAGTGTTTGCTGCCACCTGGTGGCTGCCTTGTACTGTATCCTAGTGGCCCAACTCCAGGGTTTATTTAGCCTTGGCAGGAATATGGATGGTCACCAGCAATCCTTATCTTAGAAAGAGATAGGAAGGGTGTATGCACAGTGATGGCCAGGACAGAAGGGGACAGGCCTTCTGCCACTGTGAAGTTGATGTCATTGAATATTAGGCCTGAGTGAATGCCCCCCCCAGTGCTGACACTGCCTGGTATATACCAGTAGTGGGTGCACCTTGGCCACCATGGGCTTCAGCAAATGGTTAGGAGCACAGACACCAGAGGGAAGCTTCTGCCTAGTAGTAGACCCAAGCTCTCTCGAGCTCAGGTTTGACCTCTGCTCTACTGGCTCCCATAAGTGGCCTAGACTTAACTCCTCCTCGGCTGGAAGTAACTTAAGGAGCATAAACAGCGCCAGAGAACACAGGGGGGGGGGGGGGGTTGTTACATTGGACGTCATTTGCCTTATTTTACCTTGGTGTAAACCAGGCAGTTGGCACAAGTACTACTTGGGTTCTCACTGTGATCCTCCGAGCTTCTGTAAGGGGTTGGTCTAAGAGGGATGGCATGACCTGCCTGGGGCCACAGAGGATTAAGTGGCAGGCTGGAGCTAGAACCAAGGTCTCCGGTCATGCCCTGGTCTCCCCACCCAAGCCGTGCTGTACCCCCTACACCTCTCCTGCCACCAGGGCTAACGTTTGTGTAGGGATGGCACTGTCATGGGCTGCTGCTGCTGGCAGCCATCATTTCTTGAGCACTTACAACGTGGCTAGCATGTGTTCAGAGCTTTGTGTGTTGTATCTGTTTTCACCCTTACCACAGTCCTGTAGGGATAGTGTTCCGGTTACTCCCACTTTCTGCATGAGGAAACTGAGGCTCAGGATAAGTCCATTGTAGCCCCAGGTCCCCCAGATTGCAGGGGCAGCCAGAACCCTCATACTCTGCCTGCATTCCACTTTGTTGCCTGCCAGATTGGAGGCTTGCCAGCCCCGCTCTCTGGCAATGCCAGACAGTAGGAGAACTTGCCAGAACACAACCAAGTGGCCAAGTGTATGTCTACGTGGGCATCATACCTGAGCCACAGAGCCTCCCTGTCAGAGCACCCTAAGGAAATGGCCCTACCAGTATCACGTGACACTGTCTTCTCTGATGACTGTGCCTCTCTGCCAGTACCCTCTCACCCACCTTCCCACACAGACTATGTGCCCAACGAGGTGCTGCCTCCACTGAGAGGGCCCCCTGGCTTACCAGCTGTGATGACATCACAGCCCCAGGACTGAAAAACACTTAGCTGAACTGTTTCTCTTTTGCAGAAACTGCAAGTCCCCTGATTTCCAACCCTTTCCCTCTCCTGCAGAGTAAGTGATGGTCCTCCTGGGGGGTTGAAGAGGGCAAGGCAGGGCAGAGAATGACTCTGCTGGCCTCCCTGAGGTATAGACAGACCTTGGGCTGCCCTCAGGGTAACTCCAAGTAATAGCCTTGGGAGGCTGCTGAGGAAGGGCCCCAGAGAGTGGAGAGAGGTGCACGGGTAGGTGGAACCCCCTTGAGCACACAGGAGGGGGGACAGGTTACCCACCTCTGGTTATCCAGACAGCCTCAGGACTTCTCTTCAAGCCACTTTCCTCCCTCTCTTCCCACCCCCTTCTACCTAACAATGTTTTCTTTCTTTCCTCCCATCATCCTCTTTGCCAGGCACCAGTGTGAGTCCTGGATACTCTGAGCTTTTGGTGTCGGTGCACCCTGTTCTGCTCAGCCCATCCTCTTGCTCCTCCAGTCATACCCCACTGCCTCAGTTCCTCTTCTCTTTCTCTTTCTCTCATTGCTTCCCCCTCTCATCATGAGTTTCCTTGTTCATCTGTGCATCCATTCATTTGTTCCTTCTGTGAGCAGTGACCCTCCTGTGGTCTCACGGGCAGAGGGTTAAGCTGTGAATCCCAAGGGACAGACTCTGTTTCCTGGGAGTTCTTGGTGCCTGGATGTTGTCTTTCCCATATGCTCAGAACAGTGCCTGCCACGGAGTAAGCACTCAGTAAGCAGCAGGCCCATTGAGTTAGCATCCTGTATCTGTGTGGCTGCCCCTCTCTGTGCTCCTGCCTCTCCTTAGCCTTTCTGTCTCCAGGATAGTGGCAGGCCAGTGGACAGGCTGGGCCCAGGGCCCCAAGTATGCACCTGGATCCCCACCTTCAAAGCTGCCTGCAGCCCAGTGTCAGGGTGCCCGAGTATGGGCCACCTGTCACATGCCCACCTGTCTCCCCAGAACCCTACACGTGCGGCGCCTGTGGGATCCAGTTTCAGTTCTACAGCAACCTGCTGGAGCACATGCAGTCCCACGCAGGTAAGGCCAAAAGGGCCCCCAAACACACAAGTGGAAGCAACCAGCAGAACCCGCCCAGATCACACACACCCTCCCCACTCCACCCATAACCAGACACACACATCACTGCCACTTTCCGGGAACTTACCTTCTGGGCCCCAGCCAGCTCACCCTTCATCACTGGCTAGTCTGAACTCTGGCATTTCAGCTCTTTCTCAGGGTGGTTTTGGGAGGAGGGAGGAAGATGGGCTTCCCAGAGGTTGCAGGCCAGAAAAGGAGACCTGTAATTGGGTCCAAGGTGAACATGAGCTGATGGTAGAGAGGCCAGCAGTTAGGTAGATTGTGCTTCCTGTAAACTCACCATTTCCACCTCTCCAAAGCCCTGGTTCTCAAACTGGAGCTTATGAAGGAGCGAGCAGGGAGAGGTTGGGGCAGAGGGAATCCACGGGCTACTAGGGCTAGGACCACTCTCCCTCACAGGCTCAGCCATCCACTGCCAGCCTTCACCTTTGCCATGGCACAGCACAGCTTTCCAGTCAGTATCCACAGACATTAATTACAGTGGCACCAGCTTCTGGTCAAATTCTGCTTAGTCAGAATTACTGTGTGTCAATAAGGAGAGTCCCCAGGCCCCAGCACTTCCACAAACAGTTACTATGTAGCCACACAGGCATTGCAAGAAGCCTGCCTAGGGACTTCCCATGTGGGTACTCAGGGATTCAGATCCCTTCCCTCTTACAGTCCTATACACCCTGGATACTCAGAAGCTTTAAGCTCTGACTGATAGGTGTGGGGAGAGGCAAGGGGTTACACAAGTGACACAGATCCTAAATGCTGTCTCTGTTGGCACATGACCATCCTAGGACTGTGGTGGAAGGCTCTGTTCAGTAACAACTCAACACTTTGCAAAAGGAACTGTGCATCTGGGCAATGGGGCAGCTAGTACCTGTCCATCCAGATAGATCTTCTAGAGGCATTTGAAATAACACATGAAGTGGGGCAGTGGAACACACCTATAATCTCAGCCCCCTGGGAACCTGAGGCAGGAGGATCACAAATTTAAGGCCTTACTTGGAGACACAGACCTCGTTTCAAAAAAAAAAAAAAATCAAAGAAATGAAAAGTAGTATTGTATGAAATGTGTGTGGTGTATGATGGGGGCTGAGTAGTTGACATAGTTGTTATCATTTGTGTCCCCTGAGGTTTACAAAGCTTTCAGGTAATCTTCCAGATTGAGCCTGACTAGCTCAACTGTCTAGGTTGTCTCACTCACTGTTTTGTTGCTGGGAAGAGACACCATGACCACAGCACCTCTTACAAGAGAAAGCATTTAGCTGGGGCTGGCTTACAGTTTCAGAGGTTTAGTCCATTATCATCATAGCAAGGAGCATGGTGGCACACAGGCAGATAAGGTGCTGGAGACGTAGCTGAGAGTTCTACATCCAGATCCACAGGCAGCAGGAAAAGAGAGACACTGGGCCTGGCTTTGGTTTTTGAAACCCCAACACCCGCCCCCCAGTGACACACTTTCTTCCACAAGGCCACACCTACTTCACTAAGCCACACCTCCTAATCCTTCTCAACTAGTGCCATTCCCTGATAAGCAAGCATTCAAATATATAAGCCTATGAGGGCCATTCTTATTCAAACCACCACATTCCACTCCCTGGATCCCCACATTCCTAAAGGTCATGAGACTTCAGGCAGAAAACTGTCACCTTCTTTAAAGCAAGGACACACAGACTCCTGTTGCCTAATGTCTTTGCCTCACATTTCAAGTGTCTCCAATCTCCTAATGACTCCACAATCAGCCAGTGATGGTTCAAAGCATTTACGCATGCCCTCAATGGGAACTTACAGCCCTGGAGGGTGGTAGCCATGGTCCCTTTCTTTGGGTACCACGGCTGGTTCCTGAGCCTTACAGCCCAGCCTCCCAAAGTTAACCATGGTTAATTCATATTCATTCATACCCTACTTTCTGTCTGTCTCTATTTGTCTCTGTTTCTGTTTGCCGCTGTCTCTCTGTCTCTCTTTCTATCTCTTTGTCTCTGTCTCTGTCTCTGTGTCTCTGTCTCTCCTCTCTCTCTCTCTCTCTCTCTCTCTCTCTCTCTCTCTCTCTCTCTCTCTCTCTCTTTCTGTGTGTGTGTCCTGCAGAAAGTTGTAACTAGGTGTGAGTTTGGATATGGGTGTTTCCCCATCATTCTGGCAGATAGCAGACAGAACTAACTATAGTGATTCAAGTCCAGACTGAACCAGGAAATGGCCTCACTGTCCACCAGCATCTTGGCTTGTTCAGAGTCTTTTAGGGGCTGCTTTGTGCTGGTCCAGCACAGCCAGAGAATGCCTTCCCCGCAATCCAGTGCAAAGCCAGGTGGAATCCCAGCCAGACTGAATCAGGATTAAAGGATTGGCTTCATGGAGGGAAATTAAGCATTGTGAGCTGCACAGTTCACAGTGCCGCTGATAAGGGGATCAGCCTCGAGTAACACCAATCTCATTAAGAGCCTCTGAATGACACAGGCTAATTCACACTAGTGAACTTACATGCTGAAGGGAAACTGTCTGGTCTGGTGACAGGTCAGGAGTGGGACTAGCAGTCACAAGGCCAACTATAGTGAATGGTAGTGAGTGCTTGCCATGTGTTGGGTGCTGGCCATGGGTCAGGTGTGTTGACTGTGGTATAGGAAACTACAAATGTTGACATTTCCACCCCCTATATAAAGACCTAGAAAACAATCTCTGGCATAGCTCATAACTAGCGTCATTGCAACTGATACTTGCTGCTGGGTCTTGGTCTGAGAGTTTTACATATGTTCACCATTTAACTCTCAAAGTAGCTCCCTAAATGCCACATTAATTCCATTTCACAGAAAAGGATGCTAAAGAGCTGGAAAAATGACTCTTAGTACAGTGTTTGCCTTGCAGGAATGAGGATCTGAGTTCAGTTCCCCAAATCCACATAGAATGACTAGGCATGGCAGTGCACACTTGTAATCCTAGCTGCGGGAGGCAAAGGGAGGTGAATCCTTAGGGCTCCCTGGCTAGCCAGCCTGGCCTATCTAGTAAGGTAATGCCACTGATAGAGTCTGTATCAAATAAAATGAAATAAAATAAAGCGGGTATGAGGGGAGCGGCCCCTAAGAACAACAGTTAAGATTGTCATCTGGCCTTCACACATATTGGCATGCACACACACACCTGCATATGCTCACACACATACCAAGAAAAAGGAGTCTGAAGCAAAAGTGATTAAATTCACTTGTCAGGGTTATCAAATCAGTGATAATTAGACCAGGATTCTCACTCCGGGAATGAGCTCCGTTTAGATTGCATGGCCTTTAACATTTACGCTGGAACTGTGGTCTACCCTGTTGGAGTCAGTGGACTTGACCCCTCAGAGCTGGGCCCTTGCAGCCCTCACCAGTAGGGGTGGAGAGCACAGTTAAGAGGTGCCCAGCAATGTTTGCAGAGAATAAATTAAATCAGTGGTTCTCTGTTTTAGACTGGGGAGGTGGCCAATCCTGATTTCTGATCCCTTGAACCACTTCACGACTTCAGAATTCCTCTTTTCCACTGTAAGAGTTTTTCAAACCTTTCCTCCCAGAGATGAGGGCTGCAGAGGTGATGTATTCAAAGACTGTGATATTTTCTATAGCCTAGCCTGACCTTACTCCATCACCTGTTGGAGGTACAAGTTGAGTATCCCTCTTCTGAAGTGCTTGGAAGCAGAAGTGTTTCAGTCCACACATTTCAGAGTCTGGGATATTTGAATATGTAGAGAATGCAACCTAACTATTCTCATTCCTTCCCTTTCTCAGCTTCTGCCAACCCCCCACTTCTCTCCTCCCCCCAAAAGCAGTTCCTCATGGTCCGCCTGTCTGGTTTGTTTTGTGACTTACTGAATTTAACTACAGCTGTCTGTGTGACCCTGGGATTAGAATTATCCATTGGATCATGGTGAGCTTAGCAATGGGCAAGCAATTGAAGATGATTAATTCCCACCACCCAGGGTCTATTATAGCTAACAGTATAATAGTAAGGGACAGAGCTCCACAGCCCTTCCCACATCCATGGCTGATTGTTGACAGGGACGGTCTTCTATAGGGTCAGTGCAGGTAACCATAGCTGCTCTGAGTTTATGACTATAATGGTTGTGTAGTGCCTAGAAGGTGACATTTTTCAGCCCTTCTCCCTGTCTTTAGCTCTTCCATTCTTCCTGATCCCTCATCCTCAATTTCCCTGAGCCTGAAAATGGGTAGTACACTCAGATATCACTTATCCTTGGTACCCTGGACAGCCATGAATCTCTGCATCCACTTATATTCACGGAGAAAAGAAGCTTCTCTGATTACCGCTGATAGTAGTTTTTGTCTATTTGTATGAAAGAGGTGCTTAGTCATTTTAGTTAAGCCATAGTAATAAGTTATACCCTTGGGTCTATGGCTTCCCTAACTATGGATGGTTACCCTGGCTTACAGTACTAAGCATGAATTCCTTCCTGTGGAGTGGGGCTCGAATTGAATCAGAGGGTGATCAGTGGATCACATGACAGTTATACCACTACTACACACATGGGCATGTTTTGCCTAGAAGGTTGATTTTGTAGTTAGTAAGATTCGCAACTAGGTAAGTTCTTTGATGCCTTTTCTCTCCTAGCTGCCTGCATCACAACTGGCTCTTTGAAAGTTAGCCGGGGGGGGGGGGGGGGGTGAGATACCATTTCCAGTGAGTTCCAACTTGCTTTCTCTTTATCTTATAACTGGTGTGTGTAGAGTTTTCAGCCACGGGGGTTTTACACTGTAGTTCTGATTGGTGTCCAAGAGAACTGACAAGAACCTGTGTTGTTTTGGGCCCTCTGGAACCTCTTGACCCACTCTTTTGGAGGTAACCCACATCTGGCACCAGGAATTTTGTATGGCAACCCACTGCTTCTAGGAGAAGCATTATCAAGCTACAATGGGTGCCCCTCATCAATCTCTGTAGTTTTAAATTGCTTACAAAATAGTAAATTTTCCTGTGGCTCTTCGGTTCATCTTTGGTTTTGGTTAGCTCTCTCACCCTCTCTCCCTGATCTACCACCCCTACCCTGCTTAAATATTGACACCTCTACTGTTGCCATTCCCCACTTACTTTGCCTGTGTTCTATCCACACTCCTGTAGGGCACTCCTCTCTCCCAGTTTCCTCTTCCTAGTCTCCAGACTACAAGGGAAGAGTACTCTAGGCTAAACAGAGTTAAAGAGTGGAAGCTGAGATTCACATATGAAGGAGACCAAGTGGTGGCTTTTTTTCCCCCTGAGCTGGGTTATCCCACTCAGTATAATGTTTTCCCAGTTCCAGTCATTTACATGAAAACTTCATGATTTATTTTTTTCTTCCTAGTTGAGTAAAATTCCATTGAGTATTTGTACCCATTTCTGTCATCTATTCATCAGTTGATGGACATCTAGGCTTTCATTTCCCTGCTTTTGCCCATCAAGCATGGGCATGCAAGTATCTATGCAATGGGTGATCCATTGCTCCCTTTGTTCTGCAGCTGACAATGAAAACAACATCACCTCCAACCAGTCCCGATCTCCACCTGCTGCAGTGGAAGAAAAGTGGAAACCTCAGGTCCAGAGGAACAGTGCCAACAACAGTAGGTCTCAGCATGCTGGAGCCCAGGGCCCCTGGAATTCCTACAGCCCCAGTGTATCTATAGCCTGTCTCCCCACTGCATCTATAGCCTGTTTCCCCAGTGTTTCTATAGCCTGTCTCCTCACTGCATCTATACTCTGTCTCCCTACTGCATCTGTACCCTGTCTTCCCACTGCATCTATACTCTGTCTCCCCACTGCATCTATACCCTACAGCCCCACTGCATCTATAGGCTCTCTCCCCACTGCATCTATACCCTGTCTCCCCACTGCATCTGTAGCCTGTTTCCCTACTGCATCTATACCCTGTCTCCCCACTGCATCTGTACCCTGTCTCCCCACTGCATCTGTACCCTGTCTCCCCACTGCATCTATAGGCTCTCTCCCCACTGCATCTGTACCCTGTTTCCCCACTGCATCTATAGGCTCTCTCCCCACTGTATCTGTACCCTGTCTCCCTACTGCATCTATAGCCCACCTCTCATTGCTAACACCTGTACTTGCTGTGAGACTGAAGATGATACTTACTTGTCCTTAGGACTCAGGCAGGAATTCTTAACTCACAGACAGGCAAAAGAAGGCCAGGAAAAAGGTGTGTGTGTGTGTGTGTGTGTGTGTGTGTGTGTGTGTGTGTGTACTACTTAAAGCCAGAGTCACAGCGAGAACCCCTCATGTTAACAATTTCCATCGGCTCTTTTTTTGATAGTAGCCCTATAACACTTTTCTCACTATAGATTCCTATATAATTCCTGCTGAGGAAAAGGTTGTATTCAAAGTTTTAGGCGACTGACACATATGGCAAGTATGTTGCATACGTACCACTGTATACCATCCTTATGCCCACGGCAGGCATTATTTATCAACCATAGAACTTTATTCCTATGGTACCATAGGGATATGTATGATACAGTCCACACCAATTTGCATGCAAAACAAAACGCATTTGTTATTCTTCATGTTAGCCATTTAGGATATTGCTACTGCCAGGTTAAGCAGCTTTGAACGTCAAAAGTAATCCTTTCTCTTTTTTGTGTCCCCTGCCAGCCACAACCAGTGGTTTGACACCTAACAGTGTAATCCCTGAGAAGGAACGGCAAAACATCGCAGAGCGGCTGCTGCGGGTCATGTGCGCTGACCTGGGCGCACTGAGCGTGGTCAGTGGGAAGGAGTTCCTCAAGTTGGCTCAAACCTTGGTAGACAGTGGAGCCCGCTACGGGGCCTTCTCGGTCACTGAGATCTTAGGCAACTTTAACACCTTGGCTCTGAAGCACCTGCCACGCATGTACAACCAGGTGAAGGTGAAGGTGACGTGTGCCCTGGGCAGCAACGCCTGCCTGGGCATCGGTGTCACATGCCACTCCCAGAGTGTGGGCCCTGACTCCTGCTACATCCTCACGGCCTACCAGGCTGAGGGTAACCACATCAAGAGCTATGTGCTGGGTGTGAAGGGCGCAGACATTCATGACAGTGGTGACTTGGTGCATCACTGGGTACAGAACGTGCTATCAGAGTTTGTGATGTCAGAGATCCGGACCGTATACGTGACAGACTGCCGGGTGAGCACGTCCGCCTTCTCTAAGGCTGGCATGTGCCTTCGCTGCTCAGCCTGTGCCTTGAACTCAGTGGTGCAGAGCGTACTGAGCAAGCGGACGCTGCAGGCCCGCAGCATGCATGAGGTCATCGAGCTGCTCAATGTGTGCGAGGACCTAGCAGGCTCTACAGGCCTGGCCAAGGAGACCTTCGGCTCTCTGGAGGAGACGTCACCACCACCCTGCTGGAACTCGGTGACAGACTCGCTGCTGCTGGTGCACGAGCGCTATGAGCAGATCTGCGAGTTCTACAGCCGTGCCAAGAAGATGAACCTCATCCAGAGCCTCAACAAGCACTTGCTGAGCAACCTGGCCGCCATCCTGACACCCGTGAAGCAGGCAGTTATAGAGCTAAGCAACGAAAGCCAGCCCACCCTGCAGCTGGTGCTCCCTACCTACGTCAGGCTAGAGAAGCTGTTCACAGCCAAGGCCAATGACGCGGGCACCGTCAGCAAGCTGTGTCATCTCTTTCTGGAAGCACTCAAGGAGAACTTCAAGGTGCACCCAGCCCACAAGGTGGCCATGATCCTGGATCCTCAGCAGAAACTTCGGCCGGTGCCACCCTACCAGCACGAGGAGATCATTAGCAAGGTGTGCGAACTCATCAACGAGGTAAAGGAGTCCTGGGCTGAGGAGGCCGACTTCGAACCTGCTGCCAAGAAGGCCCGCTCAGGCACCGGAGAACACCCCACAGCTCAGGAGGATGACCGGCTTGGCAAGAACGAAGTATATGATTACCTTCAGGAACCCCTCTTTCAGGCCACTCCCGATCTCTTCCAGTACTGGTCATGCGTGACCCAAAAGCACACAAAACTGGCCAAGCTAGCCTTCTGGCTCCTGGCTGTTCCTGCTGTAGGGGCTCGAAGCGGGTGTGTAAATATGTGTGAACAAGCACTTCTGATCAAAAGGAGGCGACTGCTTAGTCCCGAAGATATGAACAAGCTCATGTTTTTGAAATCCAACATGCTTTAAGACTCAACTTTGAGGGAAAAAAAAAAAAAAAACAGACAAAAAGAAGAAAAACATTAGGAAAACACACACACAACACTGTCACAAACAAAGAAATTTAAGTTCTAAACACTGTGGAACCTCATTGTAAATGCCCCTTGGGAACTTAAGTGCTTTTTTTTCAGTGTGTGTGTGTGTGTGTGTGTGTGTGTGTTGTGTAGTAGATGCACACGTGTCCATACCCACACACATGACATTGCATGGGTAAAGGGTGTGGGAAGCTCATACTCAAATGCACAGCCAGAGAACCTCCACATGTGTGCACACATACACACACAGAGACAAACACACACACACACACACAAACACACAACCCTGGTGCGTGCATGCATGCCTTTCCTCAGGTGTGTGTGCACTGAGCGGGGTGTGTCAGGAAAGCTGAGAGACTGGGAAAGCAGGAGTAACGGTTTCGCTTTTCTCAGACAGGGGCTCTAAGGACTCCATTTTCAGGTGTGCAGATTGGGAGATGCTGGGGTTGTGAAGTATTCAGGCAGCTGAGGGCTGAAGTGGCTTGAACTCCCATCCCCAACCTCGGCCCTCCCTCACCATCCCTTCATCCCCTCAACCCATGGTGCCCATCCTCGGCCCCAGCTGCTCTGACCAATTCTCCAAACTGCATCAGATGGACAGTTTCTGCACTGGACTTGATTTCTTGTTTCACCTTCAGGGCATTAAGCTGCTGTACCTGTGACCTCCCCCTCAGATGTCCAGGGCAGCTGCCTTAGAATACACACTATCTATCTCCCCAAATCAGGAAAGGAGACTCTAGAAATATAAAGCTGATGTTCTACTTTTTAATATGAGAGAGAGAGAGAGAAAAAAAAAAACAAGACTTTCTTTTTCCAGAGACATACAGCTGACTCTCCAATCATTTGTTGTTGTCATTTTTCACACTACTTTAGCAATTTTTTTTAATCTTTTGGGGTATTTGGTTTCTTTTCACATGTGATTAGATTCTTCTGGGAGGCACTGAATGTCTGACTTACATGCTGGAGTCTTGTTTGTTTTACTTGCCCCTTATTCCTAAATCACACTGTAAACTAGCTCATCTCAGTGGCGGTGTTCAGGACTCACCTAACCAAGATCAAGGCCATGGCTGTGGGTCTGGGGTAGGGATTTGGGAGGAGTTGTGGGTCCTTGGCTGTAGGGTTTGGCAGATGCTATTGTGGGAAGCATGTGGCTTTAGGGGTCCTGAGTGTCATCGAGAGAAACTTTGCCTGGTTCCTGCCTGTGGTAGTGTGAATGTCCACCTCTTGAATGTCTGCCTCCTGGACTCAGACTGCTTCCTCCTACTCACCACAGCCTGACCTTCAGTTCTACAGGGACATTGACTAAGTCCATATTTCTGTCTGCCAGACCCACAGTCTCTCCCCCTCCCCAAGTCCTAGAGGTTTGGGGAGTTTACAACCCTCAGAGGTCCCCACAGGCACCTCAGATCTGTAGTCAGGACAGTGGTGGAGCACAGTATGTTGCTGGTTGAACAGTTGGCATTCTGCAGGTGGGTGTGCTTGACTAAATGCTGTGAAAGGGGGTGTTAGCCCTTGCTTCTAATCCCCTTGGCCAGGAACTAGTGCTTCTCCACGGAGTCCAGATGCCAAGAGGGGGCCGCCATTCTCTTCACAGGATGATGAGCATAACCACCCCATAAAGGTCTTTAGCTTGGTGTCTCTGATCCCTCCAGTGACCACAGGCTGTGCCATGGGGCTGCTTACACCTCAGGCTGAGAATGGCCACCCCTGAGGGGTTATTTGCAAAAGCACCTCTTCTACCTGGGGCTTGGACTGCCCCCCTCCTCCGTCATAAAGCATTACTCAACTGAAAGATACCTCAACTTCAAAAGCACTGTACCCATAGTCCTCTCCCCTGGGTCTCTGTCAGGTGGGGAGTGAAGATAATTTAAAGACTCAGTGGCTTCCAGTTATGCTCAAGGTTCCAGAACTCTGATCTTGAGGCCTAAGCCCACACTCTTCGCCTCACGAGACCAACCAAGCTCTCCTGTAGAGTCTCAAACATACAAACAGATCAGAGAAGGCTGCGTCCACATCCACGCTAGCAAGCTATGGTCTCAGGAACACCATACAATCCCTATGGCAAGGGATGTTTTAGACATTTCCATCACAGTGTCTTCAACTTGGCACTTACCATCAGAAGAACCTCTGTCAATAATAGATCCAAAACAGGAACTGAATGCCACTCTCTGAAGAATGTAGGAATGTCTTCACATTGCCCGTGGTATTCCAGGAGGTGGCCTCTGGATTGATGATGAAGGATACCTCCAGTCTCCCTCATCTGTTGGGAATGGGGCCATAACCCAGCACTTGTAGCCACACTGGAAGCTGGGTGCTTAGTGCAGTCAGTGAAAACAGATCCTCAGGCAGAGCTGGGCCTGAGCTGCTGTTAACAGCCAAGCCCAGAAATGTGCATTGCAGGTATTCTTTTGGAGTATGGAATATTCTCCCTCCAGAAAGAAAATTAGTGTTAAACTCCAGGCATCTGGTCATAGGTAGTCACCTCCTGTCCAGTTCATTTGCACCTTGCATCATCTATCCTTGGGGCTTAGATTGCCTCTCTAGGTTTAGCGTGAGCCCTGCTTGGTCCTCAGAACCCGTCTCTGGGCTGCCTTGTCCTCAAAGATTATAAGGCGGCAGGCAGACTATCATTTCTCTCTAGTGTCCCCAACCGGAAAAACTGTGCCCAGTGTCTGCTGTCATATGGGCCATCTCCACAGTGCACATCCTGCAATCAACAACTCAGTAAATCCCAAAGATCTCCCAGGTCCAGCCACAGGCCCCATCAACAGCAATATCCAACTTACCAAATTCTAGTTCATCCAAAGCGCTAATATAGGCTCTTCCAGTTGATCTCCAGTGGCCTGGGCTGGCCTCAGCCTTCAGAAGGATTTTGTCATCTGCCTCCTGATTCTGTGACCACTATAGGTCTCTCCACCATAGGCTATTGGGGGCTGGGACACCAGGAAGCTGGACCATTTCTAGCATACAGCCTACCTTGAGCTGTATGAATCTCTGGACAAAAATGGTCGTTACTTTAACATGCATGGACCCAAACACAGAAGTAGAGAAGAGGTGCTTCTCCCCAAGTTAGAAGTCAAGCTCAAGCCAGGGCCTGCAGTTTGTTTGCCTGGGATTGAGTCACTCAAGAGATCTCAGGTCTGTGAGGAAGAGGAATGGTTGTATATGGAAGCACTTGTTCTCAGTGTGGTTCTGTTTCCAACACCTGAGTCCTCCTGCCAAGCTTCCCTTGCATGGCTTTCAGTGCCCAGGATGCAATGAGTTCTATGTGAACACAGCTGCCTGCATCTCATCCCTGGGGCTGGCTTGTACAGGAAGCCATGTGCTATGGCACAAAGGATGCCATCACCATCCCGCTTGATGGCTCTGCATTTGGCATTGTGGGGTTGGCCCCTGGCTGAGGTAAGGGTACCTGTTTCCTGGTGATAAGGGCAGCTGGTATACTGATGAGAACTCATCTCCAGGTTTCTAGGAAGGAACTGGGCACCAGCCGTGTGGGCTGGCCAAGAGTCTTCATTTCAGTTTGACTAATTTGATCTCCTGCACTTTGAAGAAATGGAAGAATTGTACAAGGCATGTTTTCCACTGTGAAACTGAATCTCTGCTTTTGGAGCCCCCTGCCCCCCCCTTTTTTGGAGCAAGGTCCCCGATATTTGTGGCCTCTGTCTAGACTTCCTGAGGAGAGTGTGGGTGTGGTGCATGCTCACTCTGAGGACACAAGGTTACCAAGAAGTATCAAAGCTCAGATGTAGGTGGCATGCCACCCCAGGCCTCGCCATGTCATGCTTAAAGAGGAGAGAGCACAGGACACTCGTTACCCTATAAGCTATGCCAAGCCCCTAGCTTCCTGGTCTTGGCAGTGATGTGACACTGTTGTGTCTGTCATATATCTAGAAGAAGGTTTCTGGAGGGCAGAATCAAGAAGTGAGGCTCAGGCTATACCCTGGAGACGGTGCAAAGGGGCTCCTGTCCCCAGGGCAGTAGGAAAGCTGGACAGGAGGCTGCCCCTCCCCTTCACTGTGGCAAATGTTTGCTAGGCCAGTTATGGCAAACCAATGATGCGGTGTTTCCTCTTGTTTCCTTCCCATTTCCCCTTTGCAGGCTCTCCAGGGGATTCTGTGGCTGTGGTAGTTTTTCCTCGTCTCTCATTTGGGTCTGAGGATGATAATCAGGAGAGCCCTGGCTTTGTCCAAGGGAACCTGTGGTCTCTGAGCACGTATAGGCCTCACATGGAAGAGGGTGGTGCTTTAAGGTTCCATTCTCAAATGGGAAGCTGACTAGCCTTGGAGTTGGTCTTGTCATCACCACCCACCAAGGTCCCACCATCCTTGGGCACCTTGACTCTTTGAACCAAAGTTCCTTAAAGGAGCAGAGCCCAGCCTTGTCCTTAGGAGCCAGGATTTGCAGACCCACTGGAAGGAGGGCTCTCCCAATCTAGGTGCCAGAGGCTCACCTAAGACCGTTCTTCCACCCAGCCAGGGTGGGTGGCTTCCCAAACAGGGCTCAAGCTTGTGACCTGACTTGGACTGGGTCTGGCCAACCATGAAAGAGTAAGAGCCATGTGGCAGGGCCTTCCAGATCCCGGCATCAGGAAGCCATTTTGTATAACAACCCGAAACAGAGATATTTTTTAAGACTCATGAATTATTTTCAGTTGTCTTCTGATCCTATTTTTTTTTCTTTTCCCCACAATTTCACGTTGGTGATTCGTTCACATCAGGTAAATCTTGAGAACACCTTGGTGCCCCATTCCTCCTGTCCTCTACTCAGTGACCACGTGTGCGCGCCTCCATCCTGTCTCAGTAGTAAAGACGTTCTAGGCAATACCATAGACACATCTGTGTCTTGCTTCGAGTGCAAGAAACTCAAGTCATCTTAAAAAAAAAAAAATTAAAAACACAAAAAAAATTTACAAAAAAGCAAACACACACACAAAAAGTATCTTTTTTAGGCCAGAGTTTTCTACAGGTATTAATGAATATTTTTCTTAATCCTTATAAGTTTTATGTGTTTAATATTTCTTAATACCAGTAGTATTAATTTATACTTTTGTAGCAACATAATATTTTTATAAACAGCCAGTGCTTGGCTCAAGTCTTCACGGGGGTTTATGCAGGGCTATCTTAGGGACCCTGTGTACCATGTACTGTATTTAAAAAAAAAAAAGTTACCCAGCATCACACTTGCTGTGTTAATCAACAAAGACGTCATTGGCGGTCTCCTGTATTGATGGTGTGGATCCAGCAGTCCTTCAGGGAGCCACATTGCATGGGGTTGAGTTGCCAGTTCTTGTGATACATAAACTCCCAAGGCCAAACTTGAGGGTTTATTTAGGGTTTTCTGTGTGTTCTTTGGGGTGTTTTATTTTACTTTGGGTACTGTTTCTCCATTTCACAGCCAAATTGGTTTCATGGTGTTTAAAAATTTTACTGATGTCAAATGGAAAAAAGGAACAGAAAAATTTTTAAGATTTTTTATGGAGTAATAAAATGTGAAGCTGAGCTGTCTCAATGTTACTGTTTTCACATGTCTGTTCTTGTCCACAAGTGGAATATTCCCATGGATGTGGAGAAGAGGAAGGTTCCACTGGGTTCCTTAAGTCACCAAAAGCCCTGGCCCAAGATCCAGTTCCTCCCCCAACCCCCAAACCATTTCCCAGCTGGTTAATGCCAAGGTAAAAAGACATCCTTCAATGATTAGAGGATCAGTCGCCTAAGTGCGCACCGGAGTTCATGTCAGTGTTGTATTTATGGTTTTACAATAAAACAACCTTTAGGAACCTCTGGTGTGTGGTGTTTTTCTTAGGGTTGGGGTTGGGCCCTATCACCCACTCAACATAGCAACTGCAGTGGCTGGGTGAATAGAACAGAAGTCCAGTACCAAGGTGGTGTGAACCTGTCACACGCTGAAGTCATGCTTGCCCATTCTTCATTTAAGGGTCATTGGTTGGCACGACTTAGACCCAGCTCAGTGTTTGGTGGATATGGGATCAATAGTGGGGATTTTGGAATTTTGGTTTATTTAAAAAGTGGCAATATTATAAGTACATGTTTTCATCTACATCCCGGTGTGAGAATATGGAACTGCTGACAATATTGTAAGTACATGTTTTCATCTGCATCCAAGGAGTCCGTGACCTGCCATGGGATGGCTTGTAGAGGCCTGTGTCAGAGAATAAGGCATGGGTTTGGATCAGTCCTGGTTCAGTACAGAAGGCACACATCCATGCTACAGCCCTCCATGAGGCCTCTGCTGTAGTAGGAGGAGTCTCCCATGCACCGTGCATGTGTTTATAGCTGTTACATGCATCATTTTTTTCCTGGGCAGACCAGCCCAATTCCTGACAGCACCGGAACTCTAAGCACATGAAGTGTTGGCTCCTGCCACTTGTTCTGCGCCTGATGTCAAAGACAAGAGGACATTTTTGCCTTTCTTCCATAGGCTCGAAGTTGAGGGAGAAAAGATCCCAGCAGAAAATGGACTGTGGCCCATGTGGACCTCAAGGAAGCCCAGCACAGGAAAGCTGCCCAGCACAGGAAAGCTGCCCAGCATTGGAAAGCTGCCCGCTTAGCCTCCAGGTAAGTAAAGGGCAAACCCCCTCCCCACCTCAGGCTCCACCCAGTCCCTCACTAGTGCTAAGGAGCTTCATTCTAAGGAGATGATTGTTAGGATCTTCTGGAAAAAATTCCATCAAATTACGTGCATGCAGCCTCTCCCTGCAGGCATGCCTCATGGAAGCTTCTACAAGGGAACCGTGGGCATCTCTGTGTCCGCAGATAAAGTTGGTACGGGAATTTCTCCACACCTGAAATTATAAGGAAGTCTGTGGTGTCCACAAAGTTTCTGAATTCCCTCACCACAAGGGTCAAATAAGGCCAGGCCTCTGGGTTATGGCCTTTCAAGAAGGTGATTATTAAGAAGCCAAATCCTTACTGTATCAAGTAAATATGAAGTAACCACTAAAAACCCCAAGGCTGTAGCAAGTCCCAGGGAAAGCCTGTCCTGAGGGATAGCTCAGAACTGTCACAGAAGCAGGTGCCTTCAGGACAGACAGTTGGGAACAGGACACGTGAGCTACAGGGAGAAGTATCCTCAGGACAGCCCAGAACCTTCAGCTCGTCTTCCCATAAGAACTGAGCAGCCCACCTGGGGTAGCACACGTCTCGTTCCAGGACTGGATAGGTAGAGGCAGGACAATCTTGGGTTTGAGGCCAGCAGGGGGCTACATAGAAGGATCTTGTCCCAAAGCCACTAAGAACTGAATGGATTTTTGTGAAGACGTTTGGGTTTTCATAAAGAATCCAGAACAGAACTGTACAACAAACAAATAAAACTGTGAATCTGATGTTTCTCCCACTAGTGGGAGCCAGCCAGCATGTGGAACTTGTATTTAATATTTGCCCTCTGAAATATTTGTCTTCCAGGTCACTCCAAAATGCTCCACTTCAGAGTGGTCCCTCCAAACTCCCATCGGCAGCTGCTTCTGGCAGATGAGGGTGGATGCAATCCTGATGCTGATGGTCAGTCCAGCTGGGGACCTTCCCACAACTTCTTTCTACACAGTTGCCTGTCTCCCTCGTGGCTTCTACCCTGTCCACTTCAAACCAGAGTTATGATCATAAACACTGTCCCTTCAATCTTTTCTGTGGAAACTAGAAACCTCAAATCCCAGACTTGGAAGAAAAAAAGTTCCTGTGTGTCCCAGGGGACAATAGAGTGTTCTAGACTCACATCCTGCCTGCCTGACAGAACACTGCGATACATGGCCTCAGGGCATGAAAAGCAATCCCTTTGCTGAACTAGCCATCAACTCTGAACACTGTGGTCACTTCTCCGGGCACTGGCCTGGTTTCTGCTGCAAGGATGACTTTCCACTTGTGAGCATATCAAGCCAGGCATCTTCCACATCCATCATTATCTGCCCAGCACCCGGGTACTGGATGGATGCACTTAGTACCAGACAATTATGGGAGACTCTCCAGGGCATGGGCATGGGCCAAGCTTGTCCTCAAGCTACCCTGGCCAGCCCACCTTCCTTCTTTCCCACATGGCAAGAATCTGCCCAGCCCAGTGCTTTGGACTCTGGTCCAGGGCTCAGCTGGTTGTGGCAGATGTGGGAAGACCAGGAGACAGTCCATCAGGGCATAGGGCTGGTGAGGACCCCAGGAGACAATCCATCAGGGCATAGGGCTGGTGAGGACCCCAGGAGACAATCCATCAGGGCATAGGGCAGGTGAGGACCCCAGGAGACAATCCATCAGGGCATAGGGCAGGTGAGGACCCCAGGAGACAATCCATCAGGGCATAGGGCTGGTGAGGACCCCAGGAGACAGTCCAGGTCAAGGGGGAGAAACAGCAGGTGCTGCAGCTCCGGGTGATTTTGGATGGGTAAGGGAACAAGCTGACTGCTTGGAGGAAAACACTAGAAAGGACTTTGTGTGGCAAGGATTGGGGGCAACCTCAGGCACTTGGGCACTCTAGGACACCACTATGTATTTGTCCTTTCATCTCTGTGACCTTTGTGCAACCTCTTCTAGAAACAAGTGCCAGAGTTTCTGGATTTGGGGAGGGAGCAGATCTTAGAATTGAGAATAGTGTCTAGTAAATGTTGTTGCCTTGTTTAAAGACCCAGTCTCTTTTTGTTGTTGTTTGGTTGGAGTTTTTTGTTTGGTTTTTTGGGTTTTTTTTTTTTTTTTTTTTTTTTTTTTTGCTTCTTTGTTTTCTTTGTTTGTTTTGTTTTGTTTTGAGACAAAGATTTTCTGTGTAGCCCTAGCTGTCCTGGAGCTCACTTTGTAGACCACTCTGGCCTTGAACTCACGAAGATCTGCCTGCCTCTGCCTTCTGAATGCTGGGATTAAAGGCATGCGCCATCACCATCTACTGTTTTGGTTTTTTTGGGGGGGCAGGTTTTTTTTAATGTTATCTTTGTAAATCAAAATAACCCCACTCCACTACTGAAGAATTAGGAACTATTGTGTTTGAAACGGTGCACAGCCAGGATCTTGAACTATAGAAAGTTGTCACATGGCAAGCCATGCATCTTTCTCTCCTGGGAAGGCTGGTTTACTTATGCCCCAAGCCTCTCTTCCCCTCCAATACCCTTATTGTGACAATGAGATGCCAACACACAGGATGCTAGAAAATAACAGCTTGTTTTATTTGGGTCCAGATCATCTACGCCGGACTGCACTGTGACCGACAGTGGCTACCTCTGGCTTGCAGACTGGCACCTTCAACTGCGCATCAACTCCTCGTACCCTGTGGACACAGAGTGACTCAGAATGGGTCCTTGGGCAAGAATGAAACGTCACTTGCTAAATGACCTCTCTTAGGGTCATTGCATGGAATGGCCTGGCCTGCCTTCTCTGACTTGCTGGAAGTACCATTTTCCAGTGGGAATAGCAAGACCCAGAGAATCTAAGTGGCCCCTCTACCCTGGTCATCCTGCAAACTGAGCACTAACCCTAAAGTTGGTACTAAAAAGTTGGAGAGGAAAGTTGGAGTTAGGAAGTTTGTCCCATTTTACAACTTCTAGCTGCTCTTGGAGCCCAGCCTGGTGGTACAGGCTTGGATTCCCAGCTACTCAGGAAGAAAATAAACCAAAGCCTTCCTGGGCTACAGAGAAAAGTCAAGGCAGGATGAGAAACTCATTGAGACCCTGCCTCAAAACAAAAGCCTTAAAAAGGAGTGAGCTAGGGTTGGGATGTAGCTTAGTGCCTAGGCACGTGACAGGGTTAGGTTCAACACTAAAAAAGGGTGGGGGCGAGCCTGTGATTCATGTGGTCAGCCTGAAGGATGGAGGGCAGACCCATCCAGCTCCTCAGCTGTCCTGCATTCCTTCTGCTGGTGCCTGGCTAGCATCTTCTCTGGTCCAGCTAGGACCAGATAGGACATATTCCTGGGTTTGTCCCATTTCCCAGCTGGGAAGCTGAGGCCCAGAGAGTGAACCAGGCAGCTCCCCTGGAAAAGAGTCCATAATTTGACTCTCCAGTTCCTACTGTTTGCCAGGACCCCCTCACTGGACTCCTGAGGGCCTCCTACCATCACCAGGGACACCACAGTACTCCTTGCACTCCTTCTCAGAGTAGAACTTGTTGCCGTTGCCTTTGCAGCCTCCGTAGTTGAATTGGATGCACTTCCCTTGTGCTGCATCAAATGCCCAGAGCTCTATGAAGGCTCGGCAGGGGCCTTGGACTATGGGGAGATTGCAGGCCGCTGTGGAGGAAAGAGGGTCATGGAGTGTTAATCTTGCATCTGCTATTGGGGACATGCACAGGACAGTAGACAAGGCCAGGGGAGCCTGAACATCTAGATTCCACGGTCCTTCTTTTACAGACTGGGAAACTGGATGGGTCCCCAGAAAAGCAAACAAACAAAGAAACAAAACATGAGTGACCCAGGTTACCTGCACCTAGATGTTGACTTCCTATGAAAAACCACCCTGAGAAAACATTAACTCCTGCTCATGGGCAGACAGATCCGTGGGACAATGAGAACTGGAGACATCAAGGGTGCAAAGACAAGATGCACTCACCTATGGTCCGGCACGTCTGCAGACATTCCTTCTCAGAGACGAAGTTGTTGCCATTGCCTAGGCAGCCGCCATATTGGAAGGTCTCACAGGCCATGGAAGCACCATTGTAGTAATATCTCTCTTGCATCCCTAGGCAGGGGCCTTCTGAGTAGTTGAGCTGGCAGGAGTCTGGGAAGAGACAGAAGAGTAGCACTTACTGAGCACTTGCTGTTTATCTGTGCATGACTTGATATGCATCACCCATGCTAACCGCTTGCTGTGTACCTGTGTGCAACTTGATACGAACCATCCATGCTGACAGAGAGGTCTATCAACTCACCCTTTGGATAAGAAGCAGGTGCCCCTTATCTTCTACACCTCAAGATGATGAAGCTCAGAATGAATACCCAAACCCAAAAGCTCAAAAATCAGTCATCATTCCACTCCACAACCCAGAATGGGAGATTTACCAGTGACCCAAAGACCTATCTGCCCAGAGAATCTAGCTGGCTGCCTTCACCAACAGCCACCTTGACCTCTTCACAAGGTATCATCCCTGCCTTTGCTCTCCTGAGATCCATGGCTTTTGCTCTCCTGTCATCCATAAGACGCTTCTTGATGCCTGGACATCTTGATGCCTGAGTTCTCCTGGGCCAGGAAGTGCCTTTCATTACCTCTGTTTCCTCAGCATCACCAGCCCTTTGATGATGCTGTCCTTTGGACCTAACATTTGCTCCTTTGGAAGTCTCACAAAAACCCAAAGAGCCAAGGAAAACCAAATGTCTGGCACAAGACTTGCCATTTATGGAGCAGGCTTGGCAATTTGCTGAGCAAATTAAATGAACTGACATCCACACAAGGCATCCTTACATCCTTCTTTACTGATACAAGACTCCTAAAGGTCAGCTCAGGTGATGAGTATCCCGTTATATATGGAGAAAACCAAGGCTTGGTGAGCATACCGACAGGGTAGAAATTCACTCCTCATGGCAGAGCTGAGCCCTCCTGAGCCTGGGACTGTATCTGTTGCCTCTCTTTCTCCAACCCAAGAGGGTTCAGAACTTCATCTATCCGAGCTGAGAGATAGGCCTTGCAGTGCTGAGGCACCCAGGCTGAACTGGTCATGGGCTCAGCCGGCCGTGGACTCTGTTCTCCACAGCATGGCTGAAGCAGGTGAGCAAATGAATCTTACCTTCTTTCTTGAGGGTACCAGTCACTAGTGGCTCAGTCCCTGACCCTTCATTTTCTTGGGGCATCACTGCCCGCCGGGCTCTCTAAGGAGAGAAGAGAACAGCTTGGCAGAGATCTCAGTGTGGTTGCTTACCTGAATCCCTGAAGTTGTGGAAACAGACCAGACTGCCTAATGAGATGCTAGCTAGCCTCAGTGTCAATCAATTCACAGAAAGGGCTCAAGAGGGTTTCTGGTTGTAGAGTTCCCCCAACCCCAACCCCCAGGCAGAGTTCAAGGCCAATTAAAGAAGGGATGGGAGTGAAGGCCTTTGGTCACTAAGCAGCCTGTCTGCTCACAGGAGTGGTTTAAGACTTGAAAAGGTGGAAGCATGGTGGTCTGAGACTGTTTCTTCTTTTAAGGGGTAACTGAAAACTATCAGAGTCTGTGGTCTCTTCCAGATTCATCTTAACCTGGTGACATATAGGTCTTCCTTGGTGAGAAAGGAGAGATGGAGAAAAGGGAAACAAGTTAGACAACACAGCTGCTTAGAGGAATTGGATTAAATTGAAGGACTATTCCAACCCACAAGGATAAAGAAAAAAAGAGAGCGATAAATATGGAAAAAAAGCCATCAGTGTAACTCTCAATAGCATCTATCAGTGTAACAGCTGCCATCAGTGAGGAAAACCATGAGAGTTGTAAAAGAGGTTTGGTTTAATCTCATAGTTGAAATAATAAACTGCCATTTTAGACACTGCAGGAAATAAATCCACATCCTAGGTGTTGTGGAAGGAAGACAAACAAGCTAAAAACAATAGAAGAAAAACTTCCTGAGTTGAAAGAGTTGAGTTGTTCAGTTATGAGGGAAAAAATCATAAAAATTAAAACAAACAAAAACTTCCTAATAGACACTGTGGAGAAGAAGGACAGGGAGCCTGGAGGCCCTTGGGGTAAACGGGAGGATTTAAACACAGAAGCTCAAGAGCAAATGATGTAGATCGTGAGAAAGATGGCAACCCAGTCGTTCTCCTCTCACCCAAGCTGCTGACAGTATTATAGACTCACAGAAACACAGTGTAATCTGAGTAAGTGTGCTGACCCATTCTTATATCATCTTGACAGAAGCTATCTGAGGGGTGAGAACCTCAATCGAGAAAATGCCTCCATAAAATCAGGCTGTAGGCAAGCCAGTGAAGCATTTTCATAATTAGGGAATGATGTGGGTGGACCCATCCCATTGTGGATGTCAGGCTGACTGAGCTACAAGGAGCAAGCCAGTAAGCAGCACCCCTCTGTGGCCTCCGCATCAGCTCCTGCCTCCAGGGTCCTGCCCTGTGTGAGCTCCTTCCTGACTTCCTTCTTTGATGAACAGGGATATGGAAGAGTAAACCAAATAAACCCTTTCCCAGGCTGCTTTTGTTCATGGTGTTTCATCACAGCAAACGAAACCCTGACTAAGACAGCAGGGAAACAGAAATATGCTGCATGTGTTTTTCTTGGCAGGTAAAATGTTTCTGATAGAAACATTTCCACCAGAGAAAAGAAAATTTAAAAGACAGAAGTAAAATGTAATTGTAAGGAAATTATGATAAGCTACAAAGCAAATAAATATGGTTCCCTCCCCCTGCTTTCTACCAGTATCAGTTAGGCAATAAGGGGACATGAGTTAGTAGATGCCTTAGCACTGGCACCAAGTAAACAAAACACCTGGTAACTGAGCCAAATGGCTCTGTGAAAGGAAAGCTTTAGCTGTGTCATGGTATCTCCAGCTGGGGTATGTCATTGGATTTAGCCTTTTTTTTTTTTTTTTTTTTTAAAAAATTTTAAATAAAAAAGAAAATTGAGGGGAAAAAAGTATATAATGCCAGCAAAGCATACATTTCAAAATAAATAGTTACCAGGTGGTTGTAGTGGCACATGCCTTTAATCTCAGCACTTGGGAGGCAGAGGCAGGCAAATCTCTGTGAGTTCAAGGCCAGCCTGCTCTACATTGTGAGTTCCAGGACAGCCAGAGCTACATAGTGAGGCTCTGTCTCAAATAATAAATACATAAATAAATAAATAAATAAATAAATGCCATAATGGCCATGCAATTTTGTGTCATTAAAAAAAAAAAAAACCTTTTAAAAGTGAAAAGGGGGCAGGGCTTGAGAGGTTTCTTAGCAGTTAAGGGCACTTGCTGCTTTTGAGAAGATCCAGATTTGGTTTCCAACACTAACATGGTGGCCCACAACTGTCTATATCTCCAGTTCTAGGATCTCTGATGCCCTCTATTGGCTTCTGTAGGTAGTGCACACACATAGCACACATACATTCATACAGGTTAAAAAAAAAATCCATGAACATTAAATAAAAACAAAAGTGAAAGAAATGTAGCTTCTTCCTTGGGGCAATACCAAGTGGTAAATGATTCAGTATAATGGAAAGGCCCAGAAGACCCAGGAACCCAGGCTTGAGAGGCTGTGGCATCTTCCACAGAAGATTTAGCACGGCCGTGGTTATGGCTGAGGCTTGTTCCATGGCCTGGGCACAGGGCTTGTGTATGGTAGGTCAGGACATGCAGAGCTCTTATAGCTTGTATTCTTGTTGAAGCTAGCCCAGCGTTACCTAGGCTATGGCCTCCTCGATGGAGAATCCCATGGAAAATTACCCATCTCTGTTCTCAGAACCAGAGATTGGGGTGTCCTAGCTAACTTGTCTTAGCTTCTGTTAAAAGTGCTTGCCTCAAACTATGTACTTTTGAAAAGACCTCCCCCCATGCAGCTGCTGAGTGAGATGTGAGAACATGGTTTCTGCCTCTAAAAACAAAACAAAACAAAAAGAAACAACAACAACAAAACCCTGTGTCCTGGACACTTGGGGCTCCTCAGGTCCCTGAGTGTAGTTCCAGCCAACTGGAATAAAGACTTTCAATTGACTATTTGTATGTCTAAGTGATCATCTCTGGTGAGCTTCCTTTAACACATGAATACAAAGCTGAAGACAAGGAGTGGCCTGGCCATTGGACCAGGTTCAGTGTTTTGTCACTATTGGGGACTACAATAGTCACGTTAGTCTGGATTTTAAGTGCTCCAAGGAGGCAGCTGCTGTCATCCTGGAAGCCAACATCTTGGCCAAGCCTTCTACTCTCCCTGTGTGAATAGGCTTCTGGGGAACAATATTTGCAATTTCCACACTTGGCCTTGCAAGCTGACAGGCTGCTGTAGCTCTGTGCTTGTGTGCCTCATCCCTCTCCCCAGAGACATTAGCATTGTCTCTGTTCCTGTGCCCAAGAAACTGGTGTTGCTGGCCAGTTCTTAAACCCTAGTGAGGTACCAGTCTGTACAGAGTGCCTGAGGTGGGGCTGTTGAAGAGGGGTGGAAGAGATACTCACCACAAATGAAGTGGGCTCTACTTCCCGATCCCCAGGGACACATTCCCCTAAGGCAGAGGACACAAAAGAAGAGTGAGCAAGAGACCCAGGCTCTGGAGGGTGGACAGATGTCCTAAACCCAGATTTCTATTTGGTGGACACTGTGCCCTTCAGAGCACTTCATGGAGGGCCCTCCTCACTGCACTCAAAGCCTTTGATGGCACAATTAACAGACCCACATTACTCCATCAGTATCCTCAGAAGATCATCGACAGGGGCATTTATGGAGCACTTCCAAAGCATCATGCTGCAGCCTCTGATGTCTTTTTTCTCACAGACCCCTCACAGTGGGCCTTGGGGTGGAGGGGAAGTGCATTGTTATCCCATTTGACAGATGAGGTAAGTAAGGGTCTAGGATGGCTGGCCAGAAGTCACACCTCTGTGCTTGAACCACTAAGCTTCAAGGTGGGTACTCTGACTGTGGAGTCTGTGCCCTCAGCCCCACGGCTTTGCTGCCTCTCCAGCAGTGTCTGGAGATTCGTGACCCTGGGATAAGAATGGAATTGGTTAATTGCTGGCTCTGCTAGTGCATGTTCGGAGACTTGGGGCAAACCCCGGAGCCCTTTCAGTCTCTGTAGAGAGGGAGAAGACTGCAACCTTGTTTGTTTCTGAGTGTTATAGGAAGATACAAGGACTGGGGATGTTCTCTGTGGTGCAGGAAGGAGGAAAGGACCAAAATTCAGCATCAGGCAAAATACCACTTACCTTTGTCAGCCATAAAAATGATGGAGTCCTCAGGGATGCCCACACTCAGGGCCACCTCCCTGAACTCCTGCAGAAGGCTGTCCCTCAGCTGTGGCTCCCGGCCTGCAAACAGAAAGCAGAGGAGAAACTGAGAACCCTAGGTACCCTGGCCAGCTAGGGTGACTGTGTCCAGTGAAAAGTGTGGAAAGGACTGGCCCGTTAACTCTCTATGACATACCATTGAAAGATGGCTCCCCAAGAGAGAGACTGGGCCCATCATAGGTCCTGGGTCCTTATTCAGGGCTATTTTCATTGGCCTTGTCTGGGCCTTGGTGACTCTAGAGTCACTTTCCCCCAGCTCCTTTCTGTTTTCATGGGAGGGAGGGGCTCACGTATGAGTGTGTGCACATGCACATGTGTTTGTCTATGTGGGCACTTGTGCAGGTGGAAGCCAGGGGTTGAAGAAGGAATCCGCTTCCACTGCTCTCCTACCTTACTCCTTTGGGTAGTGTCTCTCAGTCAAACTCAGAACTCACAGATACGTCTTGTCTCCCTTGCCAGCTTGTGTGGGATCCCCTGTCAGATCCTGTCAGATCACCTACTGGCTGCAACTACGGGCAGGT
Source organism: Arvicanthis niloticus (assembly GCF_011762505.2). Lineage (NCBI taxonomy): Eukaryota > Metazoa > Chordata > Mammalia > Rodentia > Muridae > Arvicanthis > Arvicanthis niloticus. The sequence continues at coordinate 84,142,505 of NC_047662.1, read as the reverse complement.
GACCACACCGACCTGGTGTTTATGTGGGTTCTGGAAATCTCGATTTGGCCTCATTCTTGGTGGCAAGCACTTTAATCATTGAACTGTCTCCTCGACCCTAGGAGTGGCTTTTAGAGATAGTGTGAAAATTTTACCTCACAGGATGCTGGGCTCTACCTCTTCAAGACGAGAGGGCCCATTGTCCCTCCATAACCTGGAGTTCTCTCGCAAAGAAAAGGCAAGCTTCCTGCTCCTTCCCGCCCATGGTCCATAGATGGATAATCTCTGACCTACCCCTCCCCAACCCCAGCTCCAGCAGACTCATTGTTAAGGCCTTTACCATAGAGCTTGGCAGTGATGGTGGGTCCATGGTGGTGGCTGAACTTCTTGGTAAGGAAAATGGCATATTCGTCATAGTTGGTGTGGACCACATAGGATTCCAAGGTTATGTTCCATTCTGTGTGGGGTGCAGGCAGAACAAAGGAGCCAGTGGTTAGGCTCTTCACCCTGGAGGCTCATACCCAGTCCTCCACTCAGCATCCATCCCGACAACCACACAGTCCTCCCAAGGGCTCGCCATCTGCTCACCCAGCATCCCTCTCTCCCCAGCTGCTAGACAGCATCAACTCACCCACCTCCACTTCATCCACCCACTCTGAGTCCGCTCTTGTTTCCTCTTCTCTGCCTCCCTCCCTACCTTTCCTCTCTTTTTTCTACCTTCCTCTTTTCATTCCTCTCTTTCTTCCTTCTACCCTTCCGTTCCCCCTCCTCTCTTGCCCATTACTTTTCTCCCACCAGATTCCCATTCTTTTCTCCCTCTTTTTTTTTTTTTTAAAGCAGAGTTCCATTTAACCCAGGCTGGCCTTTTAGCTTGCTATGTAGCCAAGGATGACTTTGAACTTCTGATCCTTCTTCCTCCACCTCATTGCTGAGAATATAAGCATGAGCCACCATGGCCAGCTTTCCTTTCTTCCTTCCCCTTTCCTTCTCTCCTGTCTGTTTGTCTTTCCTCCTTTCTTTTCTCCCTCCATCACTCCATCCGCCTGTCTTTCAGATGACCCATCAACTCTTTGCTTACTGTTGTGCGTGCACTCGACCTTTTCCTCGGTCACCATCCATGTGCTCATCCCATGCACAATGATTTGGCACACACAGGACAATCAACAGACAGTTGCTAAATCTCTGAGTAAATTTGGGCCCATATCCCTCTGCCACAAAACACCAAGCATGGGCCCTGAGGGGTGGGGGGCTGATGATGCCATCCTTGGCATTCTGCACCTCTCCGGGGTCTGGTCATATGCTCAATGGAGGGAACTGTGGAGTGCCAAGATGGCAGTGATGCATTTGGGGCAAGGATGGATGACTTCTTAGGTAAAAGGAGAAGGAAGGGACTGTGGTGTGTTCCCTCACTCACTGGATTTGTGGTAAAGGAACTTTCCATCGATGTCTGTCTTCTGATACACCCCAGAGATCTCCTCGCAGACACCTCTCCTGGCAATGATAAAGCCAAAATTTCCAAATATCTTGTTTCATGGTCATCCTAGTCCTTGAAAATCTCTCTTTTGTACATGAGGGACAGAGAAAAGGGACACATTCATGTGTCCTGGCAGTAAGGTCGCTGTCATCATTGCTGCACATTCCCCTGGTGGCAGTGACGAACCGATGCTCAGATTTCATTCACTACTTAATGTTCCCATCTAGGACACGGGGATCACACATCAATACCCCTCACGGCTGTCAGAGGGGTCTCTCAGCACTTCCTATGGGTCAGGGAAGCCCTATAGAATTCTATTACAGTTACACAGTCACTCTTTGTCCTGTGAACACTTGTGCCATATGCTGGGGACACAGAGGAAACATGGCAGGCCTGTCCTTGCATGGGGCTTGTAGTAACGTGGGCCAGGAAGTCCATCCTGGGCCAGATGCAAACAGTGTACTCCTCAGCAGTACGTAGAGAGACTGTACTCAAGAGGGCCTAAGATGGCTTTCTGGAAGAAACGGCATGGAAATAGTGTGCCCGGGACTCATAGAATTAGGGCGGGGAGACTGGGAGAAGCACAGTGGCCTGGAGCGGTGAGAGTGTGACGGACTCTGGGAGCTGAAAGCTCTGCTGCAGAGGGTTGCAAGGGCTGTGGTGGAGCACAGAGTAGGGAGAGGTAGAGCTGAAAGGCCTAGAGGCCACATCAAGATTTCACTCTTAGTACTGAGGGCAGTGGGGAGCTATGGAAGGTTCTCATCAGCAAGTGTGGCTTTTAAAAAAATCTTTCTGGTTGCTGGGTGAAGACTGGATCAAAGGAGAAGACTGAGGTCGAAGGAGGGAAGAAAAGTAGATGGGTTGCAGGAGTCAGGGAAGGAGGGAAGGAGGGAGGGACAGACAGACTGACGGATGGAGGGACAGAGGAATGGAGGCTTGGACCACAGTGTCAGCAGTGGAGAGAGGGCAGGTGGGAGAGGCTTGGAGAAGGGGGAGAACTTCCTGACGGACTGCACAGCAGCAGGAAGGAATGGGTAGAGTCTAGGAACTTCACCCTAGACCCACTGGCCTGAGGCTCTCCAGCTAGGTCCTTGGGGTATTTGTTCCCTTCCTCAGCCAAAGGAGAATACCCAAGAAGAGGCAAGTTGCACAAGAAGCATAGTGTTGGAGATGTGGTCCTTGAGAGGCACATGAGACATCTGCTGGGGAGGATAGCAGTGAACTTGAGGCTCAGAAGCAAAGTCCTAGCTGTGGTTCCCAGGACAAGATGGGGGGTATTGGGGAGCCTGGTCATTCCTGCACCCCACTCACCGCCATCGAGTACTGGTCATGCTGATCTCAGCTTCTGTCGCCCCCTCCTGCAGCACCAATGTGCTCACGCTCATCTTGTTCTTAATCCGCCTCAGCCACGGGCAGGTAGAGCCCACCGCCAGGTTGTACCATTTTCCATAGATCTAGGAAGAACCACAAGCTGGAATCTGGATTTAACCAGGCCTTTGAGAAGACGTGCCCACATTCCCTTTCTCTTCTCCAAGGACCAGCCCTTTAAGGGACAGTGTCTCAGGGCGACAGTCGAGTTCCAGGTACAGCATATTTAGGGCAGAGGTGTGCAGAGTTCCCCTGCCTTACACAAGTCCTGCCCCTCAGAAGTAAAGAGTCTGAGATGCCCCTGTGGGAAAATAGGATCCAGGCCAGATATTCTGAGGTCACCAGCTGCCACTGCCCTGGAAATTGAGGCTTGGGTTTATACCTTCCATGGCAGTGTCTGTCACCTTGTGAGGTAGCCTGCGGAAGTACCATGGAGACACTACAAACCTGGTAGTGTCTTCTAGGACCAGCCAACCACCTCTTCCTCTCGACACCAGTCAGACAATGCTGACCGCCTAACCCCTGGACCTCCAGTACACCTGTTCCTTATCCTAAGGTATAGAAAAATCACCTGAAGAGTTCTGAGACCACCCAGATAGATGATGGAGACAGCATTGAGGTGCATAGGCCCCCCCTACTCAGATAATTTTATGATCCAGGATAAAGCTGGGGTTGCTGGCTCGACAATACACATGCACATGCACGCACACGTGCACACATTCAAAAATATTTGCACACAGCCACACACAGACACATAGTGCCATGTCTGCCACAGACCAAGGTGCCCTCAGGCTCACACTTTGTAATTTGCCCAATCCCACCAACCAGTGTCCTACCTCTCTTCCTCCCATAATCCCACAAGCCTGTCCCCAAAGCTCACAGGTTCGTGCCCACCCTATGCCACCTGTCGTATGTGGATTCCTCTGGGGACCCAGGAGGACAGGGCAGATTTGGAAGACACTAGGCTTATAGAGGGCCCCAAAGAACGAATGGCAGGTGAGGGAGCTGTATCTTCAGAGAATCTCGGAATAATCTAATAGACTGGTCAGGAAGGGCCCTTAGAGATTGAGATGCCATCTACAAGATAGAAAGATGGGGACCCCCAAGACAGGACAGGTAGGCCTTAGCCAGCAAGGCCCAGTAGCATGGGCCTACTGCCACTGTGGCCACCTCAGCTAGAGAGGGCAGTCTTACCTGGGACTCGCTGAAGTTCTCCTGAACCTGAATGTCTGGTAGTGTTGACGCTTGGTCAGCTCTCGAAGCAAGGCAGGCAGTCAGCAGCAAGAACAGGGCCCTGAGACCTTGCATGGCTTTGGCCTTTGAAGTCTCACAGCTTGGTGTGGGAACAGGGACGACTTTCCTGCCAGGGGCAGCTACAAACTGAGGCTGGGGAAGGGGCCAGAGGCAAATGATGACCTTGGTGTTTGCTCTGCTTAGCCAGGGCCAATCAGGGTCTTGGGCCAGCTCTAATCGATCTCTACAGCCCAGCCCAGGTCCAACTCTGTGGACAGGAAGCCACAGTTACTGACTCTGAAGGGACATTGACCAAGCACCATAGGGTTCAGACCCTAGAAGTTTCCTTATAGGTCTAACTCTCCCCAGGGAGAGGACGAAAGGCCAGGCAATGACTGGCCTTTCCTTCTAGTCCTTCCCAATGGACCTCATGCCAGTGAACCAGCAGATACAGGTAGCCTGGTTCTGGCTTCTTTCTCACATGACAAAGCTAAGGCCCAGGGAAGTTGGCTATAGAGCAAGGCATCCTCCCTCCCAGGACCCTTCTTCTGGTGTCCAGCCTCTCATATCCTTTAAGATAAATAGAACAGGGAGAGATGCTATCCTTTCACTGAGCCACACTGGTTTCCCACAGTAATAGCATCAGGACCCAGATGAACCCCCCCAAGCTCACCTCAGAAGCAAGTGCAGTTGCCTTTCACAGACATAGCTTTTGACTCTCTTGGAATGACAAGACCCATCGGGGACCCCACTATAAGAAAGGAGGGAGGTCAAGGGCAGAGCCTCCAAAGTCAGGCAGCCTCCTGCGGTCTTCTCACCATGTGAGCTTGAAAAAGTTGCCCAGCCCCTCGGTGCTCATTCCTTCACCAACAACCAGGGCTAACACCAGTATCTGGGTACCAGCACTGGGGTGAAGGTTGAAGGGCTTAATGCCAACAGGCAATGGCACTGTCCCTAGGGTGTGGTAAGAGCTGAAGGGTCATTGCGACCTCCATAAAATGTATGTCCATGTCGGCCCAGAACCACAGAACAGGATGCTGCTTTTAGATGAGACCAGTTAGAGAAAGTTTGGAGAGGAAGACATGCTTTGTGTTATTCCTAATTATTTAGTTTGTTTGTTTTTTTTTTTTTTCACAACAGTGGCCCAAAGAAGGTAACACAGTAACATTTTGATTTAAAACAATAACAACACAACAACAAAAAAAATTTTTGGACAGAGTCTAATTCAGGCTACCCTTGAGTATCTGATCCTCCTCATGAGTGCTGGAATTACAGGCATGCGCTACCTGGTTCATGCTGTGGCGGGGGTTAAACCCAGGGCTTCCTGCATGTTGGGCAAGAGCTCCACCCTTAGCCTCTAGATTTACACACTCTAATGGGAGATTTTTAAACCCGCATCTGTCTGTGTCAGAGCGCAGACGCCACCTGTCCATAGTACTATGATCCCTCTCCATCCACTTCTCTCTCCTCCAAGTTCCAGCCAGCGATCTTTCCCCTCCCCATCCCCTCATGGTGCACGCCTTCATACAGCAAGCAATCCCTGTTAGAGCTGGGTCCCGAGAGCCAGAGCCTTGCACATGGAAGAAACAGGGGGGATCCATTCCACAGTCAGTGCACTGTGCCCCTTCTGTGAGACCCAGCAGACACAGTCCCCTTTTGCTGTTACCCAGAGCACATGTGTGCCTGTTTGTAAATGAGAGGGTTTCCGATGCACCATAACAGACAGCTTGGCCACGGATGGAATTTCCTTTTTCGCTCTGGCTGCCAGGAAGCATAAAACCTACATACACATTTCAACACAGCAACTGTCTTGGCTTGACTTTCTGGCATAGTTGCCTTCTTTTGTGCTCCTGATTCTCAGACTTTTTTTTTTTTTTTTAAAAAAATAATGTTTATTTGTTTCTAGGAATAGTCTGCAGGAATACACATGCCACGATGCATGTGCTATAGTGGAGGTGCACATGGAGGTCTGAGGACAACTTGCAGGAGTCACTTTTCTCATTCCACCATGTGGGTTCCAGGGATGGAACTCAGGTCAGCGGGGTTAGCAGCAAGTGCCTTTAACCACTGAACCATCTCAGCAGTGCAGTCTCTCGGTCTTTCATGGTTGGCTAACAGTGGGCACAAGGAGGTGGAGACAGAGGGAAGGGATAGAGGTAAGGGGGATGAGGAACAAGAGGAGGAGGAGAAGAAGAAGAAAAAGAAGGAAAAGGAGGATGAGGAGGAGAAAGAGGAGGATGACGAGAAGGAGAAGAAGAAGAAGAGGAGGAGGAAGGAGAGCCAACAGTAGCAGCTGGGCATGTTGGCTCTTTGTTCTGTGGAAGCTTGGGGACAGCTTTTTTCTTCCCTAATCTATAAACTAGAGAACAGACCAGTTGCCACTTGGCTCACTTGAGGGCAAGAGAGACCACTTGAAGACGCATTCCGTGAACGTCCATGGCCACTCCAGAGTCTGTCCCGCTATCTAGGCTAGATGCATTGAACAAACATAATCTTTCACATACATATAATTTATTTTCATTTTATGTTCATTGGTGTTTTCCCTGCATGCATGTCTGTGTGAGAATAAGAAGCCCTGCCTGGAACTGGAGTTACAGACAGGTGTCAGTTGCCATGTGGTTGCTGGGAATTGAACCTGAGGCCTCTGGAAGAGCCCCCAGTGATTTTAACTACTGAGCCATCTCTCTAGCATCTCCATCATGACCTTTCAAACCTTGCTGGCAGGCTGGAAAGCCTGGGGCACTTTGGGGTACCCCAGCTCTGATCTCAGAGTCTTTGGGACAGATCCATATACTCATTTTACAACCTGCCTGGGTGAGGAGAAGCTGGAAGGATGGCTCAATGTGTTGATTTACCTGGTTCACAACATGCTCATGGGGTAAGGTGGGGGTGGGAGAGGAAGCCCAAGTGACCAGAGGTGCTGATGTCTGTTCTTGCTGCAGATGTTTACACTCTTGAGATTATTAACCAGAGCAAACAGAGGGACCTCAGCCAAGGCCACCTGGACTTTGAACCACTTTTAAACATTAACAGGGGCTACAGGGTTGGAAAGTGGGACCCCATCCCCTCTTCTCCTTTGTCTCTCAGAGCAGAATGTGGAAGCTGAAGGTTCCCTGCCTTCCTAGAGGGCCAAAGTTTACAGGAATCATCAGGATGCTGGGATGATTTGAAGGTGGGGAGGATGTTGGCTACCCAAAGGTACCCAGCACAGTGGAGACCAAAGGCCTCAGTTTTCAAATGAACACAGTAGGGACGGGGGCCTTATTCAAGGTCACTCAGCTTACAGCCCAGGTGGGGCTTTAACAGACCTGTTCCTACAGCCACATTCACTTCATGGCTATTCAAGTATTTGTTATTCCAAGCTTGTTCTTAGGAGCAGGATAAGGACCCTGACATGGTTTGAAGAGGAGGCACGCAAATGGGGAGAGGTCTAAAGAAGGGTATGGGGGCTATGGGAGGGGACTCACCCCAAGAGTGGACATGGAAGACAGGAGTGCACAGGGTCCCAGAAGGGGAGTCACCCTCAACATTGGGAACAGAGTCACAAAAGTACCAGAAAGGGAAAATAGAGAGAGAAATACACTTGGGATACAATACAGTACAGTACAATACAATACAATACAACACACACACACACACACACACACACACACACACACACACACACACACCAGAGCAGGAGAGATGGCTCAGTAGGTTTTGGTGCTTGCCGCCAAGACTAATGACTTGCATTTGATCCTAGAAACCCCTATGGTAGAAAGAAAGGCCTGACCCCTACACTCATGTACACACATGTGCATGCACATAAAATAGAATCACACAAAAACATTTAAAATTGAAAATCGAAAACATCCCTAGGCAGGGAGCTTGGAGGACAGAAGGGATTGCCTGAGCCGTGGGACAGGCAGGATTGTCAGGGCTCTGGGCTTGCTCCTTGCCCTGGGGTCACAGGGTTATTTCTGTTCAGAAGGTGATCGAGAACATATCTGGGGTACAGGAGATCAATGTGGAGACAGGAAGGGAGTTGGAGGACAGTAAGTGCTCAGGAGGCTTCCAGGAAGAGGGAAGGACAGGACATCAGAAGCTGTTACTGGACGAGTAAGGACCTCAGGGGCACAGGGCAGAACAGAGGCCAGTGGGTGCAGGCAAGCTTAATGTCACAGGTTGTCCTTTCAGAGCCACAAGAGGGAAGTGGGAGTGGGGGAGGATGCTATGATGGTGAGGAAAGCAGAGATCCTCACGGCCCAGCTGAGACCCACACTCTGCTCTTCATTCCCCACCCTGTGCCCGGTAGAAAGCCAGGCTGGTGATCTATCTCTGTAAGTAATGTGCCTGCCCGGCACATTACATGCGTGAGGCCTCCGGTTTGAATCCCAGCAACTACGTAAGCTGGGCATAGCGGCACTTGAGGGGTAAAGGGAAGAGGATCAGGAGTACAGGATCACCCTCAACCACATATCAAATTCAAGGCTAGACTGGGTTACTTGAGATCTTGTCAAAAAAAGGAGGAGTTGAGGGTGCCACCTGGACACTTGAGTATCAGCGTCCGGGGACTCGCACTGAACCACAGGGCAGTCCTTTCTCCTTTTGGCTTTGACAGTTTCATCTAAACATCCACGTGGGACAGTACTTACTCGAGTGACACAGCTGAAACAATGCATGGTCCACACTTGTAAGAACAACCCCAAAGAGTGTGGACTTGAGGAAGCCACATTGTTACAGGCCCTGTGCCTTGGACTCCATACCTGGTAGGAATTGTGCTGAGACCGCATGAATGTCTCTTGTCCACCTGGGGGCAGCAGAGGACTCGCAGAAAGCAAAGACAAGGAGGGGCTCAGAGGCCTGCAGGAAAGGCCTGTGGAAAAAACCAAGGTTAGAGTCTTCCTTCCTTCTAACCAGCTTTAAATCCCTTGTGAGCCTCCTTGGCCTGCCAATCCTCATGCCTGGTAGAGAGCTGCAGGTTGAGATAGGCTCTTAAACAAAACGGAAGTCCCTGGGGGCATTCTCCTGGGGAGCAGGAACTGGGAACACAGGCTCTCAGGCACCCAGGAGACACGAATGTCCCGCAGGTGTTCGTTCCTCTTAAGTCTCCGTTCAGGCCCTTACTATGCTGGTAGCTGTGCTTTGCAGAGAGGGAGACTGAGGCTGAAAGACCAGATGTTGGAGGCCACCTGCAAGTAAGTCACGATTACTAACTCAGATCTGACTCCACGACTCCCAAGGCTCTCTGCTAACCTCCCCACCCCTGGACCTGGAAACCAGCAGGACATCTTAGCCACACTGTCCAGGAATGCCTGTGACCCCTGATATTTGTCACTCTCTGTTATGGCTCTGCCTTCTGTTATGATTGAAGTAGGGTGATTCAAAGTTCAAAAATGCATATAAAGATGAATGACAAAGCCCATCACAATCTTGTTCCTTGAAGAGAGCTGGGCTTAGTGGATGGGCCCTGAGATGAGTCTTTTGGGGTCATAGGAAGCTGGTGGCTTAATCTGAAGAAACAGCTTAGAGAGTGGGACACTGCGGGTCTGGGAGGGTGGCTAATGCCATGCAAACATGAGGACTTGAGTTCTATCCTCAGAACCCACTCAGAGGTGTGTGTGTGTGTGTGTGTGTGTGTGTGTGTGTGTGTGTGTGTGTGTGTACAGGCAGATTCCAAGAGCTCACTGCCAGTTCTGGGCCAGGTGAAAGACCCTGCCTCAGAAACCAAGGCAGGTGACACTTAAGAGTTCTATTTGAGGTTGACCTCTGGTCTCCCCAAGTACGTGAGAATGTGCATGTATACACACACACACACACACACACACACACACACACACACACAGAGAGAGAGAGAGAGAGAAAGGGAGACAGACAGACAGACAGACAGACAGACAGACAGACAGACAGAGAAAATTGGGACACTGTGGAATTCAGAACATCCTAGAGATCCAGCTGTCCTGGAGACAGGGCTTGTCACCTGACATCTAGCAGCAGGAGGAAAACCCCCAGAAGAAACTTGTGACATCTTCAAGGGTGCCCAGGAAAGACGTACTGTCATTGTCTTGTACTTTGCAGGCTGGGCTTGTCTGCCCATAGAAAGAACAGTTTAGGGCCCTCTCCATTCAGGCTGACTATGTGGATGCACCCTAAAACATGTGAAATGGGGGAAGTTGTTCCTTCTAGCAACCATGAGGTAAATGGGGCTCCTTAGAAAATGTCACCTGCCTTTCCTCAAGAAAGGCAAGTGAAGATTCTCCAGCTACTATCTTGGAAGACAGTGGAAACTTTTTTTTTCTGGCTCTCTTCTGATTGGCTTTTGTTGATCCTGGGTTATCAGTGTCTAGGGCATCCCATGAAGGAAGAAGCCAGTAGAGGTGACATCACCATCTTAAATAGCAGGAGGCCAGATGCTAACCCAGTTCTCTCCAGGCAGGCACAGGAATGACAGGTCCATGCTGGTGCTGGGAGCATCTGTTGGTGCATCCACATTTAATCCTATTGTCCCCACAGATACTTGGCTTCCTTTAGGGTAAACTAATTTTATCCTCATTTCACAGACAAAATTGAGGCTCAAAGAGGTTACTACTTCACCCACGCTCCCATATCTGGTAAGCTGGACAAATGGAGTCTGAGAAAGAGCAAAGCCTGCTGAGACTCCAGAGCCTGGGGACCATTCTGATCTGCCTCCCCAAAGCCCTGTCCATAGGATAGTAGTTAGACCACTGCCTTTCACTTCGAGATCTTGGAATTCCATCTGGGGCTGCACTAGCCCTGCTTTGCTGAGAAGTCTGAAGGATTTCTTTTGAAAAATAACATCTTATGTCTTTATTTTGTGTGCATGTCTGTACACGTCTGTGGGTACACACGTGCCATGCATGTATGTGGATATCAAGGGGCAACATTCAGAAACTGGTTCTCTTTTACATATGGATCCCAGGGATTTAGGATCCAGAGATATCATTACCTGCTGAGCCATCTTGCCAATGACCCAATCTGAAGAAGTCCCTGGGGTGGTAATACTTCCTCATTGGGGACAAACTTCTTCCTAACATGGTTGGGCTCTCTCAGCTCATGTTGTGTTCAGGGATCCTTCTCTCTGGGGTCCAGCCCTCCCTCTGGGGTCCAGCTAGATGACTTTCACATTATTTCTCAGGAGCCATTCCCAACACACATACATCCTGCCTCTCTTCTTTCACTGTGAGAACTGCAACCATTTTGGTTTTTGTGGCTGTTTGAGGAATAAAGACCTGCGAGCCATGCTTGGCACACAGAGGCACTAGTTGTCACTGATTCTCCTGCACAGTGATTGTCAGTTGGCCTCTCCTTTCCCCTTCACGTGGCTGGGTGATTCGTGAGAGTAGGGCACTGGCTCAGCTTCAGGCCAGTATTACTTCTATGTGCTAAGTGGAGAGCCTGTCTCTAAGTGAGGGCTTGCAATCACAGTGAATGAGAGTTCAAGACCACAGCCCAACTCAACTGTCAAAGTTTATCCTAGGATCAATACCAGTGGCAGTTAGGGTCCTGTAAGGCTCATGTAGTATGTCTCTTGATTAGAGCCCTGGGCTCCAGCCATGGCACTCACCTGTCTGGAGTTTCCAACTAAGGCAGATGCATCCTGGACACCCAAGGAGAAGGCAGAAATGGAACAGTCCTTTACAAGGAGACAAACTATCCCTTAAGAGCTGAAACTCCCACAAGAGCTCTGAAATTGAATATAAGTCTATTGTTAGACTAGGGAGAAATACTTGGAGAGAAAACAGAGCCCATTGGTGATTGGTGGTTAAAGCAGCAAGTTCCTAACACTAGGGTCAAAACTCCCTTGACTTCAAGCTTCGCTGCCGTTTGTAGTGTGGTGTGATTTGAACCCAGGTCTTCATACACACTATGCAAGTGCTCACCAACTGAGATATATATCTGGCTTTCTCACAGTCTTTTTTCCCCATTGAGATAGACTTTCTCTGTGTAGCCCTGGCTGTTGTAGAACTAGCTTTGTAGACCAGACTGGCCTCAAACTCAAGAGCTCCATCTGCCTCTGCCTCTGCCTCCCGAGTGCTGAGATTAAGGGTGTACGCCACCACTGCCCGGCTGACAGCCGTTTATTTTTGTTGATGTTAAATTATTTATTTGTGTGTCTATGTGTGTAGGTGCACGAACGCTCATCTCAATAGCATTCTCAGAAGTGACTTTCTGAAACTTGTGCCACTCTGCAGCTATCTATGGCTTCTGTCACACACCCAACTGTGCACTGGGTAAAGATGAGGCCCCCAAGAATCTGGAAGACTCAACCAGGAATTGTTTTAGTGCTCCAGATGTGTCATCATTCTAGAAATTCATAGATGGCCAACAGAGCTCTAGTGAGTGGCTCCTCTCTGTTGGGTCTGTTCCAACTGGAGTATATTTTAAAAGTTTGTAGAGACCGAAAGAATTGGAATTCTGGGAAATGGCAAGAGTCTCCCTCGAGTCTAATGTTCTGGGATACTGGTAGCCTTCTTTTGACAGCTTTTTAAACACTTGAGGGTCAAAGTTTTGTCCCCAAATTCCGGCGATCTGTGTTAGACAATGGCTTTTAGGATTCCAGAGAAGCCACTTGAGTCTGTAACTCTCAGTAAAGGCCACATGGAGATAAGTCTCACCTGGGACTATAATCCTGTGTAGCCTCCCCTCCCCCCAGAGCTTGGGTGGAAACAGCTATCCTGGAAGGGGTACAGAGGGAATGTGAATATAGCCAGGGGTAGTAGAGGTCAGCAAAGCCCCATATGTCTTCAGGAAGGGAGGCCAGGTGTTTGTTGAGTTGAGGCAGGAGCTGGAACTAGGAACCTGCCTGGCTGCAGAGGATCCTCCTCTGAATGCTAATGAGGCAGCTGGGGCCACGGTCCCCCCTGGGTGGTCCCCATCCATCCTCTCACTCCCAAGGCAGCTGCTCCCAAGAAAGGCTCTCAGGATCAGTGCCAGGGCCTTCCCTGCCTGAGGCCAAAGACCTCCCAACAAGCAAGGCTATGCATCAGGCAGTGAGATAGGGGTTCAGGGGGCCAAGGAGGAGCAGGAACCCGAAGAGCCACCCACACTGATATGACAATGTGAAAATGTTCCAAGACAGGAGGGGGCTTTATACTGCCAACTGGAATCCCCTCTCCTTCGGGTCTCTGCGTAAGCATCACGAGGCCTTTCTAGAACCCTGCATTGAGAACCACACACCTGCCTAGGGAGAGCTCCCCGGCACGGCATATGTTCTGTGAGAGCAACACACACCTCAGGCAGGTTCACAGGCAGGTTTCTGCTGAGTAGTTTGTGTGAATGTGTACATGAATGTACATGAATGAATATACACGTACATACGTACACGTATGTATGGGCACATGCATATAGAGGCCGGAAATCAACTTCAGAATTAATTTCTCAGACACCGTCTTTCTGCTGCTTATGAGACAGAGCCTCTCACTGGCCTGGAACTCATTGATTAGGCTAGCCTGACTGACCAGAGAGCACTGGAGATCCTCCTGTTGATGCCTCTTCAGTCCTGGGACTACAAGTCTGTGCTGCTACCATATGTGTATGTGTGTATGTATGTATGTATGTATGTATGTTTGTTTTCAGTCTCTCGAAGAGGTGTATTACTCAAGTGAAGGTCAGAAGACACATGACGATCGCTCTTTTCCTACATGTAGGTCCTGGGGATTGAACTCAGGTTAACAGGCTTGGAAGTCAATGCCCTTAATCGCTGAGCCATTTCACCAGCCTCCCACCTTGACTTTTATGTGTGTTCTAGGGATTGGAGGTAGATCTTTATGTTTGCGTAGCAAGCACTTTACCAACTGAGCCATCTCCACAGTCAGGACTAGTAATTCTAACAAACTGTCATGTGACTATAACTTCCTTTTGACCAAAAGCTTGGCAAGAGAAGCGGCCTCTTGTGACATTCTTTCCAAAAGTTGAGGAATTTCATCACCATAAGGGTCATGTAAAAGAACACTATTGTGCCATTTTGGACAAAAGGTAACCTGGGCTCTGAGTAGCTAAGCTGCCCAGGACCACTCGTGGAGAAGTGACAGGTGATTTGAACCTGTGTGGCTAAGCCTGCTTTCCCTGCCTGTACCTGGCCATCACCTTGTCTCTGGAATCTCCTTCGACCTTAAACTTTTAGGGAAATGCTGACCTCTGCTGAATACTCCCAATGCCCACTCACAAGTCACACTTCTCAACATCTGCTTCCTGGGGGATGCAGCCTGAGCTGAAGTAGTTAGTCCCAGCTTCCAGAATCTTCCCTACACAGACTTGGGAGTCACAGGGAAACACAGAAAGGCCTAAGATATACAGCACATTCAGAGGGGCCTTGATACACCCTGGTTCTATCTTTTTGTCCTTGCTTCCTGAAGGGAATATGCTTTGAAGACACGTGAAGCTTCCTTTTAGAATGCTGGATGAGAGAGCAGTCTTTCATCTGCTTGATCTTGTACCAGGGAGTATGGTGAAAAAAAACTAGTCCTGGTATTCACATCAGGGGCCTCACCCCACTCAGAGACAGGAAGTCTCTAGACCACCCCTCAGAGAAGTGACAGCCACCTAGATGGCCAATAAGAGCACAAGGCTTACTAGATTAGAGCTGACGTCTCTCTTTATTCAAGTTTCCCCACCCACTGTCAGCATATTGTAAACCCAGCCTCAGGTTCAAGCTCTGGGTTCAGGGGCCCTCTACCTACTTAGGCTTCCCCAGCTCTGCTCAGCAACATTTCTTTTCAATTCACAGACAGAGAGATGGAGGCCTGGTGGGCACAGCCAGTCTGGCAAATCTTTAACAAGAAGAGAGACCTTGGCCAGGGCTCTGTATGTCGTCGTTGGTGCTGGGCTGTGGTTGTCTCTGGCCAAGATTCAGGGAGCTGCTGATCTGGTGTGTGAGGGTTTCCAGCCTCTGGGTCAGGTTTGGGATCCCAGATTCTCCTAAAGAGCAATGAGACTCAAAGCCTGTACCCCCAAGCCTGAACTGGCTGACTGAGGCCCAGGATCTTCTGAGCAAGCCTCAAGTATCCTTTCCCAAAGTTCCCGGGCTCCAGTAGATGTCAGGACTAGAGGAAAGGACTCTGCCCTGAGACTCAAAGTCTGGGGACTAGAAAGTCCTTAGAAATCACCTCCTGTCCTTCAAGATGGGAACCACATGGCACACAAAACACTAACCCCCAATTTTCACCTCTTAGCACATGTGGCATGTTCGAGGGTCCTGCAGGCAAGGGTGGTGCGGAGGGTACTACTTCCTCTCCCGTCAGCATCTCTGCCAGGACTCGTGTCTGGGTCCAGTCACTATGGCTTCTAGATGGATGTGGAGGAGAAATGAGCCGACTTGCTCCAGGCCTCCCACTCCCCCTTCATACCCCAGGCTTGGCCCACCTTTCTCGTGGGGGCTTGGCAGAGCCTGGGCTTGGTGGAGGTGCCCAGGGTGGGGGCCGCACAGATGAAGACATGTGACCTGGGGCTTCGGGCTCCAGCACCTGCTGAAAAGACCAAAGTTCATGCTGGGAGGTCTCAGGCTTTCATGTTTGGGTACCATTTCCTCCATGCTGAGCCTAACCATGCCCGTTGCACAAGATGCCAAGGACAGCAGGCCAGTATACAGAGCTGAGTCTCTCTCGTTTCCTCTGTGGGTTACAGATGGTTCTTGAAATGTTTCCTCCAGGGATTGGGAGCTCCTTGAAGGCAGAGACCAAAACAGAGGACGGCCCAAAGCTTAGGCTGACTTAGGGAGGCTTCCAGAAGGAATGAGTGAACAGATGAAGAAACAAATGCAGAAGTGAATGGACATGTATGACCATGACAGTAAGTGAACTTCCTAAAAAAAAGACTGGGCTGGGGGCCAGGCATGCAGGCATTCCATGCCCTGGACACAGAGAGGGATGCAGCATCTGCCTTCACTCCTGTGCCCCCATCCAGAGCTGTGAAATCACCAGAGCTGCTGAGCTCTGGATCAGTGTCTTCAGTACTCTCCTACCTGTGGCACATGGTACTCTCTCCGTGGGCAGGCCCAGTGGGCCAAGGACACTCGGCACAGAGGACAGAGGTGATGGCAATAGCAGAGGGGTGGCAGTCCCTGCAAGAGGTACATCATTGACTCTATGACACTCAAGCTTGTCCCCCACAACCCAGGATACACAGTGAGACTCACATGGCAGGAGGCAGCTGGAGCCATCCTGCAGGGGCACACAGGGGCAGAGCCCTGCTGGGGAAGGGAACACGCTGAAAAGATGTGCCTGGGAAGAAGAGCAGGGTCTAAGTCTTCAGTCCCCAACCTGGAAACCTCTCTATGAACTCATCCCCTTATCAGCAAGGCAGCCAAGCCGAGACACCCATCTCCCAGAAGAGGGGCCCAGCAGTTAGTGGTCAAAGGATTAGTCCAGGGTGACACATGCAGCCAGGAGGTGGCAGAGCCAGAAGCTGGAGTGAATGATCAGACATAGAAGCATGGCTCTCATTTGTTCTGCAAAGTTCCCTCTGCCAGCTTCCACATCCCAGGCCTTCCCTATGGCTACACTCACCTCTCCAGTTCATGGACCTGCTGGGCCAGGACACGCTGCTCTGCCCGGGCCAGGTCCCGGCTACTCCGCAGCTGTTTCATTTCCTTCCTAGTGGAGAGTAGGCTCTGGGTGATGGGAGGTAGGGCCAATACTATGAGGAAGGTTGGAACCAAGAGGAGTAGAGAACCAGACATGGGTAGGTCTTATCTTAGCCAAAGTAGATGAGCAGGAAGGAGTAAGGTGAGAGTCCCAGTGCTGGCCTAATGTTGCTTTACCTAAGACTCTCATTCTCCAGCATAAACTCCTGCAGCATCCCATAGAGGTTTCGCTGGGCCCAGGCCACCCGGGCTTCATGGGTCCCTGGTGCTGCAGGGAAGCAGGACATTGCTGGACTCGAAGCCACCCAGACGCTAACCCCACCCCATCTTGGCTCTCAGGAAGCTCATACCCCTGGTGTGCATTTGATCCAGCTGGAGCCGCAGGTTCCGGTTCTCCTCTTGGAGCTGTAGCAGCTCGGCCTCTACTTGCTGGGGTGGCTTTGCTCCAGGGGACTACCAAAGAAGAAGCCCAGGGCTGCTCTTTATGGTTGTATCGGTTGTGCCCAGCTCAATGGCTTTCTGATGTGAGGATCTGTGGAGCCTAAACGTCAGCCCCTGCTTCACTTGCCAGCTTCACGTACTGGCTTAGGTCATCCCTCGTCCTTACTGTGTCACGCTGAAGGGATTCCAGTCAGAACTGGACTTGATTCCAAGCCCAGACTCAGTTCTGCCCCAGTGATCTCCAAATTGGCCACATATCAGACCCCATATTAGATCTGACCAGCTGAGATCCTGAGTAGATCTTGATAACAGCCCATGCAGTCTCCAGCCCTAGGCCTGCCCGGACTCTGTGACATAGACCCTTGGCTATGCTCTGATATCAATCATGACTTCATTCCCAGAATTCCAACCCAAATCCTAGATCCTCTGATCCAACCCTAGATTCCAACCAAGATGGTAACTGGCTCTGGCTGTCTGTTTCTTCCTCACCTTGGGACCCTGTGGCCGGGTGGTGATCCGCTGAGCTCGGCTTGCATATCGCAGAGTACTGAGAGTCTCAGGAAGGCACTGCGCTGAAGGGGACACGCAGGCAACCTAAAGAAGCCCACCCCTGAGTGCTTACATGGGAAAGACCTCTCCTTAGGGCTCAGACCCTCTACCATCTTCCCCATCCATCAGATACCATGAGCGTGACCCCACGGCCCCCAAGTGAGTCTGCCAGGAGCTTGGTGAGCTTGCTGTCACGGAAGGGAATGTGGCTCTGCTTCTTCTGTGGGTCCAACAGCAGGGAGATGCAGTGGCCTGGTGGAAAGAGAAAAGCCCAAAGAGATTGCACTGTGTGAGCCAAGTTGCCTAGCTAGGCTGCTGCAGAGCAGGAAGCCCTGCCAGGCCGGTGAAACCTTAGCGGCATCCCATTGCTTTCACATTGGTGTCTAGCTGCAGACTGGGATCTCTGACGGCACAGGTGTGCTGTCCACTCAATGCTCGATGTTCAGCAGAGACCTGAGATCTCCAACCAATAACTGACTGAAAAGGAATGTCACCAGCAGCTGCCACACCATAGGCAAGCAGTGAAGCTAGTTCCCTAGGGACCTAGGGCCAGCCATGCCATTGGATACACAGACCTATTCCTTCTTCTGCACTGTGCCCGAATTCCAGGAATACAAGGGACATATGTAATGATGCTGTCCTTAGAATGTACAGACTAGTAGCTATCTATCAGAAGAGGAAAGTCAGCCTCAGACTTGATGCCAGAACTCTACCCCTTATCTGTAACCCAAGTCCTGTGGTCTCACTAGTGTAGCAATGGATCCAGATCAGTGAAGGGACCAAAAATTAGACCAGTAAGCCCCCAGGTCTTACCCAATGCCAATAGGCTACGGTTAATGCTATTGGCCTCAAGCATCAGCTGCCCTCGGGATCCTGTGGCTGCCACCTTCTCACTGCCTGCAAGGTCCACGAAGCACAGCTTTCCTCCAACAGGGGGCTCCCCAAGGTCCACAGGGGGTACCTGCTGAGACTGGTGAACCAGGGCTTGATGGGAACGTGGAGAGGACTGTCTCCATCAAAGTCACAGTGTCTCAGGGTCAAAGGTTTCCTCCCCGTATACCCAGAAGATCCAAGTTGTTTTAAAGATGCAAAGGCAGAGTCTTGATAGGTACCCCTGAGCCAGCCCTTCCACAGGCTGGGCACTCACAGTTGCTCGGCTGATGTGGAGTGTGAGCAGGGCATGGCTTCTGCTGGAGGCCTGGTTCAAGGTATGTGAGGAGCTCCGACGACGGCTGAGACCTGAGGAAGAGGACATCGGGGCCTGCACCATTTAGGAAGAATGGCTCATCTCAGTGAAAGGGCATCCCCAGGGAGCAAGAATGTCAGATAGGTATCAGGACAGAAGCATGGAGGGCTGGCTTAGGGAGTGAAGGGTACCAACTTTGGTGCTGCCAGGCTCAAGGAGTATGGGAGAAGGGAGCAAAAGAACATCAGAGAAGTACCTTTCCTATTGTGTGGAAAGACAGAGAAACGAAAACAGAGATCAGCGGAGAAGTGTAATGTTGGGGCCAGATCCAGTGTCCTAGTGTCCCCAGTGCCTGCCTGAGGAGGGTTCTAAGTAAATGCTCAAATGAGGAAGGAACAGTGACCTCATAGACAAGCTAGGCTAAGAGATATGACCATTTATCTTAGGCTCTGCAAGGGTAGAAACCAAGAGGAGTGAGTAAGAGACAAGAACAGGCAAACTGGAAGGCAAGGCAACCAGCCTGTGGTCTTCTTGCCGTGCCTTTGAATCGCTGCTTTGCTGGCCCTTCTCTGCCTCAAGAATCCTCTTTTAAGTGCCAATTCCAGCATCCTAAGTCCAGGGAACCTCAGAGGGAGTTGAGGAATCTTTGCCCCAAAAGTTCCCCTGAGGCAGCCTACCCATCTGCAGGAGCTCCATCAAAGCTTCCAGGCTTCCAAACTCCACCACCCGAAGCTGCTCCACATAGAAGCCTCGTGCTTTGGTCCACCTAACAGGCAGAGGCCGCGGAGACCCCAGACTCAGCAAGTCCCAAACCTGGGAGGGAAAGGAGAAGAAACAGGCTCATAGCCTTTTGATGATGGTCCCCTTCTGCTTTTTAGCATCCTTGGTCCTTGAAACATAAAACCTTTCCAGGTGAACTGCCATTCACTTACCTGCTCATTGTAGATCTCCAAGTAGGAGGCTCGGAGGGTGATAGGGGAATCCAGGTGCTGCACACGATCTAATAGCCAGGTGAAGGTCCTCTGCATGATGCCAGCCAGGTTGGGGGGCACGGGCACCCCTTCCCCCTGGGGGCAAAGATAGCTGGGGCTGCAGCAGGAGCTTCAGCAGCATATAGTAAGGACCACCCTCTTTCCGGAGCACTAAA
Source organism: Arvicanthis niloticus (assembly GCF_011762505.2). Taxonomy (NCBI): domain Eukaryota; kingdom Metazoa; phylum Chordata; class Mammalia; order Rodentia; family Muridae; genus Arvicanthis; species Arvicanthis niloticus. The sequence continues at coordinate 84,122,548 of NC_047662.1, read as the reverse complement.
TGCTCCAGAAGCCATGCCATGCCCCCTACAGTATCACTGAAATCTCACAGTCCGCAGTTCATCCGCGCCACCCTACTGATGAACTAACTAAAATCAAATAAGAGAAGCTGCCCAAATTGGAACACAAACGCTCCAAACTCTGCAAGTTCCTCAGATACCAGCTCTGTGAAACAACGGGGGAAGGGGGGGCAGCATTATCCACGCCCCTTCCAGCCCGGAGTCCCACCCACAACCACAACCGGCTTCACCAGGCTGCCCACCTGTGGTGGAGGTCCAGTTAGAGTGTAGGTCTTCCCAGAACCAGTCTGGCCAAAAGTGAAGACCGTGCAGGAGAAACTGTGGGCGGCAAGGATGGGGCTGAGCCTGAGAAGTGGGTGTATTGGCAGTGCGAGAACCCAAGCCCTACGCAGCCCAAGCATCACTCACCCTCGAAGCGCCAACTCGCCCAGGCGCTTCACACCACAAGCTCTAAACACGTCCTCCTGTGTGCGCGCCCCGTCCAGTACTGCGCCAAAGCGGAATGCCATGTCGGGGCCTCCACCTGGAGGACTCACCTTAAGAGAGGATGGAGTAGGGGCGGGGCACCATGTAGGGATGGGGCATTCGGAGAGGCAGACACTCTGGATTGAGCAGGGTATCTAGGAGGGGTGGGACACTGCCGTGGGAGAGCACATCCTGAGGAGGCCAGACTATCTGAAAGGGGGCGGGTACTCTATGGGGGAGGAGAGAGGGGTCCTAAGGCAAAATTGCTTTCTGCATAAATCCCCTCAGGTTCTTTTGCAGGCGTTGGAAAGGCTTCTCACCTGCAGAGTCCTGGTCCCTGAGCAGTGCAGTGCACTCTGCTCCCCTCTACGCAGCTCTACTGTGCTCATGGGTCGCACCCTGGCACCCAAGAGAGGCAGATGGTCCATCCGGATAGTGCCTTTGGTCCCTTCCTGGCCCGGGTGCCTCCTAGCCGACCCATACTTACCTGAGCACTACTTGAATGGGGGTTTCTGATCCTTCCAGCCCTTGCTCCAGGTTCCGCACTGGGTCTCTGTGACTATATGAGAGTTACCATCCCTGCCCTTAGTCGCTGTCATCTGGGAGAGCTTCAGGGGATCTGTAACCCCAAACAAGTTGTACTTACCCATCAGGAGACCCACGTTCCTCCATGTCTTGTACTGTACGGTTCCTTTCCCTTTCCAATATGCAGCCTCCTCACCACAGCAAGACTATCCAGACACACCCCACATCCATCCCCCTCCCCAGTCTCCCAGTCAGTCATCCAGAAAGACTGCAGCCTGCCCAGAGCTAACAAGTTAAAGATTTACCTACCCCACCCGTGAGGTGGGGAAGTTCCATGCCAGGGCATTCTAGCTGGGGGAGGGTGGTGGTTCTGGAGTCTAAGGATCCCTTGCTTTGGGCCAGTCTCCTCTGGAGAGATCTAAAGGATTACCCAGACCATCTTCCTGTGTCTCAAAGACATAAATCAGGGATGAGAAGGGCTCAGCTAAGTAGAGCCAGAGAAAGAATGGCGCTTTTCTGGCCCACACCCTCCCTCTCCCAATAGCTCAGCCTTTCCTTAGCACAGAGCCCAGGGGGTGAAGGACCACAGAAAACCTGGCTGCCTGGTTGGCCTCTGGGCTGAGCTGACATCAGCTTTCCAACATCTAGTTAAACATTGGTGCACCTGCCTCTGCCAAGCCAAGGCTAATCCAAAGCCAGTGTGGTGTTTAACCCAATTGGCCTGGTTCACCAAAGCAGCCACAGCAGCAAAGATGTCTGTGAGCATACTCAGGCTGGACCACCACTTTTCCCTGCCAGTCTCCAGGATGACCCCAGGCTTGATAAATCCTAAGTACTCCTGCCTACTGCTGCTGATGAGAGAAGAGGGAATAATCCAAGTGTATGGAGTCTCTGGGGAAAGCACAGAGATTTGTAGCTGGGGGTGCACGGAGTGAGAGAGCAGGGGAGGAACTCCAAGTGAAGCACACAACTCCGTAAGGTAGGGAGGAGGTGCAAAGATGGAGCATGGAGAGATGTTTGGGGCTAGTGAGAGCTCCATCTTCTGGACTCCTCAGAGAACCAGGAAGGCACTCAGGGTCACAAACAGAGAACTGAAAAGTTGCCACTGTTGAATCAGCAAGAGGAGAGGAACATAAGAGAACACAGAAGGCATCATGGGCATTGTCTGTGACAGGGCACTCTAAGTCTGGGACTTCTACTCTGGGTTAACAGTGGAGGTGATGAAAAGATCAGACCTTGAATAGAATCACGTGGTTGAGTATTAAGAGGAGTGAGTTATAACTGTAAAGAACTACTGTCTTTTTTCTTTGCCTCTCTGAGTCTCTATCTGTCTTTGTCTCTCTATCTCTCTGTCTGACTATCTGTCTGCGCGCGCGCGCACACACACACACACACACACACACACACACACACACACACACACACGCCATGGCACAAATATAGAGGTCAGAGGACAGTCAGATGTCAGTCTTGCCTTCCACTAAGGACAGGGGAAGATCTAGCTCTCTTGTCAGAGAGCCTAGCATGAATGAAGCCCTAAATTCAGTACCCAGTACCACAAAAACTAGGCACACACCTAAAGTCCTAACACTCAGGAGGTTAAGGCAGGCATCAGAAATTCAAGATTATCCTTAGCTGTGTAGCAAGTTCAAGGCCAGCCTGGAATCTGTACAATAGTTAGGCTTCGTTGGAATTGTCCAAACACAAGCAGCTGGACATTCATGTAAGGGATTCTTTTGATCGTATTATTTGAGGTGGAAGATCTGCCCCCTCAATATGAGTAACACCTTCTGATGGCAGTCCAGAGAAAAGGACATTGGAGAAGAAAACTTCACTTTTTGCCTGCTTGATTGCCTTCACTCTACAAGCATGTTCATCTATCTTGTTGCTGACTCTGTTGCAGCCGTCTTTTGCTTATATTAGAATCAGCTTCTTCAACTTCCAACATAGATGAGAAATAGACAAGTCCATTGTCATAGATGGTGTATGCATCAGGGTTCTCTAGAGGAACAGAAATAATGATAATGGAATATATATATATATATAATTTATTATATTGACTTTCAATAGTTTCAATAGTTTGTGTAGTCCAGCAATGTCTGTCCTCACACAAAAATGCTGAGATCTGGTAGATGCTCAGTCTACAAGTCTGGTGGCCTCAGCACTACCAATCTGGCATTGTAGGCCTGAAGGGATGGTACAGAGCCACTAGCATTTAGCCCATGTTGGGATGCTGAACAACCTGAGTATGGGTATTAGGGAAGAATGGTGGCAGTATTAGAGGCAGCAGCAGCAGAGATGATGAACTTGTGAACAGACTAGATGAGCTTCCTAGCAAGCCCCAAAGGCAAATAGTCAAAAACCAAAAGCTTTTCCCTTGGAAAAGCTTATATCTGTTCTGCCACTGGGATGTGCTACCCACATTAAGAGAGGTCTTTCCACCGTAACTGTTGATGGGCCATTCTATGGGCTAGAGTCCTGGGTTGGATAAGGAGGAAGCAAGCTGAACTGCAGCATCCATCAGTCTCTGCCTCCTGACTGAGGATGTAATGTGACCATGTATCTTCATTTCCTCTGCCACCACTTTCTCTTTCCCATCATGATGGACTGTGTGCCCTTAAAGTGTGAGCCAAAACAAACTTTTCTTTACACTTTTCTGCAAAAATGCTGAGTACAGCATTGCTAAAGACAGCTAATGCTGAAGATTAAAACCCAATCGTGAAGAGCATACAAAGCTATTTTTTTTTCTAGTTTTGGCTGCATTGTGTTTCTCCTTCTGTTTTGATGGTGGATCTGTGAAGTCAACTTCCTGTGTCTTGAAGTAGCAAAACTATCCTTGTGCTCCAAAAGAATCCAACATATGTTATTCCTTTGAGGCCATAACTGTGAAGATTGAGCTCTCAATTTTTAATTCCACTGACCATTAATGCGCTAGAAACAAGACGAGCAAGTCACTGCATACTTTTGTTACATTGACCCATTTATAAAAGGTGATTTAAAAACAATAATGTTCTGGGGCTGGTGAGACGGCTTCTAGAGGTTCTGAGTTCAATTCCCAGTAACCACATGGCGGCTCACAACCATCTGTAATGGGATATGATACCCTTTTCTGGTGTGTCTGAAGACAATGACAATATACTCATATACATTAAATAAATAAATAAATAAATAAATAAATCTTAAAAAACTAATACACTGGTTATTTTTTAAAAAATAATTTTCTGGAGAAGAGGTATTTTATAACCTGAAAACTCTTATCCACCTTCCCTTCTTTAAAATAATATCAGCAAGGCATGATGGCATAGACTTTTACTCCCAACACTCAGGAGATAGAGGCAGGCGGATCTCTGACAGTTTAAAACCAGTCTGATCTACATGATAACTTCCAGGCTAGCCAGGGCTGCATAATGAAACCCTGACTCCAAAAATAGTTGTTTAAAACTGTATTAAATCATATTAATGTAATGGTATTTAATTTGTATGTTATAGTACTATACATAAAGTATGGCTTTCAAATAAATGATTTAGGTAAATCATCTGAGCCAGTAAGATGGTTTGGTGAGCAAAGGTACTTAAGGAGTTTGATTCTTGGTATCTGTATAGTGGAAGAAAAGAACAGACCCTCACAAGATGCCTTCTGACCACACGTGCACTACAAAATACATGAACCCCTGCACAAAAAATGCACACAGACGAAGATAGGTAGGTAGATAGATAGATAGATGATAGATAGATAGATGCAAAAAAATAGAAGGCAAACAAAAGCAATGATGCTTGTTTTTATCTCAGGAGGCTGGAAGGATAGCATAGTCAGCCAAGAAAAATGAAAGGAATTTTACAGGTAAGAGCAGAAGCCGATGTAATGCACAGCTGACACAGCACAAATGCCAACGAAGACAAAAACTGTGTCTAAAAATAATGAGGGGGCTGGAGAGATGACTGATCAGTTAAGAGCAGGTCTTTGCTCTCACAGAGGACCTAAGGTAAGTTCCCAACACCTTTATCGGGCAGCTCACAGCTGCCTATAACTCCAGCTCTGGGGGATTGAACACCCTCTTCAGGTCTTCAAGGGCACCCACACAATAACAAATGTACGTCTTTAGAATTAGACAGTTAGACTCCATTTAGATGAGCCAATTTTGTTAACAACACTGACAACACTGCAATGGGGAGCCAGGGGGATGTATCTCTTCCCCCTCAGATGCTGGAAGAGAAGATGAGGCTGGAGTCACTGCCTCCTCTGCTTCGGACACCATCTTGAGAAAAAGGCAAGAGTTGGCTATGGGATGAGACCATTAATTCGTATAAATGCCAAGCTAATTAATACACTGAGGGAAGCAAGAACACAAAAACAAGAAATTTCGGAAACAAAGGGGAGACTTAGCTATGAAAATTATAGACATTAAAAAATAAGACACTCCTATAAATGCTTTTATGCTAATAAGCTGAAGTTGGCCCTGTTAGTAGTTTGTAGACAAATCTGTTTAGGCACTCATTTAGTAAAATAGTTAGGGGAAATGAGTAGATATCTGTGTAATTGTATATCTGTTGAACAAGGTGAATTTGCAATTGAAAAACTCCCTACAAAGGAAACTTTTGGCCCAGCAGTCCTCACTGGGGAATCACGCGCGCACACACACACACACACACACACACACACACACACACACACGCTCAGTCTTACACAAACTCAGCACTGGAGCTAGAGGGAGCACTTTCAGGTTCCTCCTCCTCCTCCTCCTCCTCTTCTTCCTCCTCCTCCTTCTTCTTTTTCTTGTTCTTCTCCTCCTCCCCCCATCATCATCCTTGTCATCATCATCATCATTATTAAATATATTAGTCCCTGATATTGAATCATTACAATAACATTAGATGAAAAAAATGGGAAGCCATTATCTGTAATAAATACAAGTGTTAAAATTCCAAGGAACTGTCAAAAAGTCAAACACTGTATGACTGTATCAAGATATAAAATTCACAACACTTGAAAATTAACCACTGTAGTATAACTGCAAGAAAAAAATCAAACATCATCCCAATAAATACTGAAAACAACTGTAAAATATAAATTATTTGTGATTAAAAATGTAAAGAATCTAAGCAAAACAGTATACAGTGAATACTCCTTAATTGAATAATTTTATCTATACAAAAATCAATGCTTAACATTCTATTTAATGATTAAAATAGCCCCTTTTTCCATGACCGTGATACAAATTGGTAAAGTTGTCTCTTGGTATCCTTGGTAGACTGGTTTCAAGGCCCTCTCTCATATCCTGACCCATGGATATTCAAATTCCTTACATAAAATGCATAGCATGTGGGGCTGGGAGTTGGAGAGATGACTCAGGAGGTCGGAGTGTTGGCTATGCAAAGCATAAGGACATGAGTTCAAATTTCCAGCACGCAGGTGAAGACACTCTGAGTATGGGCGTGCTCACCTGTAATCCCAGTGCTAGGGGGTTGAGATGGAAGATTGATGAGGCATGCTGGTGGCCAGCCTAGCTCCAGCTTCAGTGAAAAGACCTGTCTCAAAGGAATAAAATAAAGTACAGGACACCTGGTGTCTACTCACTCATAGGCACACATAAACCCAAATGTTTATACATGTGATACAACACATTCCTCTAACACACACACACACACACACACACACACACACACACACACACACACAGAGAGAGAGAGAGAGAGAGAGAGAGACAGACAGACAGACAGACAGACAGACAGACAGACAGACAGAGATTGCATAGTATTTGCATGCAATCTAGGAACATTCTCATATGTAGTATAGATGGTCTCTGGGTCCCTTATTTTGCCTACTACAAAGCAAATATGATGTCTATAGTTGCTATAGTGCATTATTTAGGGAATAATTGGGGGAAAGTTGTACATTTTTATACAGTGGAGCCCTGTGGTAGGCTTACTTACTTTCCTGATAAGCTGTTATTTGAATCTACGGATGCAAAACTTGCAGCTGCAAGGATCCAACTGTACAATAACACCAGAAGGAAGAAATGGATGTTGCATCTGGAAATGAAGAAGTAAAGTTAGTAAAGCTATCATTCCCACAGACGCATGTGTATACAGGAAACTCAGAAAACTCTCAAAACCAGCTGCTGGAATCAGTGACTCAACATCTCCAAACACAACATCAAGACATTGATGTATCATATATTGTGAAGGTTTGAGTCTGATCCCTAATGGTTGGCGTGTTGGAGCTTTGGTTTTCAGCGTGAGAGTAGTGAGACTCTTAAGAGATTGAGTTTGGTGGTAGGAAGTTAGGTCCCTGGGTCACTGCCCTTGAAAGAGATTGGTGTAGTTATTGTGAGACCTCCTGTTAGTTCACTAGAGAGGGAGTTGTTAAAACACAGGAAGCCTGACTTCTTGATCTGGCTTCCTGTTCTGTCATGTGATCTCTCCTCCATCCCTGCTCACTTCTATCATGATGCCGCCCACTATTATGTGATTACCCAGAGGAGGGAGGCTCACCCAAAGAAAGTCGATGTCTATGATGGTCCTTTGAACCTTCATAGCTGTGACCCAAGTAAATCTAATTTTGTTAAACTTTTTAAAATATAGTTTAATTACCTATTTGTGTGTATGTGTTATATGAACCAGAGTGTGCAGGTAAGTTCATATGCATGTGCACAAGCAGAAGCCAGAGCAGAATGTCAGGTACCCTCTGTGACTATCTGCATTACTGCCTCAGAGAGGTCTTTTACTGAACAGGGAGCCCACTGTTTTGGCTAGGCTGGCTGGACAATTACTTCTCAGGAACCTCCTTTCTCCTCCAATTCTAGGATTGCAGGCAAATGCAGCCATGCCGTGGCTTTTACATGAGTACTGGGGGTTTGAAGTCAGGTCTTCAAACCTGCAGAGAAAGTATTTTTATCCACCGAGCCCTGCCAGATGTGGACACTCACACCTGTAATCTTGAGATCCCTGTGACTAAGGCAGGGGAGCTGAGAATCTGAGGCCCCCCTGGGTTATATGGTAAGATCTATTTTTTTAAAGACAAAATTGATGAAAGATATGCAACGATGACACATTTGCTATGGTAAGAGACCTTCAGGGGAAGTTAACAAAAATAAGAAAGGAGAGCTAGTGTTTATGAGTTAGGAGAGCCCACGGTCCCTGCCAACTGACATACTGAAGATTCGGGTCCTTGTGATCAATGCTCCTACAGGGACTTAAAAAAGAAAAACTGACAAGCTGGCACTGAGGTCACATGAAAATGCAAAGAAACAACAGTCTCCAATGTAGTATGAAGAAGAACAAAACCAGAGAACATGTATCCCTGGACACTGTGAGAGGCACAGGACTCTAATCCCTGGAGAAGATCACAAGTTCAAAATCAGTCTGGGTAACTGAATGAGACCCTGCCTCAACATGCATCAGGGATTGTGGATCTAACTCAGTGGCAGAGCACTTGCTTAGTGCATGAAAGGGCCCAAGTTCCACCTCAGTATCATAGCAAAACAGAACAGAATAAGACAGCACACTGCGTGTAAAGTTACGGTTAATCAGTGTGGTGTCTGTGCAAGGACAGATGAACAGAACAGAAGACCCCCAAGGAGCCACCTGCATGCATGAGCTCCTGATTTCTGACACAGGAACTGACTCATTTCAGCATATTGGGCAGGATAGCATATTGGCTATCCACATGACAAGGAATCCATGTTACCTTCTATCATACTATCCACAACACTAATGTGGGATGCGTTAGAGCCAAGTTTGGAGGAAAACCTAGATAATGCCTTTTGGTATTGGGAGTAGGCAAACATTCAAAACAGAACACAAACACACACACACACACACACACACACACACACACACACACACGCACACCAAACACCAAGCATATAAAAATATTGGTCCATTGGGCATATAGAAATTAAATTTTTCTGTTCTTTAAAAGACTCTAAAAGAGAGTAAAAAGCAAGCCAGAGGCTGCAAGGAGGAGTCAGTCATTTGCTGACAGCTGACAGCATGTGCAGGATACATATGCAGCACTTTTGCTGACCATGAAATAATCTAAGAGCTCAGTTCAGAACTGTCAACAAATGCCAGGCTTAGTGACATATGGCTTTGATCCCAACACTCAGGAGACAGAGGCAGAAGGGTCTCTGTGAGTTCAAGGCCAACCTGGCCTATATAGTAAGTTCCAGACCAGTCAGAGGTACATACTGAGACTTTGTCCTAAAGGGAAAAAAGTAGGGTTGGGGAGATGGCTCAGCACTTAAGGGCACTGACTGCTCTTCCAGAGGTCCTGAGTTCAATTCCCAGCAACCACATGGTAGCTTACAACCATTTGCAATGGGATCCAATGCCCTCTTCTGGTGTGTCTGAGGACAGCTACAGTGTAATCACATACATAAAATAAATAAATCTTTTTCTAAAAACAATGCTTACAAATTTGTAATAAAATTGAGACTAACCTTTTATAAGAAAGGATACACAAATCACCAGGGAAATGGAATTAAAACTGTAAGTAAGACACATGGTGAATGCCTCAGAATGAACATCTGCATGCTCACACATTACAGGTGAGGTTGTAAGCATGTTTAGCGTTTCTGCTTGGTGACGTACACTAACGTTAAATATATCCATACCCCACTGCCCAGCTACCTCAGGCACTCAGCCTGAGCCTACAAAAAACAAAGCATACACACACACACACACACACACACACACACACACACACACACATCCACCAAAAAGCACTGCCAAGAACATCCCAGCAGCTTTAGAGTTACATCAGCCATCATTTCCGTTACCCATGTTCCCCTTCATTCCCACACCTTCATCTGCGTACCATCACCAGCGGTCCTACATCACTTAGTCACTGAGCCCTTCCCCGGCATTGATATCTCCACCAGCGCCTTCCTTTGCAACCCATGATTATTCATCTCAGAGAGCTGAAGGTGGAAGCCCCTCCCTGTCTGCTGCCCCAGTGTGTGTGCTGCTAGCTGCCCATCCACAGCTAGGGCTGACTCTGTGCCCTCCCTCCCCAGTCCACTGTATTCCCTTGATGGGGGGAGAGGCAGAGGAAAGCTGGAAGCTCAGGGGGCTGGTCCTCACAAGGCACACAGCTCCAGGCCTCACTAGAGGGCGGCAGAGCACTGTGCCAGCATGGCCTTGGGACTGGCCAGAAAGGTTCTTTGTCAGGTGGGCCCTGCACACTCTGGGCACCTTTACTTGGGCTTATGCATTGAGAAGCTTGACAGCTGGGTCTAGGGGAAGAGGAGGAAAGGACACCCAAGGGTCAAGGTGGCTCTTGGAGGATGTGACAGAGCAAAATTGAGCAATCCTGGGGCTCTCTCACCACGTTCCTGTTCCCTCAAGCTCCAGCACTGCCCCCCTGGAAAGCCCTCACCAGGATTCCCTTGAGAATCTGAGTAAAGTGTAAGCCATGTAGCCTGAGACCTGGTATCATCTGGCTAGCCCACCTGCTTCCCACCCTGTGTCCCAGCCTCCGGTGGCCCCATGTTGCCACCTTAATCAGGAGCTCTGCCTCCGACCTGCTTAATGATGGCCCTGCCTTGCAAGTCTTCCTGTGAAGAGCCTCCAGTCACCCATCAGACTGGGTTAGAGGCCTTCCCTGGAGTCCCACAGTCTCCTGATCTCTATGTCAGTCCCAACGACATGGAGGTGGGATGTAGATTTGGGAACACTGATGGAGGACAGGGACATGGCCTCTGAGCCAGCATGGGATTAGAATTAGAGACAGTGGATGGAGGAAGGGAAGATGTCAAGAAGGAAGCAAGGAGCCTGGTCGGGAGAGATGGAGGTCCCACCTCCCTCCCAGCCCATCTTCCCTCCCTGGTTTCTTCCCCCCACTAACCACAAACCCTTGACTTCATGATGTAAGGATTTATTTGGGGACTCATTTATCATGGAGATCGTCAGCTCCTGTTACAGAGTGCTCTCAAATTCCCCAGGGATGGGTGACATTCTCCTTCTTGGGGCCAGCTGGCTACTCAACCCAATCACTTTCTGTAACTCTAGAGTATCCAAAGGGAGTAGGTCAGGCTGCGTTTGATCCAGGTTCTCCCATCTGTCAAAGCCCTTGATTAATTCCAGCACTCCTCTGATGTGGGCCACTGGGATGCTTGTTCCCTTTTGTTAGGAACAAAAATTGGACAGTCCCTCTGCTACCCAGCATGGTAAGAAACAGAAGGATGAGCCAAGAAGCAGACAGTATGGCAGTTCCCCCTTCATGACCCTGCTCACTTGTCGGTGCTCTAGCCACGCCGCACTGCAAGCAAGCAAAGCCAGAACCACGTAGGGCCTGCTGAGAGATGGTCCTACTCCTCATGATGGTTTATAAAAAAGGTACAAGCTGTAGGATGACACACTTCACAAAACCCTCTGGAGCAGGAACCAAGTAGTTATGGCCACAGTTTTCAGACGAAAAGCTCGAAGGAGGTGCTTGCTAGTCATGGCTGGCACCCTGGCCGTTCTCCTACCTTGAGGATCTTAGTAGCTGTGTCACCCCCCGCCTGACAAGAATCTGTGTGGGGGCCTTGATCACTCCCAATGCCCCAAACAAACCCTGTCAGCCTGGGCTGCTGAATGGAGGGATGGAAGTTTGAGCAAGAAGACCCTGAAGCCAGGCTTTGGCCTATCAGGAATGCTAAGCCTCTCAGAGTGGCTAGGGAATCACAGACATGCCAGGAAGAATGTCTCTAGCAGTACTTTTTCTCTCAGTGATGACACTTCTGGGCAAGGATGCTGAACAGTATGCTGGACCTTCCTTGTTCATGGATGCCTCTGTGTCTGGAAACTTCTGCTGAGAATTCATAGATATTAAATAAGTTACTTTTTCTACTTTTCTTGAATCAACTGAAACAGCCACTGTTCTTGCTTTACCAAATGAGGAAACTGAGGCTGAGAAGTGAAGCAACTGGTTCGACATCTGAGTGGTAGAGCATCGATCAGAACCTGTGTCCTGTCCCTGATCTCTGCAGCCTTCCCCAACAAGCTGTTTGCAAGGCAGCACTTGAGTACCTAAAGTTTACCTTCTAGACACCTTGACTCTGAGGAAGTCACATGAGCACTTATGGAGTAGGTCATCTCTTTCCACCACGTGGCCTCAGGGATTGAAGGCAGCTCTTCTGGTTTAGTGGCAAGTACCTTGATCCACTGAACCATCACACTGGCCCCCTTTCTCATGTACTCCAGGTTGATCTCAAACTCACTATGTATTGGAAGGTGACATTGAATTCCAAATACTCTTTCCTCTATTCCCTAAATGCTGAGATGACAGACCTGCCCCACCATGCCTGGTTTCAAACAGTGCTGGGGAATGAATCTGGGGCTTCAAGCATGCCAGGTAAGTGCCCTGCCAAGTGAGCTGCATCCCCAGATCTCTGTGTGTTTTTCAGTCCATCTTTCCTTCTGTCTAGGCTCTTCTTCCTCATGAACCATCTCCCTGGGTGGCGGATTCCCTCCTCTTCTTTCCACTTGGGACTTGCGGTGAATCCCTGGCTACACTGAGCAGAACTATGAACAGACCCAAGACACAGAATCCTTGGGATCCTGCAAGCCTCTTCTAAGCATGGCCTTCCTCTCAGCTTCCTTGGAGTAGGTGATGGGAGGTGCCTATTGTGTTGACCTGAATGTTAAGTCTATGTATATGACATGCAGGGCCACAGACCCATGATAATGATCCACTATGTCATTATGAACACAGAATGATTGTCAAAGACAGGCCATCTACTGTTACCCATCTACATGTGGGTCAAATGCCAGTTTCATGGAACTCCAAGCCCTTCCCTTGGGTTTGTCAAGACTAATAGGAGACTGAATGGATGTTCAGGGAGTGTCTGCTAAGATCTTCGAGCAGCTAAAACTGAATACCATGGGAGAAAAATAGCTAGAGAATTCAGAAAGGCTTCCTGGAGGAAGGTAGCAGCGAAAACAAAGAGAATTTGGAGTGGCAGGGAAAAAAGAATGACAGCATTTCAGCTGAGGAGACTAGCATGTGAAAAGGGCCAGGGGTAGGAGAAATAACGTGAACTGCCTGCTTCCCTCACTCTTCTGGATAAGCCTAGATGGAGAAGTCCAGTCTCTGCTCTTTCGGGTGTTTTATCCACCTTACAAACATGTGAGGGCCCTGGGGCTGTCTAGGAACAAGCACATGCCGTACTGGATCTCTCTCAGATGCCTTCTTCTCCTAGCATCTTATCAGATATAAATTCCTGTCCTTGCTGTGCAATTCCTGTAAGCCATACCTTCTGCTACCACTTCCTTTTCAAAGCACTGAGTACTTCCTGCCCCAAGGCACATGCTGTTCCCTCTTCTGGGTAGGAGTAATGGCTTTGCTTCAGTTCTCTCAGAGAGTAGCCTCTTTATCTTCAGGTTTGTCATCATCCAGGGACCCTTCCTAAGCTGCCCTGCATCCTACACTCGCATCCTGTCTCCGTTGCTTTTCTCAACTTCTATTCTAGAGTTTATACTCACTTTCAACTGTTGTTTGTCTCTACCCCAACAGGGCAAGGCCAAAGTCTTAATTATAGGAACCATTGTGTCCCCAAGGTCAGGAGAGGGTCTAACAAAGAATAAACAGTCTGGAATTACCATGTAGAGAGAAAGCTCACCTGTGAGCATGCCAGAAGTGACACTGCATTCCCCAGGGTACATCATTTACACGAGGAAGCAATTGGTCCAGTTTTCCTTGAGGGTCCGTCTGCTCTACATGCCCTACAAAGTCATGGAGACCTATCCCCACTGCAGTACCATAGGCTCACCCGAGGCCACTACAGTGTTGAAAGTCCCTCAAAAGGCTGTCTGACATTCAGGAAGATAGAGCTTGCCATTCTTCACAATCTTCTCAAATGCTTAGGGGGAAGAGACTCTGATGTGAACACAACCATACTTTTCAGTGTGTTTCTTATTTCCTGAGGCCTAACCACGGGCCAGGTCTGTAGTGCGGTCATCATGCAGACAGCAAAACAGCTCTGGTGGCTGTCATGTTGAAGGCATTTAAGATATGTTAGGGGCTTAGGGCCTCAGAGCAGCCTGGCTAGAGTGTTTGGTGGCGTGGTGAAGGATGGGGCAAGGCACATGTAGACCAAATTGTTCTTTGGAGTTTTTGTACATGTGGGTCACCTGGGATCATTTGGGGGGGGGAGAGGGGAGGGAGTTGTACACACATGTGGAGTCTGGAAATCAGTTGTTCTCCATCTTGTTTGTATATTTAATACAGAGTCTTTCACTAAATCCAGGGCTTACCAACTTGTTGAACTGACTGGCAGAAAGGACCCAGGGATATTTTTTTCCTAAACCTCCCCAGTTCTAGGGTTACAAGTGCATGCCACAAGGCCCAGATTTCGTTGTTACTATTTGTCTCAGTTTCTGGGAATTAAACTCAGGTCCTGGTGTTCAAAAGGCAAGACTGTAGTGACTGAGTAGTCTCCCTGGCCTTGGGTCATGGTTGCTATTTGAGACAAGGTCTACCTATATAGCTTGGGCTAGCCTGGAACTTGCTATATCACCCTGTCTAGCCTTGAATTCTTGATCATCCTTCCTCAGACTGCTGGGATCTGAGACACTGGGCTTACACCATTGTATCCCAGCACCCAAATACAAGGGCAGCCTGTCTGAGCCAGGTGTCTCCCAAATCCTCCACGGCTGAAAGGAGCTGACAAGAGATTATCTGTCTCTGGATGAACAGGGACTTGCCCAGGGTCACCAGGCCAGGCGACAGGGCCAGGAAGGGCTGAGCCACCTCCCCCACTGTGGGTCCTGGCACTGGGGCTGGCTGGGCTCAGTGGGCCTTTGTGAGGCCACATACCTGGGCCTGGAGGCCGCCACTCAGCTATGAATAGCCGCCTCTTTCCTTCCTGCAGCACCGGGCAGGCGCATGCCCTCCCCTGCACACGCACTCACACGCACTCACGCCTGCTCAGCTCACTCGGGAAAGTCAACAGGAGTATTTGAAAAGTCTTTCTGTGTAGAGAATCTGTTTGGATAGGGGGAGGACGGG
Organism: Arvicanthis niloticus; assembly: GCF_011762505.2. NCBI lineage: Eukaryota > Metazoa > Chordata > Mammalia > Rodentia > Muridae > Arvicanthis > Arvicanthis niloticus. Next base: position 84,107,547 of record NC_047662.1, on the reverse strand, counting down.
AGAGCCAGCCAATAGGTAGAAATATTAATGAACCTAGCTATAAAGGACCCATTCACGGCTCGCCGGGTAAATAGGGCTCTTGTCGGGAGGCCATGTTATCTGCCAAGTTCAAGAATGTGGTTTGAAAAAATAGAATTTAAAGAGCTGAGGTGGAGCCTTAACTGGCCGGTGTACTGGAGCCACAGCCAAAAGAGGGAGGAGCTGGGCTGGCCAGGGCACTGGGCAGGGGTTGGGGTGTGGGCTGCAGCGAAAGGGGCTGGGGACGGAGCTGGGAAGGGTGAGTGGAATTCAGAGGCTACAGGCGGGATGCCTGTCAAGTGTTTGTGATATCCAGTCTTCCCCCGGTGCCTGGCCAAGGACTGGCAGTTTCTCTGCTGAGTCTTGTAACTCCCAGCTCAGGGACTTTGGTTGGAGGGGCCGACAGGGACCAATGGGCTATAGGAAGGGAACTTGACCTCTCCTTCAGTCACTTGTTTGATCCCCTAGCTTTCTTCTGCCACCACCAAGTTGCCCTGGGTGCCTTAAACTGCGTGAGAAAGAGCAGAAAGGTGGGACTTGGTGAATCTGCTCATTTCACGTGGGCATACCTCAGCCTAGTGGAGAATCAGTAGCTCAGGGTAACGCATCAAGCTTGGAGCAGAATGAACAGTGGTTTCCAGCAGTTTCTTACTGGAAACAGGCACTCTCGCATGAGTCTGCCACAGTCACACGCACAGAGGAGGTGCCTTGTCATATAGACTACAATGTCTTATTTTTAGACCTGGACTTAGAGAAAGGTAGAAACTGGAATGTTCTGTAACACTGCCCCTGGCCAGCAGTGTGGCCGAGGCAGGTGACTGACCTTTCTGAGCACCAGCTCCCCCGTGTCCTCCTGTTGGAAAGACTCTGTAGGAGGACGCTAGTGATGTACTAGCACTGTGCCAGGCACTTGGTGGGTGGCCCTGGGACTGTGGCTGGACTGCTTCTTTTTCTGTCCCAGCCTGTGCTATGAAGGCTGAGATGCCGAGAAGATGGCTCCCTGGTTTTGGGTTTGGGAAACAGTTTCTACCTGGATCCTAGAAGGGCGGCCAAGGCCACGCTTGTGGGAAGGTGGCAAATTGGAAGGTAGAGGTTCTGCCATGGTGTGTGTGTTGGGCAGTGTAGCCCTGTGTGGATGAATCTCAGTAAAGATCTTTAAAGCCGTCCACAGGGAACCTGGACATGCAGCACACCCCGCTCCCCAGCAGCAAATGCTTGCACAGAACAAGGGGTAACCCGGGGCTGAGGGAACGTTTACATTGGGTTTTCTTGGCAAATAAGAGAAAAGGAAATAATCAACATAAAATCCAAATGGAAACCTTCTGTAAAGACTCTGCCAGGAGCTGACTGAGCAGCTTTGAACATGGGACATGCAGGGACTTGGGTGGAGGGACCTTAGAAGCTTTCGGTATTAGAGAAGGGTCAGAAGCAGCATTTGGATCTTACAGACGTGGATTCAAGATTAGGCTCTGCTGTTCATTAGCTGTGTTGCCCTGAGCAAATGATGGGTCTTTCTGGCCTCTTATTTCTTCACTCTATACAAAGAAAGAAAAGGTTACCCTATGTGAAGTTCCCTGGCACATTATGGATACTCATTAAACATTAATTTCCTTTCCTTTCTGGGTCTCCTGGCAGGTCCGGGGGAAGTGTCTGACAGGTCTCACCAGCCAGGGTTGGGAGCTCTGCACAGTTCCATGGGCCTCACAGCTGCACCTCGGGAGCTTGGTGCTGGGTAGAGCTTATAGTGCTTGACAGTTGGGAAAGCGTATGCCAGCTTGCCGTGAGCACTTCCCAAGGCTTTGTGAGAGGTGGGAAAGCAACACCCACTACCCTAGTTTTCACTGAGACTGGGAAAAAGTGAGAGGCTACAGCTCTTGGACAGGGCCCGGATCTGTTTTCATTGTTTCAGCACAAACTGTTGAAGACTTGTGCATCAAGCACAGTGCTGAACATGAGTACATGAGTACATGAACATGACAGTGAGTAGAACAAGACACACCTGGCTGGATGATGATTGAGAGGTTGGAAAGTTGCATGGGTGCATTGAGGGGTGGATAATTAATAGATGGATGGGTGAATTAAATGATATTGGTGGGTGAATGACAGAGGGATGAGTAAACATAATGAATGGATAAGTAGGCAGGTAAACAGATCAATGTGTGATACAAGGATGGGTAGTTGAATGGATAGATGGTCAAACAAGTGAATGGATGGACAGAGATGCAGAGATGGATGGGTAAACTGATGGGTGCATGGAAGGATGGATGAATGGATGGATGGATAGATGGATGGGCAGATGGATGGATATATGAATGAACAGATGACAGATACATGGATGGATGATCAGAGGCATAGATAGATGATGAGTGAAATGATGATTAATGGATGAATAAATGGATGGATGGAAGGGTAGAGAGATTATGAATAAACGGATGGGTGGGTAGAGTGGAAAATAAGTGATGAATGGATGGATGGATGTGTGGATGGATAAATTAATTATAAATGGGTGGATGAATGAGTAAGAAATGAATGGTGTATGGGTATGTGGACAGATGGGTGAGAAATGAATAGATAGTGTATTATGAGGATGATATATGAATAAGTGAATGGATAAACTGTTGGCTGGGTAAATGGATGAATGGGTGGATGAATGGATAGATGGATAGACAGATGAGTGTATGGATGGATGGATGAATGGATAGATGGGTGGATGGATGGATGGATGGATGGGCAGATGGATGGATGGATGGATGGATGAATAGATGGATGAATAGATGGATGAATGGATGGGTGGATGGGTGGATGGGTGGATGGGTGGATGGGTGGATGGATGGATGGATGGATGGATGGGTGGGTGGATGGATGGATGGATGGATGGGTGGGTGGATGGATGGATGGATGGATGGGTGGGTGGATGGATGGGTGGATGGATGGATGGATGGATGGATGAGTAAGTGGGTGATGAATGGATAGATGTGAATTGGTTGGCAGAGGCATAGATAGACTATGAATGGGAGTATGATGGTGATGGATATATGTGTGAATTAAAGGACAGACAAGTAGGAGAGTAAATGTCTAGATGGTGAGTGGACGGCTAAGTGCGTGGAGAGCTAAGTAAGGGAAGGAAGACTGACAAGCTTATGTTTAGGGCCTTGTATGTTTTTTATCTCCAGGTTATCAATTCCTGTCAGAGGAAGTGCTAACATTTGCCTTATGCATACCTCTTCTTCTGTGGTTTAGATTCAAGACCCAGGCAGTGTGGGGTCTGAGACCCAATGCTCCAAATTCCAGTTGTGTGGCTGGAGTGGGAGAAGTGACTTCACAATGAAATGACTTATCTGTAAAATGACACCTGCATGACTGTTTTGTCTCTTTCTCCTCTTCTTCCTCCTCTTCCTCCTTATTCTTTGCTTCTAAATTCCCTCCCATCTTCTGAAAAAGATGACAGTTCTCTCTCTTTCCCTAGGGACTTATAGTCTCAGCTAGTACAAATATCTGCTCTATGGTTCCAGAGACGGGAAGCACTCAAGTTCAAGTCAGGACCACAAGGCTCCAAGACACACAAGGTAGGACAGCGGAGTAGCTCAGCGAGCTTGGGCTGAAAAGAAGTCTCACTTCCATCTTCTTGGTGGTGTCTGGCTGAACCTGGGTCTTCCCAGCTCTCCATGTAGAGGGTCTCCCAGCCACTCATGCTACAGATAGGGAGCCATGAAGCTAGCTACTCTAGCTTCCTGACCTCAATCTCTCTTTATACAGTTTTCTGGATTGGAAAAACTGAGCTTGTACTGGCCCTGGAGACTGCCCACTCCTCCCACCCAAGTGCTGTGTCAGCTCACTGAAGAGGATGGCACCAGATGGAGCGCTCGTTAACGCCCTCCATCAAGCCAGGTCCCCCAGGGTCACCTCCCCAGAGCACACAGACTGTGCTTTCTCTTCCGATGCTGGGCCTGTGGGCACTCCCCCCCACCCCCGCCGCAATTTTCAGGAGCCAGAAAGTTGACATGAGTTCCCACCCAAGCATGGGCCCATGGGTCATGGGCTGTGCTGGTCGCCAAGAGCCACAGAGCCAGCTCCTGCCTGCCCCTTAATCTATAAGTGACTCACTGGAGCTTGGGGTGTCTCCTTGTTGGAACAAGACACTCACCCTCAAACAGAACAGGCAAAGACAGCCTGCCAAAGCCTTGCCTAGCCAGCCTGTGGCCGGAGGGTACCAGCAAATCTCCTCCCATTGCAAGCATCCGGCTGGCATCTCCCTCCAGAGCCTGAGGCCTGGATCTCTTAATGTAGAACATAAGCCAGGCAGAGTGAGGAGCTGATGAAGCTACAGTTACATATGGACCAATGGCAGATCTGGAACCTGGAAAAGCAGCACGGTCTCCTTCCCCATAGTTGCTGTGGCAAGAGACCTGTGTTAGAGGTCTTCCCTGGCTGGCCTCTGATACCAGGTGGGCCTCCTAAAGGGAAGATTGTCAGTCTTCTGGGATCTCTAGACAGCCAGTTGAGGCTCCCTGTGTGGGAAAGGATAAAAGGTTGCACTGTGGGAAAAGTGCATGGGCTGGTGACAGAGTTAATTGGTTCTGAGGTTCACTAATCAGGTGTAGCAGTCATGTTGTGTCTCCACAGCAAGGGTGCCAATCACAAAGATGTTCAGAGTCTGACTATGGGGTGGGGAATGGGGAGGTGGGATGTAGGCAAAGACATAAACATAGATAGATACAGAAAAAAAGGTAGATTGTGGGCCACAGAGCGGTAGAGAGTGGCAAGTAGAGCCAGAGAGAGGGGTTGGGGGAGGCAGAAGGAGGCAGGAGAATGAGGCTGGGGTCTCCCCTGGGGACCTACCTCCCATCTCAGCATCTCAGCTCTCCTCCCTCCTCCCTTCTCTCCTCCTTTTCTTTCCTTCCTCTGAGTATCTGAGCCTCCCTGGGGCCCAAGGGAGCAGAGCAGGTAGTGATCCTATTGCCTGAAGGCTCTCTGCCACCTTCACATGGAAAGCCCTAGCCTGGATCCTATCCAAGCCCACTGTGAAGGGTCTAGGAGCTCTTATTACTGTCCCTTGTCACCCAAGAAGTGATCTCGGGCCAGGTTGGTCGAGGAGCAGTGTCACCGAGGAAGCTCTAAAGTTTGGGAGCACCATGTTCAGAAAGCTCGGCCCCTGATATGCTGTGTGACCCTGCTTGGGTTCTTAACGTCTCTGAGATGCTGGGGAAGGTCAAAGGCAGGGTTGATGTTGTCTGGGAGAGCCATGGAAAGAGCTAGTGTTACCCTCCCTCCAGCAGGTTGCTCCCCCTCCTCATCCCCATCTCAGCCCTACAGGCTGATCTGGTTTCACTGTGTCTATAAACGTCGCTCTGGAAGGCAGGAGAAGAAAGCTCGCTGGTAAAAGCTCTGGCTGTTTAGCTCCTGAGCACACGGCCCAGGCCCTATCTCGCCTTGCAGCCCCACCTCTACCTTGGCCTTTGCCTCTACTTCTGGAAGATGGGGCTCAAGTTACCAGTCTCTCCAAAGAGCCTGGTTAACCATTTTCTGCCTGCTGAGACAGCCTGGTCCCTGCAAACCAGTGTCCTACTATAAAATCTGGCTGGGCATAGAAACACAACTGGAACAGTAGAGATAAATGATAGGAAATGGGGCTGCGGCTGTAGCCCAGTTGATCAAGGGTTTGCCTAGCATGCAAGAAGCCCCGAGCTCGACCCCCTGCACCGTATAAACCAAGTACTGTGATGTCCCCTTGAATCCTGGCACTTGTGGGAAGTGGAAGCTGGAGGATTTAGAGGCCAGGGTCATCCTTGGTGTCATAGTAAACTTAAGGTTATCCTGAGAGAATAAACAAAAATATGGCCCAGGAAAATGGCCAATATGGTAAAGTGTCTGCTGTTCAAGCATGGGGCCATGGTGTTGAACGCCTAGCACCCGTGTAAAAGCAGGTGCACAGAGTAGATACATCTGTCATCTGTCGCTGGAAACTGGAGACAAGCAGATAGATCCCTGGAGTTTGTCAGCCAACCACCCGAACCAAATCAATGAGTTTCCGGTCCAATGAGAGGACCCTGTGTCAGAAACGAAGGTGGAGGGCTGGCAGGAAGGTTCATTGGGTAGAAGCATTTGGTGCCAAGCCTGAAGATCTGAGTTTGACCCCAGGACCCATACGACGGAAGGAGAGAACCAATTCCTGCAAATTATCCTCTAACCTTTACTTCCATGCAGTGGTAGAAAATGCACATAAGCAAGTATAACAGAAAAGGCAAAGTGGAGAAGGATGGAAGGAGACACTTGACTTTGACCTCTGGCCTACAAAACACGTGCACGAGCACACACACACACACACACACACACACACACACACACACTGAGAGCAATGGTCATCAGGTCTGACAACCACTGTTCTCCCCTCTCCCCCTCCCCTTCCCCCTCCCACTCCCCCTCCCTCTCCCCCCTCCCCCTCCCCCTCCCCCTCCCTCTCCCCCTCCCCCTTCCCCTCCCCCTCCCCTCCCCCTCTCCCTCACCTCATCCTCCCCCTCCCCCTCCCTCTCCCCCCACTGGTACAGCAGTTCCTCTGTCAATGATGAGGACATTCAAGCTGTGATACTCTGCATACAGGGACTTTCTCTTGCAATGGCTCTAAACAGCACTGCTTGACATCTTGTTGTGTTGCATCTGCAGTGCCATCAGGGGCCATATGTAGCCTAGAGATGCTGGAAGTTTTGGGAAGTGTGTTCTGGCCTCCTTTGCACACATCGTTCTGTGAAAGGGGCTTGAGCATCTGTGGATCTGGGTACCAAGGTTCTGGGGAACCTGGTCCCCATGGATTCTGTGAACATGGGTACCAAGGGTCCAGGAGCCAGTCCCTTGTGGACAGTCCTCTGATTAGCTCTGTGTAACCTTTCTTATGCTAACAAGACCAGGAATGCTCTATCTCTACCCCTAGACAGCTAGGGAAACTGAGGCTTAGGGTCAGCCAATAGTGGTGCCAGAAAACAACTCCAGGCATCCAGTACTTGGGTCTCACAAAAGGGTCTGACAAGAGTGACATTCTTGATATCACAGCCATTTTTCTTGGCTCCATCTGTGAACCCACCTTCATGCTGGACTCTGGGAAGAGGAAATCATCTTACCACCCATAGCTGTTGGCTACTCAGTAAGTAAAGGAAACAGTCACCCCATGGAAGGAGGAACCACCCTCAGTGGCCTGGCTCTGCACTTGACAAATGGCCCACAGTTTACCAACTGTGTGACCTTTGGGAGCTTACTCACCCTCTCTGTGCTTTCATCCCCTCATCTGTGAAGTGCTTTTTTAAATGTTTGCAACAGTGAAACACATGGAGACCCTGTGGTCTTTGAGTTATGCTTGGTCTGTGACAAGGACTTAAACATGTCGGCTATCATATCATTGGCCCTCTTCAGAGACATTTGAAGTTTTGTGGCAAGTCTGAAGTGACCGTGATCATCCTTATTTTACCGACGAGGAAACCGAGGCTTGGAAAGGTAACATGACCTACAGCAAATGAGTCAGAGATGGGACCAACATCTGAACCCAAGACTCTGGAAACCTTTTAATATCTTTGCTGTGCATCAGGCAGAGAAGCCCTCTCCTTTCTTTTGTTACTCCCTGGCTAGTTATTGATGATCTTGGACTCTGGGTCTAAGTCTGAATGCCTGGCCTCCAGAGGAAGGACTTGACTTCCTAGTATAAACCCACTCCTGACCCCTGCCAAGCCATAGTCAGAGAAAGGTTTACTCCTGCCTCATCCTTCCTGGCTGACCGAGGCCCCCTTCTACTTCCCATTGTGGCTGCAGAGAAGAAAGTGCTTTGAGTGAGCCCCCAAATGCTGGTGGCTGGGCAGGCCTGGGCATCTGACTCCAGCTAACACTGGCTTGCTCTGTTGCTGTTGACTCTGTTTATCTCCAAGCAGAATGTGGAGTCTTTGGTTAATTAACAAGACTTCATCTGGTAGCATGGTGGTGGAAGGCTGTCTGTGGGGAAAGGCTGGGGACAGAGATGCTGCAAGAGTGCTGATCCCAGACCCCAGGATGGGTAGAGCTTGTGTCTAGGGCATACTAGGCCTTCAACACCTGACAGGGGACTATGGGCTCAGGGTCTCAGTAGGGCAGCATTGAGAAGTGGACACTAGCCATCAATCTTCTAGGATAAAAGAGTACCCCCTCCCCCAGCCTCTGCTCATAATTCTCTTCTGTGTTGGATAGTTTTATGTCAACTTGATACAAGCTTAAGGCATCACTTAAGAAAATTCTTCCGTAGGATGGGAATGTGGGCAAGCCTGTAGGGCATTTTCTCAATTAGGGATTGATGGGTGAGGGCCCAGCTCATTATGGGTGGGGCCATCCCTGGACTGGTGGTCTTGGGTTCTACAAAGAAAAAAAAAAAGCAGACTGAGCAAGCCATAGGAAGCAAGCCAGTAAGCAGCACCCCTCCATGGCCTCTGCATCAGCTCCTGCCTCCAGGTTCCTGCCCTGCTTGAGTTCCTGTCCTGACTTCCTTCAGGGATGAACTGTAATGTGGAAGTGAAACCCAAATAAACCCTTTTCTCTTCAAGATGTTTTTGGTCATAGGGTTTCATCCAGAAATGATATAGGACACCTTCTTGGAATTTTCTCAGACTGTATCGATCCCAAGGCTAGGTTCCAAAGCCCCCTGAGGCCCATTGGTCCTGGTCCCTAGGGACTGGAGTTGCTGGCCACTGGTCTGCTTCATCATCTCTGGGCATGCAGCTTCTGCTGCCTGTGCTAAGAGCAGATTCCTGCTTTGTTTTATCACCTCTCCAGGCCTCCTTCTGAGAGCCTTCCCTTGGTGACTTCTCAGAATTAACCTAATGGAAACAGAAGAAAATATGGCTACAAGTTTTCTGTTCCTCCTAGCAAGAGGTAAGGCACTAACCCTTCCTTTGTATCTTTACATCTGGATGGGCTTGCAGCTGTGAGTCTGATACCATCTAATGGATATGACACCATAGGACCTTTGAGGAGGGGTCACTTAAGGCCAGGGAGCCCCCACACCCTTTTCTCTCTGCCTGGTTTTGCAGGAGCACTACTTATTAGAGTCCTGCAACTTCACAGAGAATCCAGCTACTTTGAGCTCTACCATGCTATAGGGAAGCCCAAGTGACACAGAGGTCTCAGGCAGGAGCTCTGGCCAGCTGTCCTGCCTCAGCTCATTCTTTAGTTACCCACTAAGGCAGCAAACACAATGTGTCAGAAGCAAGTGACTACAATCTTCATGGTTCCCGACAGACAGCATACATTCATGCTCTATGGTCCTGGAGGTTGGCAGTCCAAGATTGGCTTCAATGCTGAAGTGAAGGATGTGCAGAGAGAGAGAGTCACTTTGCTCTTGCTTCAGATCCCAAAGGTTGCCTGCATGCTCACCTTCAGGTTATTTCCTCCATCTCCAGAGCAGGATGCCAGGTATCCAGGCTTTGGTGTCTTTGTCTGTCCCCAGCTCCTTGCCTGGCTCTTTCCCTTCTCCCTTGCAATGGCTTATCAGTTGTTTTCTTACTACCAACAATGATCCAGAAAAATAAAGAATAATCTTTTCATCCAAATCCCTCAACTGGACCCATTGATAAGTCTTGCCTGCCCTGGAAGATAGCAGGTCACAGTTCCTGAGGGACAGAACAAGGACATCACTGGATGGAGTCATCAGGATGCCTACTAGATGCAAAAAAAAAAAAAAAAAATACTTCTAGGTAATTCAAGTCCTCAGACCAACCACAGCCATGTGTCTGAAGCTCAGGTCCCAGGCACCATCTGGAAGACACATGCCCCTCTACTAAGACTTTCCTCAACTTGAAACTCACACAAGCCAAGGATATGAAGCCACCCATGGAGCTGGACCAACTGCAGTTGAGTTGGGCTTTGATTTTCTAAGACAGGGTCTCATACAACTCAGGCTCTCTCTATAGAGAAGGATGGGCTTGCATACCTGATGTTCTTGCCAGCATCTCCCAGGTGCAGGAATGACAGCCTTGTCCCACAGTGCCAGCCTAATACTTGACTTGTACACATGGCACCCAAAGACTTCAGTATCTTTCTCATCCCCACACTCTGTGTACTCCATCCACCTGCTCTGTTTTCCTTTGAAGAATGATAATGTCTGCTATAGGTTTAAAAGCTTCCTTGTTTGTTTTCTGTTCCCTATAAAATTCGAGGCCAGGAGCTTGTTGCTGTATCCTGAGCATGTCTGGCAGACATTCACTCAGTCAGTAAACTCTTGTGTTCCTGTTGGGCTGTAATGCAGACTGCAATCGACAGTCCAGGAGTCTCGGGATGCTGGCAGGGCCCTGGCACACATCAGGGTCTCAGTACAGAGTGAGCAAATGCCTCCCTCCTCCTCATGTAGTCCTTTCCTTCCGGAGAGTCATGGGTCCAGAGGGCTCGGAAGGCATCTTTCCAGGGCTCATCAATTTTAATGCTCTTGTGGCCAGATAGGAACATTGCACAAATGGAACCAGATCGACTGTAAGACAGTTGGGAGAGAGGGGGCCTGGGGCCAACTGGGGGACATGTTTGAACAACGATTTTGGTTATTCTCTTTCCCTATGTGACTTCCTGGATCAGTAAAGGGTTCTATAGAAACAGAGATGGTAGAGTATGCCCGCACAAGCTCTCAAGTACACACACACACACACACACACACACACACACACACACACACACACACAGAGAGAGAGAGAGAGAGAGAGAGAGAGAGAGAGAGAGAGAGAGAGAGAGAGAATGTTTAGCCATGCATTGTTTCCATTGATGATAGACCAATACCCAAAATAACCTCAAGGGTCCCATTGCCAATGTCATCCTCTTAGTTTGCCTATGTACATGCACTCTATGACATTTGTATCTGGACAGAGAATACCTTGTGACATGTTTTTCAGAACACTATCACTATCGTTAAGTGGTACAGGACTCTGGGTAGGGGCAAACAGACAGACACATGGAAAAAAGGGTGGGGTCTTATAAGGCATTTGAACCCATGAATGTCAGGGAATTCAGTCTGAGTTCAAACACTTGAGAGTTGCAAATGGATAGAACCAACACCAGGCCAACAGCATGGGAACATGGTGTGTGGTGGGTGGGTGGGACCTGCTGAGGTGGGTGAGGGGGAGCTCTTCCTTCCTCCATTTTGGTTCTCTTCAGCTTTGAGCACACTGGGTAGTGTCCATCCACATGGGGGAGGGAAAGAAAGCTGCAAGCAAGACTATGGCTGAAACGCCTATCTCATCTGAAATCACCTTCACAAAATAACCTGTACACTTAACACGGGTACTCATCACCCAGTTGAAGCAGCCCAGAAACGTATCTGCTTCATCCCTGCCCCATCTTCTCTCTGCCCTTTTGTGTCTGTCTTGTGTTGAAGGGTGTTCCCTCCCCAGGATGGATTGCCTCATCTTGGCATGTGTGTTGCTTGCTTCTGTCAACTTGACACAAATCTAAATATATCTATAAAGAGGGAATCTTGTTTGGGAAAATGCCTGCATAAGATTGGCCTGTAGACAAGTCTGGGGCATTTTCTTGATTAATGATTGATGTTGAAAGGTGCACCCCACTGTGGGTGGTGACACTCCTGGGTAGGTGGTCCTTGGGTGTATAAGAAAACATACTGAGCAAGCAATGAAGAGCAAGCCAGTGAGCACCCTTTCAAGGCTTCTGCTTAGGTACCTGCCTCCAGGTTCCTGCCTCGAGTTCCTGTCCTGACTTCCTTTGGTGATGTGGAAGTGTAAGCCTAACAAACTGTTTCCTCTCCTAGGTTGCGTTTGGTCGTGGTGTCTTATCACAGCAATAGGAGCCTGTCTTAGTTAGGGTTTTACTGCTGTGAACAAATACCATGACCATGGCAACTCTTATAAGGACAACATTCAATTGTGCCTGGCCTATGGGTTCAGAGGTTCCGGCAAGCCAGGAGCAAGGCAGCATTCAGGTAGGAATGGTGCAGGAGGAGCTGAGAGTTCTACATCTTCATCTGAAGGCTACTAAGAGAAGACTGGCTTCCAGGCAGCTAGGATGAGGTTCTTAAAGCCCATGCCCACAGTGACACACTTCCTCCAACAGGGCTATAACTACTTCAAGAAGGCCACACCTCCAAATAGTGCCACTCGCTAGGCCAAGTAGATTCAAACCACCACAGAACCCTAAGATAGCATTCTTATCTCCTGTCTTCTGTCTGGTCATGAAGTCCTGGCTGCCTTGGCCCCTGACCTCTTGGTCATTTGAAAAGCAGGAGAAAAAAGTAACAGTAATGCTTTAGTGGCAATGGCTACCTGGGACCACAACTCCTGTTAAGTCTCCTATCACATATTCCAACCGTGTGCCCCCCAGTCACATGCTTGCTTCACTCTCCCCACGGGCCGCAGGGTGAGATCTTTCCATTGACCCTGGCCTCAGGGTGTTTTATCAGAAAGCCTGCCCGCTCCCCTGCGGGGGCCTGTTTGTACTATTTCCCACTGAGAAGTTCCTTTCCTACTTTTCAGTGGTTGGCAGGAATAGTGACAACCTCGCTGTTCACAAGCTCCTTGGGTTTTGTCCCTAGAGTGTTGTCCCTCTTTTGGTGGACTCCCTTAGCGTGTGTTGCCTCTTGCCAGAATCATGAGTGTGACAACATCTGTATGCCTCATTTAGGCCTGGATTATGGCCCAGCTCCCTAACTAGGCCAGAGGTTTCCCTGCTAGTTTCTGCAAGTCACTGGGTCCTGCTCACAACACACCTGCTCCTTCCATTCTAGTCTATTACTTCCTGCCCTCACCATTGGTGGGTTTAACTCTCTTCCCTGCCTTCCATGAGCTGAAATCTCCCCTGAGGCCACAGCCCAGGCCCAGCTTGGTTAATGAGGCCAGTGATAGTCACTAATACTCAACAGGATCATGGTTTCAGATCACACTCCTTGAGCATTTCAACCAATCCTTAAAGGACCTCCATCTTTGCTACCTCAACTCCCCCTATGAACTTCTGGTGCCTTGTTTATACTCGTCCATTTTGTGCCTGGACCTCAGCAAGTAAGGGTCCAGGCAGAGAGCAATGGCTCAAGGAGACATTTCCTCCCTCCATCTGGACTGGATCTTTTGGACTCAAGGGACTAGGTCAGGCTTCTGCGATCACATTTCTTGGTCTTTGGAGACAGTTAGCTCATGGACTTTGCTCACTGTACTAATGAGTTCTCCATGCTCCAGGCTTCACATACACACCCAAGGTCAATGTCAAGATGGCTAAAGTCCCAGCACAGTCTACATTACTCTGCCATGATCCAGACAGTGTTGATCATAGGGACAACTCTGGGTTAAGTCCCATACTGGGTGGGTCACCATCCTATCTACTTTCTTTTATTCTTTTTTTATTGGATAATTTATTTATTTACATTTCAAATGTTATCCCCTTTCCCAGTCCCCCCTGAAACCCCCTATAACACACCCCTCCCCCTGCTTCTATGAGGGTGCTCCCCCACCCACCCACCCACTCCCGCCTCCCCTCCCTTGTATTCCCCTACACTGGGGCATCAACCCTTCACAGGAGCAAAGGCCTCTCCTCCCATTGACACCTGAGGTGTTCCTGGTCTTTAAGGCACAAGTCTAAAGTCTCAGCTGCTTGGGAGGATGAGGTAGGAGAGTCACAAGTTTAAGGCCTGCCTGGGTAATTTAGCAAAAGCTTCTTTCAAATTAAAAAAAAAAAAAAAAGTAAAATGAGGGCTGGTGAGATGGCTCAGTAGGTAAAAACACTTGCTGGGCAAGCCTGACAACCTGAGTTCTATCCCTAGAAACCACAAAAAAGGCTGTATGCTGTGGTGTGCATCTGGACGCCCAGCACGCCTGTAATGCAATGGGGAGAAGAGACAGGGGAATTGATATGGGCCAGCATGGCAGAAACAAGAGAGACCCTGCCCTATTCAACAAGGTGGAAGGGGAAAGTGGACTCCAGAAAACCCCCTGTACATGGTTAGGTAGGTCCATCTGCTGCTGGTTCATCCTAGGAGGGGAGGTGATGCCTGGGTCCCATAGAGCACCTACAAGTAAGCAGGCAAGTATGCAGGGCCAGGGCCAGTTCCATGGGAGGAGCAGGAGGCATGGAAGCTCCTCTGAGCTTGTGGCCCGCTTCCTAGAAGAACCCTTGAGCATCAGAGGCCTCTCTCCCCTCTCCCTCTCCTCCCTCTCCCTCTCCCTCTCCTCCCTCTCCCTCTCCCTCTCCTCCCTTTCCCTCTCTCTCTCCTCCTTTCCCTCTCTCTCCCCCTCTCCCTCTCCCCCTCTCCTCCATCCCTCTCTCTCCTCCCCCTCTCCTCTCCCTCCTCTCCCCCTCCCCCTCCCTCTCCCTCTCCCACTCTCCTTCCCTCTGTCTCTCTGTCTCTCTCTGGCTCTCCCTCACAGTCATTTTTTTTTAAATAAAAAAAGAAATTAAAAGATTGTAATATAGGCTGGTAGATCACCTGTCTAGCAAGTACAAGGTCCTAGGGTCTCCTACTCTAAGAAAGGAGGGAGGGCATTAGAGAAGAAGGAAGTTAGGGAGGGAGGGAGGGAAGGAGAGAAAGAGGAAGGGGAAAGTGGAAGGGAAGGGAAGGGGAAAGAGAAAGAGAAAGAGAAAGAGAAAGAGAAAGAGAAAGAGAAAGAGAAAGAGAAAGAGAAAGAGAAAAGTGAGTGTCCTCTGCTGTCTATCATGGGCCTTCTCTTCCACAGAGCCCATTGTGGTCACTACACAGTTCTTTTGCCCCTAGGAGACCATGAGCTCCACCTCAGCAGCAGTCTCTGTATCCATGGTGTCGCCTGATAATCATAGATGTTCAGCAATGTTGACTGAGTAGTAGAATTCCAAAATCCCTTCGCCAGCTCAGCTCCCCAGATCACCTGGGGACTCCATTCTGGCCCCCAGCCTGAAATGAGACACCCAAGGGCTTCCTTGGGATAGGAGGAGTATTTTTGCCCCATGGCTAGTCAGAATGCCAGACCCCCTTAAATGCCTTACAGCCATCCCTGGGAGGGTGTGTGGGGACCAGTGGAGTCCTGTGGACAGTAGTGGGCTGCCTTTCTCCTGCACCTCCTAATATTAACCTGGCGCTGGGCCCCAGCTCCCACACTGCCATGGGAGGCCCCAGATGGAGCCAGCAAACACATCCATCTGGAAATAGAAAAATACTCCCAACACTGGCGGGTTTGTCTGGGCAGCCCCAGTGGGGTGTGGAACAGGCCCATGAAAAGGGGCTTTGAGGTCTGGCCTGAGCAGGCTTTGGAACAAGGGCCTGGACACCCCAGCACCAGTAAGTACCTGCACCCAGGCCACTGCAAGCAAGACTTCTGCGAGGAGAGGATCAGTATTTGCTGGCTATAGGCAGAGTCCTGCTTCCCAATGCCTGTTGTCTGCCTGGAACCTGGTGAGCTTGAGAGAACTTCTAGGCCTTTCATGGCCACAACACCTATGACTGACATGGGATGAAAAGACTTAGGTTCAGAATCAACATGATAAACAAGATTCTATAATTACAGCTCCCCCCACCCTCCCCCCAGCCTAGATCCTGGGTTAGAACAAAGTAGTGAAACAGTAGTCACCAGATGTGGCTGGCAAGATACTGTGCTAACTCATTGGAAGCTCTTGGGGGCCTCCATTTCCCAGTTTGGTTAATTAGCAGTGGACCACAACTACCCACCCCTGTAGGTGGTGAGATAGGTCCATCTGCTGCTGGTTCATCCTAGGAGGGGAGGTGATGCCTGGGTCCCATAGAGCACCTACAAGTAAGCAGGCAATTATGCAGGGCCAGGGCCAGTTCCATGGGAGGAGCAGGAGGCATGGAAGCTCCTCTAAGCTTGTGGCCCGCTTCCTAGGAGAGCCCTTGAGCACCACAGGCCTCTTCCTGTCACTCACTGTTTCCACACTCAATTCTGGAGGTCTGGCTGGCAAGAGGTGGTTGCTCCTAGAGTCCACTGGAGACAGATGTTGCCAGGGACTGGATTTCAGCAACTCCAGTCAGCGGCCATGGCTGCAGAGGCCCATGGGGTCTACACTGTGTGCCTTTTGCACATTTGTCATATCCTCTAGAGGTGTGGCTTCTCTCTCCCTAGCAGTTGCAGGCACAGTGTGTCATTCCCTCATGAACGTGCAGATACTCCAGATCCCCCTATACGGTCCTATATAAATGGAAATTCCCAGGGGACAGGGGGTCAGACCTCACCTCCTTGTGCTGATTCTATGAACAAACTCTAGCTCAGCCTCATTTTTCCAGGGAGGAAACCAGAGGACATTCTAGGAAATCTTGTAAGATTCTCATCAAATCATCCCATCAAGCTTGTGTGCGTGTGTGTGTGTGTGTGTGTGTGTGTGTGTGTGTGCATGTGCTTGTGTGTGCTTGTATGTGCACATGTGTGTGTATTCATACTGTCTTACGTGCTCCTTTCTTGCTCCCTATTGAGGCAAAAGGTCAGCTGTCTGAATGATCTGGTCACTGAAGCCTTGAAGGAACTGAAGACTTGAGTTGCTTGGGGTTCAGCCTTTTGTGATCCCAGTGAGGAGCCAGGCATCCTAGAGGGGAAGGGAGGAGACAGAATATGTTTAGAAATCAGAGAGAGAGAGTGAAAGAGATAGAGCCTTGGGTGAGGATACACCAATCTCTCCAAACTGGGGGACCCAATGTGCCATTATTCCAGCTTCAGTTAAGCACCCTATGTTCAAAAGGTGTCACCGTGCCTTTGGGCACAGAGACAGATGAACACATGCAACCTGGGAGTCACCAGGGGGTCAAGAATACAGAAGACTCCAAGATCTTTACAAAACTAGGGAAGGGGATGTGACGTGTCTCCCTTGTAGCCATGACTGATGCTGCTACCCATGTGATGACTAGTTGAAATTCCAGTTTCGTGTTTGCTATTTTGACAAAACATCACAACCAAAAGAAACTTAAGAGTGGAACAGGTTTGTTTGGTTTGTACTTCCAGGTCACATTCTGTCCCTGAGAAGTCAAGGCAGGGTCACAAACAACTAGTCACATCACATCCACAGCCGAGAACAGAGAGAACAGATGTGCCCATGTTGCCAGCTTGCTAGTAAGTCACCAGCTCTCTCCAGCTTTACACAGTTCAGGGGTCAGCCCCTGAAAGAGTGCTGCCCACGCTCAGGTTGGAGTCCCATTTTCAATGAACCTAATGTAGAAACTCCCCCCACAGATGTGCCAGGAGGCCTCTGGGATCCTGTCAAGCTAACAAGATCAACCATCACAGCTAGACATGACCATTTAAGTGCTGGCTTGAGTTTTTTTAAGAATAAAACCATTTAGGAGAGAGTCCAGTGACCAGGCCACCTTCTCTTGTGTCTTCAAATCAGAGTCCCTAGGGACACACTGTCTTGAATAAATATGTTTACTGGCCTTTTTTTCCTCTGGCCCATGGAAAGGGATGGTGATGGGGGAGGGGCAAGGGCATGGACACCAAAAGCGGCTTCTTGTCCACACTTGGCAAACTGTGCTGGGTGGGAAGGATTAAGTGCGGGGCCAAATGAGGACATGGCCAGGAAAAGGTCAGAAGGCAAGCTAGAAGCCTGGGGCAGTGGAACACTGCCCATCACAGACGGAGGAGCAGGGAGCCAGCCCCACGGGGCTCCTCAGCACAGAATCCCTGTCAGGTATGAATGTCCCCTTGTGCAGGGTTCTTGCCTGACCCGAAGCAGGCTGTGGAGTTGAGGGACCATGGAAATCTCTGCCTCCAAGGTGTGGAATCATAGAAGCTCAGAGCCAGTGCCAGATAGGATTCCAGGAGCTTCAGAGCCTCCGAGTTCTGGCATCAGAAGGTGTGAGGATCCTAGCACTCTAGAGCATAAAAGTTTATGGCTTTGGTGATCTAGGAACCATGGACTGAGAACCTTGTACTTGGGTGACCTTGCCAGAGCTCAAGTCTGATCAACTTCCTGCTGCAAGTAACTCCTTTCTAGAAATTTCCAAAAAATAACAATCTTCTCTAGATGAACAGCAATCGTAACAAGAGAGACTGGTCCCGGCGGGTTGGAGTCATAGCTCAGTTGGTAGACTGATGCTTGCCTCTCCAGCACTACATAAAAACAAGTCTAGTGACAGGTGTCTATAATCTCAGCATTTGGTAGGCTGAGACAGGAGGATAGAAGTTCAAAGCCATCCTCATTAGATAGCAAGTTTGAATCCAGCTTTTGCTACAAACGACTTTGTCTCCAAACAAACAAACAAACAAACAAACAACAAAATGAAGCTAGAACAATTGGGTTGGAAGATGGCCGGGTGGCTAAGGGCACTGTTCTTAGGGATGACCTAGGTTTGGTTCTCAATCACCTCATGATGGTTCACAATCATCTGAGACTGTACTTGCAGGTGATCTGATGCCCTGTTCTGACCCCCATGGGTACCATATACATACATGCAGACAAAATGCTCTTACATAAAATAAAATAAAATAAAATAAAATAATCTCTTTTCAAAGACAAAGGATATAGGAAGGACAGTGACTTTTAGGATCTAGAACCACAAACCCAAATCTCTCCTCTGCTGGTGATTGTCAACAAAATCTCTCCACTACTGTTTCTTTATTTAAAACTGGAGATGGAGTTGGTCCTCTGTCTGCAATGCTGAACGCACCTTCCTAGGTGGTGTGTTGTCAGGGCCTCCTCCTCCGTAATCCTGATAAGCAGATCCACATGGTGACCCTGTGTCTACTACCTTCCTCTAATCCCCAGCACTGTCTCTAGCCATCCTTCCCATGGCCTTAGCCACCAAGAAGCCACCAAGAAGCCAGCTGGCTGTCACAGGCTCTGCCACCAGCTCAAAGTCAACCGTGGTTTCTATTGTGATCCTCCCTTTGATCCCACCACCCCCTAGGGCTGGTATCGAGAGAGTTAGCTTATCATTTAGGGGTGGATATGGGATGCCCAGGCCAGCTTTGACCCTGGAGTCCCTGGAAGACAAGAGTGACCCAGGGCTCGGAGGATCAAAGTCTCCCTCTGTGCCCCCTTGGTGACCAGGAAGATAAAAAATATTTACGATGGCTTTCCTCCCTCCGGGGACAGGCACACACAGAGCAAGGCTGTGTTTCTCTTCGTCGTGACTGCTCTCTCAGGATAGCAGGGCTGAGACAAACACAGGTTGTTTATAGACCCGAGAAGCACCAGAGACCCATGGTGGCAGACAGCTTCCCTTTTTTTCAGAGGGACATGAGCCTCTGGAAGGGTGCCCAGAGGAACAGGGTGGGTTTCTCCTCTGTTAGTTTAGTCTTTGGTGGCGCTGAAGGCATTTTTTTTTCCCTAAGAGATGGGGAGAATGTGTTTTGGTGAATAACATGTTTCCCATAATTTGCCTTTTGAAAGTGCAAAGAAATTTGCGTATGTGGCTGAAACCTCCTGAACAGAGAACCTTCTGGAAAAGCCCTGCCTTCATTTCCCTACTGGGTCAAGCAGTGAGGAGGACTCAATAAACACTTGTTGACTGAATGAATGGGACATAGAAATAGCCAGCCAGAGCGGGAAGGAGGGCCCCATAGAGATTCCCTGGGCTAACCTACTCAGGTTTCAAACAGGGAAACTGAGGCCCAGAGAGGGAGAGAGAGCACACACAGTGACTGGTGTCACTGTTGGCAGAATGGCGATGAAGAGGAGGTGGTGATGAAGAAGATGGTATTGATTCTGTGCCAACTTCTCAGGAGCCTCTCTCTGCCTGGGCTTCCTGCAAAACTGAGGGGACCAAGGGGGGAAAGGGTGGAAACTCTCCATGGTTGGGACCACAGAGCAAGGCGCTTGCTGGGCGGAAAGTGCAGTTGTGTGCTCAGTGAGCCGTTCCCTGCCACGCCACAGACTCCGACTAAGTCCATCTTACTCTGAAAAGAGCATCTTCTCTAAGCCCAAGTTTATTTTGTTTGAGATAAGCTCTCCTATAGCCTAGACTGCCTTCACACTCCCTGTGTACCGGAGTTTGACCTTGAACTTCTGATCCTTTTGCTGTCACTCTCCGAAGGCTGAGAATACAGGCATGTGCTGATACATGTGCTGGGGAATCAATGCAGGGCTGCATGTGTGCTAGAAAATTACTCTCCCAACTGACTGTGTCACTAGCAGGATCTTATCATCATCCTCACCACCACCACCACCACCACCATCATCATCGTTGTCATCATGATTTGTCATTGCCATGTTGAAAATTTTAAAGATAAATTATTGTTATGTAGCCCAGGCTAGCCTCCAAATTGCAGTAATCCTCCTGCCTTTGGGATTGGAATCATACTATTCTTAGCTTTTAACCCTAAGTTTGTTTTAGGGGTGTGTGTGCATGGTCTACATTCTGTGTGTGCACATGTGAGGTACATAGGTATGCATACGTAGGCACAGAGTCCAGAGTAGGGCATTGGGTACCTCCCTGTGTCACTCTGAGCCTTGTTGGCCTGAGAGGGCTCTTTCACTTTCGATTTTGGCTGGGATGTTAGAAAGCTCTTGGTATCTGCCTGTTGGTAGTCACCTACCCCCAGTGCTGTGGTTATAGGTACTTGCAGCCATTCCTGACTTTTACGTGGGTGTTTGGGATTTGAACTCAGACCCTTGTGCTTACAAAACAAATGTTTTTTTTTTTTTACTCACTGAGCCATCTCCCCAGCTCCGAAGCCAAGTTTAACACTGTTGAAATAGTTTTCAGAACTCATGGAGGTTTTCATTTCCCAATGGTATTAAAGGATGTGTGGGGGCTGTCCATGTGGGCTGTCAGGCAAGGAAGCCCCAACGCTGAGATTCTGACATGTCAGTGTGTTCCAGGCATCCAGAGAGGCAGCACTCATATCCAGCTGTGAGATACAAATAACCCTGGGGAAGATTAAGAGGTGCCCAGGCTATCTGGACAGGATAAAAATAATCCTCACAGACAGCTCTCTCCCCTTCTGCACGGCAGCCCCTTCTACCAGTTTCTGATAGATCTCTTGTTTGGTGTCACAAAGGGACCGGCCCACCCAAGCAAACTTCCCTCTGTCCTGGGGCCAGAGAATGGACAATATATTCCAAGCTCAGGTGGGGGCTTTGGGAGCAGGGCGATGGGTCTCTTTCCAGATCTGCCAACAGCTTGCTATGTGGCTGCACAGTGTCACCCTTACAGACCCGTCCTTTGTAGTACCCTGCCCAGCAGAGTGTTCTGTCTAAGTGGGAACTGTCCACATCTATTCTACCTGAACAGTAGCTGTCAGTCCTGTGCAGTGTCACCTGTTGAGTGGCTCTTATGACCAAGGGGCTTTATAGATGCCTTTAATTTATTTTCTGATTTAAGGGCAAATGAGGCTGAGAAAGCCTTCTGGTCCAGTGTAAGAAAACTCTGTGCTGCATGCTTCAAGTTCACCTGCCTTCCCTACTGGTGCTAAGCTAGGACAGAGACAGGCACAAACACTACAGCCCACTGTCATCCCATTTTTGGCTTTTGTGTATACCAGGGTGGAAAATGGGGTCCTTTTTGGAAATTCCTTGTGTTTGGAGAGGAGTGGTTAAGATCTCGGGCTGTAATATCAGATGGGTCTGGATTAGTATTTCGGTTATAACTGGGAACTGTGGGTTAGCTGACCAGCTCTGCTTCTCCTGCATTGTCGTGAACCACCTGACACTTCTCAGATGCTGGGCATGAAGTGACACTAGGAATCAATGGCTCTGGATATGACCAGGGGTTATACCATGTAGACACAGGTCCTCAAGCCATGTCCAGACATGCTAACAAGATAGATCATGCTTACACAGGGTTTTGTGTGGAGAAGGCAAAACTTTAATTCCTGGAGGAGACAAGTGCAAAGACCTTTGGGTCCTTGGTAATTATAGTTTAGTATAAACATAGAGTGACTATCAAAGGTTGATATATAGTTGAATTGTATCAATAGAACCATAGACAATACACAGTGAGGAGGTGAATAAAATCTTGCTCAAGTGTGATAGACACCTTGAGTTCTGCTATGGTCACTTGGCAGTAGCTGGAGTAAAGGATGATGGGACATAGGAAAGGGGGTGTCAGATGAGGAGTGGCAGGAGGACATGAGAATATTTGGCTTAATGGCTTTCCATGTGGTTCAGCCAAGGCGCCAGCCAGACCTCTGTGGATTCAGTTAGACCTGAGGTTCTCCACAGTCCCCCTGAAGGGGATTTGATGTGTGGTGCTGGGCTGGAGAGCTCTCTGTACAGCATGCTTCTTGGATGGGAGGCAGAGGGGTGGAGACGAAGGACTCCTGTGTTCTCAGTTTGGGACAAGGGGAACATTTATCTCAAGGTTTGTCTCGGAACCACCCTTATATAAGCAGAAATACTGCCTTGCCTGGGCGTGGGGAATAAGAAATCATGGTCATGGGGTGCCAAGCATAGCTGGTCATAGGGACCTGGTGATCCACCATCACAGCTGTCCTGCAAGATAGCTGAACTGATTAGACACCTGGGGGGCATGGGAGAGGTCCTCAATGAAGAGTGTATGTTCGTGCTTTTCAGGTACCTCAGGATCTTGTCATCTCATAATGACAAGACGGGTACAGACTCTGAGAAGTACAGTCTGAGCCCACCAAGTCCAATGAGAAAGGACACGTCCAATCAATTGTGACTATTTGTCAAGTGAGGAAAGCTTCCAGGAGAATTTGCATCTATAATTACTCTCAAGCACCAGTAGCCAGACCCCAGTCACTTACTGGTCAGAAGGAGAATATGGCAGAGGGAAAGGAGGTTTTTATCTGCTGTGTTGAATCATGGGAGTTTGAGAAGATTCCATCTCCTCAAAGAATGAGGATTTGGGGATGATGTAGACAAAGCTGGAGTTCTGTTAGCCAGGATGAAGTCATGCCTGCCCCTATTGCAAGGACAACCAGGATGGTAGCCTTCAGCCTCTGGCCTGCTTCCCTGCCTTCCTGTCTCCTCTCCCTCCCACCCACCTCTGCCTTCCTTCCTGGCTTACATTCACTGTGGAGAGGCTACGTGGGGAAAAGACACAGCCATGGCCTTGAACAGAGATCATTGAAGCAGAGTGAAGTGGACACATACCCAGTGTTCAGCAGTGGCTCATTACTGCAGGATGGGACCTGGCAAGGCAGGCCTGGGAGACAGTTGTTCATAAAGTGTAACCTAGCCCAGCCCAGCCCACCCAGGCAAATGCAGCTCATCACAGCTATATTTCTGTGGGACTCCACACTTGGGGCCTCTGTAGGATAGCCAAAATGCTGACCCATCCATAGCCCCCTACATCTTGAAAGTGTGGTGTCCCCCAAGGCAAGTGTGGTGTCCCCTAAGGCAGTCATCTGGTATGGAAGGTTAAGAACCTGGCTTGTCCTTCTGCATCTGAAGTTAAATGTGACAGCCCTGTCTCTACCTAGTCCCACTATCATTTTCTTGTGACCTTTGAAAGATCACACCATCTCTGAGCCTGATTCTCCATCAGGCAGCCTGTGATCTCTTCTGGGTCTGAACTCCTGGGACCCTGATCTGGGACATACTGACCCCAGTCTTAGGATGGGAACTCAGGATGCAAGCCCAGAAGTGGCCTGCAGTGTCTACGCAGTGAGACTGTGCTGAGGAAAGCTGTCATTCTAGACAGCAGCCAGGAATTGCTTGGGTCTGGGCTTCTCACTCGGCTGAACGATGGTCCCTGGAGTCTTTGCAGCTGTAGGCCATGTCCTTAGTGACCAGAGGACAGCCACATTCTGGGGGTGGACGACCTGGTCATTATTGCCTGAAGGAGCTTGGGGACAGTACTGTAGGCTGCCTTCCCCCCCTCCCTTTCTCCTTCTCTCCCTCTCTCTACTTCTTTCCCTCTCCCTCTCTCCTTTCTCTTTTCCTCTCCCTCTGTCCCACTCCTCCCTCTCTCCCTTTCTCCCTCTCTCCTCTTTCCTTCTCCCTCTCTCCTCTCTATTTCTCTTTCCCTCTCCCTCTCTCTTTTCTTTCCCTCTTTCCCTCTCTCCTTTCTCTCCCTCGCTCCCTCTCTTCCTCTCTCCTCTTTCCCTCTCCCTCTCTCCTTCTCTTTCATCTCCCTTTCTCTCTCTTCTCTCTCTCTCCTCTCCCTTTTACTCTCTCCCTCTCTCCTCCTTCTTCCTCTGTCCCTCTCTCCTTCTCCTCCTCTCTCTTTCTCTTTCTCTTTCTCTCTCTCTCTGGCCTAGATTTCAGCTCCTAGTAAAACCCATCATCCTAGGCATGAGGAACTCAACAGAGAGGCCAGAACAAGATTGTGACCTATATGCTGGTGAAGGAATTGGAGAGTGACATTTGGAGCCTACGCTGCCTTCTCACGGGTGCTCTTGCCTGGCCTGCAGAGCCAGACATAGCTACAGCTTCTCAGAGAAGCCTGATCTCCAAGCTTCAAGAGGACAGGACAGCCCCCTGTGCTCCACCATCCTGACTGCTAGAACTTGGAGCCTGACAACCATCTTCTGTCACATAGCGTGGCGTGCAGTGCTTTTCAGAGAGGATGGTGGGTTTGTGCTCTGCTCATCCATACAGCTGTTCATCCTGAAGCTGAGTCTGTCACCCTGCCACTTTGGACAGGAGCAGGTAGCCAGACCAGTTCTTTTTCTTTCCTTTCTTCTTTTTAAAAATTAGTGTGTGTGTGTGTGTGTGTGTGTGTGTGTGTGTGCACGTGTGGACACACTCATGCCACAGTGTGTCTGCAGAAGTCAGAAGGCAATTTGCACGAGTCAGTTCTCTCCATCCACTTCTGTTGGTCCTAGGGATTGAACTCACATACACAGCCTTGGCAGCAGGCACCTGAACTTGCTGAGTTATCTAAAAGCCATTCCTTTTACTTCCCCTCTCTCCCTAAATTAGTTGTATTTTTTCATAGTCATGACAAAAAAAAAATCTGCCATGAGTAACTTACAAAAGGGAGCCAACATGGCATTGTCCTTTGCTGTAGCCCTTAGGTAAACACAGAGCTCAGGGACAATGGCTCGGTGTCTTTGGCACTCAGAGGTACGTACCTAGTCACTGGCTGTACATCATTAACCTGTGTGGCAGAATGAATGGGTGTGAAGAAGCAGAAAGCAGGGTCTCTTCTCTGTTGGTTTCAGTGCCAGTGTCCTTCCAGCTGACCATGGCTCCCAGAAGCCTAAAGCCTACTCAGCAAAGTTCAGCAGGCCCTTATTGCCATTTATTGAACCGAATCTGAGGCAGAGAAGCAGTCCTATCTGCCCAAGCTCAAAAGACCTTGGAATGATTGAGTTCCACACGCCTGCATCCTGCATAGGGAGAATGAAGAATGGGTAGACACATTTCAGTCTTCCAACAGATTCCTATGTGTCTTTGAGGCTGTCTGGTTCTTGACACCAGCATTTCATTTAAAGACCATGTGGGGAAGACTTGGAGAGGCCTTGGTGCCACCACTGATCAGCTATCTATCTTTGTATTTTCTTGCCTGGACACCTGTGTCCTCACAGGGAGGAGACCTGGAGACTTACTTTCCTCGGCACACCCAATCTTCAAGACCTGTCTGCAGTCCACCTTATGTTCCTATGATTCTTCCATGGAAGATACCCTTTCTCCACAGCTGTAGGTATAGCTAACATCCTTCAGGGTCTAAATGCCACCTCCTCCTGGGTACATTCCTGGGCTTCTAGCTGTCCTCTAAGTCAGCGTGACAATTTAGTTGATCCATGTGCCTCGTTGAAAGCCCCCATCAGAGTCTTGTTGTATTATTTCTGCTGTCTTTGTACCATTGGAAGAGGACAAGAGCAGGAATGCCTCACGATGCAGTGCGTGTTGGGTCGCCGATCCTGATGCTTTTCTCTACCTACACTGCTCTTGGGGACTTGTGTTACAGTTTATCTGTGTTCAGAACCATGTGTAATTTCTTTGCCCCTATCCATTAACAGGAGCTCACTTCTGGAGCTGAGGTTTGCACACTGAATACTGTAGGAGCCCCTTTCCCTCTATTTGCATTGAAATATTTGGAGCACTGACTATGTCCCGATTCTACGCTGGCTGTGGGGACACGGTGACAACTGAACAGTGACAGCACCGTGATGTGTGGATAAGGGTGGCTGGGAGTGGAGCAGCTACGTTAGGTGAGTGTTGAAGAAGGACAAGCAGCAATGGGCAAAGGGAAGCAGTGACACAGTCTTGAAGCAGCCAAGCTTGCCCAAGATGGGCCATGGAACACATGCTTGTCTGTCTGTCTGTCTGTCTGTCTGTCTGTCTGTCTGTCTAGAAGATGAAGTGGGGGAGGCTAACAAGGATGTGCTTAGAAGGAGGAGGGGCTGTGGACTGAGTCACCATTGTGACCTACAGAGGACAAGAGTCAGGTACTGAGTTCAGTGGCCCCTGTAACCACTTATCAGCATGGTCATTCTCTTCAGTGTAGATAATAGCATATCTCCTTTCCCTTAGCACAGCGGCCCTCAGCCGGGATACAGTGTGGGGGAGGAAAGATGCAAAATATTACTGGTCATCAAGTCCCTCAGGAATGGAAATAAATATCGAAGAGTGCCAATCTCGCTAAGTAATCGAGATACCCAACACTTAAATGCAATGCTTTTAAAAGTCTCTAAGGCAAAAAGAAAAAAAAAAAAAACCATGAACAAAATACCAAAAAATGTAAAGAAAGACAGGATGTGCCTGGCACAAAGTATGCAGCTCAGAAACACACAGCCGCTGTGATTGGGCAGGGAGTAGTTTACCTTCGAAGCTGTGAACTTAGGAAAACTTGAGAAAGCCCCGCGGCCCTTTCTCAGGCACAGACACACGGGCAATCTGTGCAGAGCGTCGGGGTGCTCTTACAAAGGAAGGTGAAGCACTAAGACTGAGGGGGGTGGGGGGAGTGCGCAGGGTCCCGTCAGCCCTGGGTGCTCTGCCCCCTGCAGGATGCCTCGCACAGCTCGGTGGAGCCCTCCCCCACTCCGACTTGGGACTTTTCCGAAAGTTTGCTGAAACCAGACACCTTGCTTGACCGTACCCGCGTGCAGCCGCGATTTAAAAGGCCGCCTTCAGCGCCCCCTCTCCGCCCCCAGCGGAGACTTCAAAAGGGCCGGCGCCTGTCGCGGCCCCAGCACCTATGAGCCATCCCCCGCACCCGGAGCTTGAGCCGGACCCGGAGCACGCGGAGTGGCCGCGGCTGCAGCGCAGGGGGACCGGGCTGGTGGCGCAGGCCCGCGCTCCCATGCTCCTCCCGGCGCCTTTGCGCCCCGTGCGCCTTTAGGGAAGGGGACTGCACCCCCGCCCCCGTGCCCGGGGCTGCGGGGACCCATGACCACAGATGCCGTTAGGCACCCGCCTAAGAACCGACCGGCCAGCGTCGCACTTAGGGACCCAGTAAGTGCCTTGGGATTCACGGAGCGCTGGGCGTTTTGAGTGCGCAAAGGTGGATGCATGTGCTGGAGAGGGTGCAAGTCCTGTATGCACGCCTGTGGTTGCTATTCGCAGAGGGTCGTATGCAAGGGGCGGGGGGAGCGTGCACTCGGGGACCTGCATGGACTGTGCATGTGGGAGTGTGTGCACTGTGCGTGTGCGTTTGTGCGAGTGCGAGAATTCGGGTAGCTGCCTCTGGGAGTGTAGCGTCTGAGCTCGCCAGGAATCCAGACATCCAAAAGTGTTTCGCGGGAGCTCAGAACAGTGCGTGACTGTGTCTGCGTGAGAATGAGTGTGAGTATTTGGAGTGTGCCTGTGGGAGAATGTGTGTGTGTGTGTGTGTGTGTGTGTGTGTGCGCGCGCGCGCGCGCGCGCTCGCTGGCCAGTCAGTGAGTATGAATCGCCTTATAGAGCTAGAGATTTAGTCTTAGGGCTGAGCCGTGGTGGTTGTGAGTTTGACAATCTGTCTGCGTGTCAGAGGGTGCCGTGTGGGATCTCGGAGAATCTCTGGTCGGGGAAAGTGCAGGAAGGCCAAACACATCCAACACGCTCACCCACAGCATTCTTCCACGGAGCTCTAGGGTGCAACGTTTCTGCTAAGAGTTGGGAGTTAAGACAGATGCTGGTTGTCGTGGAATTGTAGATGCCAAGTCAAGTTCCCAGCTGTGTTCCTGCGGCTCTAAGATCCTTTCAGGAGTAGAAATTTCCCCCTTTGTTCCCCACCATCCGCTATCGAGGACCCTTAGTGTCATTAGTCATAAGTTCCTAATCTCAATTGTGATCGATCCCCGAGTAGTCTGGAGGAGCCTCTTTTCCATGCTTCTGTTTTGAGATCCGGGGGTGGGATGTTCCTCTCGGATGGATAGGTGGATGGTCGCGCAAGGCAACCGATGCTGCATCCCTTGCTGTGTCCGGCAGGGGGCAGCAGTTGGCAACAGAGGGCGGCCCGGAGCGGGGAGGAGAAGAAGGTGGAGAGCTGCGGCGGGCCGAGACTTTAAATCGCCTTCATTTCCCCCAAATCCTTCCTTTTCCTCTCCTCCCCCAGGCCGGCGGGGAGGCAGCTTCCACCGCCCTCCGCGCGCGCTCGCCCGGCCTTACTCTGCCTCCAGAGACCGCTAACGGCCCGCCTCCAAAAGTTTGATCATCTCTCTCTGCCTTTTCTTGCTTCTTCCTTTTCGGTAGAAGCAGAAAAAGAGCGAGGCAGGGGCGAGCGCGGCTTCGCAGTCCTGGGACCATGGGCCTGGCGCGGGCGACCGCGGGGCTGGGGCTGTGCTGTCCGCCTGCTCCGGCGCCCCTGGGCGCAGGGCTGCGCTGGGGGTGCGCCGGCAGCGCGCTTTGAGCCGGCCTGGCGCGGCGCGGCGGGGGGCTGGCGGCCCCATGGGGCGCGCCCACACTTGCCCCCCGGGCTCGGGAGCATGAAGTAGGGGCCTGCCATGGGCACGGGATCGGCGCGGGGGGCCCGAGGCACAGCGGCGGCAGGACGCGGGGGGTGAGTACAATTCCAGGGTTGCCCTTGATTCAGCTTCCTGAGCCTCGGATGTGCACAGGAGTCTGGGGTTCCCCGCCACGCCAGACGCTCGCAGAAGAACGTCAGCTTCCTGTGGCTTCCTGCGCCCCCACCAGGCGGGACGCCAAGGGTTAACAGGGGCTGCGCCCCCCAGGCCGAGCTGGTCGGTTCCTTTGGAGCAAGGGCCAGCAGGGGAGGGTCCGCGCAGAGCCAGACCAGCGATCCGATCCGAAGAGGGGTCTAGTGGCAGCTCCCAGAGTGGCGGGCAGGGGACAGGGGCGGGGGCGGGAGGAGGGAGTCTGCAGGTCGCAAGCTTGCAAGGCTCTAGTTCCAATGTCTTGTGAATCAAGTTTGTAGGTCTTCAGGTCCAGGCATCTGCTTCTGGCTCAGTCCCTGGTTCTGCACGGTCCTGCGTTTCCTAACCTCTTTGCCTGTGAATGCCTGCTTGGGTCTGCGTACTTCAGACTTCCCAGCTTCTCCCGGGAAGCCTGCAGTTCCCATCCCTCTCCCGAGTAAGCGAGGAGTGAGAGCCAGCTTGTGGAAGCGGAAAGGCCCTGGGAGATCACCAAGTCCAACCTCCTTGTACAGATGAGAGAACCACGGCCAGAGAGGGGCCGGGAATCTCCAGGGCGGGGCCGCACACAGCTGGCACCCTGTGCTTGGGATTCCCAGCTTGTGCAGAAGTTGTTAAGAAAGAGTGAGGGATCCAGTCACTATGTGTGGGTGTGTGTGGGAGAACGCGGTCCAGAGGGCCCCTGTGGACTACAGCTTAGGCACAGGGCTTGTCTTTCCACCCTGCTGGGACTCTAGGGCTCCCAGGAGAGGTTGGCTGGAGTTGTAGTACCACCCACCCTCTCAAGAAACGCTTCTCTGAACTGAAGCCAGGGTGATGAGCCCCCCCCCCTTCCATGTCTTGGAAAAAGCTGGCTGTTTGAGATTCCCCCACTCCCCCACCACACGCATTCGTATACACAGGGCACTAGTGAGCATACTGGTGACTCATTTTCTCCAGGAGACCCTGTGCCAGGGCAGATGCCAGCGGTTGGGCAGTGTGGCCGTGCCAGGGAGCACCCTTCCCTCCCAACGGAGCCAAAGCTTGAGGAAGGCAAGCAGTACCAAAACCTCCCTGCCTTTTTGGCCATACATCTCCAAGTGCCTACCCACCTTGGCTTCAGTAGGCCTTCAAGCTTTGCCTACCCTGGCTCCTTCTTGTCCCTCCTTGCTTCTGCGTTGAGAGGTCCTCCCTCTTAGACATCCATATGCTCGGCTGCTTTTGGGTGAGCACTGGGCTCTGGGCTCTTCGTTGAAGTAGCCTATTGTCAATGTCTTCCCTTTTCTCTGCTGGTATCCCAACATACCCCCCCCCCCCATATCTTGTTGGCAGTTTCTTTATTCTGGTTTCAGTACCCAGAGACCTTCTAGATGTCCCCACGGCCTGTCCTGGTCTGACATGCAGAGGAGTCAGTCATGGATGGCAGGGAAACAGTCCTGGGCTCACTTCAGTGGAAAGCAGACTTTGGAGCAGAGCATAGGAACCTAGCAACAGGCAGTTTGAGTTCAAGTCCTCTATACTGTGGTGTGTGCTTAGCCAGGCCTGCCACCTCTCTTCTGTCCTTTTTCTATCAAGGAGGTGAGCTCCTGCCTTCCCAGATGGCAAGGATTTTTGAAAGTTAAAGAAGCATGTCCAGGAAGGGCTCTGAACATGGCCTGGCCTATAGTAAATGTTCAGTAAAGCACAGCTGCTATTTGTATCAGTACCTGCTGCTTTGTGAATGGGTGTGAGTCAATGGGAAAGTTCTGGACTGTATCCTCTCCAGACAGATGACCTGTGTCTGTCTGTGTGTGTGTGTGTGTGTGTGTGTGTGTGTGTTCCCATGGAGGAGGTGGAAGGTGTGGAGAAGGACCTGGGTGTGGCTGTCTTGGACACACAGGGTCTGGTGAGGTCACAGAGGCAGGTGTGAGAGGGACATATTCATGCCCTGCCCAGCCAGCCCTGGCACCACTCAGTCCATGGTAGAGCAGCTGGGGACAGCATCCACACATCAGCCATCCTCAGAGGTTCCTATGTCTTCTGGGCTTGGGGAGCTTGGACCTCTTTGAATGCTGAATCTGGAGTGGATTTCTGAGTCTCCAGTGTTTCCAGGAAGCGGGTATGCCTTCTATCTGAAAGTCATCCAGATAGAAGGCAGCTTCCAGCCAAGTTTTTGAACAGGAATTCATGTGTGGTGAGCTAGTGATTGGTCTCGTGCAGGGGGGATTTAAAAAAAAAAATCCCTAGCTACTCCCTGTATGGTTCCATGGTCAGAAGTTGTGTCCTTTGTGGCTCATATCTGGAAGCTGTCCTTATGAATTGATCTTTCAGATACCCTGGAGCCCCTCCATGGCCAAGCCAAGGTCTGTGAAGCTGTAATGAAAACAGAAGCCAGGGAGAACAAAGCCGGCAAGCCAGTGAAGCCACCAGCATTATTAACAGTAGCCTAAACAGCACTGAAACAGTAGTCACACTGCCGGGCCTCCTCCCTTCCACAGCCAACTTTCCAGGCTGGAGCTTACTCACATAGACGGCTCCGGGGCTCCTGGTTGCATCTCTAGTCCTGCTCAGAAAGCTGAAACTCTGGTCCCCAGCAAGTAACAAGTCTCTAAAAGTATTCACTTTCTCCTCTAGGGAAAACAAAATGTAGGTCTGTTTTGACTGGCTGTGTGGCTTTGGGCAAGTCCCTTCCCTCTGGGCTCTTGTTAACCGTCTCTTCAAAAAGATGGCTAGGGATAGAATCTGATTCTCAGGGATCTTCCAGGCCCATCTCTCACTGAGATGTGCTGGACACTGAGATGTTTATGCCTCCAATGTGCACAGAAGCCCAAGCCCAGAAAATCGGCTGCATTTGTGACAGTTTCCTGGGGCTTGGCAAGCAAACGGCACAAGACGACAGGATTCTATCTCCAGGGTCTTTCTTCTGACCGTTGAGAACTTAGTAGTGTACTCTAATCTAGCCTCTAGGGTGCCCATAACCACAGCCAGAGATGATCTAGGACACATGTGGCTCTTGTGCCTTTTCTCACTCACCTGGTGTCCCTCTGTCATCTGGAAAACATCCAAGACAGGTGCATGTGATATAGCATTGGTAGACTCAAGAAGTGAAGACAGGTGCCAGGAGCCAGGGGTTCAGCTTCTTGACTGTGGAACTTCTGGGAGCTTTTGGGATACAGGCCTGGTGGGGAAGCCATCTAAGCTTGGATGCAGGGGTTGGCTCTTCCCTGTGCTGCCTGGCTACTGCCTGCTGTTTCTTAGCCTGCCTTCCTTAATGGGGATGCATTATGGGAAATGCACAAGGTGCCTTTGAAGGGAAGCACCTGCCCTTGCTGGGGTGGGGGCTTCTCTGTCAAATTAAACTAAATGGCCTGTTCCTACTTCCCAGGGCCACTGAGGCTGCCCGTGGCTTTTGAAAGCCAGCCATGGGAGAAGGCAAACTCAGTGTGGCTGGGCACTCTTGACTGTTAGCAGTTATCTTTAGTTAGTGAGACAGGGGACATCTGGCCCCAGGAAAGAGAAGATTTCCTAGCAATGACCAAAGACTGGAAAGGGCAAAGAAGGACCTGGAAGAAGAAAGAGCCAGGGAAGGAAGCTTTGGGGAGATACTTGCATGTCCAGAGTGCTGCTCCAGCATGTGGTCCCCCATTCACCACACAGACATGTGACATCTTTACTGTCACTCATGCATAGGCCTGCGGGAGAAGGCTTCAAGGCTATCGTCAGCATCCCAGAGCCCTTTTGCCCAGTCATCCCCAGGCTACAAGTAACTGAAGACTTAATTCAACTCCATTTTTAAAAAAGGTTCAGTGGTCATCTCCCTTTGAAGAGGCCCAAGGATGATCAGTGTAGGTGTGGTGACATTAACATTATTTTTCTCATTCTGCCATCGAGTGATCATGAGACTTCTCACCTCACACACACAAAGCCTACAACATCTCTAAATAGCGTGTCTTCTTTCAAAAACACAGAGGCCAGTAGGAAGTCTTCCTCTTTTTTCCAAATATTTCCCCCGGTGGCTGGCAGGTACCAGCCTGCATGCATCTCACTTGCTAGACCTGAGTCATATGTGTCTTTCAGAACTAGTCACTGTGTGATCTGTATTCATGCAGTGTCTGAACTCCATGGGTGGGTGAGCCGGTGGTGTGTTGCACAGTGCCGATGGCATGCTTGCTCTTGATCACAACTCCTGCTAGATTTGAAAGTAGGGAGATCTGGCAGGGAAGGAGCCAAGAGTTGCAGACAGCAGCCCTGGCTTTCCTGTTCTACCCCGTTCCCCACGAGCACACCAGCCTGGTTTTACTCTTAGAAAAGGAACCTGGCCAGTGTACCCCAGCCAGAGCCCTTACCACTCACTCACCACTCACCACTCACCACTCAAGCAGCTCAGCTTCCAGCTCCCATCTCTGCCATCTCTGGCCATGTGCCCCAGCCTTCCCTCTACCCTCCTGGGCATCAGATGCCCTGAGTGGCTTGGGTGTCCCAGTGGCTGCTCCCACAGGAAGGTGAAACGTAATCTTCACTTCTGCCTACCATGGCAGCAGCCACTGAGCGAAGCTTTAAGCACTCTTGGATGCAGCCATGGGGCCGTAGTAGTGGAGTTACAGCAACCTATGAGGGAGGGAGGGCTTCTCTGGCTGAACCAGGGCAGGTCTTTAATGCATGAACCTTAATCCCCACATCTGGTTTGCAAGGGAAGGTGTGTCAGTCTGTGCTGCATGGGACCAGAAGAGTTCAAGGAGGTTTAGTGAATCCTCTCGAGTAACACAGCCTGGAAGTCATAGGTAACCAACCAGGTTTGTTCCTGGAGGCACCTGGCTTGGCTCTGCCCCCAACCCTGTTACCCTGTTTTCTTCTCTTATAACCAAGTGTGATGAGCTGCTGTCTGTGCCCTGAGAAGGGGGTCATCTCTTCCCCTGGCACCTTGAGAACACCAGTCATTGAGCAGACTTTGGATTTTCCATCTGCCTTTTATCTTTGGCTCTGTTATCTGTAGCCTAAAGTCGGAAGCTTGCCTTGAACTTCTGAGGTTGTAATGCAGATGGAGAGACTGAACAGAGGGGGCTAGACTCTAGATCGCCCAACATCTAGCATAGGGCTTTAGACTCTTCTGTGAAGGGCAAATCTGTGTTGGTGCCTTGCTGGGGTGCTGGGCTGGGGCCTGGGATCAAGAGCCACTCTGATTGACCCTTGAAGGCTATGCCTCACCTCTGGACTCTAGGGTGAGACCAGGATGGAAGGGAACTGAGCTAGGCCATCCCTCCTGGCTCCCTAGCCGGATCTGGGTGTGAGGATGGAAGCTAATGCTGTATGCATTTGTGTCTGCCTGTCTCTAGGGGGTTTCTCTTCGCCTGGATCTTGGTCTCATTTGCCTGTCATCTGGCCTCCACCCAAGGAGCTCCTGAAGGTAATTCTCTCTTTTCTTTGTCCAGTGGGAGACAAAGGAGGGCGGAAGAGAATCTGAGAACTTGGGTTGCAGACATCCACACCATTAGCTGGAATGCATCAGCTCAGTTTTCCCATCCAGAGAATGGAGCCAATCATAGGCCTAACCCCTTGGAGTCTGTGAGGGTGGGAAGGGTTGCATGCAGGACTGTCCTTGTTTTCTCAAGTGTCTAATCTGAGTGTCTCCTTTGCTTCAGTGTGGTGGATTTCTTAAGAGACACTGCTAGGAAACATGGAGGCAGTATTGTCTTTGCCCATGCCTGGCATTCCATACCCTTGGCTTTTGTTGTCCCTGGGGAGTTGTCCAGGCATCAATGGGCTAGCCTCCTCACTCCCCATAGAAACTCAGACTCTCCCATATCTGTGCCAAATGGATGTAACGTCTCTTAAATTAATTGTCCTTCCCTCCTTTGTTCCTGCCACATTCTGGGACAGGCAGCAGGCACCTCAGGAGTCCCCATGGCCTGATTTGGCCACTGGGTGGGAACTGTACCCCTGGGAGGTAAGGGCCATGCCCGGAAGGGACTTTGCTGCCCAGCAACATTTGTTCATGTGTCATATTTTCCAAGCTTGTGGAACAGCTGTCCAGAGTCCTGAGTCAGGCAGGGGGTGGGAGCGACCGGAGCTGCACTGAGCCAGGTTTATGTAATAAAGGCATCTTACTGGAGCCAGCTGGCTGGCCCGTGCACCCTGGCGCAGGCACTCGGTTCATTCCGTGTCCCCTGTCTCTTCCTCCCGGTGGGATTCTGCATGGGGCTCTGCTTTGCCTCCTGACTAATTCAAATAGCTTCAGAACAGTGTGGGGTGATGGCCAGGACTCTGAGCTTGGGTCCCTAGGTTCCGGCCCAGCTGTGAGCAGCATAGCAGCCTGGGTAAGTTACCATATTGCAAGCCTAATCTGCTGGCACTCACCTGCCGTCCTGGCACTTGAGGAAGAGGCAGGAAGCTCCCAAGTTCCAAGCTTGTGTGAGCCACGTAGTGAAACCTTGCCTCAAAAACCCAGAGGGTTATTAGCTCTAATTCGTGTGTGTAGCGCAGCGAGGCTAGTTCCTGCCTTCAGGGTGGTTTAGAGAATCGGATACACGGATGCATGTGCATGGTAAGCATGCATATTCAGCTTTGTTCTTGTCGGCTGTGATTTCATTCATTTGAAATGTCTTGGGAGCACTGTCTTCTTCAGTGGGTGGAAACTTCAGGAGTCACTGTTCCTGCTTTCACCACTTCAGGGTTTCCCCAGAAGTTGGCCGTTCGTCCACTTTGAAAGCCATCTGAGGATGAATGGGGAACAGTCCAGTGTGATGCCCGTCCTGGCCAGCTGTGTCTCTCCTAGGGTTGGCCACCTGGCAGGAGGCCTGGCATGTAGAGAAGGATGGAGGGGTGTGTGCCAAGAGCAGGCCTGAGAAATGCCCTAGCACTGTGGGGTGTGCAGGTGGCTTCCCTCCCCCCCTAAGTGGCTCCTTCTGCTTGAGGTTGTTTATAGTGAATAGATTTTATGATACAGTCTTGTGACTAAAACCAGTATGATCTGCTTAGAGAATCATAAGTAATGTTTTGCTTTAGCTTAGAGTAGGGGACTAGCAGGTCTGAGAAAGTATAAGAAGGAGGGAATATGGGTGACATTGAAGGCCTTCTGCTTTTACAGAAGAGTCTTCCTATAAGCCATCATGAAGCTATGGGTTCAGCACCCTGGGGTGGGGGTGCAGAATCCTTAGAACATTGGGAGCCTATTATGCTTCTGAGGTTTATAGGCAGAGAAACTAAGACTCAAGGATTGGGAAGAGACTCAAGCAGGGCTTGGGTGAAGATGAAACATACAGGTGCTCCTCATGGCTCCATCCTTCAGTACACCCATCTCTTCCCATCTTTTCATATGTCTGTCTTTCTCTCCATTTATCCATCCATCTATCCATCCATCCATCCATCCATCCATCCAACCATCCACCTGTCTGCTCATGGCTGAGGACCACTTAGATGTCATGTGCTGGATTCAGGCTCCAGCATGGTCTGTGTTCTGTACACGAGGCAATAGGGAGAGAACATTCAACATGTATCATTAAAGTCTCAAGGCTTCTGACCCAGACCTCAACCTAGATGGAAGTTTTAGAGATAGCTAGATGTTCCAGAGACACTGGATGACTCCCAGCAGAGGTCAAGGTCAGGAGACAGCCTTTGTAGATACTGGAGTTCAGATAGCTAAGAATGGATGACCAGATAACCCAGAGAAGTGGGTCAGGATGCCTTTCTATGAACATGGGCTACATGGTGTGAAAACTTGTCTCTAAAGCACCCAGAAGATTGTTAGCTCTAATGCATGCATACAGTGCAGATTGTTGAGTTTTTTTCTGCCTCAGAGATGATTGAAAGAACCAGGTTTACAAGCACGGAGAGCACATTTGAATTTGTTCTTGTCAAAACCCTTCTTTTGCTCTGGGAATCCCCATCAATGTAATTACTAAGGGTGGGACTGGGCTAGACCATGGATGGGTGTGCTTGGCTGGAGAGTGGAGATTGCATGGGTACCTTGGTTTTTTCCTCTGTGCTCTCCAAAGCCACTCAGGAGGAAGGCTCAGTAAAGTTTTTTAGCTCTCTCTGAGAGCAGAGCCCAGCTCCTCAGCCTGCTCCAGCCAGAGACCCAGAGTGAGAAGGTATGCCTCTGAGGAGGCAGTGAGACCACCTGGACTCCCTGAGCATCTTGACTGAGTTCTAGCATTCCTGGAAGTAGCGGAGAAGGGCATCTCTGGCTCTGAGGTGTTTGGTGAACATCATTGTCTTTGGTGGCAGCTGTTGTCATCTGAAAGTTCTTATTGCTAGTCCTTTTACCACAAAGGCATTTGCTGATCTCACCATCCGTTTGCAATGAGTCCTATGCTATGACCCCATCTGACAGGTTTGAAGTCTGAGGCTCTAGGGCCACCGGGTTAGGAGGTATTAGAGCTGGGATGTAGGTCCAGAAAGAACCGGGGAAGGCAGGAAGGAGCATGAAACCCAACCCTGGGATGCAAGGTTGCAGTCTGTCACAGATGGTTGCAATGTGACACCTCAGCCAGGGGGTAGGGCTCTGTGCATGCAGGGAAACCAGGTGGCTGCTTATAGCCTGGGCTGGAGCAAGCTCTCACCATCTTCTTTTATCCCTCCCAGATGTGGATGTCCTCCAGCGGCTGGGCCTCAGCTGGACGAAGGCTGGGGGTGGCCGGAGCCCCGCACCCCCTGGTGTCATTCCTTTCCCATCTGGCTTCATCTTCACACAACGGGCAAAGCTGCAGGCCCCCACAGCCAGTGTCCTTCCCACCACCCTGGGGCGGGAGCTGGCGCTGGTGTTGAGTCTCTGTTCTCACCGTGTGAACCATGCCTTCCTCTTTGCCATCCTCAGCAGGAAACACAGGCTGCAACTGGGTCTGCAGTTCCTCCCCGGCAGGACACTCGTCCACCTGGGGCCTCGGCAAGCTGTGGCCTTCGACTTGGATGTACATGATGGGCGCTGGCACCACCTGGCCCTAGAGTTGCGTGGCCGCACAGTCACACTGGTGACAGCCTGTGGGCAGCACAGGGTACCTGTCCCACTGCCTTCCCATAGGGACTCCGTGCTTGACCCTCAGGGCTCCTTTCTCTTGGGGAAGATGAACTCCCGTGCTGTCCAGTTTGAAGGCGCACTCTGTCAGTTCAGCATCCATCCTGTGGCGCAGGTCGCTCACAATTACTGTGCCCACCTGAGAGAGCGGTGCCGACAGGTGGACACATATGGCCCCCAGGTGGGAGCCCTCTTTCCTTGGGACTCTGGCCCAGCCTTTGCTTTGCATCCTGAACCAGCCTTGCTTGGCCTGGGGAACCTGACCAGAACCCCAGCAACCTTAGCGGCCAGGCCTGTAAGCAGGGGACTCATGGTGACTATGGCTCCTGCCTTGCCCACCAAGCCCCTAAGGATTGTCCACACAGACGTCTCTGAACCTAGCTCTTCCCAGACCCCACTGGCCAAACAGTTAGCCAGAAGAACACCTTCCTCTTCCCCTTCAGCTTCTCTGGCTAATTCCACCAGGGTTTTTCATCCAGCTGCTGCCCAGCCACGACAGATCACAGCTACTAGCCCCACCAAACGTCCCCCCACCAAGCCTTCTGTGTCTTCCCTTTCAGTTACCCCCATGAAAAGTCCCCATGCAATCCAGAAAACAGGTGCCCCTTCATTCGCAAAGCCCGTTCTACCCACCCAGAAGCCAGCACCCCTCACCTCCCGCCTTGCACCTTCTAAGGCCTCTAGTCCCACTGTGAGGCCTGTCCAGAAGACTTTCGTGACACCCCGACCTCCAGCCTCCAGCCCCAAGCCCCTGCACCCTACTACTGGCTTATCTAAGAAGTTCACTAACCCCACAGTAGCAAAATCTAAGTCCAAGATGATCAGTTGGTCCGGCAAGCCGGTCTTGGCCCTCACCAGTGTCCCTAAGACTCTTCATCAAACTGTTGTGTCCCAGTCCCCTGCTTCCTATCTGGGCTCTCAGACACTGGCTACAGCCCTCCCTCCTTTGGGTGTTGGAAATCCTAGGACGATGCCTCCCACACACGACTCTGCTTCATCTCCTGCTGGAAGCAAGAAATTCACAGGACTGGAAGCCTCCAAGAAAACCAGACATAAGAACAGCCCCCAGAAGCCCATACCTCTTAGCTCTGGGAAGGCAGCCAGAGATGCCTCTCCAAGAGACCTGACAACCAAGCCTAGCCAGCTGTCCACCCCAGCACTAGTCCTTGCCCCAGCCCACCTTCTGTCCTCCAGCCCCCAGCCCACCAGCAGCAGCTTCCCTTTCTTCCACCTGCCGGGCCCTACACCTTTCCTGATGCTGATGGGGCCTCCAGGCTCCAAGGGAGACTGTGGCTTGCCGGTAAGACTGGGTAGGGTCTGCATGCTAATTGGTGGATACTTGGGTGGCTATGGGGCAGTTTGGTTCAATAGAACACCCCCTGGTAAGGGTGACAGAGAAAAGAGCTACCAGAGGCAGGGAGCTAGCTTGGCCCCCAACTCCTTGGCCTTACTGTCTTAGCGGTCATATATTCTAGGGCAGAGTTGTGAGCCATTGGGGCAGATTTGGTAGGTAGTCCCTGGGTTTTAGCTAACTCAGGTCTAAGGTAATTCACTGCTAACCCAATGCAAGGGTCTTGTGGCTTTCAGAACACCATAGATGACAAACGTAGGTCACCAGAGGGAGCTGACTAACAACTCCTCCTGTGGCTTTGCTGGCCTGTACGCCTGTCTGGGAGCTGTGGACAGAAGTCACGGATGAGTAGCTTGGGATGTGTTTTGCTTGGCACATGCGGCATTTTCTTTATGAAATCTAGTAGTTACTGATGTTGAAAAAGTGGGAGGGGTCAGAGGAAAGTCTAGTCCACTGGGCTCTCCTGGAGGGTGGGAGGGGTGGTGGCTCTCAGGTGGCCTCTACTCTCCATGATCCCCACTTTCCAAGCTTCCCACCTACCCTTCCTGTCAGTATGCTTCACTTAGCTGGCTGGCATCCTGGCTTGATTATCCAGCTGTACTCAAGGAGTTGAGGATGAGGAAGGACCTCATGGGTCAGGGTGAGCAAGGAAGAGACAAAGAAAAGACATTATATATGCAGGGGCTTGCCTGGGACTGTATCCAGGGACAATGACCTTCCCTGGCTGAAGGCCAGTTCATCTAGGCAGGGAGTGGAGGGATGGAGGTTCTAGAAGGCTCAAGCCCCTGCTCTGACCTTGGCAATGGACACGGTGCAGCAGTTGTCCCCTCCTCAGAGCCAGGTCCCCCACTGGACTTCGGGTTTGAGGGTCAGGCACCTTGCAATGTGGAGACAGTGGCAGATGCTGGGACTTCCTGGGTCTTGCAAACACACTTAGAGTTTTAATAATCATTAGGAATAATATTTACCCAGCCCATCTCCAAGGGGACAGAGTCTGCTCATTATAACCATATTTTGAAGCTTATAGAAATAGTGTACATTACTCTGCAGTTAGGTCAGTGCTTGGCTCAAGTTTCCGCTGTTCTCCAATCGGCAGTCTGGCGTCAGGGATCAAAAGACCTGGAGAACAAAACAAGGAACCTTTGCACCTGCCTGACCCTGAACTGGGTGCTCTTGGCTCAGACAGCTCTGCAAACAGAGC
This sequence comes from Arvicanthis niloticus, assembly GCF_011762505.2. Classification (NCBI taxonomy): domain Eukaryota; kingdom Metazoa; phylum Chordata; class Mammalia; order Rodentia; family Muridae; genus Arvicanthis; species Arvicanthis niloticus. Next base: position 84,067,180 of record NC_047662.1, on the reverse strand, counting down.
TGCACACTCTAGGGCTCTGGAGCACCAGGTTGGAGAAGGTGAACTGCCCTCTTGTGACACAGAGTCCTGACTCTGGCTATGTGGTACACCACAACTGAATGAAGGAAGCCAACCAACCACTCTGTCCAGGACAGGAGTAGAGAGAAGACAGGGACACGTTTGGGGGGTATGGAGGGATGTGGAAATGGAGGTAGTGGGGATGTGAACACCCATCCCACACTCTCATTTCTCCTATCTACAGGACCTGAGCACAGCAAAGGTGGGGGCGGGGGGTATGCCTGAGCACAGCAAAGGCTTTCTGGGTATGACGATGCACAGATGCAGGTTCAAATCCTGATTCTGCCCCATACTTCCTCTGAGCTGGCTCTGTAGCATGGAGAAGTGGTGTCCACGTCTCAAGTAGAGGATGGTCAGGGATCTGTCATAGGAAGGCTGTCTCCTTGAGTACCAGCGACTGGGGGAACCTCTCACTCTTCTCCAAGGCGGAGTTTCTTATAGGATTGGCGTTAGAGAACAGTGACTAGAGGATACTATGGCGGGCATGTGCTATGGTTCTCAGGTGGGATGTGATATCTCCTGCTGAAGTCCAGGATCTGGTTCACAGAACAGCAGGGAACCACATACTCAGGTGACTGCTGGTCTCAGCAAATGCTTGTATTTCTTGTGTCCTTGGGGAGGATCAGGCCAAGGCACGAGCTGCAGTCCTCAGTGGAGATCTCTGGCATGAATTTGATCCTTGCAAAGCCCAGGTTATCCCAGTTCCCAGGCCAGGATCCTTTAGGGCAAACATAACCACCCCCTATCAAAGGAATGACAGACAGGGTTATGTGGACTTAAGAAGCATGCACACAGTGTTTTTATTTCTTAGCCTAAATGGTGATAAAATTCCTAGTTGCTTTGTGCTGTGGGAATTCTGGCAGTTTACTCAACTTCTCTGAGCTGTAGTTTCTGTGGACTGGGGATGCAGTAAGACTTATCACTCCATAGGTTCAGGAGGAACCTTTTTGAAGGTCCAGGGCAGCATAGGAGAGGCCAGCAGGGTCTTGAAACCATGGCTGTCAAACCCAGATGACCTTCATTCAGGTGGAAGGGACGGGAAAGGTGTTACCAGCATCCTTCCAGAACTGAATCCCTGAGCATGGCTTATGTCACACAGTAGTGAGGGAAGGTACCACTTTCCCTGCAAGCAGCCCCTTATGGGCTTCCAGGTTGACTAGGCTCCACCAGAAGAAGGAGAGTGAAGAAGTCAGGGATGCAGGCTTTGGAAGTTAGCTCTCATGGAGCAGAGGAGCTCTGGGGGGCCAAAAGAGTCTGCCCAAAGATACACATGGACTCAGAAAATGGCTGACTACACTCCCATTTTGAAGCTGGACACACTGAGACTGGAGGCATGGAGAGGTGTGGTCACTTATTCAGGACCACACAGCTGGGTTCCCAAGGAGAAGTCACATCTCAGCACAGAGGCTGGGTGCTCTGCAGACATTTATGGTCTCATCAAGGGACAGGCACAGAATAGAGTCCCAGGGACCAGAAAGCCATTGTTTAGGTCACCAAACACAGAGCAATACTCTCAGGCCTGTACGCAAGTCCCCTAGAATCCAGGCCTGAAGAATGTCTTCCTGTATTTGCTGGTTGCCAGGAGGGAGATGCCAGCAGGTCTGACTCTTTGTGCAGGGCCCCAAGGCATCTGGCAAAAGGGGGGCTCTTGTTCAAGAGCAGGATTCCCTTGGACTGGCTACAGGAGGTCAGGACACCAGGGGAAACCCACAGGGCTGTTTTATGTTTCCATGGCTCTGTGTGTGTGCATGCACCCTGGCCCAGGCCTCCTGCACTCCCTGGACAGAGACAGGCCTGCGGGCCCCTGCCCCTCCCCCACTCGAGCCCTCTCTGAGGCCTCCTTGTTTCCAGTGTGGAGTGGAAAAATCCCACCCCAGCTCATGATTCATTGGGCTCCCCCGCTCAGGCTGTGGGCCTGGAAAGAAACAGCCACGTTTTCCACTGTGCAAAGGCAGGCACTCGCTCAGATGGAGCAGAGGGGCCAGGGCACCCACCATTACCCAAGCCAACAAAGTGAACACTGAGTATGCCAGGGGCATGGCTGCAGCTAGGCTGGATGACCGTGGCCCAGGTCCCTGGCTGGTGGGCTGGAGGTGGTAGCTATGTCTCAGAAGCCTGGATTGCTGTGTCAAGAGCCAGGCCGTAGGCTGACCTTACCAAGACGAGCTATAGATGCTGAGTTGCCCTGGGGTGTGCTGCATAGATGTGTTAGATGAGGTCAGATTCTGGAAATGTCAGAGGATGCCTTCCAGGCTTCTGTAGTTGTAGCCTCATCAGGGATTGACTTTCTGGTAAATGGGAATGGTCTCATTAGTCTCTTACCTGATAACCCCAACTCCAGTCCCCTATAACTCAGAAGGTGTCAGCACCTGGAAGGATGGGCATGTTCATTTTCCAGGAGGCCACAGAAGGGAAGGGATTTAGGACAGGCCACATGGTTACTCAGAGACAACTGCCCAGCACTGACGGTGAAGAAGTTGCCCAGGGTGGAAAATCAAACCCAGTGGCCCTGCCCAGCTTCTGCTCCCTGATAACTGTGTGGCCTTGGACAGGTTACTTTGCATCTCTGAGCTGTCTCTGATTTTTTTAAAACCCATTGGAAGAGCTCGGGATATCTACAGCTGTGCATTTCCCTCCAGTTGTGGGTCACCTGCCTGGGAGAATTGAGCCAAGGAGGAGGGCCTACTGGAAAAAGACACACGACTCTCCCCAAAACAGTAGCAAGGGGTGTGTGTAGCTTAAACTACTGAATGGGGAAATCCCAGGGGGGGTTGCCTAGCAGAAATAACTCACGCTATGTGAGCATCAACTTCATGCCAGGCACGAGGATTAGCACGTTTTATAGATTATCCGTAACGACGGGCTATTCTTATCCGCATTGGGCAGCCATGGAAACCTGGGCTTGGAGAGGAAGTGAGAGCAGCTGGCATAAAGCCACCTCTGAATGGCAGGGTGCTATGCCTGTGTGAGCTCCATCCTGAGCTCTGGAGAGGAGGACAGTCTGGATCCAGTCCCAAATCAATGTGGACTGGGTGAAGGGTACTGTCAGCTTGGCTGGAGCCACTCAGAGGCTCAGAGCAGGTTGGGACTTGCCTGAGGCCACACTGTGCTCCCCCTTTCTCCTCTCATAGGGCTGTCCAGTGACCAGTGACTAACTGGTGCTATCTCACTGTCTGGATCTGGGCTATGAATCTCAGGGATCTCTATCCCCGGAGTGTTCACAGGCCAGCGTGCCAAGCTGAGCCGAGCCGTGCTGCCCAGTGTGAGAGTGCAATCCGTTGCCAGCCAGAGTGAACTCAGTTTTTAACACTGATTCTAACTCTGGGCAGGGAACCTGGAATCTCGTGGACGGTTATTTGAAACAAATGAATTCCCAGGCCTCACACTCCTAGAAAGCCTGGCTTCCTTTGATGGGTTTGGGCTCAGACTCTTGCATGCTTGCTAATCTCATTTTCTTCTTTGGGGTGGAAGAGACGGGCCATTAGTTACTACATGCATTTTAAAGGGAGAAGCTGAGTCCAGGGGCAGGAGGAAGTCCCAGCATGCTGTGCAAAACTCTGGATGCAAACAAATTAGCAGTCCACTGCCTGCTTTCCTGCAGAGGGAACTGAGATGAGACCATGCAGGTGTATCTGTCACTTCACAGCCAGGCCTTTCTCAGTACAAATTGAGGAGCCATTAAATGTTGTTGGCCAAGGACGAGCCTGGGGATTAGCCTGGAAGACTGAGGCAGAGAGTGTTATGGGGGTTTGTTGCAAGTTCCTAGGGAGCTGATGATGCTGGACCCCACAGGAACAGATGGGCATGTCAGTGCAGGCTCTGTGGTAGATAAGGCAGTAGACACATGCTGCCTCTTGTCTTTAAGTAATCTGACAAGGACCTTTGCCCTTCTACAAGCCAGGCTGTCAGTGGCCATACCCAGCTGTGAGTAGCAGCAAGGCCATCTGAACTCAAGCCCAGCTGTTTGAAAGCCCCTGCCTGTGCCCTTTGCGCTATATGTCCCTTTGTGGTGCAAGGATGCTTGGTGTGTGTGACCTTGGCTAAGTCCCTTTTCTGCCCTGGCTCTGTAGAGAACTTGGCTGAGTGTAGAGTTTGCCTGCTGTTTTGTGTTATCAGACATTTGGCAGAGTCCTGGGGGTAGGATGACTCATTTTCTGTGTTAGTGCCTTTGAGGGGACTGCCATTTGCAGAGGGAGCCAGGCTTCCAAACAGATATTTCCCCAGAGATAAAGAAGAGAGATGGGGTCAAGAAGGCTTCCTGGAGGAGACGACACCCTAACAAATTAACTGAGTGATAAAAGACAAGGCTTCACCAACTGGGAAAGAGCCTGAGAACCCTAATAAGCATGGGTCCCCCAAGGCAGAGAACTCGGAACTCCTCTTCATAGCCGGGAAACTTCTGTACAGGATTGTTGATTGACGATTGTATTTTCTGCTCTACCTCAGCATTGTCTCACACTATTCTTGCTTCTTCTTCAAGGGCCCCCCTGGGCTTCCAGGATTACCTGGATCTCCGGGTGCACGAGGTCCTCGGGTAAGTGACCGTGTGCTGGGTGTCCTTTGGGGGATCTGGATGACCCTTTAGTTTGCATTCCATTGCCCGTGGTGCCCCAGCTTACTGTGATCCACAGACCTTTCCCCGCCTTTTCCTGTACCCATTTTCCATTGTGTCTTTTGGGGGTGGACATGGTGTGTGACGACAGTGATATCTTGTCCTCTTACTTGTACTGCCCACGGTGACCTAGGGCAGGGCAGGGACTCTTGAAGTCCATCTGCACAAGCAGGCACTTGACCTGGAAAACTTCAGTGTAGGTGGATGAGACTCTGGGGTGCCTCCTCCCACTTCTGCCTGGCCATAATGGCTTGTGGGTCTGACGGAACAGTTCTGGGGCCACAGAGAAGGACTGAACTCACAGGCTGGAGTGGGGCTCAGGGTCAGCTGGATTTCAGTAGCTGCTGGAAGCACAAGCCTATAAGCCACTTCAATACATGATGGTACCTGCCTGTTACTTTATGCTGCCCGTGTGGCCCTATCCAAGCTGTATCCTCTGCAGGCTACTGTGGGCATCCTTATTTAGGGATAAGGTGTGACTAGAAATATCAGGACTGGAGCCCAAGATCTTCCCAAATGCTGGGAGTCTAAGGTCCTCTGAGAGGGAAATCTATCACTTCCTGGCTGGGACCAATGGCACTCATGTCTTTGCCCAGACTGGTCGAACTTTCCTCATGCCAAGGGCCAGGCAAGCACCAGAGGAAAAAACTGCCTGCTACATATTTTTAGATCTAAGCCCAGCAGTTGGTTTTAGTTATGTAATTACTTAGGCCCTGTTTCTTTCCAGTCCTGGCTGTGTCCCTCTGAGCCCAGGATTCTGGAACCTTCTGTCTGATTTGCCTTTTTTCTTGACTGCAAAGCCTGCTTGGGTGCATGCCCAGGGTTAGGAACTATACAGGTGTCAGGATCTTGCACTTTGACCCAGCATTCCAGGGCCAGGCAATCTGATTCCTGTTCCCTGACTTTGCCTGACCACCAGCCAGCTTTTCTTAGTGTCATCTCCTAGGCAGTTCTCTTGTGAAAAGTCCTCTATCTGCATCTCAGATGAGAACCCGCTCCCTTGCTGCTGACCCTCCCTGTCTGGAGCTCCTCAGCAGTTTGCTTGGCACAGCCACGCTCCCAGAGCTCTGTTGGCTAACCCTCATGAACATGATACCACCATTCTTCCCAAGCACCCTGGGAAATAGGTGCTAGAGGTCTCCTTATTTTACAAAGAAGAAAACAGAGATCCCCAAAGGTGCAGCTCCTTTAGATAAAGTCAGAGTAAATGCCAGGGGTAAGAGCTGAGCTCAGGCAGTTTGATTTGATGCCCCTCCACACACACCTTCCTGATTGTCCATTGTGCTGATTTTACTATCAGTGCGACCTGGGTCCCCACCTGGCCTCAGTAGGAGATAGGCCATCCATCTTACATGATGCCTAGTAGAGGTACTGGGTGACTGTCTAGGAAAGCTTCTTACCAGGAAGCTGTGTTGACCTTAGGGGAGTCTAGTCCACCCCTCTTTCTGACCACAGTTTCCTTACCTATGGGATCAAGGTCCTACATCCTGGAGCATCCTTCCTGGTTGGATGACTAGATACGCTTCAGGCTCTCTACCTGCCCCACTCCCTTCAGCCTGTGACTATGCTGGAAATTCCATAGATACTAAAATTCCCATAGCTAACAGAATGTTGGGTTAAACAATCCTGGTGCCTCTGTGCATACAGCAGCACTTGGCCTGTGAAGGGCAGGGTCTTACCTGAGCTTACCCAGAGCCCTGTGGCCCTGTAGACTCCCTGAGCCTGTAGAGGGATGGGGAATCCCCGAGCCCCCCACCCCCCACCCCCCACCCCCCAGTCACCGCTCCAAGAAACTCTGTCTATGGAATCAGTCTGCTTGGCTCACTGTCAACTATGTGCCTATGAGGCAGTGGCTGGCAAGATGCAGATGGGACAGCTGTGAGGGTGTGTGTGGCACAGCCAAGACTGAGGAGGAGAGGTGGCTGCTCTTGACCTTTTAAGCCATGCTTTGTCCTGGAGGAGCTGTGGGTGGGCAGAGCTCAAGGAACCTTCCTCAATGTTCCCCATTGAGCCTGAACTCCGCTTACACCCTCAGAACCTTGGCAGGCTGAACACATGAGCTCCTTAGAGAACCATAGGTTTGGGGTGTTCACAGGATAGGGAGACCAGGGCTGGGAACAGAGTACAGACTGAGTGAGGCTCAGAACCTGGATTAGGTCCTAACCTGTTCTACCCCTAGACTGTCAGAAGGAAGACAGTAAGAGCCACATGGTACTATAAATTCCCCAGGCTGAGAACTCTCTGGAGACTCTTCTTTCCTGTGGTGCTTAGAGAAGGGAAGGGACCCAGTTCAGGGATTACTAAAGGAGGAGGTGCCCTGTCCTGAATGAGACAGGCTGCAGCTGGGGATGGCTCAGAGGAGGAGGGAGGAAGCTGCTTTAGACACAACTAACCGATGAGCAGGACGGATCTGCACAAGGCTGTGAGAACCTGAGGGAGCAGTGGACCCCCCAGATGCCCCTTCCCACTTCATCTACTCCTGACTGCTGCCTCTGGGCAAAGGCCCTGGGGTATGACCCACCTCTGTGGTTTTGTGTTGCTGGGCTGGGAGCCTGTGGATGGGTTCTTGCTGGGTGTGAGAGAAGCTCACTGTCAGAGGGGCCTGGAAGATGGCTTGAGCAGAACAGGGTATGAAAAACCAGCCCATACCTGGCATCTCCGTAGTCCACTCTTGCATGCCTACCCCTCTGTAGTGTGACCAAGTCTCTTGAATATCTGCAGTCAAAAGGAGGGCTCTGACCTGTAGGAAGGTGCCTTTGTCCCTGAGGGGTCATGCCCGCCCTTCATAAAACCCCAGCCCAAAGGTTTTGCTAAAGTCTAACGGGAGAGGTTACTTCGGTTAGAGTAGTCCGAGATGGCCTCTGAGTCAAGCCTTAAGGATGGGTCTAGTTTCTGAGGGTAGATAGGCAAGACATTCTGGATGGATGCTGGGAACAGCTAGAGCCAAATACAGAAAGTGTCTTGAGTTGGAGAGATGCATGTAGCTGATGTGGCTTTGGCCTGAGGCTGTTGTAGCAGTGTAGGTCCAGGAGTGAAGAGTCTACCCTGAGCTCAGACAGGTTAGGCCAAAGATGGCTCTGCCCTTAGCCAACCGAGCCCTGTTATTAATAGGCTCTGCCTCCTCCTTTAGTAATCCCTGAACCGAGTCCCTTCCCTTCTCTAAGCACCACAGGAAAGAAGAGTCTCCAGAGAGTTCACAGCCTGGGGAATTTATAGTACCATGTGGCCCTTACTGTCCTCCTTCTGACAGTCTAGGGGTAGAACAGGTTAGGACCTAATCCAGGTTCTGAGCCTCACCCAGTCTGCACCCTGCCCCCAGCCCTGGTCTCCCTATCCTGAATGGGATGTGCCCGTATATCCCTAGAATCTCAGGGGTTCACACAGCAGGTAACAGGATGATGCAGGCAAGATTATTGGAAGTGGGCTGTTCCTCTTTTTCCTCATCTCCTTTTTTCCCTCTCCCTTCCCTTCCAGGGTCCTCCTGGGCCATATGGGAACCCAGGCCCACCTGGCCCTCCTGGAGCCAAAGTGAGTATTATCAGTGGCCATGGGGGTGACAAAAAGGTGGGGCCTCATTTGTGGGAGCTCTTGAGGGGGACTCTTAGGGTCTTTGCGGAGAATTCCCTAGTGTTTCCCTGTACCCTGGTCTACAGTGGGCGGGGCTGTCTGCAGTACAAGCAAACAGCCTTTGGGTTTAGCTTGTGATTGGTTGCAGTGATGGCAGCTTGGACCTGGAGCCCATGAGGTGAGTATAGACAGAAAGAAAGCAACCTAGTGCTTCACAGGGATAGCCTTGATTTGGGATGTCTCCTAAGGACATAGATTTATGGGTTGGGCAACAGACTTTGAGGAGGTGTAGCAGCTTTGAACTGGGAGAGACTTGTAAAGATGGGAGGACTGGGATGGAGACTAGGCTGATCTAGGATGAAAGGGGTCATACTGGAGTGTGGTGCAGCCTAGGGTAGAAGAGGTGGGGGAGAGAGGATGGAAACTGGAAGGAGGTGGGACACTGGGACTCTCTGGCATTGGCCTGAGTGACAGCCTTTGGGCCAAAAGAACTGAGAAGACATCGTGTTTGTAAACCTTCAGCCCAGCCAGGGATAGCCATAGGAGATCCCTGAAAATCAGGAGAGCTCTGAGAGATATATAGAAGAGAGAGAGAGAGAGAGAGAGAGAGAGAGAGAGAGAGAGAGAGAGAGAGAAAGAGAGGTGTCAGAGGCTGCCACCTCCCCTAGGAGCCCCCTTTAGAAACAAGGCTTGTTTCTCAGGAGACTGTCACAGCTGGGGCTTTGACAGCTGGGTTTGAGGACAGAACCCCAACCACTGAGCTTCTACATAGGCATTAAAGTGTCAAGCTCTTTTCGGGAGTAGTGCCCAGGGGAGCAACATTTAGAGACCCTGAAGGGGTCTCCCAGAGAGAAGGGGTGGGGGGAGTACATAGCGCGAAGGTAAGTGAATTACCCACCAGTGTGGGCAGGCCAAGAGAAGCAGAGAGTCTTCTGGCTCCCTGGCATCCTGCCCATCTCCCACATGCCAGTCACAGGGTTGCCAGGTGAGCAACACTGAGCTCTGCCTGATCAGGGTCCAGTGACCTCTTTGCTAAGCCAAATGCAAAGGTGAATGAGTTAAGGGAGTTTCAACTGTCTGGCCTGGGTCATGTAGAGTAAGCAATGACTGACCTCTAAAAACAAGCTCTCAAGACTCACAGAGCAGCCCTGGCTGGCCTATCAGATTCTCTTGAAGTGGAAGACAAAGGGTACATATGGGAAGCTCTGGACAAGCAGACTCAGGACCAGTACCCCCTGCCTGAGTCCTTGTACAGAGCTGCCTCAGCCCCCCAAGGTCTGTGACTATCAAGTCAGGCTGAACTGGGGTCCCTTCTCAGAAGACAGGCAATGAGACCCTCAGGAATCCTGTGCCTGGCAGCTGCTGTGTGCACCAGGTTCTAACAAGGCCCACAGTGTAGATAATTGCCACTGTGTTGGGTTGCACCTCTCCCTGTAGGCACTGTACATGTACCTTACTCACTGGCTCATTTGGTCCCATACTGATGAAAAAGATAAGTGTGTGAACTCTACCCATTTACTGATGGAGAAACTGAGGCATAGGCCGATGAAAACCCAATGCAGGAATTTGTCCCAATGGGTGAGGCAGAAGGGGTTTTTTTCCTTGGAGATTTTTGTTTGGCAGAGGCCAAGGGTCCATCATGATATTTAAATGGCTGGGTTTGCCTTTGGCTTGCTCTCTCTTAACTGGCCCCTTGCTTGCAGGATGCTCTGCTAGCTAAACTCTCTGGCCCTTGCTGGCCCTTGCTGGCCCTTGCTGGCCCTGGCTGGCCCTGGCTACCCTCTTAAGCACTGCAGGCGGCCAAGTCTGTCCTGCATGAGTGTGCAATGTGGCAAGAGTCTCTAACTGCTTCCCCCAAATGAAGGGTTTGACCCAGAGGCTGGTCCCTAGCAGGCAAATCTTCCTGCCACACGGAGCTGAGACATGTAGATAGGAATGATCGACTGAGCCTTGAGGTTATTCTGTGCCAATCTAATATGGAAGATGTTGGCTTAATGCAGGAGCTTTCTGTCTGGTCCTAGGCCATGTAGAATGTGAGTGTTCTGCGTTGGGTGTAACCGAGGGTGTGAGTTCCAGAGAAAACCATGAAATGAAAGCTGCCTCTCCCACTGGGACTCCTATAAAACACCACACACTATAAGGCAAGGGCCCTGGCCTTTGCCCAGATGTTTGGCTGTGAGCACAAGTGAGTGGAAGTGACTCAGGAAAGATCAGCTGGGTCAGAGACCTCAGTCTGCTGAGGTTGGCTTCATTTTTTCCCTGATCAAGTGGTGGGGCCAGGTAGAGTTTCTTCTGTCTGTCTGGAACTGGTGGCTTGGCTGAGGCAGGAGAAGACAAAGAAGAAGAAGAAGATGAAGAAGAAGATGAAGAAGAAGAAGAAGAAGAAGAAGAAGAAGAAGAAGAAGAAGAAGAAGAAGAAGAGGAGGAGGAGGAGGAGGAGGAGGAGGAGGAGGAGGAGGAGGAGGAGGAGGAGGAGGAGGAGGAGAAGGAGGAGAAGAGGAGGAGGAGGAGAAAGAGGAGGAGAAGAGAAGGAGGAGGAGGAAGAGGAGGAAGACATGTCTGAATCAGGGGAAGGGTGTCTAGAGGATCCTAATTGCTCATCAGGGCTCTGGGAAGTAACCTGGTGGAATCCCGAGGCTGGCCTTGCTCAGGCCTTGCATGTACCTTGCTCTCCTCTTTTAGCATTGGTGTTGGCTTCCTCTAGGACTGCCCACCTATCTAGTCATTCTTGGTTTTTAAAGACCCTACTATGTGCTGTTGACCGCTGTAATGGCACAGAGCCTGCCCATAGCCTGACTGGTAGAGTAAAGATATCCCACCAGCCCCCAGGATGGGAGGCAAAGTCAAAATGAGCAGAAAAGGGAGAGAGGAAACAAAAAGGGCTCTATCCTTCTGGAGGGTCAGGAGCAAAAGTGACAAGGCCGAATCCTACATTCAGGAGGACAGGGACCTCAGAGAGCTGCCCTCACTCTGTAGGGCAGATCTTAACACTCCCGTTTTACAGAGGAGGAAACCCAGGGCCCAAGGGTCACATTTCTAGTGGGGGCAAGGTGAAATTCCCAGAGTCTGACCCCAAGATCCGGCACAGAACCACAGGCTGCCTGAAGCCTCCTGCTCTGGGGCTTGTCTAATACTGCATGTGTCCCTTGCGGGATGTGGTTTTCCCTCACCGAGGCTGCTGTCTGGCCTTCCTCACTTTACATTCCATCTCAAGCATTTCCTGTTGTGAATGTTTAATCCTGAGTGTGTTCTAATGGCCGATGGCAGGCACCCTGTCAGCATTCTTACCCCATTCTCTCGAAAACTGTGTTCCCTGTGCAAAACTAACTAACTTCTGCTAATCGACATGTAACATCTTGAGGAATCCGACTATACCTGAGTGTTGGAATATCTAACTATTGCTCTAGGATAAATTCATAAAAAAGTGTTTCCAGCATAAACTCAGGAGCCAGAGGGCCCTATCTGAGCTCTGGTTTCACCCTGCGTTGCATGTGTGACTTTTTATTCAAAGGCTAATTATTTAAAGGCTCCAGGCCTGGCTTCCATTTCTGTAGACAGGAATCATAATAGCTCACACCTCTTGGGACTGAGCCGTGTGTGTTTTTGTGTGTCACTGTGTGTGTGTGTGTGTGTGTGTGCGCGCATACAAGCAGCCTATGTAAATAATTTCTAACATGCCTGCACAGCTGTTAATGTCTTTGTCACTGCCTTTTGGGAAGGTTGAGCTACTGCTGGAAGACCATTAGAGGAAGACACTGAAAAAAAAAGACAATTCATTATTTTTGCTGATTATCTATGGCATGTTTTTCCTTATGTCTGTTTGAAGTGTGTTTCACCACTTACTAATTATTTTACTGGGGGCATTGGGATGTTGTAATGTTATTGACATGTAAATTTATTCATATATGGAAATTATGAAAGCTTCACTTAGAAGTATTTTCCTGGTTTGTTCATTACCCATAAGGCTACTGATGGTGATTTTCACAAACGGAAGCTTTATTCTATTTGTAAAAATTTGCAATAGTAAGACTGGAGAGGTTGCCCAGTTTAGTCAAATATCTGAGAATCTGAGTCCAGTCTCCAGAATCTGTGTTAAGAAAACAGTTAGGTGTGGTGAGACACATTTGTAGTCCTCACATTAGGGAAATGGAGTCAAAAGGATCCTGGAGCATGTTGGCCAGGCAGCCTGAGCTACAAGTTGAAATCCTAGCCAATGAGAGGCTCTGTCTCAACCTCCACCCCTCTCAAAAGATAGAGGACAAGTAAAGAATCCCAGTAGAGGCTGTCCTCCAGTCTACACACACATGAACACACATGTGCACGCACACTTGCACAGCTACAACACATTAACAATACTAACACTTTTAAAGGACTTACAGTGAGTCAGACGATTTGGAGAAGGATCTACTGGCTAGTCTGGCTCTTTCCCTTTAAATTTTTTAAGTTTTAATTTATTGTTATTAATATTGCATATGGTTCTGTGCGCATGGATGTTTGTGTGTGAGTGTATATGTGTGTGTATGTGTGAGTGTGTATGTGTGAGTGTGTGTATGTATGTGTGTGAGTGTGTATGTGTGAGTATGTGTGAATGTGTATGTGTGAGTGTGTGTGAGTATGTATGAGTGTGAGTGTGTATGTGTGAGTGTGTATGTGTGAGTATGTATGTGTGAGTGTGTGTGAGTATGTATGTGTGTGAGTGTGTATGTGTGTGTATGTGTGAGTGTGTGTGTGAGTGTGTATGTGTGAGTGTGTGTGTGTGAGTGTGTATGTGTGAGTGTGTGTGTGAGTGTGTGTATGTGTGAGTGTGTATGTGTGAGTGTGTATGTGTGAGTGTGTGTGTGTGTGAGTGTGTATGTGTGAGTGTTGTGTATGTGTGAGTGTGTATGTGTGAGTGTGTATGTGTGTGTGTGAGTGTGTATGTGTGAGTGTGTGTGTGTGTATGTGTGAGTGTGTATGTGTGAGTGTGTATGTGTGAGTGTGTGTGTGTGAGTGTGTATGTGTGAGTGTGTGTGTATGTGTGAGTGTGTATGTGTGAGGGTGTGTGTGAGTGTGTGTGTGAGTATGTATGTGTGAGTGAGTGTGTGTGTGTGTGTGTGTGTGTGTGTGAATTCATGCCATTGTGTGATTTGGAGTGAGAGGATAACTTTGTGGAGTCACCTCTGTCTATCTTTACATGAGTTCTGGAGAGCAGACTTAGGGTGCCAAGCTTCCACAGCAAACATCTTCATTAGCCGAGCGTCTTCCTGCCCCACTTCCTTTGGATGTACTGGGAATTGAACACAAGGTCCCACGCATGCTAAACTGTGCTCTGTCATTGAGCTGCAGCCCTAGGCTTATTTCCTCTCTCTGTCTCGCTCTCTTGCTCGCTCTCTCTCTCTCGCTCTCTCTCTCTCTCTTCCTTCCCCCTCCCTCCCTCCCTCCCTCCCTGCATCTCTTGCTCGGGTCATGATCAGATGTGTCCACCTTTATTTCTAGTTATTCCATAATATAATCTGTACTCGTAATTTTTAAGCCATCTGGAACTAATCTTAGTGGGGTTGGGATGTGACCTAGCTCTCCATTGTTGCTTTCCCATTGTAGTTAACCATTTATTAAACAGCCTTTGCTCTGGGGATTGTTGTGGAGTCGGCTAGGGTCTGGTTTAAGTCATTCTGTTGTGCTTTATTGTTGATTGTCCATCTGCAAGCTAGTTTACGTGACATTTACTATCTTTGTAACATTCTTGCTTCATTTCAAACATTTCCGGTTATTTTTTTCTGTTAGATAAATTTTATTTTCATTCTCATTTAAAAATCACTCTTGTTTGTTGTTGTTTTCTAAAGCTGAAATTAAGTGCCTGTATTAACTTGTGAAGAGTTGGCACCCGTAAAATAATTAGTTTTTCTACCCACTACACACATGGCATGTTTCCTGATTTGGTTGAGGCTTTTAAACATCTTTCAGTAAACTTTTATAGTTTTTATTGCATAATCCCTGTGTATTTATGATTCAGTTTATACTTAGAAATGTAATGTTTTGTTGTTGGTAGACTTTCTGCTGGGTTTCTGTTACTGGGGAGTACTTTTTATTTTTTGCACTCTTGTATGTAGTGTATGACCCTGCCTTTTCTCTCTGAAGTATATTGTCTGCTCTGCTCATGTTTCAGTTGGTTCTCCTGAATATTCTAGACAGGAAGTCATGTGGCTTGCAAAGGAGGACATACTTTTGTCTCCTCCTCCTATTTGTTTTTTCTGCTGTATTGCATTGGCTGGGACTTCTGCACCTGAGAAACAGTAATAGCCACAGAGGAAACCTTCAGAGGCAGTTCCAAGACCTAGCCAGATATGGCTTCTGCTTCTCTTGAGACCCTGCTTGCTTATTCATGAAGTATTTTGTGATGCTGTCTCTGGGCCAGGCCCTATACTGTATACTTGAGGTCGCAGGGGAGTTATGTAGGATACTTCGAGTCTAGCGTTTCTTGATCCTTTGTTGTTTAGTCTTTGTCTGTCTCATTGTCTTTCTGGGTTTTAGTCACAGAGAGCCCTCAGTTTTCTACTCTCCTTCCTGAGGGGATGGAGCCCAGCATGGTTCCCATCCCCACCATATTCTTAGCACCTAACTTCATGTTTTACCCTCCTTGGTAGTCTACTTGGCTGTAAGGCTTCATGAACTGGTCCAAGCAAAGGCCACCATATGGATTGTTCCTGGTCACCATATGGATTGTTTCTGGTCACCATATGGCTTCCTCTAGGCCACATGGGCATGTTGACTGAAGAATTAGGTCTAATGACCAGACCCTTGTCCTTAACACATAAAGAACTTATAAAATATCATCTGTTGTATTTTTCTCTCACCTTTTATATGCATCTAGCTATGTTTAGCTCACGGCCCACCAGTTGTAAAAGATCAAGGATCACAATGAATGAAGCCCACACAATTATAAACTTACTTAAAACAAATGGTTTGTAATCTTTTTAAAAACTCATTGGTGCAGCTCTCACGTATGAACTTTACAGATGACAACGGGGCGTTGTGATGTCAAAAGGTCAAAGACACCAGAAAGTCTCATCCCTGAGGCCATCCTCTGTCTAAGCAGGAGTACCTTGAGCTGATCCTCCTTGTTCTCTTTAGCCTCAGCTTATTTACAGTCCTTTCAGGAATTTATCTACATTTAGACAAAATTCTCAGCCTTCTCCCTGCCCTCCACTTAGCACTGGTGGGTAGGTCTTCACTGCACTGTGCTGAAATATAAAGAGCTTGCAGCCAGACTTCCTGACACTAAATTCCTCCTGCTCACTGTCTGACCTTGGGTAAGTGACAGCCCCTTGCTCGGACTTTATTTCCTCCTCTACAGAATGGGTTCATGAATGTGGTTCCTTTATAGATCTGGAGGTTAAACGAACTAACATGTATGAAGGGCTTAGAGGAACACTCTTTAAAGGGTAGGCTACTGTGACTGCTCCCTCTTGGAGTCTCTTCCCAAGGGGCCTGACTCCTGTATCTTATTCTTTCCCATGCCATTCCTGGTGCTCGATACCACACCTGGCTTGTAGTGAATGCTCAATAAATGTCCACAGTATTAGTCCATCTTTGGACAGAGATTATATTTAAACATTCTTGCTGAGATTGTATAGGAAAAATCCATCAATTCCTAAGGAGCCTGGCCAGGGCTCCTGGTATCTATCAGTCTTTATACTCTGTGAAATGGCAGAATAGAGTTCACAACGACCTATTCCTGTGAGCTTTGTGTGGCAGCTCCTCTGCTGGCTGCTGACCACGGTGGGCATGGTGGGGTGGGGAGAATCTCTGTCCATTTTTGGCCACAGGAATCCTTGGTAGCTGGGTAGCCTGGTCCAGGCCTTGCACTGTGGACATAAAAGGCATGGAGCAGGGCTTTTTATTTACAGAGTGTGGGAGAGTGTCTCAGGGGGGCCTAATGTCAGGTGCATCTGGATGTGGGGTTCTACAGAAATCCTGCTCCCCTGAGGTGTGGGGCTCAGGTTGATAGAATTAAGATTCTGGAATCTACCAAGAAGGGCTGACCTTCACAGTGGAGCAGCTGACTGGAGTATAGCTGAGAGGTGGTGGGGAGCAAAGAACCTCAGGCTGTAGACAATGGCTTCGATGTCAGCCAACCAGCTTCTTGCCCACTGGGTTAGCCCAGGCTGTGGTGGCTTCTCTAAACCCCAGTCCCTGTCCTTCATTTGCAGTGGATGCAGAGCTTACCTCGCAGTGTATGCATAGTAGGAGAGCAGACAGAGGGGTTCCTTCCAGCCCAGAATGACATGGTTTCTGGTGGAGATGGATCAAGTTAGGGCTTGGGAGGTCTGAGTTCTCACAAAGAAAAGACTTAATGGAAATTAAATAGAGTTGGCCAAGCCACCCTTCCCATGTGTCACAGCCATTATCCCACTGGCCCTTCGCCTAGAAACCCTCGAAGCCAGTCTGCACATGAGTGTGCATGTAAGCTACACGTCCCCTGTTATAAAAACAAAGAAAACAAGGATCAAGAGGAGAAGACCCTTGGCCTGTAGTCCTACTGTGAGCCCATGGCAGGCCCAGGGCTTCCACCAAGGACCTCTGACTCTGAGCTCACTAAGGCAAGGAGGTCAGAAAGCTTAGGCAGAAGGGATAGGGGTGGATTTGAAAGCCCCTAGCAGTCTCCTGGAAGTGAAAGCTTTCTTTTGTCCCTGTGAGATGCAGCCAGTGAGCTCTTTGTCTGTTATGTTGACTCAGATTCTAGGGACCAGGATCCTTGTGACAGAATCCTCTCATATTCCAGGAATGGACAGTACTTGCCTCAAATGGAGACTTGCTACTACTACCATGCTCTCTCTGGTACACTGCCCGCGTCTCACTGGTGGGCTCTCACAGACCTGGTAGTCCTAGTTTAGGGACCCAGTTTCAGTTCTGTATGCCTTATTCGGGGTTCCTGAAAGCTCTTGCTTTTGGACTCAAAAAATTTCCTTGGATGTATTTTGGGGAGGTAGGGTTTCTATACTCTGCCCTCAGTCTAGAATGGGAGTCGAATGCAGTATGCAGTTAGAAATGGCCTCTGCAGTGTGTAATCTATGGGGTTCTGGTGATGAAAGAAGCAAATGTCAGCTTTCTGGAAAATTACAGAGTCTAGGTGCCTTTGGCTGTGTCTCTTAGAACATGCTGATGCCTAGGGAAAGGCAGCAAGCAACCCATTGACAGACTGGTCACTGGCAGTGACTGGAAGCTGGCATCTTGAAGAACACTGTCAGGTTCTAGGATGGTTCTCCTTGCTTGAGAAAGGGCCTGGTGGCAGGAAGTGCAAACCATGTCTGAGGGATGTTTGCATGCAGTCTGATGACAGTGGATGGGGTTGAGAAGGTCGGGAGTGACAGCAGACTGGACGGTCATGAAACAAAAGGACACCTTCTTTGTAGGCTTGGCCGGTGGCAGGAGAGTAGAATTTGAACTGGCTGGGGCGAGATCATAGAAGACTGGGGACACTGGAAGGAATCAAGAGTTATGTAGTCAGAGGGAAGCTATGGATGGTCTTTGAACAAGACAATGACAGAATTGAGGAGGAGGGTTTACGTGAGTAAAAACGGGTCAAGTAGGAAAGAAGACTACGAACGCAGTGTTTGTGGAGATTTGTTCAAGGTGATGTGATGACCGAGGCAGACTTGTTTTTATTTCAGGGACAGAAAGGGGACCCAGGACTCTCACCAGGACAGGCTCACGATGGAGCAAAGGTAGGCTTAGGAACCCCAAAACTCCACCCTCCCCAGGAGCTCTCCTGAGGGAAGAGACTGCACGTGACCCAGAAAGCATGAAGTCCCAACAAGTGGGATTGGTTTGGTATTTTCCTTTAAGGTCTTGGTCTATCCCAAAACAGAGACCATGGCCATTCCCAACACCACCTTTCTAGGCTATGACTGGTGAAACAAACAAACAAACAAACAAACAAACAAACAGACAGACAGATTTGTTCTGTGGACACGCCTTGCCACCTTGGTGAATGCCCTTCCCCCAGTGCTATATAGCTTTCTGTGCTAGGACTTGCTAGGTGATGCTGATATCCGTAAGTTTCTCGGTGTTCAGTGCCCTGGAAACTTCCAACTGACCTTCAAAGCCCTGTGAGTGCTCACAGGAGCAGAGAGACCTGGTGTCTCCAGAGGAGAGAGGTGTAAAGGCCAGGGCCTCAAGATTTCCCAGCTCCCTGAGGCTATGAAGATAAATGGGTTGCTTGTGGAAGAGAAAACACTTAGGCCAAAGGACCTCCCCTGTTCCCAAAGCACCAATCTCCTTGCTGAGCAAGGACCCTGGAGGTCAGGTAGGAAGAGAGGGCTCAAACCCTAGCATCTAGTCATAGGCCTCACATACCATACTCTAGAGTCTAGAGGAGTGCACTCAGGTCTGCTTGGCTTTGTCTGCGTTCTGAGGGTTGGACTCACATCTCTGTATCTCCATCTAGCTGCTAGGTATAGAC
Source organism: Arvicanthis niloticus (assembly GCF_011762505.2). Classification (NCBI taxonomy): domain Eukaryota; kingdom Metazoa; phylum Chordata; class Mammalia; order Rodentia; family Muridae; genus Arvicanthis; species Arvicanthis niloticus. The sequence goes on along the minus strand of NC_047662.1, from coordinate 84,048,503 downwards.
ACACGCGCACAGACACACACACACACACACACACACACACACACACACACACACACACACGGGGGTAAGAGACGGAGGGGGAGGGAGGGAGAGAAAAAGGGAGAGACAGAGACAGAGACAGAGAGAGACTCCTTTTGATCTTGTCACAGGAAGCAACTACTGACCACTCAGTAGACCTGTGCTAAGTGACTCAGTCCCAGGACAGTGAGTGGCCTTGTCTACTCCCTTCAGTCTCAGAACATCCAGGGCAGAGAGACCGAGATTAAAAATACGAAACAATAAACTCCAGATGAATGTATAGTTGCAGAGTGGCCTATGGGCCTTTCCTCTGATCCTCCATGGTAGAAACACCCCTGCTTGGTGACCTCCGACCCCAGTGATGGTGACATTGTTCAGGAGATGAGAAGAGATGATCATAGAACACACTCTCTATATGATGTCTTCTGCTTAAACCACATACATGGAGCTAGTAAGGTCAGGGAGTTGGGAGCTGGATACTGCACCCATCTCCCTGCTCCTACCCTTGCCCAGTGACTGCCATGTCTTCTCTGAGGCCTCTAGGCCTTTGTGAACCTCCATGAGTGGTTGCAACCATTGCAGTGGTGGTCATACTGCCCAGTTGCTTCCCTGAGTCTGTTGTCTGTGTCTTACAGGGCAACATGGGCTTGCCTGGACTCTCCGGAAATCCAGGACCCTTGGGACGGAAGGTAGGACTTGGTTCTGTACTTGGCCTTGGCCATGGGCTTGCCAGCAAGCTTGACCTTCAAGCAGAAGCATCATGGGTCACCTGTGACTCCTGGTTATGGCTGGGTTCCCTGGACACAGAGCCCATGGGCAAGAGATGAGAGGTTCCTGAATCCTGAATGTGCTGGGGTTGGGAGCCCCTTGGTGTGAAGTGAATCCCCTGTGGATAATGAGGTGTGACTAGAAAGTATCTGGCTCACTGTGTCCCCAAGAGGGGCAACCCTCAGGCATGCTTCAGGTAGTTAGAGCACTGTCTGAATTGCCCAGCTGGGTGAGTAGCAGTGTCTCTCCTCATATGCAAATGCAAAGAGGACAGAGACTCTCTTATTAGTCCCTCACTGCCTGGGAATGGCTGTGTCCCACCGTTAACCTCTGAGTCTGAGATGCCTCTCGCTGATGGGCTACAGGATACATTCTGCGGAGGACACACATTCTTCGTGTGTTCTACCTGGTTGTTACATGCTGTCATAGTTGTTATACCTGCCACCCCTTCAGCCATTCTGGGTCTGCTCTTGGTTGGTGGTGATCAGCTTCTGCTGCCCTCCAGGCTGGGGTTTCCAGATGTCTTGGAACATCCCTGGCCAGCATCCTCCTCTCCTTCAACACTAGTTGTGCCTCCCCTTGAAGCCTTCCTAAAATGCTCAGATTTTGGGCCAATGTGGCCACTTGTTCAGGGACACTTGGCCCATCTTTGTTATTTTCAGCCTTGAGTCTTGTCTCACTAACAGGGTATGCACATTGCGTTTATGACTCTGGTTCTTTTTTCCTGACAAAACTTGTAGCTTATACACAGGAGGTATTCTGGACAAGCAAGGAAGACAGTGTAGGCCAGAGGCCAATCACTTTCCAGGAAGATTCCCTCAGTACTGAAGAGCTGTCCAACAGACACATGGGCCCAGGGCTCATTTCTACTCTGGTTCCCAGACGTGGCTCCAGGTGCCTGCCCCCTAGACTAGCCGTCTGGTTTTCAATGGGACAGCCAGAGTATCTAGGATAACCTTAATGTGAGTGTCTCCATAACCCAGGGAATTTGGAAGATCATAGCCATCACTCTCTCCTCCACTACCCTCTGTGGCAAAGCAGTCTGTAACTTAAATGCCAGAGGCTAGCCTGGCCACCAAAAAGCAGAGTTTGCTTTGACAGTGTGTCTGCTGTTCTGCATGTACCTGGCCCATGTTCTAGTACTTTCTAGTGGAGGAGCCATGAGTGGGAAAGGCCCCTTCTTCTGACTCATAAAGCAGCCTGTGGTAGTCTTTGAATGGGGTAGCAAGGCAGCAGAGGTGGTGGAGGAAACACAGGCTTGTGCCACCTCCTGCCCAGGATTCTGGGGCTCCCCGTGCTCAGCAGATAGCCAGGGATGCTGACAGTTTCTTCTCCCCTGAGCAGGGTTGGGTGTCTTCTAAGCTAAGCGAACATCTTCAGTGGGTGGAAAACTGCTTGGCCATGTAGTCTGCACTCCTCTCTGGCCCTGACCCAGGCAAACACTTGTGGGCATTTGTTACAGAGCCTGGGGTCTAAACAGGGTCTAAAACAGGCAGGCTGGTGTCACCATGTACTGTGTAGAGCACAGATGACTCAGGCCCTGGGACCCTCTAATAGAGGTGGTGTCATAGAGGAGAATGAATGGCTTGGTATCCTGTTGGGCTTATCCCTATAATCAGTTCCCCATCTCTGGTGGCTGTGGCAGCCACTTAGTCCTGCTGCTCCAAGGTGACTTTGTTTTCTCTGTGGGAACCCTGAGGAGAAGGAACCCAGGTGAGCAGAGGTGAGGTAGCTATCTGCCACATTAAAGTTTGGTTCATTCACTCCTTCGATGGGAATGTATTAAACTCCACTATGTGCTGGGGCTATGCTGTATGAAAACAGAACCTCACTTACAGAGCTTGCATTCTTGAGGGGCAGGAAAAAAACAATAAAATCTAATATGTGTTGGTGGATAGAAAGAGGCTATTGAGAAAGTGGGCAGGAGAGCATCAGAAGGCATGACTTTTGTCAGTAAGTGCTTGCCGCAAAGCCTGAGAACCTGAGCTCAACTCCTAGAACCACGAAAAAACCCAAACATGTTTGGATGAACTTGTATCCCAGTGCTGGTGAGAAGAAGACAGGAAGTACCTCCAGAACCCATTGTCCAGCAAGCCTGGACTAACCAGCAAGCTCCAGGTCCCTCTTAGATGCCTTGTCTCAAACAACAATACAAGTTGGGTGCAGTGGAACACACTTATAATCCCAGTACCTGAGAAACAGGAACTGGTGGCTCTCTGAATTTGACGCCAGCCTGGTATACATACAGATCTCTATCTAGGTTAGCCAGGGCTGTCTAACAAGATCCTGTCTCTAAAATAAAATAAACAAGGAGAACTTCCCTTGTGGAAGGTTGATCTCTGGTCTCCATATACATGTACACACATACGTGTATATACACATTTGAGCATGTACTCACGCATGCGTATACACACACACACACGCATACATACAAATGGCTGCCTTGTAAAGTAGGCAAAAGCATCCCTGTTTTATAGCTAAGAAGACCAAGACCCAACTAGATCTTATTTATTCTGTCACCTTCTTGTTAGCACCTGGGGACTTATGCTCTGAACCCACAGTTGACCCTGGTGTTGGTGGGGCTGTCAGAGCTTAAGGGTATTTTCTGCAATGGTGGCCCCTGACCCTGCCAAGTGTTGACACCACTGTGGGGTTCTAGGCTAGGCACTAATCAAGGCAACAGAACTTCTGAAAGGTCCCACATGCAGCTGAGACCCAGAGCCACCAACTTAAGAGAGAAATCTTCCTTATGTCTTAAAGCAGAAGGCTGGGGTCTGAACCTGGGTCTTCTCACCCTCAGGCCCTTTTTCTTAACACAAGGCTGACTGAGACAGTTTCTCAACCAAGAGTGGACCCACCCAGTTCACATTCAAAAGAGGCTACTTTATGAGGTTCATTTGAAAAGAATGTGATGGAGTTTCTGCTCTGCCCCCTGTGGCTGTGAGTGTGGGTGAGCCACCTCTGTATGCTGAGCCTTCACTGTACTGATGGTTGGGAAGATTAATGGGATGTAAGTTCCCAACATTCATACAAGGCTGGCACATGACAGGCACCATATGTATTGGCTGGTTGGAAGAATGAATGAATGAATGGTAATGATGGTCCTGGAAGAGAAACAGCTAAAGAATCCTTGCTCATGTGGTATCACTAATCCTCTGGCTGTTTCACAGCTCATGAGATAAGCAGCCCTTCCCACCCTGCATGGGGTCTGAAGGCTCACCTGGCTGCCTTTGGTTGTTGTGGATGTGAAACTGTTCCCTAAGAGAGGAAGGTTCACAGACATACTCTGCTGTCCAGGCTGACCTCAAAACTTACAGTGATCCTTCTGTGTGAGGGTCCCTAGTACTATGATAACAGGCCAACAGCCATGCTTAATCTAAAGAATGTGGGAGAGTTGTAGCAGCTCACATGGAGGAGCTAGATGTTCTGCTCAGTCCTTCAAGCACCGGGCAGTCCCAGCGCCCAGTGTGCAGCTCCACAGCAAAGACTGAGTGGACATGGCTTGGTCCCTTACTTCATCCCCAGTGTCTCTTGCCTCCTGACTCCCTGTATCGCTCTCTGCTGTGCCCCTGGCCTGACTTCTCCACATCCACCATTAATACTATTTGCTTCTCTTCCCAAAGACCCTCTTCCCTGAGTCTTTCCCATTTCTCAGACTCCGTGGCTCATCTTTGAAACCTCCTTGGGATTCCCCACTTTCTGGTTCTTGAGTGACTCACTGATACCCTCGGCACATTTCTCCAACTGGAGCAGCGCTCTGAGGTCAGAATCCTGCATGACCATAGTAGTTTTCCTTACATGAGGCTCAGCACACGCTGGGGACCTACATCTGCCTGGTCCTACCCCCTTCCTCTCACCAGTACCTCTGGCCGACATCACCGATTGATGTGTCTTGCCAAGAGCTGATAATAGGCCTCTGAGTCTTAGCACACTGTGCCAGGCAGACATGACTAATGGAAGGAAGTTGGTACAATGAAACCATTTCTTTTTTTCAACATCACTTCCCCAGGGTCACTGGTCCTTCTGTGCTGCCCAGTTGGCCACTGCCCTTGGAAAGATGAGATAAAGATGGAGGACAAAGATGATGGTCCCTGCCCTTCTGAGAACCAGCTGTCCTTTCAAGTGTAACACCTAACTCCATTAACTCCGTGCTGGGCTCTTGTGGCCCATTCCCACTGGCCTGTCTCCTGTTGCAGCCCATTTCTGCCCCCACCTCTGCCCCTCTGCCCCTCTGCCCCTCTGCCCCTCTGCCCCTCTGCCCCTCTGCCCCTCTGCCCCTCTGCCCCTCTGCCCCTCTGCCCCTCTGCCCCTCTGCCCCTCTGCCCCTCTGCCCCTCTGCCCCTCTGCCCCACTGACCCAATGCCCAACTGACCCACTGACCCACTGATCCACTGACCTTTGCCCCAATGCCTCACTCAGGATACTGTGTAGCCTCCCACAGCTGAGCTTTATGGTTTCAGGCATTCAATTCTTTACCAACACTCTTGTCCATATGCCCTTAGTGTCTCTACTGTCTTCTAAAAGGTAGTGACCCCATTGCTTTTGTTCAATGTTATATCTACTACTGCCTGTTCCCTGGGTTTTGGTCATGGCTGAGGCTCAGCAGATGTTTGTTGAATGAATGAGTGAAGACTACATGAATGAATGAGCTACACGAAAATTCAACCTCACCGCCCTTCCTTCTTCAACTTACCACCAAGTGGGTTTGGATGTCCTGCAAGCTGTCTGACATTTCTAGATAATCATGTCATGATTTCAGAATCCTCTAACGTCAGCGCCCATAAGACATATTGAGAAATCAGTTTGGAAAACTGAGGCCCAGAGAGGCTTAGTCTCATTCAGTTTCTCCCTATTTGCTCCTCTGTGCTGGTGGGGTGTGGGTGGCTGGGGCTGCAGATGAGTTCTGTGGGCTGACCTCCCTCCCCCGTTAATTGCCAGGGCCTTTGGGTACTGAGCAAGATTAGGGAGTGAGGTCCACGTTCCTATTGAAACGAAGCCTGCAGGGAACAACCTATGCCTGGACACACACTGCTTGCTATCCAGACCCCCAGGCAGTGACAGGATCCTCTCCCTCCTTGCCTGAAGTCCAAATAGCACCCCACTGTCTGTGGCAGGGTGAGGTGATGTCTGGTTCCTCCTCGTGCACTGTAAGCAGTGATTAATCTGGCTCCCAAACCAAAATAGAGAGCATGCTGTATTATAAACACGGGGCCTGCGGAGGCCCGCCTGCCAGGCAACCATGGCCCCAGCTCTTCTGTGGCTCCCCTGCCTCCCTCAGCCCACCTGGCACCCTTCACCCCCACACAGGAAATCACTGCCCTGGGGCCACCTTGCGGGATGGGTTGGCCCCTGTAATTGCCAGGGTCAAGAGAAGATAATGGTTTAGAGTCTCATGTCCCCAGCCCTGTGATTTAAACTGTTTGGTAAACACCACTGAAGGGGCTTCCAGGGAGCCCCCTCCGCACCCTACCTCCCACCTTGACTGGGTTCCTCTGTACTCTTCCCAATCGGCTTTAGAAGCACACGATCACAGTCACATTCAAGGCCCTCTAAAGTTCACTGGTTGAGACAGCTCAGCCTATCCCATGGATCTAGAGTCTAGTGAACAGTCTAACCTTGGCCTCAGCTTCCTGACAGCTTGTCTTCTCCTGGGGACCTCAGTTTCTTTGTCAGTCCAGTGAAGCAAGAGGTAACTTCAGTCCCATCCAATGTGGGTACTTCATTATTCTGCTACTGACCTCTGCCCTAGGATGTTGCTATGACCCAATGGCTCTGTCTCAGGGAGATGCATCTTTAAGGGGACCTTTCCTGTCATTCTTCTGGGCTGGCCCCAACCACAGTGATTGATGGTTAACATCTGAAAGATTTGGGCCATAATTCACATGTTCTTCCAAGAAAGCTGTGTGGCTTCAGGATGGTCCTTAACTCTTTGAGCCTCTGTTTCCTCATTGTAAGTGTACCAAGTGGTTCCTACCTCCTAGAAGTGATCCAGGGCGTTAGTGAGCATTCATGCTCAAGGCGCAGGGTTAGACATGGTGGGATTCTGTGATTCACTTCCTTCCAGCTCTTTCCTGAGCACAGATTTGCTTAAACCTCATCTGGGATTTAGCTGAACACATCCCTTGTCTTTGGGGGGAGAACGATGCTTGTGGATCGGTTTTCAGTAGAGTATTGGTGTGCTAGAAGCTCCTGCCGCACACTGCCCCCATTGTTGTTCTTGGTCCCGAGTCTCTGGGCTGTTTACAATGATCCTCTAGGCCAGCAGAGCTTGGCAGAATGAGTTCAGAGAGGTGATTGCCTGGGCTCAGTCTCACAGCCAAGAGCTCATGGCTCACCTTGATGCTTCTGTGGGAGGAAAAGGGGCTCAGCTTGCTCCTCCTTATTTCCTGTCATGCCTTGTCCCTAGAGCTTCCTGACACAGCCTCAAGTCACCAACTCTGACCTCCAGCTGCTTCTCTGCCCACACCCCTTTTCTGTTCTTCTGCAGTTCCATAGGCCCTCTTGTGCTTCTCCGAGCTCACTGAGAGCATTTCTGCCTTGGGGTGTTTGCACTCTCTGCTCCACCTTCCAGAATGCCATATCCAGGCCTGTGTCCACCTCCTCCCATCAGCTATCCCTTGGCTGTTCCTGGAGTCACCACCCCTTCCCAGTCATGCCATCCTCTGTACCCTGACTTTATTTGCTCACGGCAACAAGCCATAGCATAAAATTTGCCATTTCAAACCATTCTTCAGTGCAGGAGCGATGGTGTTCAGCACATTCGAGTTGTTGAGCAACTGATCCCCAGAAACATACTCATCTTACAAAACAGACTCCTGCTGCTCATTTCACCCCACCTCCTGACTCCCACCACCCACGGTTGCCTTTTCTACTTCATTTCTTTCTAGTTCCCTTCTAGGAATGTAAACCCCCAAGGCAAAGGATGTTGCCTGGCTCTTTTTTCCCATGAGGAAAATCCTGCTGGCCCCCACACACTTCATCAGTGTTTGTTGAATGAGCGAATGAATGAAGAAATGAAGGCCACAGTAATAACTGCAGTTGGTGTCTCTAAGGTTGCTGGATTCAGTGCTAGACACCATTTTTGATGCTTCCCATGCAGATCATGCCACCCAGGCATTGTCTCTTAGAGCCCGTTTTATAATTTCTAAGGAAATCAAAGTTCAGAGAGGTAGAGTCATTGTCTCTGGTCACATAGCCAGCCCCAAGGTAAATAGTCCTAGAATCCAGATCAGTCTGTAGTAAGAGCTTAGATCCTTCTGTCCAGCTGCTGGCTGTGGTCTGGGGCCCACCTTGCCTGTATGTGGCCCAGTGGAGGATTTTTCCCAGGACCAGGTCTTGATCTAGAATGAGATGTGTTTCGTGGGTGGTAGACTCTCTTGGCATGAGACGACTCAGAATAAATGCTGGCGAACTTCCCAAGCCCCCTCCCTCAGACGGACTCTTCTGTTTATAATGAAGACTGCAACTTCCTGTGCATCTTGAGGGTCCAGGATGCTGATAGACACCTGAAGAGTCAAGGCTGCCACTGAGCATCTGGGCAGCCTTTTTCTTGGAATAGGAGCAGGGCCAGCAAGGAAAGAGGCCATGTCTGTGGGTAACATGATCATGGTAGATGAGCTGGAGTGGAGTCATCAGCCATCGTGTGTGTTTCGCTTTGACCTTGTCCCTGTTCCTCATGTCACACACCCTTTGCTCCTGTTTCTGACCGCCTCCAACTCTCTGGATTTCCAAGGCAGTGCTGGATATGGACCACTGGGTCATAGTCTTTCACCCCACCCCCATCCTCTGTTCTAACAAAAGATGACTCCAGAGGATTCAGTGAACCCCATACAACCTGCATCCATGCAGATAGTGTGTGTGCCATATCTCCCATAAAGCCTATTTCCTGATGACAGTTCTTCACCCCACAGGGACACAAGGGCCATCCTGGAGCAGCAGGGCACCCTGGAGAACAGGTGAGGCCTGTCTGCCTTGCCCTGCACTGTCTGATATTCCTTCTTCCAGTCCCTGCTTGGCACCAGCCTCCTCCCTGGACTGAGATTCCCTGGAGCCCCAGAACAAGGCCTTAGGACTTCCCCCGCCCATCACCCCCACCCTTACCCAGTCAGCCACACTGTCCTAGAAGAGCTAGTGTCTGTACTGCCGAGCCCAGCCCAGGGCTGGCAGAAGCCCCTGGACTCTGGTTAGAGCCATGAATAGCTGGCCTGTCCCCGGCAATGTTAGGCGATATTATCCCTTCCATTCGCCTTGGGGTTTGCAGAATTCTGGCCTCCTGGCCCAACTCAAACAGCAGCCCTGCCAGGGGACAGCCAGCCAACCCTCGTCTGTGCTTTTTTTATTTTGAGCCTGGAGCAGAAAGATTTGTCCCCAGAGCTGGTCTGACTAGTTTCTAGAGAGGTGGGCTTGGAGCTTGCTGCTTGTTTTCTTCCCGCTTTGCCTCACGTTCTTGCCCCTCTCCTTGTCCATTGTAGGTGCCCTTCCCATCCCTGGGACCCTGACTAAGCTAGGAAGGGCCTCACCTTTCCTAACATTTCTCTTGTTCCTTCACAGGGGCAGCCAGGACCTGAGGGCAGTCCAGGGGCCAAAGGTTACCCTGGCAGGCAGGTGCAGTATATGCTCTGGAAGCTGTGGCCATGGTGGTGGCCACAGTGCCCCAAGGAGAGGGAGGCTATGGGCTGGGGCCAATAAACTGCCCCTGGGGATAAGCCCATCCTAGTCTGGCCAGGAAGCTGCAGGCTAGGAGGGTCTATAGAAGAACTAGAGCTTAGAGAGGGGTTCCCAAGACTCCTCTCCAGTCTCCCCCTGAGCCACCTCTGGTCCAACCCATACTATGAATGCTTCTAAGAATAGGTGAAGCCCAAGACAAGACTGGCCCTGGGACATTGGCAGCAGGGAGGCCATCTCCATATGTCCTTGCCCCCCATATTTCTGTTTCAGGGGTTCCCTGGACCTGTAGGAGACCCTGGCCCCAAAGGCAGCAGGGTAAGTGCTTTTTGGCTAGTCCCACACAGGTGGAGTGTGAGTTAGACATCACTGGATTCTCTATGGGTTGATGGGAGATCAAGGCTGTTAGGGGAAATGGGGCTAGGGATTGGCAACCTCTGAACTCCATATGCCTAGAACTGCCAAGGAGGCACTCCACATGGGATCTCCCAGAAGGGAGGCAGAGAAGGTTCTTGGTATGTTGGATAGGGAAATGGAGGTAGAAAGACAATGGTCACGAGTTTCGGTGGTCATGGGTAGCTCTGTTCATGATGCACGCCAAGATGCTGTGGAGACAGGACTCGGGGGTCCTGAAGTGGGGCCTCCTGTCTCTCAAGAAATGCTCAGCAAGTGGATTACATGGCTGTCAGTTGGGGCAGGTCTTCAGTGACATGTCCTCTTCTGAGCCAAAGATATTTATAGCGTGGTAGGTCAGAGGGCCAATATGGACCCATTATTGGCCTTAATCTCTGTAGCAGTCTAACAATTGTGGGGATGGGCACAACATAAGAAGGCGAGGTCTCTTGGACATATTACATGGCATGCAGAGTCAGGGCAACTCTTGTCCTGAGATTCTGGGTTTCTCTCCTGTGGGTCCCATGACTAGTGGCCTCAGAGGGAATATCTAGACACTGGAGAAAGTATCCAGAGCCCAGGGCAACCACCTTCCTGTTCCTGTGTGAAGGAGCACTACCCACAACAGCCTTGGAGTCTGCATGTCTGCCTTAGAGACCCCTGTGACTGACTCTGTCAGGGATCCCAGATGGTCACTAGGCTTCTCCAAGGACAGTCATCTGTGAACACAAGCCATGAGCTCTATACAGAAGAGGCAGGGCATAGTGGTTAAGATGGTGGTTGTTGATCAAGCTGGTTGCTGAGGTATTTGAGGAAGGAAAGCTGGTACCAGTCTCCCTCAACTGTGTGTTCATGACACACTGGTTTGGGGTGTGGGCCTAAGAACTACAGAGCTTGAATTCAGGGACCAGTTCTATTATACTATAGCCGTGTGGCTATGGGGAGATCACCTTACCTCTCTGGGCCTAGATGTTCTCAGCTGTATAGAATTTTAATGATCTCTACCAGGAGCACTGTGATGTAATTGTGTCCAGTCTATAGCCTGTGGGCTGCAGTTGTCCTAAGACAAGATTCAGCCCAACTCAACAAGAAATAATAAACTCAAAACATTCTATAAGACTTTTTTTTGCAATTTACTCCTCCCCCTCTTTGTAACTTGATTGTGAGGTTTTCAAGTATGAACTTTATAGATGACAACTTTCTCACAATGTCAAAGTTAGGATTTGTCCATGCGCTCAGTGTGTGAGAAGCATCCAGTGGTACCTGGCAGGAAGTTTGAACTTGGCAAGAAGTTGCTTTTGCTGTAGTTATCATTACAGTGTAGCACAGCTTCTAACAGTACAAGCCCTGTGCGGGATCCTGGTCCTTGAGAATAGGTCCTTATCAGAGGACAGGGAGGTAAAGAGAGAAACCCTGTTTACCAGGATGCTGAGGGATGCTGGGGAGGTGAGCTTGCTCTGACCTGCCTGTTTGGTACTAGAAAGGAGAGCACTTGAGATGGGCTATGCATGTCATGGTCCTAACACCATGAGATAGTCAAGGTATGCCTGATTGGGGGCTCAGGGGGAGCTCAGGCTTGGGGGCTGGAAATCAGGTACATTCATTCTGGGCCACGGACATAAAATGGTGTCATGCCTTGGTTCTTAAGTCCACTGGGCCCAGGTAACCTTTGAACTGAACGTAAGTCAGCCAAATACAAATTGTTACTACCTCTAGTCTCTGGGGTTCTTGCCAGGAGCACCCATGTGCCTGGCACAGTGTCAGCTCTCTGGGGTGTCCATGCTGACTGACAGTATTTGGCAACCAGGGTGGATGCAAGCCCCCAGATCCAGGACTTTAGAGCTCTAAGAGGAATCACTATAAGGACCATCCACAAGGCTGGCAGATCTTACAGCCCTGCAGCATCTAACCTGGGTACTAGCTTCTTTCCACAGGTCACAAGCTGGGTGCCGGGCCTCTGCCATCCTGTGCTGCCCTCCCTGGTGTGAGCGTATGTGCCTTTGGACTACATCGTGGACGCAGCACCATGCAGTCCACGGGCATATACACTTGCCTCAAGGTCAATGTCATCGAGGACTCCTGAAGCCACCACCACAGAGGACCGGGCCTTGGGATGGCAGCAGGGAGGCTGGGCTAACTGCACCCCATGCTTAACCTCTCTGATCCCCACCTGCTCTTTTCTAGGGCTACATTGGGCTTCCAGGGCTCTTTGGCCTGCCAGGGTCGGATGGAGAGAGGGTAAGTGCATTTGTCTGTGTACCCTCACCCTCTACTTCTGCGGTAGCGGATTGCCCACTGGCGATATCCATGCAGGGAGCACCTAGGCAGGGCAAGGCCCAGGAAACAGCATGCGTGTACCTCACTGTTACAGCACTGGTGGTCGGGGACACAGCAGAGGGGCCCCAGTCTTAGTGTTCTAGGTACTTAGAGCAGTGAGGCCTGAGAAGGGATTCAGCAGAGGAACTTCTCACCAGTGACAGACATTTGTATGTTCTGCAGAGATGGCCAGTTTGCTGTTTTGTAAATAAAGTTTTATTGACCATAGCTATGCTTATAGATGACCACTGTTTATGGCTTTTTCCTGCCACAGTGACAGGGCTGAGTAGCTGTGACAGAGGCCACCCACAGAGCCCCAAGTAGTGTCTCCTCCCTTTGGCACAGGCGTCCACTCATCACTGGCACTGGCGCCTGGCTGCTTTATAAAGTGTCTTGTAGAAGGGTGGGGACAGAGCCAGGTGTCAGATGCCAGGCCAGGGATCCCAGGCAGGAGCATGGTAGCTGACTTTGGTGGCAGCAGGGACAGGGGACACCAGGGATGCCTGACTCTGTCCTTGGCCCTGGGGATATGTATAGACAGACTTCAGGATTTCCCAAGATACTCTGCCCTCCAGACCAAGTGATCAAGTCAGGGAAGAGCTGCCCACAGGCCTTTAGGGCTGGCGACTTTAATACATGCTACTTTCTCCCCTGAGCCTGTACTTGGAAGTTCAGTTGTAACCCCTTCATTAAGCTAAATACAGAGCATTATAGGGAAGCAGAAGATACACTTAGTGAGCACCTGCTGAGTGCTAGGAGTGCTGGCGGCTTTCTTTAGCACTCTCCCAGTAGGTGTTTAACACATCCATGCAATGAACTCGCAGCTGGCACCATGTTCTGGGCAAGCATCCCAGACTACCTGGGACTTCATTCTGGGTGTGGTTGGGTGCCCCTTGGAGTTTGTTGATGATCTTTCTCCTCTTTCCCCTACAGGGTCTCCCTGGTGTTCCTGGCAAGAGGGGCGAGATGGGTAGGCCGGTAAAGATTTTCCGTGTCTATTACGCAGACTCTACGGGTAGCCCCACCTCCCACTGGCCGGACTGCACTGGTGGTCCCTGAGACCTGGCACTGTCTGCCTCTCAGCTCTGTTTCTCTGCTCTGGGTGTAGGGTGGAGTAACCAGGTGCAAGCTCTGGCCAGAGATGCTCCCTGGGGGTCTTGCTGCTCCAGGTGGCTCCTCTGTCTTTATGTGCTTCAGCGGCTTACGGGTAAAGCTTTATATGTGGGATTTCTGTCTGGATGTTTGTGTCAGCGGCCAGCAGGCACTAGGGGACCTAAGTCCTCACATGGACAGCACATAGTCCCCACAGTGTCAGGTCTCCCACTCTGTCTTCATTTATGTGTACATAAGGTTAGATGACCAGGGAGTGTGGTAGGCCACAAGAGTAGTCCCAGAAATGGTTCAGAATTGACCTCCACCCAAATCCACTAGCTCTCTATAGGCCTCTCTGTTGCCATAAGGGATTAGTTTTCCTCTTCTTCAGCCATCTATAGGGCATAAAGAGAAAGACAAGGTCTAGAGAAGTTAAGTAATGTAGCCAAGACATTGCAGCCTCTGAACAGTTGGAGCAGGGGACATCCAGGACTAACTCTTGGGAATACCAAATGGTACCAGTATCATAAAAGTAGGTTTCCTAGACTCTGTTAGGAAAGCCATTGATTCCAGAAGGGGAAACTGAGGCTCCAAGAGATAGACCTTAGAGTGAGGCTTTGTGACTGTCACCAAGACAACTTTCTTCAGGGCCAGTTGGTAGATTAGCTTTCCGCTGCCACCCTGCAGGTTGCTGTCCAGCCTGAGAATCCTGGTCATGTAATCAAACCTACCATTGACTAGAGAATGCAAGCCACTTGACCAGGGTCACATAGCAACTTGGTAGCAAGGTCAGGATCTGAACCTAAGACCCTTGATAGCACAGGGCATTTCCCACAGGGTCTCTCTTCTCCCCATCAACTCCTTTGTCCTCCAGCAGAATCTGCAGCTCTCACCCCTGCCTCACCTCTCATGCTAGAAAGAGAGTGTGTAATTTTGGAAGAAGGTTCAAATCTAAAATATTGGCAGTTGGCTAGGGCTGGCAGGACTTCTGGCCCGGCTGGTCCAGGGTGATGCACAGCAGATGGCTGAGCCACATCCTAGCTGGAATCTCTCATTGATTCTAAAAAGAGGCTACGGTTAGTCTTCTTGTCTAGCATTCTCTCTCTCTCTCTCTCTCTCTCTCTCTCTCTCTCTCTCTCTCTCTCTCTGTCTGTCTGTCTCTCTCTGTCTCTGTCTGTCTCTGTCTCTCTGTCTCTCTCTCTTTCTCTCTCTCTCTTCCCCCCCTCTCTCTTTCTTTCTCACTCCCTTTCTCATTCCCTCCCCTCTCCTCTGGATCTGTTATTAGTACACTGGGGATTTCTATCCCCTCTGTGCTGCTTATGGCCTGGACCTCCCTGCTGTGGCTGGGCCTGCATAGAGTCAGGAAGGCAGTCCCAGCACTAGATCGGTTGACCCAGGCTTGGCTCTGTCTCTCACTACATGACTCAGAGATGCTGAAAGCTTGCCTGAGGACACACAGCTATCTGGTTCAGGACAGAAATTCCTGCTCTGAGCTTTTCCCAGTCATCAGGTAGGGAAGGAAAAAGTATATATTCCCACATGGGAAAACTGAGGCCAGAACAGATGAAGGGGAGGGAGGGTCTGGTTTTTCATTTAGATGTGAGCCTCAGGTGTTGGTGGCCTGTGAGTCTCTGTGAGACTTCTGCCTGCCTGTCTCCATCTCTCTCTCCCTTGATAGCATAACTGGAGTGATTTTCTAGTTTCATAAACAGGACAGAGTCAGACATGATCCGCATCATAAAACAAGGGATCTGGGAACCTCAGGAGACTTCCCTATCACATATTTTAAGTACAGTAGAAAGCATGCAAGCTAGACCTGTGGAGGAACTTCCAGAAATTAAATATTTAGCTATTATACCTCTTTAAGTTCGGTAGCTCCTCCTAGAGGCTGCTGAGTAGCCCTGTGGTGAGTACCACTCCTGACTAGTGGTGCCCAGTTGTCAATGATGCTTACCTTAGTCTTGCCTGGGACATGAAGGGGTGGCTGGTTTGCAGGATAGGAGACAGAGCCTGGAAGCTCAGTGAGTCATCTGTTGAATGCTTAGGCTGCCCTGGTCCTGCATCCACCCTCTGTAGAAGAGGAGCAGACTCTGGAGGCAGGGGCTTGGCTGAAATGCCTTTAGATGTCTGGGCCTTGGCATGTTGCTGTCCACACCTCTGGCCCTGTGAACTGTTGCCATCCAGAGTGAGGGCGGAGCCTTGCCCTCATCTATTTTCTTCTGCGGGGCCTGGTTCTGCTCACAGTATAAGGCGAGGCGTTCAGTCCCAGAGGGGCCCAACCTGGGGAAGCACAGAAGCCACGTAGCAGGCCCGGCAGTGAGCCGAGTTCATTCCTTGGGCCATGGGCCAGGCTGCTGCAGTCAGGGGTTGGGGCAACGGAAGAAGGAAGTGCCTGCTGCCATAGGGTAATGTGCAGTCATCACGCATACATCAGGCGCAGCCAGTAGGCACTGGATGAAGGCCCTGTGTAGCTGCTGGATGTGGCTGTCTGCTAGGGAGTGGAGTGGTAGAAGATTTGAATCTCAGTTTCCTATTGGTGCAGCAAACTGCTGTCCACCTAAGCTATGGGCTTCCTCCACCTCAGACCACCTTTAATTGTCCCAGCATCTTTAAAGCTCCAGTGTTTCCAAACGGTCCAAATAGACTCCTAGAGGTAGCCCATCAGCAGAAGCAAAGCTGGAGATAGAGGAGGAGAGATGGTCCCCAAAGCCATCATCTATGTCCAGGCAGAACCAGATTTAATATGCATTAGTCTGGAGCTGCGATGGCCCTTTGAGATGCTTAACTTCTAATTCTGTTTATGCTTGATGTCACCACATAAATACCAGGAGAACAGCTCCGGGCGGGGTCAGACTGCCTGGATTCAAATCCCAACCATGCGATCCCATAGCTGTGTGGCTTTGGATGGGTTTTTTAACATCTCTGGATCTCTTGATATCTAAAATAGGGTCAGCACAGAGTCCCTTTCATGAGTCGGCTGCTGTTGGTTGTTACTACTGTTGGCTGTGTCTACTGTCACTCAGAGGCTGGCCCAGTCTACTGTGAACTGTAACAGGGCCTCACTGGGGTTTGAACTTAACCTTCAGAAGGCTATGTCTTGAGACTCTCCCTGGTCTTAATAGTCTCTGAAGTAAAGCAGACATAACTCAGGTTCCTAGAGCCTTCTGGGTAGCCTGGTAGCCTGGCTTCTGGGTCTGAGGGGAGTGGTGGGCCAGCTTGGAGCCGCCCTGTGTGCTGCTACCTAGAAACTGCAGGCCTTGTGCCTAGAATACACCAATATGTCCTCTTCCTCCCCAGTCTTGTCTACAGGTCAGGTCAGGCTAGCATATATTTTGGGATCAGCCCTCAATCAGCACAGTGAAAGTCTACCCATCACACTGCTGCCTAGAGAAGACAGGGTGGACCTGGTCTCCTCTAGACCCTGAACCTAGAGAATAGAGCCAGCAATCCCCAGGCCTTGCCAGTGGGACCATATGGAGCCAGCCAGTGCTCTGCTACACTTTGTCCTCATTCCATGAGCGACAGCCTTTGTACCCTGTCCCCCAGCCTCCATAATCATCACTAAGAGAAAGTCCGTGCCTTCAAAAGATGTCCCAGATCACAGCCCATTTGACAGATGGTTCCTGTCCCAAGAGGTGGCACCAGTCAACGTCATGACAGAGGGTCTGATTTGGGAAAAGGCTAGTGTCAGTTAGCTGAGATTCCTAGGATACTGGAAAAAGAAGCTCCTGTGGGTTGATGCACTCCATAAAGACAGGACCGTACATAGCAGCACCCAGTCACCCCATGTGCCACTCTCAGTCCTCAGGCCAGACTGGCCCCATTTGAAACTCACAGGAGTGGGACTGGGCAGAAGCAGAACCCAAGCTCACCTGAGCCAGACTGGTTTTATGGCCTTAGTCCAGTGGTGTCCTGCCTGAGCCTCAATGTTCCCCATCAGTTAAATAGGATGAGTCGCCTTTCTCCAGGGGTGAATGTCAGACACATGTGCAGCCTTGCATGCAAAACAGCAACCTGGTCCCAGACCCATCAAATGTCTGCATTTTCTGGGGTCTGCATGAGCCCATGCTTCCTGGGGAGTGTCCCTGTGCTGTGCCAGTTCATGAAGTGGACCTGAATGCTCACATGCATACATACCCAGAAACACAGAATCAGAGTCTGCTCAGTGGTACAGACTATGTGACTGTTTCCTAGGGCCTCCTTCCTTCCTTCCTCCCTTCCTTCTTTCCTTCCTTTCGTCCTTTCCTTCCTTCTTTCTTGTTCTTGCTGGATATCCTCTGGATATCCAGAAAGTATTAGCAACCTGAGACCTGAGACTCCTCCCAGGCAGTTATCACAGTCTGGCCACCTTTGCACTCATTCTTTCTGTCAGACAAATGTGAGCTATGCTTGTCATTCATCTTGAGAAAGCCACAGTTGGAACTGGAACTGGAAGTGGGGGAAGGGGTTTACAGGCTCTAGCTAAATCCCTCCCTTTCCTTTGAAGTAGGAATGGGTTCCCCACCCCCATCCCCCAAGCCTCCCCACAGCTGATGTTTTTCCAGCTGCCTGGCTCCCTGAGGACTGTGGAGCTTCTTAGTCAGGTCACAGAAAGGCTGAAGGGCCAGACCTGCCCAGGCTGGTGGCCTCTCTGTGGCCACAGTGCTGTTCCTCCATAGCAGTGTGACTTTGGGTGACCGTGCCACTTTCCCCATCACAGCCTCAGGTTGTAACATAGGAACGATAATTCCACAGTGTGGCATCTCAGGTGCACAGGCACAACCACAGAGGCTTCTTTTGACCCGTGGGGAAACTGAGGCCAATAGGCTCTGAGAAAGGTGCACTACAAACTTCAGCAATATGCAATGGCCTAGGTCTGGGCCTCACTTCCCGCCCCGGCCTGTTTCATTTCCACTACACCAGGAGTCCCTGTGCGGTTCCAGACCTGGGGGTGATGCCTGTCCCATCTCTCAGATCGGCTGTAGTGTGTCCCTTGGTTTCATGTGTGCCAGTGTTTGTAGGTAGCAGGAAGGACTTCAGAACCCCAGACTGAGGAGTGAGCCTGCTCAGACATTGTCCTTGTACCCTGCTGGGGGTGTGGCTCAGAGCCAAACTATGACCTGGGGCACTAACGTCCATATTTCTTCCCTCTCATTCCCTCAGGGCTTCCCTGGAGACTTTGGGGAAAGAGGCCCCCCTGGACTCGATGGGAACCCTGTAAGTACCCCCAGTGCTTGTCGGAGTACAGCAGACTGCAAGAGCCTGAGTTTGGGGGTCTAACAGAACTGAGCTGTCCCGTGCCCTATGACCTACTAGCTGAGTGCCCTTGAAAAGAAAGAATGGAAATACTTCTCCGAACCCCTTTCTTTTGTGGGTACTCTGTGGCCTCCTGGAGAGTCTCCACCTGCTGAACTGCAGGATATCCCCCCACCCCAGTCTCTGGGGCTTCTGTCTGATGGAGAGACTGCCGCTGCCACTCATAGTAGGCATCAGAACCATTTATAGGTGGTTTGCCTTGGTACAGGCAGTTGCCACAAGTTTTGTTGGCTGCAGAGCCAAGCTTACAGGTCTTGAAGTTTACAGCTTGTAAACACACAGATGCCTGGCTTGCCTACAAGGAGATGAATTGGCCTCCCCTGCGGTGTCCATTTGTCTTTCCCTTATTGTCCTAGCTCCAGACCCTGTATAGGAGATCTCAGTCTGGGGTGCAGGTCATGGCCAGTGTTCTCAGGAACACCTGCTTTGGTCCTTGTCTTTCCCCGAGGCTCTCTGCCTGAGCAGCCAGTCCCAACTGTGCCCACTGGCCTTCCAGCCGCACGGAATATTTGTTGGTCCATTTCAACTCCATAAATACTTCTGAGTCTGACCTAGCCAGATACTATGGGGACAAAGCTGTGGCCTCAAAGCCAGGAACATGGAGTTTGTGAGCCTTGGGAAACCAGTTTGCTCCTGAGCACCCTAGTTTCCCTTTTGAAGTGCAGGTCAGAATGCATGCTTTAGAGGATGGGAGGTCTTAGCCATTGCAGGTGGGCAGTGGACAATTGTCATCAATGCTACACATCTCTAAGGTGCCAAGCATCCTGGTCTCACTGCTACCTCCTCAGTCCATTGCACTTGGCTAGGGAGAGCTGTGGGGAACAGAGAAGCTCAGCAGAGTAGGAACAACCCATGGGGAAGAACTGGGATGAAGAGAGAAGGGTGGAGTCTCCACGTGGAGCAAGATGCATTCAAGGGTTTCCAGGGGAGCTAGGGCCTTCCCACAGAATCAGTTCTTAATAGGTTAAGATCCTAGGCAAAGGATATGACCCTTCTGGAAGTTTTCTTCGGTTGGGAGAGACATCTTTCTCCTTAGGGTCTGGAGGAATAGAACGATTCTCTGGCCTTGACATCAGCTCTGCCATGGAATTGCTGAGGGACCTTGGCAAGTCATTTCCCTTCCAGTAGCCCCGAAGTTGTATCAAAAAGAACAGCCCTGAGGGGAGGTTGGCACATCTCACCACTTATCAGTTACCAGAACCACAGTTTTATTCGTGACTTTCCAGTTTGAGCTTGAACCAGACTCCATGTTTCCCCCACCCCTGGTGTGGGCGTTAGATGGTCCATTTATAAAGCTTTGGGGGACTGGAGTTGGAGGGTTAGTCCCACTTTGCCCCATCCTCCGGACCCAGGCAAGAGCTCCTCTATTCCTTGGAAGTCCCAGGAATAGAGGACCTGAAGGGCCTGAGTGGCAACAGGGCTTCCATGTGATGTCCTCATTGCTTGTCTGACCTTGAGCAGACCACTCACCTCTGAAATTGCACCTAGAGAGAAACACACCTCCACCTGCTTATGACCTGGGTCCAGTCCCACCCGTGTCTGCCCTCCGTGCCTAGAGTCTGGGAGGGGCTAGGCTTGGATGTTACAAATGGAATCGATGGTAGAGGGGAGTGTTCTACACACCCTACAGCAAGCATGTAAGAGCACTTAAGGGACTGTGCTCAGGAAGAGGGGAAGTCTGCTTCCACCCAGCACTGGCATGTGATATGGTGTAGAGGGAGACGGGGCAGTAACCACCTTGATTTCTGTGTTTCCAGGGAGAAATTGGCCTGCCAGGGCCACCAGGAGTTCTCGGGCTCATTGTAAGTACACGAGTGCCTAGGTCCAAGTTGGGCAGAGGTGGGGTAGTCAGGGTGTGAGGAGCAGGCAACGGGCCTTGTAGGGGAGTCAAAAGGACCTCTTCCATAAGCCCCAGAGGGATGAGGAGGAGAAGGAAGAAGGAGAGGAGGAGTAAAGCCAAAACCTGCTGTGGCTGCAGGTAACTTTCCTTCTTTCCTGGAGCTTGCTTCCTCATTGATTTGATGAAGATGAGTCTTGGAGCACAGGACTGCCAACCATTCTAGGCTTATTGCCTGTCCCTTGATTTGCAGGCCCATAGATCAATGTGATAGCAAGCTATTCAACCAGTAAAGGGCTCAGGCCCAGAGGGAGACTGCAGCTAGCAGCAGAGCAGAGACTCTAGGCCTTCCTCTCCATTTTCTTTAAAGCACTGACTCTGGAGCAGCAGTACAAGTTCAAGTTCTGCCTCTGTCACATCCTGGTCATGTGACCTGGGTCATGTCACTTAGGTTCTCAATGCTTTAGTTTCGTCATCTATGAAATGGAGGTGGTGGGGGGGGGGAGAGTCCTCTTGGATTCCTGGTTGTGAGGATGAAAGTGGGTGGTCACAGCGTGGCCTGCTCCAGCACTCTGTAAATGCTGTCAGAGGACCGTACTGTGATTAGCATGACTGTTACCTGCTGAGAGGCCCAGGCCCAAGAGACTGGGGAGCTGGAGGGGACAGAGCTTCTGATTGTTCCGGGCTGGAAAAGCCTTGGCAGGTGGCTCTGTCACTCAGTGTAAGGACTAGTTGCTGGACCTCCAGAGTATCTGCTCCCCTAGAATGTGATCCTCTTCTCTAGCCCTGTGAAACTTGTGGTGTGGTGGTAGCGGGTGTAAGATGGCTCCCCAGACAGGAGGGCTGCCTTTGCTCTTCCAGCAACTGTGCTGAGAAGTTCTCTTCAGATGGAGGATGAAGATAGGGATAAGAGGAGAATGATGGACCCCATTCCCTAGAGTAGTCTATCCTTGGAAGAGGGCCTAGGGTCCCCCAGGTTGTCCCTTCTGCTCAGGCAGGTGGGAACAGAGCCTGGTTAGAGGACATGGGTCAGGTCAACCTCTTGTCCCTGATCCTCAATTCTAGCCTCACCCCTATGAACCTCAGGAACCCTCTGTCACATAGGATCATTGTCCTCATTTGTTCTGAGACCACAGATGCACAAAGTCCAGTCTAGGTCCTGGATCCCTACCTCCTGGGTTCAAGTCCTCCTTCACCCATTCATGTAATCCCAGTCCTGGATACCTTTCTTACCCTCCTCTCCTTCCGTTTCTTCACCTATATAACGGGCATCATCCTAGTACTTGCTTTGGGAGATTGATGTGATAACGTAAGTAGCTTACCACTTAAGCAGTCTTTAGAACATCGAAAAGCTTCAAGAAGTATTAATCATAATAATAGCTATTTTTATCTTTCTGTTACACGTCTGGTAGCATTGCGCATCGGAATTTAGTAGTACGGAGAGGGTGTTGCGGTTGACTAGTGATGTCTGCCTTGGCTGGGGATGCTATAGTTAGCTAGTAATATCTTCCTTGGCTGAAGATGCTACAGTTGACAATGATGTCTGTCTTGGCTAGGGATGGGAAAGTATTAACTCAGACACTCATCTCTTGTGTTCATTCAACAGAAATTTGCTGACTACTTACTTTGGCAACATGTGCCATGAGACTCTGAGAACATGCTGGAAGTCTTAGTATTTATTTCTTCTAAAGCTCTGAAGGGATCCCTCAAGTGTATGTTCATTAAGCTCCGATGAGAACCCCTCGGGTTTTGGAAACTCCCTTCTTCCCTGGTCCATCTAAGCAGAGCCCACACTTTCCAGAGTTTTCCTGTCTTGAGCCCAGGTTACCCTGACTCTCCCGGGGAGAGGCTGTGCCTGGGATCAAATATCCATTGCCTTCTCTCTCCAGACTCCTTCAGTGTGAGCAATATTGGTCCCAAACTTTTCTGAGGGGATATTCACACATCCTGATAGTCATCTTTGGCGCGTGTTCCCATTTGGCATTGTCCCAGCATCCTCTAGGTTGGGATCCAACCCAGAGGAGAATGAATTCTGTTTGGATGAATGAACAGATTCTATGGACCCAGACTATACTGCCTCTGTCCCTGGTCCTCCCCCAGACTATACTGCCTCTGTCTCTGTTCCTCCTGGTATTTGGCAGGTTCCTTCCAGCCTCAGGACTATCCAGACAAAACGCTGTTCTCTCAGGTGGCTTTGGATGCCAGATGTGATATTTAGGACACCTTTGTGCTAGAGTATCATCCTATTTACCTGACATTCAAGTGCAACTGGTCCCTCTCTTTCTGTTCTGACCTGATGCTGTGGCTCATAGTCTCTTTAGAAGGTAGAAAAACAGACCCCCAGGTCAAAGTTACATACAAAGCAGGAGAGAGTGGGGGCTTGATTGGAGGCCATAACCCCCAGCTTCCATTCTGGGACCCTTTTCCTGCCTTCTTCTGGGCCAACCTCTGGGTGTGCCTGCAGTTCAGTCTTATGCCTACATGGTTTCCAAAGAGCCTCTCTTTCCTCCAGCCTCCTTGCCCTGTGTCCTCCTATGGCCACTGTCAGCCTCTCCTGCCTTATTTCCAGATTCTCTTCTCTGCCAGAATGAGATATCTCTCGCCCGGGCACCTTTAGGTGGGGGTCACTGGGCTGGACCTGAGCCCACCAAGCTCAGATTGAGTGCTCTTTCTGGTCCTGGAACTCTAAGTGTAAAATTCTGAGCCAGGAACTTTCTGGAGAGTGGAAAGGAAAGGGACCTTGTTCTGAGGTATCCAGGAGGAAGCAGGACTGAGTCGCCTGTGGTTTTGTAGAGTGTATGGATGCTCAGATGATGAGGGGGGGAGGGTGTCTGTGTTTTGATGATCATTTTGTTATGGAAACCAATATATACAAACCCTCTGTGGAGTCAGCTGAAGCCACTGTCTTGCAGTCTGCCATCTGCCTCTGTCCCAGTTTCCCAGGTGCCCAGCCAGGAAAGATGACAGAAGACTAGGCTACCTCTCACTAAGCACCTGTCTACTTGTATGCTTGTGGGATGTCTGCTGTGAGGGCGCTCTGGAAGACATGCTGTGCCCTGGCTTGCCCTGTTCTATGCCCCCTACGTCCTGTCCTAAGTTCTCCCTCTCCTCTTGATGTCATCAGAGCTCATGGCTGGCGTGCAGGGAGACTGCTCACTTCAGAATCTGCTCCGCAGAAATCGCTCTTGGCTCTTCTGTTCAGAGAGACATGGGTACTTTAGCTTCTGCATTGAATGAGAACAAAAGATCTTGTGATCCAGTCCTAAATGCTGCTGTTATGGATGGATCAGGGGCTATCCTCTGTGTGGAGAGTCAATTAGGAACCTGGTCAACTGGTGTTAGTTAACCAGGTATTGTATTTCTGATGCTGATCAGACTTGAATGAGCACACCAGCCCTGGAGAGGGAGCTCATTGCCATCTTGTAGGTAAGAACACAGCCTCAGAGTGGGTAGCACACTTATCTGAGGTCACACAGCCCATAAACCAGGGCTCAGCCTGTAAACACCACAGAAGCTCTTAAGCCACTCTCTATTGCTATTGCTGTACTGCTCTTGTGTAAGATCAGAGCCCCCAGATTACTCTCCTGTCCCTAAACTGGGGCCACAAGAAGCTCGATTTTCTTTAAGGCCAGCTCCCTGGTGGGATTTAAAGGAACACTGTGGATCTTCATAGGTCATTCATCTGGGACTTCAAAGTCATACTGGTTGTGACTCTGCCCCACCATACTGGATGCTGGAGTCATGGAGGGAAGGTCCTTCAACCAGTGGGCCTGATCTCAGTCCAGTGGTGAGACAGGTAGTGGCCTGTGAGCACATATAACCTTAGTGGTTTACACAGGGCCAGCTATGAACAGAAGGCATTGATTCCAGACCTTATAGCAGAGTTCTGAGGTCATGGTAGGGGTGCGGTTACAGGAACAAAGGCCTAGCAGTGTCAGTGGTCAGCCCAGAACACCAGACTAAGGCACAGGTGAGCCAAGGGATGAGGACATCATAGGCCAGATGTTACAGCTGAACAGGAGATGCAAGGCGTAAGGAGAGATTTCTGGGAAGGAGAGAGTGGCCTGCCTTGGAAACCCCATAAGGTCCTCTGCAAACCCTGATCTGGATGCCTGTGTGATGCTCTTGGGTTCTTGCTGTCTGTAGGCTTGGATTCACACTAGGACAGACAGACATTCTTGAGGTCTGATCCTGCCTCTGACCCACTCAGTGCTTGCAGAGCAGGGTTCCTGGCTAAGAGAGTGGGACAGCTCTGACAGCGGTCCTGGTTACATGGGTGAGCAGTGGTGAGCTGCTAGCCCCGGGCCCAGTGTAGCCAGAGTCTGGCTGGATTGAGGAAATCATGGCAGCTGCCCCTGGAATTGGACACACAGGGGCGGGGGGGGGGGACTTTAATTACCTGCAGCTGTTTTGGTTGTGATTGTGGTGGGACCTTGGGAAGAAGGGGATGGTGGGAAGCAGTGTCTGGAAGCTTAAGAGTGGTTCCAACACATGGGTCTTCCTTGTTCTCATGGGAGCAGTCAGCAATCAGGCTCTGAGATGTCCTCTGGGGACAGTGGCTTACAGCGTCCCTTCGCCTCTCTTGGTGGACTCTGTGTTTCTAAGACCTTGTGCAGCTGCTGCTCCCTCCCCCGAGTCTCCACAGCTGCAGTCTTCTGCATGTCGGGTCTTTTGCCACAACTTATTCCCCCCTTGGAGTGATGGGTATCTATGCCAGGCTCCTTCCCCAACACCCACAGAGCCTTTGGATGCCCCATATGCCCGTCATCCAGTCTGTGTGATAGCTGCCTATAGGTTAGTCTGCAGCAAGAAAAGCCAACCTGAGTTCCTGGCCTAGGGAGGAGCTGCCTCTTACAGAGCCAGCTCTGGCCACCATACCAAGGGGTCCATGGTCATATCCCTCCTTCTTTCAGGACTAGACGTGCTGTAGCGCCAGCCTCTTTGACTCTTGATCTCTTCTTTGGTGTGTGAGCCATGGTACAAATGATGATCTGCCAGAGTTGCGAGAAGCAACTGAGTGGAGGAGAGAAGAGGACTCTTGCTTGGTGGCCTAAAGTGCTCTTATTGGGTCATGACTGTCCTTGTTAGATCAAAGTGTTCTTTTTCCTGATGGAGGAGCTCCTTCATGGGCACTGGAAGCAAGATTTTCAGTGAATGCAGAGGTTCAGCAGGAAGGGGTGAACCCAGACAAGTGGGGACTGAAGTCCTGAGTGGGGGAGGGGGGGTCATGCGGTTACCATGGTTACACAGGCAGCCAGGGCTAGTCTCTGTGTTCTGGGAGGAGCGATGGGTGTGTCTGGTCTGAAAGCTCCTCCCCACTGCCCATCTCCAGGCTCCCAACCTTCCTGCAGGTCTCCATTGGCAGTCTCCTCTATTGGGCTTCTCTTGTCACTCCAGGGTGTGAGAAGCTCCAACAGGAGCTTGAGGTCAAATTCTATGACCTGGTTATCCAGGGCTGACCCTTGTGTCCCAACCTCAGAGCCTTTGCCAAGGTGCCCAAAGAGCCTGAATCAGGTCAGTAGGGATCTGATGCCAAGAGAGATCCAGTTCATTGATTAAAGCCACAAAGCAGGCCCTTAGGTGGGTGAAGGAAGATGAACTAGCTGAGAAGAACAGCTCTTTTTCTGGAACAACTCCATGTTATGATCCTGCTTGGGGTGGCTCTGTATCAAAGAGCAGAGTGACATTTGAGAGAAAGAACTAAGCTTTGAAAGAGGAAATTCACCCACTTCATGCTAAGCTTAAGATTCCCTGACCTTTGCATCTTTGATTCCGGGGCTGCATTACCCTGTCTTATGTGCTATGGGGTTTTTAGTGGCCCTTGACTGACCTCTATCTGTTTGATGGCAGTGATCTCTTTTAAGTTATGACAATGCATACTGCCCCCAGACATTACCACATCCTGCTAACTCGACTACTACTTGAAACAGTGCTAGGACACAAAGTGTTGTTACTCTCCTTGTCCTATGCTAGTAAGTGTCAGAGGGACAAGTTGTCTGGCTTATGGAATGTCCAAACAGCCATCTGGAGCCCCTGTGGAAAACACCCTTGGGGTTGCTGGTCCTCCCAGACCCAAGGATCTTATTCCTGACCCAAAGCTGGATTCCCCAACCTATAGTCCAAGAGCCTCGCTCAACGTCTTGGGTACCATAAACAATAGAGAGCACCCAGATTGCCTTCTGTCAGTGCTGCCATGCAAAGAGCTAGTCAGCGTCTCTGTGGAGCAGGAAGTGTTTCTCATTCTTTATCCCAAAGAATCAACCTGCAGTTAACTCTTCTATCAGCCCCAGAGCAGAAAATCCTTGTCCCCATTTTGCAGAGGGGACCAGTGTCCAAAGAAGTCAAGAGTGAGTTATTCATGTTGTGGACAGGTCTTAATATCTAATGAGAAGTTCTGGGAGGGATAGGACTGTGAGGCCTGGCCAGGCTCGGGGATTGTAGCTGGCTCTGACTCCAGGGGAAGCAATCAGTGCAGAATACTTCTAATTCCAAGATCAGCCCTAGGGTGTGAACTGTATCTTCAGTCCAGCTCCCTGGACCTTGGGGATTCTCCCTCCCAGATCTGCCCCCAGGACCACCTCTCATGATGTCTTCCTCTCTGTCCATTCCCAGGGAGACATGGGAGCATTGGGTCCAGTTGGCTACCCAGGACCGAAAGGCATGAAGGTAAGTTAAATGTGGCCTTTCTAAGTTCAGTCCCTACCCCAACCGGGAACTCCAGACGGAAGTCACTGGGAGGGAAGATGGGAGAGGCTGGCTGGGAGCTCAGTTCTTTGGCTGGAGACCTAGCCCCAGCATCTGTGTGTCATTTAGGCCAGACATCTTTATTGGACACCAAGTCCACAAGCTGATTTGGAGGCCATTGGGGTTCAGGGATGTAGGACTCAGAGCCAGGGATGCAGAAACCCTCATGGCAAGTGGTAAGGATGGTTTCCACAGTGGGAGGCCTGGCAAGGACAGCCCACGCCCTCGCCATCAGCCTTTTCTGCTCTGGGATTGGTTCAGGGATGAGGATCACTGCAGAAGGGAGCTGGTGAGGTGGCCATCACTGTTCCCTTTGCTCACAAGAACACAGAGACCCAGGGTGGGCACCCAGCTAGGGGTCTTGAAGCATGTCAGTTTCTGACTTCTGTGGTCTTGACCTGTCTTGCAGGGACTGATGGGCGGCGTGGGGGAGCCCGGACTGAAAGGTGATAAGGTGATCGGAACTCTCCCTTACTGCCACTCCCCAGGGATCCCTCTCTGCTTGGCTCCTTTGCGTCCCACTGTGTCTTCCCCTCTCAGTCCTCTGCACCTATTATTCTGGCTTCTTCTGGTTTCTTGGTGTGTGGGGCTCAAGTGGACAGCTGTGGAGGCCCGATGGTTGAGGCAGAAAGGACAAGGGTCTGTGGGAAGCCAAGGCCGACCTCTGAATCTCAAATAAAGAGCATGAGGGTGGAGACCTCTGAGGACCAGCTCACACAGGTATCCCTGTGTGAATTTGAGAGTCCAGCCCTAGAGAGTCCAGCACCCAGGCTGTGGGAACCCAGGACGGCCTCCCTACTGGCCCTGGAGAGGCCTATGCTGAACAGTCCAACCACTGAACTTGCATTGTCTCAGCCCTGTGCCAAACCTTGTTGGAAGAGGGAGATGAGTCCCAAGGCCTAGAGACAGGTATTACTTAGCCTGGATACACAGCATCAGAATGACCTATGGCAACCTGGGGGATATAGGAAGGCTCTGCCTTGTACCGGCATCTCTTCCTTTCCCATCAGTTTCTCCATGAATCTGAAATGCCAAAGAGTGTGGCATGTTTAAGGGCAGCACCCTGAGAATCCACAGGGAATGGCCTCTCTGCTCAGTGCCTCCTCACCCAGGCTCCTGCAGCTGCAACAGATAGCTGGTCCCTTGTGTCCTCTGGAGGCATGTGGGTCCCCAGAGAGTTCCACCCCTCAACAGAATGGAAGTCGTAAGGTCAGAGTGGACAAGGCTCTGGGAAGTCACTTACTCTAGAACCTACGAGTGACAAGAGTGATAACTGTTGGAAACAGACCCAGAGAAGGACAGATAATGATCAAACCAAAGTCTGTACATGATGGTCAGAACTAATCCAAATCCCTGGGGTCTTAGGAAATGGAATTTCCCAGCACCCACCCCTCAAATACATAGAGTCAGATGGTTTTATTCAGCCCCCCTCAGGCAGCTGGTGAGATTGGGTGCTAACTTTAGCTCTTCCTCTACCCGTTGCTATCTCTGTCTTCTCTCCATTATGCGTAACCCTGCATTGTGGCCCTTCTGAGCTATGCCTGGTACAGCCCTTCCACCCTTCTTCCTTCTCTGGAAGTGAAGAGCTCGTGGGGGTGATGGGGTGTCCTGACACCTGTATTCGCTGAGACTCAGGACAGCAGCTCTGTGGAAAAGCTGAAGCCCTGGCCAAGGAGAGAGCGCATGAGTAGATGACGTCATGGGAGAGGGCTTTGCAGGGCTGCCTGCCAGTTTGCAGTGGTAGGATGCATGGAAATGACCATGGTGCCATCACGTCCTTGTCACAGCAGCTTCTGCCGTTTAGCTCTGAAACACACTGAAGGAGGAGGAAGTCACTGGAGGCTGTTTTGGAAGATGGAGAGAGGGAAAGCTGTCCTGCCCCTTGGCTGAGTCAGGGTCTCCGGCTTGGACTCTGGTAGCCACATACACGCTGCCTCTATCCTCCCAGGACCACAGAGCTGCCATTCACCCCTGTATTTTCCTCATTTTGACTTTCCGTGACCCCACCTGGCCCTAAGCCAGGCAAGGCACATCCTGGCGTGAACGCCTGCTCAGCCTGGTTGTCTGGATCATGTCTTAATTTTCTCAGTGACTTAAGCTTTCCTTCTTCATATTTTAATATTTGCAGCCCGTCTTTGCACATGAGAGAGAGAGAGAGAGAGAGAGAGAGAGAGAGAGAGAGAGAGAGAGGAGAGAAAATACAAATACCTCCCCAAACTCTAGGACCTTGTATAAGACTTTCCAAATAGAAAGAAAAAAGAAAGAAAGAAAGAAAGAAAGAAAGAAAGAAAGAAAGAAAGAAAGAAAGAAAGAAAAGAAAAAGCAATTAAAAACCTTTTTTCAATTCCAATTTTGTTCTAATAATAGAGTTGTGTGCCATGTCACAGTCTTTGCTGTTGCCTTGGTCTTCTGAGATTTCTACTTCCTTCTGCTGGGGCTTCATGAGGCCTCAGTAAGCAGATTGAGTCAGCTACTGGGAAGAGCTCTGAGATGGCCCCAGCCCTAAAGGGAGGAGCCTCCCATCTGGCCTGGGCACAGCTTACTTACCAGAACTGCACCAGGAGGGAGCAGAGGAGGTCTCTCACTGCCAGTCCTGTCACCAGACATTCTCAATCCATTTTAGAAGGGCCCCACTCAGAGCTCAGTCAGGGCCCATTTGATTCACTTTGCACACAGTCTTAAGTCAGCTCTCTGGTGTCTCCCACGATTGCTGATTAAGTATCTAATTAAACGCCAGCTGCTTGTATGGAAGGAAGATATGACAACTCACAGCAGGCAGGGCTGTCGCCCCTGTAGCTTTCACCCTATCGTGCTGACATCAACTGCTGCTCAAGAGGCGGACGGATGAAGAAATTGTCCTACGAGAAAACTAGTGTTCTCTATGAAAGGGCCAGGTGGCCTTGCAGTGCTCTGAGCAGCTGTGAAATGGGAGGGGTCCCCTCACCCTGGGTCTCCTCACCCTACCTAGGGGAGATGGGTCTTTGACTCCTTTGAGCCAAGGCTGCTGCTGGCCTGAAGAACAGCCTCCACAAGGCCCCATGGGGTTCTTTGTTGGGGCGGGGGAGCTTCCGGGTTGCATGGCCCTCTCCTTATAATCTCTTTGCTGGTGTGTACTCAGGGTGAACAAGGGGTGCCAGGTGTGTCGGGAGATCCCGGCTTCCAAGGAGACAAGGTAATTGTTATCTGCTGCCTCCAGCCCTACCCCCACTGCATTCCTCAGGGTCTGTCTGTTAGGTGGCATTTCCCACCTACTCACCCATCACGTCTCCTTGAACCTCATAGCGGCCTCTGGATGTCTTTCCAGGCCCTGGCCACCTATCCCAGTCTGTCTTTCCTCACTGTCCCCAGACTGCCCTTTGAACAATGGTCCCCAGCTGTTCTTAGGGACAAGTCCTGGTGCTTCTTCACCCAGTGGCACAGGATCCAGGTCTCTGGGCCCCTCTGACACTTTCCTGCTTTTCTTCCCCCTTGGCTGTGTTCCAGACCCACTAACTTGCCCCGGGAACCTCAGGTTCTTTGAACACCGCTTTTCTATTTGAACAGAGCCCCTGGCCTCTGCACCACTCCGATCAGGCACCATTTTTTCCTCTGCTTTTTCAGAAAGTGGCCTCTGATGCCCTGGTCATGTCTGCCTCTCACTCAGAGTACACTTTCTCCTTATTTTGGGGACCCGTGCACAGCCTGCTGCAGACTGAATTCCTTGAGGAACAGGACCCTAGACTGCCTGACAGCTCCACTGGGGTCCTGCACTCAACACTGAAAATTAAGGACAAGTTGGCCAGAGGGAGGGAAGGAAGGCAGAAGGGACTAGCTGTGCTGACAGAAGGAACAAGGGATGAACCATAGCGCCCTTGATCTCCAGAGGCCAGCTGTGGCCTGCTGAGAATAGCTCCTCTGCCTGGGGTGCACCATGTGGCCACATCTGGCCCTCTCTCAGCCAGCTCAGCAGTCCCAAATGTTGACCAGACCCCAATCTCTTCCTCCCAGCCAGCCTGTCCTGACCCAGTCAGTGTCTGTGTGTGTGTGTGTGTTATAACATGCAGGCTTGGCTGCTCCTCTCTTGGGCTCTGATCTTATGTTGCCTGAAGGGCACTGCAGGGCTAAT
Organism: Arvicanthis niloticus; assembly: GCF_011762505.2. Lineage (NCBI taxonomy): Eukaryota > Metazoa > Chordata > Mammalia > Rodentia > Muridae > Arvicanthis > Arvicanthis niloticus. The sequence goes on along the minus strand of NC_047662.1, from coordinate 84,017,271 downwards.
ATGGACCAAGATTCCTTGGGTCCTGTGCTTAGACCAGGGCAGCTCCCAAGGTACTGGGGATACCCAGGCCTGGTACCAGGCCTTGGGATGCAGGCAAGTATGAGCTTAGCCCAAGCCTGCAGTGGAAAAGGGAGGCCCTTATCCTTCCTGAAGATCTGATTTCTAGGCCTGGGCTGGAATACTGTGTATGCTCTTGGCATGGTTACCCTCAGATAACCTAGTTTGCTTTCTCTTTCACAGGGAAGTCATGGCTTGCCAGGGCTCCCAGGTGCCCGGGGGAAGCCAGGGCCTCTGGTAAGTTCTTCATCCTCATCCATCCACCTTGTTGTAGCTTCAGGATATTGAGGCCAGTACCCCTCTATCTGCTTATGGATCATGGCTGGGATGCACCCACATCCAAGACTTCCCTTTGTCTTCCAGCAGTCTTGGGGCTGAGCAAAATGAGGGACACATGGCCCTGGGCCAACTTCCTGGATAGAGTTTTTGAAACTGAGGGGCAGAGTACTAGACAGGCCCCAGGCCCAGCACACCAATGGACTCCAATGGAACTAAACTCTACATGCCTGTGGACACTACAGATGCCATCCATCCCATGTCACCGAGCCACGCCATTTTTATTTTGTCACTTTCTTTGCATGCACGCTGTTCACACACAAGGGCAGGGATGGCTACTTCCATTTCTTGATGTGGGAGTTCAGATTCTGAAGGCTGAAGTGACTTGCCCAGGTCTCCCAGATGGGACACATAGCAGAAAGCATTGCAACACCAGCTTCTTTAGCCAGCTAAGCAAATTCACTCGTGTAGTTACAGAATGTGTCAACTGCCTTTGGCCTAGGATGGGATATTTTTGTGGAAGGTAGAGCCTATGCCCATCCTGTGTGTGTAGTGATTCTGTGTCTTCCACAGGGCAAACCTGGAGACAAAGGCTCACTTGGGTTTCCTGGACCTCCTGGACCTGAGGTATGCAATGTCTGTCTGTCTGTCTGTCTGTCTGTCTCTGTCTCCCTGTGTCTCTCTGAATCACTCTCTGAATCTATCTATCTATCTATCTATCTATCTATCTATCTATCTATCTATCTATCTATCATTTATCTATCTCTCTGACTAGGGCTCTTAGCGTTGTGTCTAGAGATGGTCAATGAGAGATGGGGCCAAGGCTAGAAATGGACTCAGTTGTACATGGTAAGATCCCAGTATTCGGTTAGCGGTGGAGACAGGAGGACAACTGGGAGCTCAAGGTCAGCCCAAGCTATGGAGCTAGACTTTATCTCAAAAACCAAAAGGAAAACAAACAGAACTCCACAGATCAGTACCTCCGCTTACTTACCTCCTCAGCTTATTCTGTCTCACCCAGGGGCTCCCCAAGCTAACCTCAGAGTCCTTCCTCAGTGGTAGCTAACCCGACACTTGTGGTTCCTCCTGAGCCATCACCAAAGCCCTCCAGGCCTGCTGTCCACCCCCTTTGGGAGGCGCAGGTCTATTTGTAGGGGCCTCCACTGAACCTTTCGTGCCCTGGCCACTCTTTGGGGCTCAGCGCTCCTAGGGAGGGAAGGGAGCTGCTGAATCTGGGTTGGCTGGAGAATATGAGACAAAAAAAAGAAGGGTAGTGATGCCAGCTAAGTGTGGGGGGAGCCTGGAGAACATCTGGCAGCAGCTGATACATGTAGTCATGAACATTTCAAGCCTAGCCCTAGATGCCAAGTGGGTGCTCCCCTGTAACAGCAGTATGCACCCCAACCAAGGCTTCTGTCTACCTCAGGCTTGTTGACACCTAGTCCCCAGCCAGGGCTCCTATCCTTCATCCAGAGCCCCTTGGCCTCGGAACCTTGCTCTTCCATGAGATTCCTGAAGCCAAGGGAAGAGCCTGGCCCTACGGGCTCTCCCAAGCCTTCCAGAGATCACTCATAGTCTTCCCCGATGGATGAGGGCGTGCTTCCTAAAAGCCACAGTCTGACTCTCTGCTGTGTTGACTTTGGCCAGGACGCAACCCTATCTTTAGACAAATGAACTTGGCCTCCCCTCCATCTGCTGCTCACTGTGGAAAGACTCCTGAGTCTGGATTTCCTGGCAGTCTAGCCAGTGAAGGAGGAGTGCTCACTCCTGAACATGGACTGATGAGGCTTTTCTTGGGCCAGGAGCTGGAGGAGAGAATTTGCCATACCATAGCAGGGGTGAGGGTGTGGAACAGGAGAGCTCTGCCTCTGTTTATAGATGGGAAAAACAAGGCTTGACGCTCAGGGACAGCATTAGGGTTGCTGTTCAGTAGCAATTCAGCTTGACTCTGGCTTCCAGGGTCCCTCTGGGGTCTGTCTGGCCTACCTTTGTGCTGCTTTGATTGGCTGACCCCAAAGCCAGGGGTGGCTCTGGATGGTGGAAGGCAGAAGCCATGAGTACGCTGGTGTCTTTACTGGCTAGCACCTGGCCCTCAGGACCATAGAAGGAGCCCCTGCTCACAGCCCCCTGACTGAGTGGCCTCTTATTTACCACCAGAGCTGAATCAGCATCCTGGCTGCTCCGTTCCCACAGGAGATGGCAACCCAAGGCAGGGATGGTTTCCCAGCATAAAGGACTGAGCTCTTGCAGATGCAAGTCTGTGCGGAGTATCTATTGTGAGGTGCTCATCTAAGAGCTTGGCTTCCAACACTTATTTCAGCCTTAGCACTGCCCAGTGAGGTGCTTGATCTACTAACTATAGGCTAAAGCCTAGAGAGGCTGAGTAACTTGCCCTTCACACAGGGAGTGAATAACAGGACAGGATTTTGGTTACATTTTGAAGAAATTCAGCTTCAGTGTGCCAGCTCCAAATTCAGGACTATTTGCCTAGTGTGGTGGCACACACCTTTAATTCCAGCTCTCAGGAGGCAGAAGGAGTAGATCTCTTGTGAGTTCAGGACCAACCTGGTCTACATAGCAAGTTCCAAGCTAGCCTGGGCTACATAGTGAGACTATCTAAAGAAAGAAATATTCAGGACCATTTTGTGACTTTGCCCGGGGGAGAAAAAGACAAAAGGATTTTTAATAGAAATTAGTAGTAAGAGGTTAAAAGGAAGACGAGAAGACCAACCTCAGAAGACAAAGTGGAGGGGAGAATTTTAGTCACAGAGAGTCATGTGGCGTGGGGAAAGGCCTTGATTTCTAGCTGCCCTAGGCTAATGGGTTTCTAGGCTGGATTAACAGAGGTATTTCACATAAAACATGGAGACGGATGTTTCCATACTGGCTTAGGGAAACTGGCCCACTAGAGACAGCCAGACCAAAGGGCACTTTGCCCTGGCTAGCAGCTATGGTAGCAACACGGCTCTGGGATGGGGAAAGGGTCCTCAGGAGAGGCACCAGAGTATGCACGGGAAGGAGGCCTCTCTGCCTCAGACTTGAACTGTCTCCCATGGTCACCTGTGGGGATAGGCCCCTTAAAACTGCAGGACTGGAGTGTGTTGCAGAGTCCAGCACTCTGGGCAGGGCATCTTAGGAATTCTAGCTTCTGATAGAAGGAGCCATGATAAAGGACATTAGCACTTATCAATGTGGCAAGTCGTGGTCCAAAGAATGACTGTAGCTCATGGGTAAGACTTCTCAGGCAGAGCAGCTGACTCAGGGCTCAGTGTCCCTAGAACCTAGGACTGTATTCTTCGAGACCATGGCCATGTGTGACAACCTGATATCTTTCTCAACGATCTTCTGTATCTCTGTTCCCCCACCTCTCTCCTAACAAGTATCATGCAGGACAGCTGTCTTTGAACTTGATATGTAACTAAGGATGACCTTCAACTCTTTACTGTCGTTCTGTCTGTGCCTCCTCCTCCCAGCACTAAGATTAAAGACATGGGTCACCACACTCAGTGGCTTCTGCATTTTCTCAGCCACTCTGAAAAATCAGGCTTGGGGACTGAAGAGAAGGGATCAAGTAACTGACGTACCCCAGGTCACATAAAAGTCGTGGTAGGGGTGGACACCAGTGGGGTGGGGGCTTGTTTTGAGCACCTGCCAACCAGAGGCCCAGGTGACCTGGCTTTCTGCTTTCACACAGGGTTTCCCAGGAGACATTGGCCCCCCAGGGGAAAATGGCCCTGAAGGCATGAAGGTGAGTCCTCTCCCACCTAAGGTCCTTGGCCGAAGAAGCCCCAGGTCCCAAGGTGGCTGCTACTTCCGGAATCCCGCCAACCTGATGTGGAGGTACTACCTCTGAGACCATCTCTGTTCTCTTTCCTAGGGTAAGCCTGGAGCCCGAGGCCTACCTGGACCTCCTGGGCAGCTGGGGCCTGAGGTGAGATGGCCCTGTTCCCTCCTGTCTGTCCCAGCACCTAGCTGTCTCTGTCCAGGGTACTAAAGCCATGACTGGGGCCAGGCCCACTTGAGATTCATTCATTGCCAGAGCATCTCTCCCCTTACAACCCTGCCTGTGACTCTTCTCTGACCTGGTGGGACAAATAATTTTCCTTCCACAACTATCACAGTTTATCAGTCTCAAAATGAGAGGATAGGAAATGTTGGACCCCTTTTATAAGTGGGTCCTTGGAGATCCAGGGAAGGAAATGACTGTCAGTCCCCATGTTAGCAGTCAGGGCCTTTACTAGAACCTAGGTGTGCCTCAGCCCACAGTCTATGCTCAGATCCTGTGCTATTCTCACAGATGCTCCTGGGCATCTGTGCCCAGTGGAACATAACCACTAAGGCATCGTGGAAAGGCCGTGCCTTACCATACTGGCATGTCAGTAGAGTTCACCCACACCTAGTCAGGAGGAACTGGCCTCAGCCTATTGGGCCTTCCACAGGTAGCCTGGCTTTTCCTTGTACATGCGGCCCTGAGCCGTGCTTGGCATTGTGGTCATAGCCATGGCAGAATGAGCAACCACAAGCATGCCTTTGCTGATGCGAGCCTTTCTCTGAGCTAGGTGTAGGTCTGGCAGAGTCCCAGTGCTGGCTCTTCAAGTCACTGTGTGGGGCTGCTTTCCTGGAAGCGGTAGATACTTGCTGCAGGGGTTTCTTTAAGGAGCTTGTGGTCAGGCCCCGGCTGCCAGAAGGATCAGGCTGGAGACTATTGAGATCTTCGGAGGAACGGAGAGTCGTGACCAGGAATAGGAATGGAAGGAAGAAAGGAGAGAGAGAATTGCAGCCAAGGCCTCTCTGCCTGTGCTTACATAGCTGCCCAGGAAAACCCTTACTGAGCCAGGCTCTGGGCTTATGGGACCATTCACTCCTTCATACATTGATCAGGACACTGCCTTCCTGAGTGCTGTATGCAGGGCAGTGTGGCATCATTAAAACAAGATGTCACCCCTGACCTCTAGGACTCAGATGAAGCCTATCATCAAGTATTTAGTCTGGGGAAACTAAGGCACACACCAGGGCTAATGTCTGCTATGGAGTAGACAGCAGAGTTCAGAACAGAATCTGTCTTTGAGCTGGAACCCGAGGTCCCATTCTTGAATAGCTTAGACAGGGATTGGTGGTAGGACCTTTATGTGGAGACTGATAGACATCTCTCAAACCATAGGAACCAGACTGTGAGCCAGGCACTCCATCCACCTGCAAGGACTCTACACATTGTGTACTTTCCCTCCTTACAGACCAGCTCTCCCAGGATCCCACTTTAATGCCCCCCTTTGTCTTTCTTCTTTCTTATGTTCTCCACTCTAGGGAGATGAAGGACCCATGGGGCCACCAGGAGTCCCTGGCTTGCAGGTGAGTGTTGTACCCCCAGCGACAGTGGCCAGAGGTGGGGCTTCGTGGAACTGAGTCAGTGAGCATAGGCAGGGCCACATTTGACTAGTGGTCTGGAGAAGGGCCAGCAGAGAGACCTCTGGCCAGTCAAACACAAGAAGTGGCCTAAGGAGGGAGACTGGAGGTGGGTGTCAATGGTTTTACCTGCCTCTTGGGTCTGTTGGATTCTCTGTGGATATTTCCTCGTGCATTTTCCAAGAGGCTGCTCACTTTGCTCAGTCTTATCAGGGAGGAACAACCAGGCTGAAAAGTGGAAGGTCTAACCTGGGTTCTACAGCTGGGACGTAGGTTTGGCTACCAGAGCTGAGGTGAACATTCTCTCCCCAGCTTCCAGCTGCTTTGCAGACCATCCACCTGCTTCACCCGCACCCCCAGCGATGGTGTTGACTAGCAGTCTTAAGGCTTCTGATTTCAGTTTCTCTTTCTGTTCAGAAATGATGGAGCACCCATGCACATTTGCTAGTGTGGGTTACATCTTACTGGTGTGAATAATTACAGCAAACACACTCTAGGTGTGTTTGTTAATTCTAGGTGTGTTTATTAATTATAAGTCTGTTTCCTCATAAGCAGAATCTTTTGTTTTTGTCCCAAATCACTATATTCTCTGAATCAGAACAAATGAGTGGGACAGACTTGGCTCTGCAGTCCTGCTTTTGCAAAGCTCAACGTCACTCTGGTGATGTCGGCTGGCTTCTTACTTCTGTGTCTGCATCAGTTTGTGATGATGCCATGAGTCACAATGTCTCTGAACAGTTCACCACATCCATCAGAGAGAGAGAGAGAGAGAGAGAGAGAGAGAGAGAGAGAGAGAGAGAGGCAGATGACAGATATCCCGGGCCACCGTGAAGCAGACTTTCCCACCTGACCCTCCTAAAAGGGTCCCAGGGATAGCAGAGTTCTCTGACCACGTTTGGAAGTCCACAAACAGGAAGTCTGCATCACCCTGCCCAGGTGCTCAGCCCAACCTCTTCCTGTCCTCTCACATAGAAAGCAGGTGCCATTGTTTCTATTTATGACAGATCAGTCCAGGGAATGAAGAATCCTTGCTGAGGCCACCTAGCTGGAGAGCATCTTTGAATTTCTTTGCCTGGATGCCTGGTGACACTGGATTTCTGCATTGCTGTCCCCTCCACCATGTGCTAGACCCCTAAGGTTCTCCGGGGTCCCTAGCATCCCCCTTCATGTGTGTCTCTCTGTTGCAGGGTCAGCCTGGAAGGAAGGGGTTTCCTGGGAGGCCTGGCCTGGATGGCTCGAAGGTGAGAAGACTTAGGCATGTCTGGGGGTGGTAGCGGAGAAAGCAGAGGTAGCAGAGGTGGGTCTGACATATATATAAAGCCTCGAACATGCATGAAATCTCATGGTTAATGAAAAAGGATGGGAGGAAGTGGTCCTTATTCATTCCAGGGTAACAAAGGAGGGGAAATGAAGTAGAATAGGTGTCCAACAGAGGGGGATTGTTCAAGTCCAGACACTGGAGCAGGTTGTGGGTGGGAGTGTGAGCTGGGGTGTCACCTGCCTTCTTCCTATACTGAGCAGGCGAGAGACTGACTGTGCTTAACCGGAGTAGACAGAGATTCCTGTTTTCTCCTCTGGGTCTCTGGATAGTCTCTGGTGTATGATAAAGATGTATTATGTCTGTTAGTGGACCTTTTTATTTTTAATGATCAAAATAAGTACTGACCCCAGTAAGGGAGTGGGCTACTTTTCTTACCTCAGTGAGAAAATACCTGACAGAAAACTAATTAAGGGACCATCTTAGTCAGGATCACTGTGCTGTGATGAAGTGCCATGACCAAAGCAAGTTGGACCAAAAGCAAGGGTTTAATTGACCTATATCCATCATATTCCACATCAATGTTCATCATAGAAGGAAGACACTCAAGTAGGACAGGAACCTGAAGGCAGGAGCTGATGCAGAGGCCCTGGAAGGGTGCTGCTTACCCAATTTCTCTTCATGCCTTGCTTAGCCTGCTTTCTTATAGAATCCAGGACTACCAGCCCAGGGATGGTCCCACCCGTAATGTGCTGGCCATGCCCTATCAGTCACTAGTTAAGAAAATATTCTACAGGCTTGCCTACAACCTGGTCTTATGGAGGTAATTTCTCAACTGAGATTCCCTCCTCTCAGATAGCTCTCATGTGTCAAGTTGACATAAAACTAGTCAGCACAGGAAAAAAAAGAATTTATTTTGGCTGCCAGTTAAAGAAGGTACAGGTCACCATGGCTGGAGAGGTGGAGTTCATGGAGGCAGAACCGTGTAGCTGGGCAGAGTGGGAAGCAGAAAGCAGGGGATGGTGGATGCTGTGCAATAGTAAATCTCAATCCTGGGCTTGTGTCTACCTCTGATCATTCGGCTCTCAGATAAAAGACACACGACTTTTATTATTTACAATAAGCCTTACACAACACTAGAGCTGGGCAGATATCTATCCTCTATGCTATCATAATCTATGTTCCTATGGATAACCCTGAGTTATTACTTACTATGTTTCACCTGGGCTGCTCCTAACTCCAATTAGCCAGGCCTCATGGCCAATGCTTTCATAACTCCTAACCCATGGCATCTTTCTCCTCTCTCACCTTCTTCTCCCTCTCCTCACGATCTCTTTCAACCCCAAATCTGGGAACACCAAGGCCTGCCTATCTCAATTCTACCAAGCTATAGGCTATAGGTGCCTTTTTTTCACCAATCAGAAATAACTTAAGAATAATGTCACATAGCATCACTTGGGTCTACCTGTGGACTTTCTTATCTCTGGGGCAACGAGGCCTTGGGGGCCCACACTTAGTATTGCAATACATAGCAACAGAACAAACCTCAACAGGTAGCTGTCCCCTTTCTTCCTTTTATTCACTTGGGTGCCCTGGGACAGTGCTTCTCACGGTCAGCATGAGTCTTTCTGTCTCCATTAACCCTCCCTAGAAATACCATAATACACACACACACACACACACACACACACACACACACACACACACGTGTTTTGATACCCATTTCAAATCCGGTCAGGTTGATACCAAAAATTAGTCATCATTTCCAAGGAAGCTCCTTTAAAGGGGGCTATGTTGGGCTAAGTCTATGGATGCATTAGAAAGAAGAGGGTAGGAAACAGCTGGAGGATCTCTTGGGCCCTGATGATAACTTTCATCCAAGGGAGTGAATGGCCATATGTCTGGCCTGGCCCTACCAGCATTTCTGACATCTAGACTACGGCTTGGACACATGAGCTGTATTTGGTTTCTAAGTTCCTGTCTTTTTGAGCCTGAATCCTACCCTCTGTGGTCTTGCCATAGTTCCTTGGATACCAATTGGGTTTCTGTGGTGGGCAGATTCATCCCAGGACATCTGCTGATCACTGATTCACTCATACTATGGAGAGACTGTGGCTGTTATGGTCACCTATTGAGTAATCTCTGTTCATCAGAGACCATAGCTGCCTGGTAAAGTCATGCCAGGTCACTAAGTACTAGAAGCTGGGAGGCTGAACCCAGCTCAGAGACAAGACTCCTGAAGCATATCTGTGCTGGTGATAAAACCTGGGAGGGAGGCTTGGTTTTCTAATGATCTTTACCTGCAATTCCACACTCTTCCTGCAGTGGGCAGCCTATATGGAAATGAGCCTCTGTCAGGTTGACCAAAGGTCTCAATTCTAGCCTTCCTTGTAGCTGGCTCTGTGACCTTACAGTCCTTCCACCTTTCCAGAACTTAGTTTCCACCCTAATAAAATCAATTAGGTTGCTTGGTGTCCCAAAGAAGTCAGTTTGCTGGGGAACTTCTCTACCTAGTCAGAGGGAATGAGATTGTGTTGGGGTCATGTTCTTTGGTTGCTGCTAACTGTTTGGCATCTTCAAGGGCAAAGTCTGGAGATTGGGCTTCTGATTCATCATCACCAATGACACCACTTGGCCCTTGGTACTTCCTCAGGTGGTTTCAGTGTCTCACCTTCTGATCTGACTTGTCTTATGTTTTTGTTCCTTTGCAGGGGGAACCAGGGGATTCTGGAAGGCCAGGACCTGTGGGCGAACAGGTAAGTTAGTGATGGTGCCTATACAGTGGCTTCCCTGTGGAGCACTTACCTGTGCTAAGTCTTTTGCTAGGCAGTCACTCAGGCTAGAAACATTCCAGAGCCAGGCCTCTTGCACACTCTCAAAGAAGGGCAGTCCCTGAATAATAAGGCTTGACTCTTTAATACAGTTTTTTTTGATGCATTTGCTCAAATGGCTAATGTGATTTCACCTACTAGAAGTGGGGTTAAACCAGAGTTCTCCAAAACAACTGTGTCTTTTAGTTCAGTGATTTTCAATCTATAGGTTGTGACCCCTTTGAGGGTGGGGGTGGGAGGGTCGAATGACCCTTTCACAGGGATCACCTAAGACAATTTGTATATCATTGTATTACAATTCATAACAGTATTGAAATTTCAGTTATGAAGTACCCATGAAAAATGTGTGGTTGAGGTCATCACACCATGTGGGGTCACAGCATTAGAAAGGTTGAGAACTACTGCCTTATCCAGAGAAACAGATCCATTGTTCAGAGGCTCAAGGTCCAAGCCTCCCTAAGTTGTAAAGAAGAAACTCAAATCAGAGGCTCTGGGTATTTGGAAAGCAGGAACAAGGTCTGCAGAAGAAAGGTTGCCACTTGTCAGTCAAAGAAAGTTTGAGGAACCTCACACTCCTCTACCAGTTAGAGAAGCACTTCTGGGTGTTGTGTGGATGGATACCTTGGGGCCTCCCTCCAGGCCTCAGTGCCTCTTGCCAGCTTGGTTTGAGGGCTCAGACATGGAGTTGGGTGATATTTTCCACTCCTCTAAATGAGGACCCTCTAGGAGCCTGGGAAGAGTCTTCCTTAATGGTGAAGGAGGAAGACTACTGGGGACTCAGAAGAATTCAGTTGTGCCCAGAAGTGCCATCCATGATGTGAGACTCACATGGGACAGGCTTCCTCGAAAGGAAGAAAGCGAGAGATAGGAATTAAAGCCAAGGGAGGCCAACATGTTTGAAATCTTTCAGTGTCATTCTAGCGCATTCTGTGGGAAGCCGGGAGCTTAGAAAGGCTGCCGCAGCCTAGATGTATTTCCGGACTGGAAAAAACAGCAAATTCGAGTTCATAGTTATGCTAATGGTTGGCTCTGGGGAAATAGATACTTAGAACTTTGGGACTGTCAGGACACTGGGATTCTTGGAAGTCACTTTCTCCAGGGCCCTGACCGCTTCTATGCCTTAAGATACCTTTGCTCAGCTAAGGAAGCCCGCGGACCCCTCCTCTGAGTAGATTTAAGTGAATAACGTCAAAAGTGGAGGATTCGAAGACAATTAATTATGCATAAACACATAAGAAACGTATCTAGATGTGTCACACATGTATCTGCTTCTCAATTAACACCCTCAACAATGATACCTAGCAGTGACCGCTGTGTTAAGGTATAATGAAGCTCTGAGATCTGTGTAGGAACGATTGCAGTGACGTTAAACGTCACTGGAGAGTTACAAACATTAGATACTGGTTGCATATGTGTTCGTACTTAGAGAAAGATGCAACATTTTAATAGGAAGGTAATGCATTTAAAAGTTGTAAGCTATTCTGTTCGAGTTCCCAGATTCTATCAAGTTCTCTGTTCCATCCATAGAGGCTCATAGAGAGCCCCCAGGTTAAGAAACTCTGGATTCTGGCCACATTGGCAGTTTGTGTCACAAACTTTGGGGTCAAACGTGTGCTCATCATAAGGGGCAGTGGCTGAGCTGTAGCTAAGAGGTGCAGACATCCTGCCTGGGATGGCCCTGGCTCACCAGGACAGCAGAGCACCCAGGTAGCTGTGTGTCCAGTGGCAGTTGCAAACTGTGACAGGAGGGAAGTCTGTCTGAGCTGAGACTCAGCGCTAGCCCCTGTGTTTGCTGTAAGAGACAAGGGACACCAGCCCCTCTTTCTCTCCATGTGGCCACAGCATAGGGGTGGGTGTTTCCAGTTCCTGGCAGAACCATGCGCTCCCCAGGAGAGATCCCCCAAGCTCACACCACAGGCCATGCTTGTAATCACAGTAACGGCTTCATTTACTGCTCACCCATAAGGTACCAGGCTCCATGCCAAGCACTTCAGTCCCTCCAACAGTTCTGTGATGGGAGCTGTTATGACTCCAAATTTGCAAATGTGAAAACTGAGGCCCTGAGAAATTCAGTAGCTTGTTCAAGGTCTCATTGACAGTAGCATAACTCAGAACCAACCGACTCTTCAGAGTCTACCCAGACAAAAATGAAAACTCCTTTGATTTCCCAGAACCCTTCCATTTACCTACCAATGAGCATAGACTGCTTGCTAGGCCCTGTCCTAGGTGCTGGGGACAAGGTGTGAGAGCCTTGCCTTTCTGGAGCCCTGTCCAGGGACAATGAGCATGTCAACACCTATCCCGAGTGGTAGTCCAGCTGTGGTCTCACAGCTGTTTGATTCTCAGATGCAAGAACCTCCTTCCTCCCGTGCCCAACAGAACGGTGTGAGATGGGGAGGTGCCACCATATCTTGCCATCTGGAGAGGAGCAGGCAGTACCCCTGACTTTCAGAGCTGCCTCTCTGGCCACCCTGTCAGGAAGAAGCCCTGAGCGCCTCTGAGAGAGACTGCTTCCCTTCAAATTGACTTACTGCCAGTCCAAACCCCTCCCCCTCAGGAAGGCACCCCATGGGGCTCTGGAGGCCATGGCAACAGGCGCTTGCTGGATGGCTCATTCAGATCCCTGCCTGTTTAGTTCGCTTCTTGCTGGAGATTTATGTCTTCTAGGTCTCGACAAGTAATAAATTTAAAGTAGCCATGCAATTCCTTTCTCCAGGCCCATCAGGCAGGCTCCTTTCTTTCCACAGAGCCATGTTTATTCCTTTCCCTGACACTGAAAGGAATTGTTTAATTGTCTGACTACTTCCTGGTGGGGAGTTCTGGTAGTGTTTAGCCCTGTGCCCCTTTTAAAGCATCAGGTTCTCGAATACTCCAAGCCATCGGGAGGTGGGAGTGACCTTTATTAGGTTGCTAGTTCTGTAGATAACATGTTGGTAGACCAATTAGTTCAGGATCCATAAACCTGGAGTTTGAATAAAAGTGGTGTAGACAGAGTGCCAAGTGCAGGGTTAGGCATATAACAAGCTCTTGGCACATGGACTCATAGGTATTAATGTCACTGTCACCTTAGAAAGGCCCCGGTTTATTTGATTTATTGGTTGTTTGGTTTTGATTTTTGAGACAGGGACTCACTGTGTAGCCCTGCCTGTCCTGGTACTTGCTACATAGCTCAGTCTAGACCCAAACTCCAGATTATGCTCCAGCCCTCAGCTTTTCAAGTACTAGGATTATAGGCATGAGTTATCATGCCTGTGTTTTGTTTAGTTGTTGCAAAAGTGAGTGCATGGCTCTCCTCCATGACACATGACACATGAGCCCATAGCTCGTACTGTAGCATCCTTTTATCACCTCTGGAAGAGTCGGAGGTCATCCTGTGGATGGTGATGGTGCTGACCCACTCACATGCACATCTTTAGGGCCTATGGTGGAGAAAAGGATCAAGAGGGCTGGGAGGGGCATTGTCTGAGTCCCTGACTCCACCCACTTGACTGTCATCACAAGATACAGCCCCTGGGAGATCACCACTTACAGCTGTCTTTGGGGAAGGAAAACTGAGCTTTGTAAACTGAGCAGCACCTCCCCCCCATCCCAGCTCCCTGGCAGGTAGCCTGACTCTACAGCTTAATTGAGCATCGGGCCTCTGGGTTGTTAACAGCCCCAGGTCTCACCTCACATTGGTCAGAAGTGGGGAACAGGTCTCAGAGGAGAAACCCACCCACTCCTGTATGTCCTAATTTTCTTGGAAATGCCTAGCTGGACATCTGCGGTCTCCCAAAGTTCCTTTTGCCCTCCTGACCCACACAGAAGCCCTCTGATTATGTGTCTCAACAGAAATGAGGTGGGTCCCAGCAAGAGTTTGCTTTACCTCCTTTGGGACTCTTGGCTGTTCACCTGCCCTAGGTGTATGTGTGTTCCTCTGCTCAGGGAGATAGCAGGACCACTAAGAACCTGGAGGCAAGTTGTCACACGCAGAAGAGTTTAAAAAGAGCTAAAGGATGTCTCTCTCTCTCTCTCTCTCTCTCTCTCTCTCTCTCTCTCTCTCTCTGTGTGTGTGTGTGTGTGTACGTGTGCTGTGTATGGGGTATGTGTGTGCATGTATATATCTGTGTATGTGCTGTGCATGTCTGTGTGTATCTGTGTGTGTCTGTGTATGTGCATGTTTATATGAATGTGTGTGTCTGTCTCTTTGCGTGTGTGTGTGTCTTTGTACTGTGTATGTATATGAGTGTCCATCTGTATCCTGTGTTTGTATGTCTGTCTGTGCATGTGTTTATGTCTGTGTGTCTGAGTACATGTGCTTTCAGCAAAGAAAAGCTGTTCAGTAGAAACCTCCACTTTCTAGATTCCACCCTGTCTCTGCTGTAGACTGTTAGGGTTTTTCTGTTCCAGTCAACAAGTTTGTTTCTCTCTGAAACAGCCCCAGAGCCCCCAAAGATGGAGACAGATGGCCTCTTCCCAGCTCACCCCCCCCCCCAACTCCAGTTCTCCAAATGTGTAGGGATCCCAGCCTGCTTCTGGCACGGGAAGAATGCTCAGCTCCCAGGGTTGCTGGCAGCAGCCCCACCGCTTGGCTCTCAAATCTGAACCATCTGGCAGAGTGTGGGGAGAAGCAGCCCAGAGGCTATGCTAGTCCTGGCAGTCCCAGCCATAAGAGTCACTGGGCACGGGCTGAGGAGGGATGGGGAGAGGGAATGGGGGGATGGGGTGACGGATGGGCTGGGCCTCTGGGGAGAGAAAACCTTGAACACTCAGCATGTCCCCAGATTCACTCATTTTTCCTGATGTGTCATTCTTAGGGGCTTATGGGATTTATTGGTCTGACCGGAGAGCCTGGAATTGTTGGGGAGAAGGTAAGTGAGGGTGCCGGAGACAAACCATCAGAGCTTGTATTTTTTAATCAAGAAAGGCAAGGGCCAGTAGGCCTGAGGGCTGCAGGTATTGCACCACCTCCCTCTGGTTCTGGCATCCCATGTTCTCTAAGAACCTGTGTCCCTGTCTCTGTACCCCATGTCCCTGTATCCAAGAGCTCTTGTCTTCAACTATACCCATAATCAGACATTAGCTTGGCCACCAGTTAATGTGTGCATCCTGGGACCTCACAGCTGCCTACCGGCATCACCCAGCATGGGTAGCACTGGTTGAATTATTCTTCAGTGGACATTGCCTCAAGTGCCTCTATAGCCCCTGGAAGCTCTATCCTAGATAGGAGGCCAGTGAGATTCCAGAAGAAGAGGTGGCTGTCCCAAGGCCACCCAGATCATAAGTGTCAGAGCTGGGATTTGAACCAGGTCCATCACTTCAGGCCAACACTTTGCTGACTAAGCCCTTTGCCCAAATAGTGGTCTGTGGCTTCCCCTGTCCCTCTAGGGGCCTTGCAGGTTTGCAGACTCAGGCACCTCATTCTTCCTCGATTCCTAGGCACTCCCTATGTTCCTCCTCTTCCGCTAACTCTAACACTATTGTAAAGTAGTTAACCATTCACCAAAAGTTGACAGGTTTGTACAGGAGAGCCCTGGGAGCTCTTACTCTATGTTCCTTAGTGATGACAGTTTATGTGACCATCACACAGCATCAAAACCAACCCTGGTCTTCTACTGCTCAAGTTTCTCATGTCCTCCCTCACTTGTGGACCCTTGCTTTGGGCAGGTCCTCTCTTCCCAAGCCCACCCACCCATGTCCATTCTTCTTGAGTCACTTGCTGGAAGTGCTTTCATCACCAAGTGGTAACAGCCCTGCACCTGTCCCAGGATGCATCTTTTCTAGAGGTCTCCATTATGTCCCCATCCCACTGGGTGTCTTGCATTATAGGAATTCATCTGTTTCTTCTCCTCATAGAATACCCGAGGTCTGGTACATACTAATGTCCGCACACAGTGGGTGCTTAATTCATTTTTTACCCCAAGAGGAGAAATAAGCCTTGCAGAAACTGAGACAGGATGGCTATAGCCTTGCCCACTGCCCTTGACTCCCTGTTTGAATTGCTCCCTTGCCTGTTTGAATTGCTCTAGAGGACATGGGTGTTATCTAACCCTCTGGTGTGCCATGGGAGAAAGAGTGCCATGAGCAGAAAGAAAGAAAGAAAGAAAGAAAGAAAGGTGACTATGACTGCTTCTGTCTCAGCAAGCCTAGCCCAGGGGGTAGCAGCCTAATGAGAACCACGTGATGTGGGCCAGGATCAAAGGGGTGATACATTTATTACATCTTTCACTGGGACCATTCTGGCCAAGGTACATTCTTTATGTTACCCTGAGAGAGGAAGCTGAGGTTTCCTGCCACTGAAACCTACAATGCAAGTAAGCTAGGGAATGACTCCATAGACCATTGTCAAGTTTCTACCTCCCTTTGGGTCCCTCCCCCCAAAGTCCCCCAGCCCCAGCCATGACCTATGGGCTTTGCTGTCTCCATCGCAGGGAGACCGTGGAGTGATGGGACCTCCGGGCGCACCTGGACCCAAGGGGTCGATGGTAAGGAGTAAGTCTGCATCCTCTCCCCTCTCCTGGCATAGCCTCAGGTGATAGTTCTGTTCCCTCCAAATACCATATGCTCCAGACAGCCAGGATGCCTAGCTCTCTGCATCCTTGGCCTGGCATGACTTTTGACCTCCTTACTGTGAGTTAGGGCTGAAGGAGACAGGATATGGCACCTTCATCAGCTGACTCATCATTTTTCTTCTTCCTTGGCAGGGCCATCCTGGAATACCTGGTGGTACTGGGAATCCTGGAGAGCCTGGACCCTGGGTAAACAAATCTCTCATGTCTCCTAAGCACAAACACATGGAGTCCAGACCTTAAGTCTCAGCCCTGAGTAGACATGGAGCCCCTGGGTTCCCAGGCTGGGTTCCCAAGCAGCTACTACAACTTTCTCTGAAACATTCTGTTCATGTGAAACCTGGAGAATGTTGAAACAGTGGTGACTGGACTGTGGGCTGAATGGAGCCCTGGGTTGAGGTTCCATACGGGGCAACCTGTGACACTCTATCTTTAACCTGTTACAAGCTAGGCCAAAACAGTGAGGAATCTCTGCAGATTCTGGAACCGGGGACACGGATGTTGACGAGGCAGAGAGCAGTCCATTCTCAGGAGGGGTCAGGTCATAGAAAATCTGATGAATCAGGGGTGCCTTTATGGGAGTGTTTGAGGCTTCCTGGCATGATGACAGAGGCCATGGGAAGTTTCCAGAGACTCCCAAGGCAGCCTAGGGAGAGTAGTAGTAAAGATGGCTCCAGGAGGAGTGGGGCCAGGAACACCTGGAGTTGGGTATACTCCTGAGGGTGGCTGGGGGATGCTTTTGTTTGGAATAAGTGCTTGAAATAGATGAAATGTGGAACACTCACTAAGACCAAGGACAAGGCTCATCTCTGGAGCCAATCAGAATAGGGTGGTGGTAGGCACCATCCCTATGCAGATCTGGGAATGATGCGTTCTAATGAAGCCAGATGAAGGAGCTTTGTACTGCTGACCAAGAGGATGCAGGCAGCTTTGATGGTATGAACTGGTGGTGGGGTTTCCCGTGTACCAGTTGTTTGTGCTGAGGGAGAAAATCCAAGTCCATTTCCCCGGTTTGTACACCAGCTATATGCTGGGCGCATGGTCTGCCCTGAGGGTGCAAAGGGGCAGGAAACAGACCTCATTCTAAAAATTGTCTCTATCCAATGGAGTATCAACAAAGCCATTCAACTGACGGGTGTTTATTGAGCACCACTGCATACCATGCTTATGTTAGGTACTGAGGAGAGGCAGTAAGGGATTTACACAGATATGATAAACCTGGACACGTGTAATCATCACCCAGCATGTGCCAAGAACCAGGTGGCTGCATCCTCCCTACAATCCCTTAAGCCAATGAAAAGGTGTCCCTGGGCAGAGCCACTCTTTGGGGTCACAGTCACATGCATTTTTTTTTTTGCCCTGCTCATGAAAAGGAAAAACCACAACTGGCTAGAGATTTGGGACTGAGACTATGGTGGAAAGAAGCAGAGGACAGTTTGTAGTCCAATGTCCAGCCTCCATCCTGTGTTCAGAGCTGGGATGGCTAGAGACCTGCTGGCATGTGAGATGCCCACTGAAGCCTGAGACCAGGAGTGCTTAGGGTCTGTCATCAAATTCTTTCTTCTGGGCCTGGGGAGATGGCTCATTTGGCAAAGCACTTGCTGTGCAGACACCAGGACCTGAATTTGGATACTCAACATCTGTGTAAAAAGCTCAGTGTGATGGTGATCACCTGAAACCCCAATGGTGGGGAGATGGAGACAGGAGGAGCCTGGGGGCTCACTGATCTGCTGGCCAGCCTAGCTGAATTGGCAACCAAGCCATTCAGTGAGAGACCCTGCCTCCAAAAAGAAGGTGGATTTTGACACAGGGAGACATCCAGAATTGACCTCTGGCTGCCACATGTACGTACACACGTCTGTGTGAACCTTCATACCTGAGGCTTCCTCTGCCTCAGTTTCCCCAGCTATCAGCCAGCACCATGCTGCCATCACCACTGAGGTGAGAATCAGCTGGTACTTTGTATGCTGTCATGCCTGAGCACCTCAAGGATGCCATCAGCTACTTGTGAGACACAATGCTTGCCACAGTAATGGCGTCTACCATTGAAGTGTCATTTGTGCTGAGCATTTTCCTGTCCTATTATCATCCTTACTCTGCAGTCTGAGTTCAGTCCAAGACCAATGACTGGGTAGAGGGAGGCAAGTCCTAGGACCTGCTGAGGACCCTGTAGGGTCCTTTCAGCACCCACTAGCCTAAGGGAAGAAGGACTTTGGTCATTCTCATGCTATATAGATGAGGACACTGAGGTGAGGTGATTTGCCCTAGGCCTCACAGCTAGTGCCTGTGAAACTGTGTCCTGCTGTGGTGCTGTTCCCTGGCCTTGGGTCCTTCAAATAATTTAGCTCATGTGGAACCTAGCTCCTGAGGCCTTGGAGGATGTGCTATATGCCTTCTGAGAGAGCATCCTGGAAAACAGCCTGTTCCTATACCCACCAGCTGCTTACCAAGTCCGCCCTCTTACCTTGCAAGCCTGGGGTTGCTGGTATGTCAGGCTGAATGCTGGCCCTTGCCTATAGCTCCAGCAGTGGCAGACCGAGTGGTCTGTGTGCTAATATGTCTGCACCTCGGGGCTGTGGGAGTAGCAAGATGAGGCTGGACTGCTCACGGGGATCCAAGGGGATGAGGCTGCTCCCTTGCTGGAAGGCTCCTACCTCCCTCACAGGGTATAGCTGACTGGCACAGATGGTTACCTGTGTTCTCTGAGAACCCTGCCCAGCCACGGTGCCGAGTTTAAGGAACCCAGCTAAGTGTCCATTCCGACTCTGCCCTCACCTTCCTATTTGTCTCTTGTCCCTCTCCTCCCTCCCTCCCTTCCTGTTTGTTTTTTTAGATAAGGTCTCAGCTGGTCCAGAACTTAGACTAGGTCAGGCCAGAGAGTCTTAAACCCTTTCCACTCATGACTCCTCAGGCAAGAAACTTTCATGCGACTCCAGGTATATAGGTTTATAAAATAGCTCTATGGGTCAAACACACACTGACAGTAAGTCACACAGAAATTCCCCCTTGAAACAGTTGTTGGTATCTGAATCATTTCAACATCTGTTAAATATGAAAGCAAGCCTGCACACTGCTGAGATGGAAGTGCTTGTTAACTTTTACATAGAGGATTACAGCTTGGCTGAATATTTGATACTGCTGGACCTTGGGCATCCTCGCTGGTTTTCAGAGTTGATTGGCAGATGTTTTAAATTTAATCATCAACGCTGAAAATTCTGCTTTGCACACATACATAACTAAAAATGGCAGAAGTGTGTTTGAGACCATTCAGAAATTGCTGAAAATGTTGTTCTAATTCCAAGCTAAACTTCAACGAATGATTTAAAAAAAAAAAAAAAAAAATGGAACTCAAGTCAGCAAAGCAATTTTTAAACCAAACATTCTAATACAATCTAGAGATATGTTAGTTTGACACTTGATACTTCCGTGCTGAATGTGGTGACAGGAAAATGTTTAAAGTCTTTGTTTTCCTTGATTGGAGTGACATATTTCGGTGCAGACAGAAACGAGTCCGAACACTGCAGTTTAGAATAGAGGGTCATCTCAGATCTGAGCCCAAGCAGCCAGGCAGCGTTTGCTGGGATGCGTGCTGTGATGGCATGTGCAGTGTCAACTGCGTGTGTTGTGTGGTCATGGCCATGGCTGCCATGGAGTCATATGGTACAACACAGGGGAGGACAGCCTGAAATGTCTGCCTCGCAGTTTTGATTTTAAATTGAGTTTTCGTTCATTTTATATATTCAGAAACCTCTAACTCCTGCCATTTTTTTCTCAGCCTCCACATTCAGTTACATGACCCCATATGAGGTCTCAAATCATAGTTTAAGAAACTGAACTAGGCTGGTCTTGAGCATACGACAGGGATTCTTCCTCAACCTCCCTGATGCTTTGTGTACAGGTGTGAACCACTGTACCTAGCTCAGTCTTGTCCCTTGATCTCTGCCTCACCCCGTGTCTGTCCCCACCCTGACCCAACAGAATCGTCTTCCTCCTCTTCTTCCTCTTCCTCCTTCTCCTCCTCCTCCTCTTTTTTCCTCCTCTTCCTCTTCCTCCTCCTCTTCTTCTTCCTCTTCCTCTTCTTCTTCTTCCTCTAAGGCTCCAAATGCCTCAGGTTGGGGGAACCTACCCAGGGCTGTGTGTGATGTTAGCTGGGAATGAGGGACAGAACTCAGGTGCCCTCTGAGGAGAGAAAAGACACAGGGATGAAAGGAGATGCCCATCACATGTTGCTGTCACCTCTCATTGCTGATTGTGAGATTGGAAAACAACTTGTCCAGGGAGGCTCTGCCCACCCAGACCCCCAGGACACTAGCCACGTCCAGGATTGCCCCTTGCCAGGAGCTTCTCCCAGCAGGCCAGAGTGCCTGCTTCTCAGCCCTGCAGCTGCTGGCTCCCCAGCCCACCAGTGCTCTCAAGCCCTGAAGGGGCTTCTAATCGGCTGCTCTCTCCTCCCCACAGGGCCCTCCAGGATCTCGAGGTCCACCAGGCATGAGAGGACCCAAGGGGCACCAGGTAAGCAAGGACACTTCTGCTTCTTGTTGCCTGCCCCACTCTGGGATTTGTGGTTTCTGTAGCACTGGCCAGGGGGCCAGGTACAGCCAGAGTCCGATGCTGGAGGCTGAGCCAGAGCCATCTTCCCAGCATGTGTCTGAGTATCACAGCTGGCTGTCCAGAGGGCACAAACGAGCCTCGGTCGTTCTGCGCTCATTCAGCCACTGTTCCCACCGTGTGAGCCACCACGGAAGGCAAACACATGGGACAACAGGGCAGGCCTAAGCCCTGCCTGACCTTGTGACCCAGGCATAGGTCACATATATCTACTGGCTTTTAACAGTCAAAGCTAAGGGTAGTGGGAAACCATAGAGTTTTAAGACAAGAGCTCGTCAGAGTACAGTAGCCTAGCAGATTCACAGAAAATGTCAACACAGATAGGTTATAATTCATACTTCAGTCTGCACCGCTGCATAGTGCTTCTGCCTCAGTCTCCCTACGGCTTGGAGTACAGGTGTGAACCTGTTGGACAGGTAAAGCTGAGATCTGAACCCAGGGACTCTGACTCTTTGACATACCAAATTTAGTCTCCTTTTCAGTTACAAGGGGTTGATGGAATGGTCTCCTATCCTGGTATGAAGGTGTGTGAGCATATGGCCTCCTTGTGAAGAGGAAGGAGGATGGTACAGGCTGCCCAGGCTATTTACCAAGCACCATGTGGGCTTCTGATACCATTCTTCTATTGGCTGTGTCTAGTTTTAAGACATGGCCTGAACTAGATGGCCTGAGCAACCATCTTGTGATAGGAAGATGAGACATTGCTTTGGCCAAAAGGGTCCCTCCTAGTACCCATTCTTTTTGGGTCTTTTAAGTGAGACAAGGCCTAAGGGTTTCTGGGTGCCTCACGACCTAGCCGCAGAAGCCTGAGCTGTCCACTTGTCAAAGAGTGAGCTGTTCCCACACCCCTCCCAGCAGCAACTAGAAGACTCTCCCCACCAATACACACACACACACACACACACACACACACACACACACACACACACACACATCCCAGTTGAGGAAAACCAGGCTCCTATCAGAGTATTCAGGACAGGAGGAGTGTACGAGGACCAGAGCCATCTCCTGTGAAGTTTGGCTGAGGTTGAAACATGGAATCAGCCTTGGGCCAGGGGACCTAGAGGCACCCACTGCACCTATGACATCTGAGTCCAGGCCAAGCTTGTCCTATGTCCTTTGGAAGGCTCTTTGTTCTCTGGGCCTCAGTTTCCCCATAGGTGCCATGGGAGATATGAAGGCTCTGCTGGCTTTCCTGCCCATGTGTAGGTTGGGAAATTCTATGATGAGAGAGAGGGTCTGGAGACAGAGGGGCAGCTCGTTAGCAATCTGTAGAAGAATGAAAGCACTCGCTCGGTTACCATGAGTAGAACAAGTCTCTTGCCTTCCCAGTTTGTGGCTGTGCAACCTCAAGCTAGTCTCTTTACCTCTCTGAGGCTCTCCCCATCTGTTCAGGTGGGGAGTTCCTACTGAAGGGCTGTTGTGGTGTGGGATGCCTGGTGCTACGTCTGAGCTTGCAGAGTACACTCTCCCCTTTGGACATCAGACAACTGATTTCCCCTCCTTGACCTCTGTTTCTCCTGTAAAATGGGCCAGCAACAGAGCCAGCTTGGTTGGGTATGCAGACTCAGTTGCTTCCCAAGAGCTTTGGCCTTAGATGGCCACAGATGCTGGGTTTTCCTCTTTCCTTTTGCTCTTTCTTGGGAGGCTATGGTATACTCGGTTTTCTGCCCCTGGGAGGAGTGACTCCGCTGAGCCTGACCGGACCCAGCTGGAGGGCAACCCCAGGGTAGTCTGCCGATGTGGCCTGTGGGGAATATCATGTGGTTCTGATGAGGACCCTAGCATGCCTGCCATAGGAAGGCCTGCCTGAGACACAAAGGAAGGAGAGTAGCTGGGGGACCTTCAGGATAGGCTATCTGGTACCATATCCCTGGATAATGGCTGGGCACCCATGGTGGCTGTAATCCATTATCTCTTCTCTCCTCCATGCAGGAGAGATGGCTTCTCTTTCTCTACAGCTCAGCCCTGGCTTCTAGATGTTGTCCTCTCCAATGTCCCCATCCCATGTACAGCCTTCTTAGAAAGCAAGCTTAGAGGTCCTGGCCCTCTTATTGGCTCTTGAGATAGATAGTTCATCCTCATCCCCCCCCCCAAAAAAAAAACAGTGGCAGATAGTGGGGAAATAGGCAGGCATCTGGTTGGCTTGGGTTCCAATTCTGGCTCTACCCTCAACTAGCGACCACAGTCAACTTCACTCCCATAGCAGGCCCCTTTCCACATAATTACTTCCTCTGTGACTGTGTCTCATCCTTTCTCCTAAAAGGGCTTTGATCCCAGGCAGGTCAGTCATGTGCTGTATCCCTCGGGCCTCTGAGCCTCCACTCCAAGGGTTGTGACCTTCCAAGGAGGTGTGAGCTTGTGTCACACACAGAGCCCAGAGCCAGGAGCATCTCTCAAGTCTAGCCCCATCTGTGACCTGGGATGCCCCACCCCTGCCTGCCTTCATCTCCCAAGAACTGGGTCATGAACTAGGGAGGGAGTAGGAGGCAGTAAGCTAAGGCCTGGCTAGGGGAACATAGCCACAGGTTTCTCTGCTTCAGCCTTCAATCTCTGCATCTGTGACACAGGTTGGCTGGTGGCAGCCACCCAGGACACTTTAGACAGAGTGACCCATACATCCATTGCATTTAGGGTCTCTAGCTGACTCCCATAGACTGTGACGTCTGAGGAGCCACCATTGCAGGTGACCTACCTCAGACTGAGTATGGAAGAGGAGGAGCAGGGAAAGCCAGAGGTTCTGGGCAATGTCATCCTCCTCGTGCACAGCCCAAGGGAGACCCCTGCCGTCCAGTCCTCTGAGCTGGAATCTTCTTCCTTTTCTAGGGCCCTCGAGGACCTGATGGACCAGCTGGGGAGCAGGGGTCGAAGGGCCTGAAGGTACAGACACCTTTTGTGTTACTCTCCCAACCCCTGAACCCTGAAGTATCATACTCCAGAATGACTTAGGGTCTGTCCCAGCAACTCATTTTGTCACCATTCAGTCTCCTGGAGAGAGAGAGAGAGAGAGAGAGAGAGAGAGAGAGAGAGAGAGAGAGAGAGAGAGATTGGGGGGATCACATATACCCACCACCGTTCCCTTCCATGGGAAAGGTCCTTGGTTCCCAACCCAGCTTCTCTGTGGTGACTGTGGCAGTCACCTGCCTTGTCACATCTTAAGTATGCTCATAGGCAATGTGTTGAGGAGGACACTTGGCCTCTTGGGACCCCTCCTTTATGTAAGGGGTCCTCATGAGCCCCTCTCCCACCTCGACATGGCTGCTTCCCACAGGGTCGTGTAGGACCTCGGGGCAGACCTGGCCAGCCAGGACAGCAGGTATGTCAGGCCCTGCCCATACATGCATGGTCCCTGGTCCCTTCTCAATTTGTTGTGACACATGCCTCTAAAGATGCCCAATGTGCTTCCAGGGTGCAGCTGGTGAGCGAGGCCACTCAGGTGCAAAAGGCTTCCTTGTAAGTAGTATTAATCCTGCAGATTCTCAATCTGGGGCTTTGGGGCAGGTGGGGAAAGATTACCACAAGTTATTAACCATCACGGGAACCTCCAGGTGACCTTCCCTCTCAGCTATGAGGGTGGAGTAGGGACCTGGATACACCACAGGACTAGCCTGAGGTCAAGGGAGAAGCTTTAAGAGACTAAGGTCACCTGTGCTTTTCTACAGGGCATCCCTGGCCCCTCAGGCCCTCCAGGTGACAAGGGCCTCCCAGGAGAACCGGTAGGTGTCTATCCCCTCTCTCTGGGTACCTTTGCCCCAAAAACTGTTCTCAGTCCCATTATAGCAGGGATTGTTGGTCAGGTAGACAGATGGGCAGAGATAGAAAAGACAGGGCTAGGCCTGGCCTGTAGGGGCAGAGAACTTGGCTCTGAGTTCTAAGGTGAGTCTTGGCTTGCTCGGCCACTAGGTCCGTTACTACATGGAGATAGCTGGCTTGTGCTTGCTACAAGGTTGTGGAGATGGCCTGAGAAATGTATAGACAGCACACTTAGCATTCAGAAAGGCAGAAGGCAGGAGGGAAGAGAGGTCCTTGTGAAGGGCAGGAATGACAAAGGAAGCCATTGACACATAGCTTGTCCTTCTGAAGATGTCCCAAGGGATAGGTTTGGGAGAAGCAGAGGCGCCTCCTGAAGGAGGCTGTGGGGAGCCAGACTGGAGACCCAGGAAGAGTCTTTGAACTCTGGAAGGCCAGGGGTAGGTGGGGCTGGATGGGAGAGGGCAGAACAGAAGAGGGCATAATGATGAAAGTTCCAAAGTTGTGTGGGTGAGGTGGGGGTGAGGCGGGGGTGAGGTGGGGGTGAGGCAGCCCTGCTGGGGTTCACTTGGATGTAAAGGAGACCCTGGAAATGGGTGAAGAGGAACTGTATATGGTTGGGGGTAGGGTGTATGGATCTTCTCTTTCATTTACCATGCCAGACTGTGTGACTCAACCTCCCCATAGCTCCCCCCAATAGGGGAACCCAGGCTGTCTTCTAACTGTCTGTCTGTCTGTCTGTCTGTCTGTCTGTCTGTCTCCAGGGCTCTCAGGGACCTCAGGGGCCAGTTGGTCCTCCAGGAGAGATGGGACCCAAGGTAAGTGCCAAGAAGTCCTGGTTTGTCCTTTACTGCTGCTGGGGCATCCCAGCCCTCCTGGTCAGGAGCCCCACCTGCTTCTCAATCCCTGCCCTGCCCTACAGAGATGGTTAGGTTGGTGCTGCAGAGTGGAGGGTAGAGAGCCTACAGACACCACATCTATGCAGGACACAGGGGGAGGGACTGAGAGCCTACCTCATCGCACTGGGTGAGATCTAGGACCTTCCTGGGGGGTCCTCCCCACCTCCTGCCTTGCTAAGACTACATCTTCATACAGAATCATAAACAGAGACCCAGCCTCTTGAGGAAGGCTTTCTCGCCCTCACCACCCTGGCCCAGTGCCAGAAAGAAGCAGGAGAGGCCTAGGCCTGCCCCACCATTGGCCTCTTCCTCCCCACAACCTCATGCAAATCATGGATTTTCCTTGTCAGTCTGCCAAAGGCTCCTGTGTGGTAAACCGCACTCGTGGGCAGGCAGAGGGTCCAGCTGCTGAGTAGTGTGAGGCTCTGCCAGCTTGCAACCAACCCTATAGTTTTGCCAAGACTCAGAAGCTGCAGCCTAACCCCACTTCTGCAGCTCCAAGGTGTGACCTGAACGCACCCCTTGCTCCTTCTGGGCCTTTGCTTGCCTGAAGCAAGGAGCCAGCCCTTGCTCCAAGAGAGCCCAGTGACTCTTTCTTGCAGGGGCCGCCGGGTGCAGTGGGAGAACCTGGCCTTCCTGGGGACTCCGGCATGAAGGTGAGACAAGATGAAAGATGGGAAAATGACTTGTTGACACCAGCTCCCAGCTGGCAGCCTTGTCCTGTCCCTGGAGGAAAAACAGACCTTTCTTGTGCTTGGGATAATGGGGTCTCTGTCCTGACTAGGGAGCAGGCCTGACATGCCCACTGTAGAGTTCTCAAGCAGCTCAGAGCCCCTGCACTATCCCCTGCCCAGCTGTGTTTTTTCTGGCACCTGTTTTGGTCCCCTCATTGGGGCATCTGCCCCTCCTGGTCTGCGTGATACTATCAGCACTTCAGCACAGGTGACCCCATTAGCTGTGAGGACAGAGGCACCTATTGATACCCAGACCTGGGGAACCCCCATCAGTCTTCTGCTGTTGGAGGAGGACCCTGCTTACCCTGCAGACCTGAGAGCCTAGGAGCCACACTGGCCCAGGGGCACCTGCTAAGGAACTGTAGGACTAGAAGCAAATCATTCCTGTCCCGTGGACCAGTGTCCTGTCATTCTAAGGGAGCTGAACCAGGCCCAGAGCCCCTGGCCTTGGCTCAGCTTGGCCTCATTTTGCCCAGGCCAAAAAAAAAAAAAAAAAAAAAAAAAAAAAAAAAAGCCATCTACATATAAAGTGCCACCCACATGTAAAGTGTGTAGGACTGGCTTCTTTCAGTCAGGACTGGTCTGGGGTACCATGCTCCACTTCCTAGTGCCCAGATACCAGCAAGGAACACAGTGTGCATGTCTCCAAATGAGGGAGACTCGTTGGAGACCTTTCAAGGGAGGGAACAGGCATTCTGGCTCCTCCTCCCCTCTTTTGGTGTCTTACCAAATCTCAAGGATGAGGAAGGATGGCTGGTGTTCACCAGCACTGCTGTCCAGCCACGGCTGTCCTAGTCATGCCACCCACTTTGACCTGAGTCTGTCATTTAGGCTAGCTTCTCAAGGACAACACTGTTCTCTCAGGATTTTGCAAAGGCCCAGATCATTTGAATGAAAATGTGTTTAGAACAGCATGACCAGCTCTGATGGCGGTGACAACGGTGATGCAGTGATGGTGATTATGCATTGATGGTGGTGGTGGTGATGCAGTGATGGTGATGGTGATGCAGTGATGGTGATGGTGGTGATGCAGTGATGGTGGTGGTGATATAGTGATGGTGATGCAGTGATGGTAATGCAGTGGTGGTGGTAATGCAGTGATGGTGGTGGTGATACAGTGATGGTGATGGTAGTGATATAGTGATGATATAGTGATGGTGGTGGTGATATAGTGGTGGTGGTAATGCAGTGATAGTGGTGGTGATACAGTGATGGTGATAGTGGTGATGTGATGGTGATGGTGGTGATACAGTAGTGGTGATACAGTGATGTCGTGATGTGATAGTGATGCAGTGATGGTGGTGATGCAGTGATGGTGATGCAGTGGTGATGGTGGTGATATAGTGATGGTGATACAGTGATGGTGATGGTGGTGATGCAGTGATGGTGATGCAGTGGTGGTGGTAATGCAGTGATAGTGGTGGTGATACAGTGATGGTGATGGTAGTGATATAGTGATGGTGATAGTGATGATATAGTGATGGTGGTGGTGATATAGTGGTGGTGGTGGTAATGCAGTGATGGTGGTGGTGATACAATGATGGTGATAGTGATGATGTGATGGTGATGGTGGTGATACAGTGGTGGTGATGGCAGTGATGATTGTAGTGATGGCAGTGATGGTGATATTGATGATGTTGATGCAATGATGGTAGTGTTTCTGATAATGGTGATAGATTGATGGTGGTGGAGATGGTGATGATTGTGATGATAGTTTTGGTGATGGTGGTAATGCAGTCATGGTATTAAGGATGATGATAATGGTAGTAGGGATAATGATGGTACTGCTGATGATGGTGGTGGAGAGGATAATGATGATGTTGGTGGTGATGCAGCGATGGTGGTGAGAATGAGCGATGATGATAGTGATTGTAGTGCTAGTTGTTATTATAATGATGGTGATGATGGTGATAGTGGCGGTCATGCAGTGATGATGATAATGATCTTGCTTGTTGTCATAGTAATAGTGGTAATGGTGGTGGCAATGTGGCGGTCATGGTTGGAATGGCGATGATAGTGATTGTAATGCTGACTGTGAGGCTGATGGTGATTTTGGTGTTTTGGGTGCTGGTATTAATGGTAGTGATGATAGTGGTGGTGAAGGTGGTCCAGCTGCCTAGTGGAGGAGCATCCCATGGCCAGGACTTAACTGGAACAGGAGTTTGAACTTAAATGTTAGAATTTCTCTATTATTCTCAAGAAGTAACTTTCCCCAGCTTCTCCAGGCCTTATTTCCAGTCAGAGCTGGAAGAAGGGCTGGCGGAGGCTAAGGCTGGCTATAACACTCACATGAATTGTGTTTGGCTTCTTCTAGGGTGACCTTGGACCTCTGGGCCCCCCTGGGGAGCAAGGTCTCATCGGGCAGCGGGTAAGTGAAGTACATTTTCCTTCTAGAGCTCCCAGGTCACCTGTGAGCAGTGGACATGAGAAGGGCTTGGATCAACCCCCCAAAACTCTCAGATTCCTCAACTGTAGAAACAGCTCAGGAGTCTTGACAGTTTTGGCTGGTCTCCCTGGGTACCCAGCATCACCACAGAGATATTTAACCTCCAAATACTTTCCTTCAAATATGTGTTCCTTCCAAAACTGTCCTACAGTTAGGCTTTATCTTTCCAAATGAAACCCACGAGGTTGCTTTGCTCTAAGAAGCCCCATGAGACCCTGGTGTCCCTCTCTGTGCTCTGTGCCTCTGCTTGGATGTAGACTCCTGGGAAATGTGAGGACATAGCAGGTATACTTGGCACCTTACAGATGGGGGAGGAAAGGCTCACTAGTGAGTCGTGCAGTCAGCCCTCACTCCATCTCCTCAGCCTCCATCTTCTCCTCCTTATGATGCCTCATGCTCCCTGTGCCCAATCTCAAGAGGCTCCACAAATAAGGCAAAGTGAGAGTAAAGGCCCCGGGTCAGCATTTGAGAGCTTAGACTCCAGAAATGCTAGCCATGCCTGGCCACCAGCTTGATCAGTTGAGTCTCTTTAGAAAACAGTGTTAAGAAAGGTAGGTCCTGAGGCCCCATCTAGACTCAATAAGCTCGAGAGGCAAATGAGCATTCCCCTAACACCCACTGTGTACGAAGCATATTTCTCAGTCTGAGAGCGTGTAGTGAGTAACAGAAGGCCTGTCTAACGGAGCTGATATTCTAGTGGATTGATTATTGATGTCTGCCATGGGTACAAGAGGGGCAGAATCTGCTCACCTTTCGCAGCTTTGCCATTCCTGCATTTGCCATCCTGGGTCCCCTCCTAGCTCTGCCTCTGGACAGCTCTGAATTCTAAAACCAGACGGAGATGCTAATTTAGGTTGGCAGCTGTTTGTAGAGCTGGACGTTTCTAGTTCTAGGAGGACCAGCAGGGACATCAGACAGGGCCTTGTCATTCTTTGCATCTTTCTAGAACTTGCCCACCCAAGTCTACTGACTGGCCTTATGATCCTCATCTGAAATGGGGTTCCAGGAACACTTACTCCAGCTCTCAGAAGGCGGTCTCAGGTGGCTACCACCCATGAGTGGGTTATCCCCTTCCCTGTTAGTCATGTTTTCTAGATGAGAAAGGGATTCCTATAGAAACTAAGATCCTACTTGAGGTTATGGAAGGACTGGTGATACTGAGGTTGGCATTTGTCAGAAACCATTCCCACCCACCAGACCACACTGTCTTCCCCAGCCCAACCAGTGAAGCAGGGTGCCTGGTCCATAAGGCTCTGTGGCCCTTCTTCAGCCCTGCAGAGATCTACTTGTTCAGCTTCTGAGAACCAGTGGGTTCCTGAGCCCCCCAGGGGGATGGAAAGCCCCTTTCACTCCAGGCCAGTAACATCTCCCCATCTTTTTCTCCCAGGGAGAGCCAGGCCTTGAGGGAGACCTTGGCCCCATGGGACCAGATGGCCTGAAGGTGAGTCGTCTGGGCCAGGATCTGGGAATGGCCTCTAACCCTGCTCTAGTTCCCACAGAGCACAGAATGAGCAACTCCTCCCCTGCAGAGGACAGTGGGGAGGAGCAGCGGGGGTTCCAAGGCTGCCCTTGCTCTACCTGGGGCTTTCATATCCTCCCCTTCCAAACACCCTTAAAGAGCTGAAAAGTTCTGATCATCACTAGGGGTCCATAAGTGAGCATTCAGGGGGAACTAGTGCCGAGGGTACGATCGATGCTGCGCCCTCTGAGTTACCTCCGTTGATGCTGGTAGAGTTCAATTTTCGGATGAGGAAACAGACTCGGGGAAGTTAAAAGGCTTGTTGTAGACACACAGCCCAGTATCTGTATATCCAACACCCATTCTGAAGGAGAAAGGGAAAACTGAGGCTCACAGGAAGGCAACGAGGCCTGGGTTCAGAACCGATCGATCACAGGTGCTTCAGTGGGCACTGCTGCTCCCGTGGGAGCTGTAGGCTCTCACCTGAGCTCTATTTGGGCCGGTGATGAGTAGAAACTTCGGGTGTGGAGTAGGCACAGCCCCACCCTCAGCCCCGGGCCTGCCCCAGTCTCCTTCCGAACCTTGTTCCACGAGTAGGCTTTCTCTATGCTGACCTCATCATGCCATAACCTCTATCGTGTATGTCTCCTCTTACCTGCCCTCCACAGTTCTCACAGAAGCGCCTCTGCTTTTCTGAGTCTCAATTTCCCAACTGCAGATCCCTATGCTCCTCACAGTCACCCAGGGACCAGAGAACACTTCTCCTGGGTGCCTTGTCAGCGCATCTGTTTTCTTTGCCAGTGAAAGCGCGCCCCCTGTCGGCCACTTACCCACTTGCTCTTAGCCCCGGCTCTGCTGCCTCCTGGTACAGCTGCTGGGGGGGGGGGGGGGGGGGGCGCAATCTGTTAAGAGCTCCTCCTTGCCGGATGCTGGCCACATCTAGCGGTCAACAGGCCTAGTGCTGCAAAGCACTGTGTGTGCAAGAAATGTCAATCATGGCAGACCTCAAGGGCTTGCTGCGAATTAACTCATCCAAGCTGATCCAGCAGTCTTCCAGGTAGAAACTGAGGCTCACAGCCTCCCCAATCCCTTTCTAGAGACCACTTTTCTCCTGGAGTTTTTACCCCAGGAGTCAGAGCGCAGGTCCAGATTTTGAACAGTCTCTCTTACTTCTGCTTTTGGCAACTCTTGCTCGAGAGCTTCCAAAGCCAAAATCACTTTGCTGTCCTTTGGACTAGGGTTGTCTCTTGGATGCCTGGCACCTTCCTGATCCTTGAGTGGTCCTGGGAGAGACTGCTTCCTATACTGCATGTCCAGGGGTCACCTTTGTGCAGTCAGCTGCTTCTTCAATGGACGCAGCACTTCACAGTGCTCTCGTGTGCAGTATCCCTGTTGATAACAGTGGAGGTGGCAGTCACCCCCAGCATGCGCTACCATAGGCTGTGCTGAGTGGGATGCATAGTCTCTCGTAGTCCATCTATACAGGAGTCCATTTACAAATGAGCGAGCTGGCCAGAGTTACAGTTTTAAAGGACCATGACCTGGATATGAGGGAGACTCGGTTCCCTGAGCTCAGATCCCTGCTTCTCCATGTGCTCAGTTCCTCCATCCGTGGACTGGGAGGATTGAGAGAGGCCACCCAGAAGGCTTCCTGAGCCTTGGCGGATATCATGGATTCCAGAAGTCTCCAGGGACCCTTACAGCCCATTCTCATGGGCCCCACAGCACCCCATTTCCAGCTGTGTGGGAGTCAGGCCATGAATAGTCACTGGAGACTGGTTCTGGCAGGGCCTGGGCCTAGCTTGGCTACCTGGAGCAACCAGCCTACAAGTGAGACAGCAGGTGGCCAGAATGACAAGCCAGAAGCACAGTCCTAGAGCCAGGGGAGTCTAAGAGAGCCGGGTCTGGGCCAGCAGGTCTCTGTGCCAGGCTGTGCTTGGACTCCGACAAGCTCAGTGGAAAGGGACCGTGCAAGCCATCCTAGTGCCCAGCTCTGCTCCAAGCTGGCCTGTTCCTCAGTTTGAGCTGTCCTATGTCATGTGGCACCTACAGCTGTCCCCCAGGCCAAGCTGGAAAGTACCTACAACTCTCCATGCCAATCTCACTTCCCCGAAGGTCAGGCTCCATCCACCACATCTGTATCCAGAGTCTCTCTTCCTGGCCAGACCAAACCAGATTCCTTCTGCCCCTCTCCCACGGCTGCTCTGAGTCTTGCATGCAATTGTTAGCACTGTTTCTTTCCAAACCCACTACCAACACCCCCTTCCTTGAAATGGGGCCCTCTGCCTTCTTTCCCAGGACCTGCAACAGTCACAGTGAGGCCACACAGACATGCTGCAAGCTCCATGCCTGCCATCCCTTTGGAGATAGGGCTTTCGATAGACAGTCCCTGACCCTGCAGCCACTGCTGGAACTATAGCTCGCTCCCTGCCCTGGCAGAGCTCAGGCAGTTCTGCCCAGGCCGTGAGGAAAAGATGGCAAGGCTGGCATTCAGAGGTAGAGTACACACAGCCACAAGGGCTGCACCCATGACGTGTTGCAAAGCTAACGCTATGGAGGACCCCACGCACCTGAGCCTCAGGCTCCTGAAGCCCATGCAGGGGCTACATAGGAAAGGCTCTTAGAGTCCTGAGTCTCCGGGAGTTCTTGCTACACCTTGCTTACCCACAGAAACTCCTCCCTTGGGCTCCCATTTTCCAGGACTTGGCGCCAGATGCAGATTAAGTGTACCCCAAATGGTGGCACTTGGGGCCAACTGGCTTGACTTATCTTGGCCTCAGTTTCCCCATCGGTAACAAACACTAAATGAGTACCTGCAGGGAAAGGCTCTGGTGAAGCTGAGCTCAGAACTGAAGACATGTCAGCAACTAACTGGTTGCCTGAGGTGTGGGGCTTTTAATGATCTGGCTTTTAATGTTCTCTCTCTCTTTCTCTCTCTCTCTCTCTCTCCCCCTCCTGACCCATGACCCAGGGGGACAGAGGTGACCCAGGGCCTGATGGCGAGCATGGCGAAAAGGGCCAGGAAGGGCTGAAAGGAGAGGATGGGCTCCCTGGGCCCCCAGGCATTACTGGTGTCCGGGTGAGTGTACAGCATGGGTCTCTGGGTGAGGGGTACTCATACGTGTCCAGACCTCCTGAGATTCTCTAGTTTGTCCCTCCCCTACTCAGCTTTCCTGTGGCCTCCTGTGCCCTCAGGAAAAACTCTATTCCCTGTGGCCCTGTAACCTCATCTCTTCTAGCTCCACACCCAGCCTGATTTTTGTCTCCTGGAATGAGCTTGCCCTGCCTCTGGGCCTTTGCACCTGCTCCTCTAGTGTGAGCACACTCTCCCTTCTTTCCTGTGTGCCTTCAGTCCTGCTCACAGACAGACATCCCTGATCCTGGGCTAGGTCTCTGTCTTTCAGGGTCATCCAGGACCTTGCTGTGGCTCCTAGCCCACTCTGGCCTCAGTCTTACTATGTTGAAAATTTAGAAAGAATGTGTGCCAAGATGATTTTGAGTTCTAAAGTCCTAAGGCCACTTTCTCAGTCTCCAAGGAGGCCAGAACCTTGTGTAATTTACATTTGTTTTCCTTATGTAACATCAGAGAGGGCACACATTATTGACTGAAAATACAGCTCTGCTCCCCACTCGGGTAGAACTTTATTCAGATGTGACCACAGACACCATGAGTATCTTCCCTGGGCCCCTGGGAGAGGAGAGAAGCTATTTTGTTTCAGTGTTTGCAGACAGCATGCCCAGTGCTTTCCAGACTGTTCTTTAATTAGCTAGCATCCCTGAAGGCTGGGAGACTCAGACAGTTAAAGGAACCTGGCCCAGGCCACACAGTAAGAAACAGCAGAGCCAGGATTTGAACCCTTGTTATGTACATTTTGTCTGTCTGCAGTAGACTCACTGGAATTCAGAGCCTGTGGGGGAAAGGACAGATGATAGGTAGGGCATTCTGATATTTGGCTGATGGCTTGGAGCTTTACTGTGTAACAGAGCCAAGGGTGTATATGGAGCAGAACTCTGTGGTCAGCTCAGTGTCCTGCCAGGCCCCTGGAATCCGGCCACCTTGCAACAAGCCACCAGAGAGAGTCAGGCCTGCAGGTGTCCGCTGTGAGCCAGCCTTGGCCTTAGCCCAACTCTGCGATTTCCCTACTGCCCACCCCACCACGACAGGTTCTTGCCATTAAGTGGACTCAGCAGCCCATGCTTCTTCTAGCCTGCTCCTGACAGCTCTTCAGCACTGAAGTGACCAGTCTGGGAGGGATCCAGATTAGCCAGCAACATACTGGCCGTGGGAAAGTATTTGTTACCTAAAAATAGAGCTGAAAGTGCTAATAGCCCTCAGAAGCAAGGGGATGAGGTCACCGCTCAGCCCCAGAGTGCAGGAGGGGCGCCTGTCAGACACGCCCACCGCTGCTTTCTTCCGCCCTGGGGCTGTGGGTAAGAAGAGCTTTAGCAAGAAGGGATGGCTCTTACCTCACTATTCCCTTGTGTGACTTTGTCGTGGCTTCTGGCCCACTCTGGCCTCAGTCGTCTTACTATGTTGAAAATTTAGAAAGACTATATGCCAAGATTATTTTGAGTTCTAAAGTCCTATGGCCACTTTCTCAGCGAGTGTGTGGTTCTGCTGTGGAGTCGGGAGCAACCGACCTGGATATATACTCGGAACCTGAGTTCAAAGGTCAGACCTGGGTTCCTGGCTCGAATAACCTTCCTTCAGTGTGTCAGGCAAACAGCTGCCCATCGCCCAACCTTGGTGTTCTCAATTATAAAGAGAAAACAGGAAGCTACAGACATAGTCTAGTGGATGGAGGGCTTGCTCCACAAGGAGGAGGGCCTGAGTTTGGATCACAGTACCCATGTGAACAGCTGGGCATGGCCATTGTGTGCTGGTGACCTTCAAGCTAGGAGCTTGACGGCCAGTTGGCATAGGCAAGACACAACTTTAGACACTTTGTCTCCAGGCAATAAAGTTGTGAGCAATAAAGGGAAACATGCAGTGTCCTCTGCCCTCCACAAATGCACACACAGGCATGAGTACACACATGCTCAGACACACGCTCCTTACCTATACACACACCAGAGAGTTGGAAGGAGAAACACTAGGTGAGAAAACCCTTTACAAGAATGCATGGAGACAGGGAGGTTTGGAGGAAAAGGTATGTAGGAGCTGCTGGTGGTAGCTGCATTTGGTCACGGGACCGTGGTTGCCATGGCAGCAATGTGAGGTTTGTGTTCCGTGGTCCCTCACAGTTCTCATATGCCGAGGTTGGCAGCGTCTCTCTGGCCTACGTGCACACTGGGCTGTCGGCACAAGCTCTGCATTTGGGTTTCTTTGGCATCGTGGCTGCCCCAGGAATGTTTCGTACTCCATGGGTTGGAGACCGATGATTACTTGGAAATAGCATTTTATAAGCCACCAGGGCCTTTCTAGAAACGTGTCTACGGTCACATGCTATGTGACAATGTTTCATCCTCAAGGGGACAGCACATAGACCGATGGTCATGTAAGATCATACAGACTAGTAAAGCCATTTTTTTCCCATAACTTCTCTGATGCACAATGACCAAACGGCCTAGAAACCAGCTGTGTCCCCAGCAGTAGTTGGCTGGAGCCTGCCTGTGATAGAACCCAGCAGAGGCTTCTTTTCTAGCCCCAGCCTCAGCCTCCAGGTACTCTGATGATCTCAGGGTCCCCCCACAGGATGCTCACGGCTGGAGGGGCATGGTTCCACCCCCTCCCACTGCACCAGTTCTGAGATTCACACTGAGGCAGGATAGTGTGCTTAAGAAGCTGTGGAGAAGGTCACAGGATGGCCAGAGTTTTATTATTGACAAAGCATCATTGCTCAGCTGGTGCTGTGTGGTAGAAGTAAGAGAGCCATGTCCGTAACTTAAGGTCCTCCAGTGAGTACTTCAAAAGGAGAAATGAACAAGTCAGGTGAGTGGAAGTGATATCTCTTCAGTCCAGTAGATCCCAAATAGTCTTTCAACATAGTGTAAGTATTTAGAGAGCACTAACGGGGCCCAGCGAGATGGCTCAGCAGGTAAAGGTGCTTGCTGCCAAGCCTGGCAGCTGCAGTTCAGTAGCCGGAACCCACATGGTGAAATTCTACCACAGGCTCTTCTCTGAGCTCGTATCTTCCCTGTGGCATGTACTTCCTACCACACACAAAACATAAATAAATGAAAACACAATTAAATAATAAAAAAATAGAATAAAAATTTAAGATTTAAAATCATTTTAAAAAGGACCTCTTTTCTGGACTAAAATTTTCAGATCCACCCACAGACTCCCCCAGCTCAGATGTAAGTTTCCCTGGGCACACTTGATCTTTGTGCCCAGACTTCAGAAAACGGGCAACTGAAAGCACACATTTGACTACAGAGGGAATAGCCTGTGTGTTTAGAGGGGAGGTTATCTGGCTCCCAGCATGATGCTCGCTGTGAGGAGACCCCCAGGGAGTGTTTAGCAGTGACTGGGATGTGGATGAGACCACTGGATGACTGCATCAGGGTCAACTGCACACCAGGGGTACCTGGGCCAAGCCCTCCTCTAGGAAACAGGGTGGCTGTCAGTACAGGGAGTCCCTAGCAGAATGGAACAGTGCCAACCAAAGGGATATCTCAGTACAGATAGCTGGCTCCTGTGCTTCACATAACCGGGACACAATGGCAGAGGCAGCAGGAGATCACTGTCCTTGAAGAAGCCACCTCCACACTCCAAACGGCTGCTGTGGGTGACACTGTTGTGAATGTGCCCATGTCACCAAGTTGAATCCTTAAGCTCTGTGAGGCCACCTAAGATTCTGCGTCCATGATGCAGACCAAGACACCAACCAGGGAGCGAGGTTCTGCTCGAGGCTGCAGAGCACGAGTACTGAGCGACAGTTTGGTTTGGAACCAGGTGTCCAGCTTCCACATGAGGATGCTGCTTGGAGCTGCTCTGGTTCCCTCGGTCCTGAAATTTATTTCTCATGCTCTTTCCTCTGTGTCCCTCAGGGTCGTGAAGGAAAGCCTGGCAAGCAGGGTGAGAAGGGCCAGAGGGGACCTAAGGTAAGTCCTCTGCCTTTGAGGGTCACATCCCTCCCCAACTCATCTCCCTGAGCCAGCAGCCACAGGCTGATCCTCTCTCTCTCTC
Organism: Arvicanthis niloticus; assembly: GCF_011762505.2. Lineage (NCBI taxonomy): Eukaryota > Metazoa > Chordata > Mammalia > Rodentia > Muridae > Arvicanthis > Arvicanthis niloticus. The sequence continues at coordinate 83,979,870 of NC_047662.1, read as the reverse complement.
TCTCTCTCTCTCTCTCTCTCTGTCTCTCTCTCTCTCTCTCTAGGGTGCCAAAGGCTACCAAGGACAGCTGGGAGAGATGGGCATCCCTGGAGACCCTGGGCCCCCTGGGACCCCAGGTCCTAAAGGGTCCCGGGGCACCCTAGGACCAATGGTAAGGATGGGCCAAGGGAAGAGAACAAGATTAGCTTGGGGTACTGGCTCCCCTATAAGAACCACTCACCCCACTGTTACAGAATCCTAGGTTTCCTGTCACAAGTCACCTCATTTCTAACACAGATCCCTTTGGGAATTTTCCAAAGCCTTGAATATACATAGTCATGGCAGACAAAACATATCTTGCAGACTACAGGCTGCAGTAGGCCCCTGGTGCTTTCTGTGGACACTGGTTGATAAAAGCCCTGAGGGGTGGAAAAGGATCCAGATCCCTGGGTACAGGGTGAGGTGCTTCAGGTCTCTGGATGTCTGAGAGAGAGTCCTAGGGCCCTGCTAGACTATCCTGAGGCAGAGCCCACGAGTATTGACAGCTGAGGTGAGAGAAGACACCATCATGGAGCAGAGGAGGGGTTGTGGTATCTTTGAACAAATGGAGCAGTACCCTTTTGTGTGGAGTAAAAGTTTTTCTGCCACATGTGTGATGTCATGGGTGAAAGCCGTGGAGAGACACAGGCGTGTCCATTAGACAGTGCTTCTCCTAGAATCCAGACTCAGGTACTGCAAGCATTGGTAGCAGTTTGCTGGAGGAAGCCGAGTAGGGAAAGTCCCTTCTTTATGATACTTATTTAACTGGAAGTCTCAGTTGAGCAGTAATAGCAGCTTAGCTCAGGTGGTTATTAAGGTTCTGAAAAAATGTCACCTACATCTTCATAAACCATAGGAGCATAGAGAAGGGAGGGCTAGGGAGGCGGGGCCTGGGAGGGGGCCTCTTGCCTTCCACCTTGTCCACCTTGTCCATCGTGTGTAGGTGCAAGGCTGCTGAGCTGAGCAGCTGGAACTAGGGGAGGGAGTCTCTACCGTGTCCCTGCTGTGGGAGACTTACTATATACCAACAAGGGTCTTCTCTCTAGGGTGCTCCAGGACGGATGGGAGCCCAAGGAGAGCCAGGATTGGCTGGTTATAATGTAAGTGGTACACATTTAAGGGGCATCTCCTTCTCACCCTCTGGAACTCTATCCCTGCATGCTGAGTCCTTCCCACCAGAGGGGAAGAGATATGGATCCCATAGCCTCAGGGGACTCCCGGACCCATAGATTAGGGTGGGGCAAGGGTAGAATTGGAGTGAAGGGGCAGAGAGAGTGCCAGTACCCACCCCAGGTCTAGAGTCCTCCCTGCAGGACGGGTGCAGGTCCCTATAGAGGGAGCACTGTGCTCCCAGTCTCTTCATACCCATCTGGGAGATGAAGGCTCAGAAAAGACAGGCTTGGTTAGAAAGGAATGGGGGCTCAGGGTGGTTAGAGAGCACATGTGCAGGCTAGGCCTGGCAGCTTCGTGCTTTTGGGAGTGGAGACCACATCCAGTCTTAGTGGCCTTTGCCAGACCCAGGGACTGCAGGAGACATACAGGAAAGAGAGAAGGGAGAAACAAAAGAACAAAGGAGACGGGTGGGGGGACTAGAGAGTGGGTGGCAGCTCAGAGTTGCCCGCAATGTCGAGATGGCCTTTTCCCATAGCTCTGCCAAGGTAGCTTCCCTCTCCTTTGGACTCCAATCTGCCCCAGGGTACTACAGTAGGGCCCTACTATCTAAGTTGTCACAGGACTGGAAGTGTGTCTGCGACCAACAGGCATATCCGAAAAACCAGGTCCCAGAGAGGTTCAGGGCAGGGATGGGATCTCTTATACTGTCCCGTGTCCCCGTCTCTGAGTCCCTGTCCTTTGTCATCTGTCTCTCTTGTCATCAAATCCTTTTCGTTTTCTTCCATTTTGTTTGCCTGCAGGGACACAAGGGCGTCACAGGACCTCTCGGGCCTCCCGGACCCAAAGGCGAGAAGGTAGGTACTGAATCTTTAAGCAGTGGCTATCTAGAGTCAAGGTCAGCTCTGGGGCTATGGGGATAGGGCAGCATGGAGCAGGACATGGCATCCCTGCACTCGCAACTTTAGGGTCACCTGGCAGAAATGAACAGTTGTGTCACGGCCAAGTCTCTGTTATTCCCTCATGCTTGTGAAGGGAGCATTGGAACTACACATGAGGCGCTCACGGCATGGGGGGGAGGAACACTGAAGAAGGAGACGGCTCAGGCGGAGGGCCCCAGGGATGTAAGCCCTTCCATTAGGACTCTGGAATTGGGAGAAACTACAGGGTGGGGTGCAAGGGAGAAGCTTGGCCTGGTGTGAACACTGTTCACAGTGAGGAGCACATGAGGGTCCAAAGGTTGAAGGAATGGCTTTTGGGTCACATCTCCAATGATGCCCAGTAGGGCCTCCTGTCCTCCCTTTTCTCCCTCTTCCCTCTTCCCCCTTTCCCCTCTCCCTGTCCTCTTCCTCCTCATGGCTGGAAGGTTTCCTAGCAGGCTGCACCCCTGCCTCCTTGTTCCTGGCCTCCCCAACCATCCTTTCTTTTGCTGACTCAGCTTCCCACTAACTAAGTCCCGCTGTGGTGAGTCACACTGGCTTGGCATGCTGTCTTCGAGCCCCTCCTCCTGCATGCACGAGTACAGATCTACAAATACAGTGTCCCAGTCCCTGAAAGGCTGTAGGGAACACATTCAGACTCTCAGCTCTCCTTAGCCATCATAAGGCTGCCAGGGATGACACAAACTCCTGGGCCATGTGGAGACAGAGCCCCAAGTGCCACAACCCAGGGTCAGGGGTAATCCCCACAACATGGCTATGACAACTCTAGGTGACATAATGCACTAGGACTGCTGTCACATGCAGAGTTCATTGTTGTTGGGGATGTTCTGTGGCTCACGACTGCCCCGTAATGAACAGCCTGCCACAGACTGGTCAGGGCTGGGAGGAGGAGTGGGTTGCAAGGGAGATTTGTGGAAGGCCTGCTCTTTCCCCCAGGATTTCCCCGTCATTGTTGTACAGAACAGGTGGAGAAACCCAGCCTCTTGGTGCATAGGGGTCTGCTCTAAACAGTAGGTGGAGGGTGTTCCTGAGTCCTATTCCTCTAGCCAGAATCCGACCCAGAGTGTGACCCAGCCTGCACTTGTAGATAGGTGTCTTTGTCTGTACAGGTAGCCAGAGGGAGGGGGAGACTTAGAACTAGGCCACAAGGTTCCTCAGCCTCATTTCCCTGTTCTATAAAATGGGAAATATCCCAATATCCCAAGATTGCTATAGAATCTGTAAGATAATATATAAAACGAATCTTTAAATGCCTAACAAAAGCCTGTCTGGTAAGCCCTGGTGTCCTCTGGAGATTTCAGTCCCCTGACACCGTCCACAGTTTGATCAGAAGTGTTTGCAGGAAGGGAGGGAATCCCACCCTCTAGGTCACAGCTCTGGGGTGGCCCCAGGCTGGGTCTCACTCACCTTTAACTGCTGCCTGTGGGAACCTCAGGTGGCTGAGGGTAGGGCACCAACGTTCAGACTGGCCAGGGTGCTTCCCAGTTTTGACCACTTCCCTCTTGTTCCTCATGGTTCTTTCCAATCCTGTGGGCAGCAGGGCACTCGGAGTACCCTGGCTAGAGTCTTTTATCCAAAAGGGTTTCCCAGGAGAGGTGACATCAGTTTTTCTAAGACTCTGAGGTCCTGTTGCCCTATGCAGCTCCATTTCAACCATCTGCAAAGCTGCCAAGAGCTTATCCTACACTTGAACCAGGGCCTAAGGTGGCCTGCCTTGACCCAAAGTCTCCACTGTAGTCTCTGCTCCTCTTTCAGCCTGTCCTAAGCATCCACGTGGCATGTGGACACTGTTGTCACTATTACCTACAATGGCAGTTTTGACCGCTGGTTTCCTAGTCTGCTTGCCTCTGGAGGCTGGCCTCCATCCCTGAGGAAGGTGCCTTCTGGCCTGCGGTTCAGTAACTCGCAGAGTGGCCTTTGCCTAATGCTGGTTCTGTGGTGTCCACAGGGGGAGCAGGGCGAGGATGGAAAGACGGAGGGGCCCCCTGGACCACCTGGAGATCGGGTAAGTTCCCTTTCTGTTCCCCCTGACCTCTCAGTGTAATCAGGCACCTGCTGGGCAGGTCTAGGTTGCTGAGAACCCACGGAAGGTGTGGCTCATGTTTATCCATTGTCCCTGTCATTCAGGGTCCTGTGGGTGATCGAGGAGACCGTGGGGAGCCAGGCGACCCTGGATACCCTGTAAGTATCAGAGCTCTACCATTGGTGAGGGCAGGGATAGTGGGAAAAGGGATGCCAGTATGAACTGGACACAGGCTCCTGCCTCTACCTGCCTTTCTCCATTGGCCATAAGGGGCAGAGAACATCCCATTATGAAGCCAGATTAACACCATGAAGGGAAGGCCCAGCCTCTCCTGAGAGGCCTCTCCTGAAGGCTATGGGGACATAAACAATCCACACAGCTAGCAGATTGAGTTTCCTTCCAGCATGGTCCTGGGTAATGATTTCTTCTAGGGGTGAGGCATGGGGACTGGGTCAGTTCCCCATTTATGTCTTGGAACAGCCTTCCTAGCAGAGGCAACTCTTATACTTCCCTCCATTCAAGCAGGACCATTGCTGCTCCGCCCACTTAGCACTAAGAAAGCTAGGACTTAGAGGGTCAGTGATGTGGTCAGGAAGAACACCAATCCCCTGGCCACTTCTGAGGGGCCCTCACCTGTCTCTCCTTCACTTTCAGGGTCAAGAGGGAGTTCAAGGCCTCCGTGGAGAACCAGGCCAGCAGGGCCAGCCTGTGAGTCCTGTATCTTCTGCTATAAGCAGGGTGGAGAGCATCAGAAACGAACTCTTTAAAAGTTAAAAGGATCTGCTCTATAGGACATGAGGAAGCTCTGGGGCTTCCCTGGAGCCTGCACCCCCAAACCCCTCCTCACCCATCCCCCTCCAGGCGGAGACTGGCCACCCTCCCCAGGAGAGAGGCCTGGGGCTGCCTTGAGTCATCTCACCTTGGTTTGCAGGGGCATCCAGGACCCCGGGGGCGCCCAGGACCCAAAGGATCAAAAGGCGAAGAGGTGAGAAGGCTGGGCTTCAGTGGGGGGAGGGGCTGAGACCCTGGAGCAGGGGTCTGGGCTAGTCTAGGCTCACACATCCAGCAAAGGCTGGGCTAGAAGGTATCATCCTCCCCAGGCTCTGCAGCCATCCACGGGGGCTGAGGGATCAGCCTCTGAGTAGAAGTTGGCTTAGCCAGGGACTCAGCCCACACCTCTGCTGGGCTACAGTGAAGGAGTGAGAAGAGGGAGGAGCCAGCTGAGGGATGAAGGAGAAAAAGAGAGAGACAAATGGTTGTGGACCCCAGGCCCCTGTGTTCCCTCCTCTAGCCCTGATAAACAAACAAAGAACAACGAGACAAAAAACAACAACAAAAAACCCTTCCTCACTAGGCTCCCTGGGCCTACACTCCTTAGGGACACCCACACTCAAGACTAAATAGCTTGACCGTCCAGGTTTCCAGCTCTGGGCACAGATGTAGTACCTTTGAAAAGTTTTATCAACAAGGGATCCAAAGAAGGAAGTCAGGGCCCAATGCAGCAGGGACAGCCCTGGGTGACTCTGAGGGTGACTCTCTAGTCGATCACACTCACTCTCAGGGCCTCCTCCCAGGACTCCTGGGTCCAGCTAACGTGTATCTCTTGCTTTTGCTTTCTTAGGGCCCAAAGGGAAAGCCAGGCAAGGCTGGGGCATCAGGCCGGAGGGGGACCCAGGTGAGTTGCCATAGCGTCTCTGTCAGCTTCTATGCTCTCCTGAGAAGGTCTGACCAGCTTCTTTTTGTACCTCCAGGGGCTTCAAGGGCTGCCAGGGCCCCGAGGTGTGGTGGGGAGACAGGGCCCTGAGGGCATTGCTGGGCCTGATGGGAATCCTGGCAGAGACGGCCGGCCAGGATATCAGGTGAGCAGGACACTGGGTGTCATCTGGTGTTAGAGACTTCCACAGGCTACACACAGGCCTTGAGGCACAGGCCATGGGTCTGAAGAGTCATGTGGGAAACTGGGTGGCATATAGGTTGATGGTCTTTCATCCATTGGGATTCTTATTGCTGTCTCTCCTTGATGCTAGCACCTGGGTCACTAGGCCATATTGCCCTACCCCCTGGCAAGTGTGACCTCCTCCTCCTCCCTCTTCTACAACTCACGAGGGTCCCAGTCAAAGAACACTTCCTCCTGTTTTCTTTACAGGGAGAGCAGGGAAATGATGGAGACCCTGGCCCCGTGGGCCCTGCTGGGAGAAGAGGAAATCCAGGTGTGGCTGGCTTGCCTGGAGCACAGGGGCCTCCAGGGTTCAAGGTCAGCTCTCATTAATCTATCCTTTCTGCCCTGGTCCTGGCTGTAATGATACTGATTCTTGGAGCATCAATGTCCTAAAACCCATGTGAAGGTTGTTGTGGATCCTTGCCTCCATGTTGACCCAAGTTTAAAGGATGGTTTATTCAAGTGACAATAAATACTGCCCCCTACTGGACCCTAGTAACCTTCCAGATTAGCTTCATTGTCCACGGGTGCCCTCTAGAGGGTCTTTGTGGGACAACAGGTTGCTTGCCACTGGGATGCTCTAGCCTCCTTCAAAGGGTTCTTGAGTTGCTTGCTTCTCTGTCTAGCCTAGGGCCACAGCCAAGGACAATATGTAAACGAAGGACCCAGATATGGTGTTTGACTTCCCTAAGTTTATGATCTAGTTGAAGAAAGGTTGGGGCCCTCTGTATTGGATGTGGAGATGGGGAGTGGGGGACAGCTTTAGAGAGGAAGCCTACATGTCTTGCTGGGAAGGAACAGTGAATGGAGAACTTGTCCCTCTGTCTCCTCTGCCATCCTGAGGCCTCATGAAGTCTCTGCTTTACTGCTCTGGTTCCCCCTCCACTGGTCTTGGAACCGTGTATTCTTTTGACTGATGACTTTGATGTGTTTCTTGAAGGGTGAAAGTGGGTTACCTGGGCAACCGGGTCCCCCTGGAAAACGAGGGACAGAAGGTGGAACAGGGCTTCCTGGGAACCAGGGGGAGCCAGGATCCAAAGGCCAGCCGGTGAGTCAGTCTCAGGGCACCCATAACCATGCACCCATGTGCTTAAAGCCACGAGTACACACACACGCTCACATAGGCATACTCAAAAGGCACATACACTCAGCATGCGCACACACAAACATATTCATAGGCATATGCACAGGGCAAGAGGCTGCCCGTTATATCAAAGGCAGAGCCATGCATTGTCTGAGCATCAGACACCATTTCTCTTCCCCGGCTCAGGAAGGAGGTGTCAAGGGGCTAGAAGAAGGTGTCTGTACAGCCCATTCAAAATGGGAATCAGAACCATTAGTAGAACTTGGCATCGTGGGCTCCAGGGACAGTATTGTTTCTGTACAACACTGTCCCCCTGTGCCCTACCTACCTGGAAACTACGTAGCAGACATTTAAATGATCCCTGGGTCAAAGAAGAAATCAGAAGGTAAATTAGCGTATTGAATCAAGTGAATGTGAGAACACAGTGCTCCAGAATTTGTGGGATACTGCCAGGCTACACTAGGGAGTGTTTGTAGCAACTTAAGTCAGTGGTGGCATCAAAGCCCAACCTACAAATCTAAGAAAAATAGAAACAGTATAAGCAGTAGAAAGCACATGATGAAGATTATAAATATAAAATTGGGTCTCTGGGAAGGTCAATAAAATTCATATATGTCTAGTTAGACTTCTCAAGACTAACAAAAGTAGAAGTAGAATATATATATATATTACTAATGTCGTGATGAGAGATGGTGTCTGTCACTAAAGATGTCAGAGATAACAAAATTACTGCAAAATAATACCAGCCTGGAAACTAAGCAACTTGCATAAAATGGGTAAAGCCATTTGAAAGGCAAATCTATCACAGCTCACCTGAAAAGAAACGGACATCCTGCCTATCTTGTATCCTGAGTGTGAGCCTACAGCTTAATAAAGCTTCTCACAAAGAATACTCTTGGCCCAGATGGCTCCCCTGGTGATTCTACTGAGCACTTAAAGAGGCAATCGTACCAACTCTACATAGCCTTCCAGAAACCGGAAGAAGAGACTCCCAGTCTGTCCACAAAGTCACTATTACTCTGACATTAAAGTCATTCAAAGACATTTAAGTAAAATAAACAAACGAACACAATGGACCAGTGTAGCTTGTGGATCAGTTTTATCAAAATGGGAGTAAGACCGCTTAAAAAGGGTAATGCATCAAGGCCAAGTGAAGCGGGCCACAGGAAGGCGAGGACTGGGAAATAGGTCCGTATAATTCATACAAACCAGTTTGCCAAACTGAAAGAGAAAAGCCACCTAACTGTAGCTATAGATGCAGAAAAACACACGTGACAAGATTATAACTTCATTTCTGACCAGGGAGAGAGGGGGGGGGAAAAGGAACCCTCAGCAAAGTAGATATGGAAGAGAACTTCCTCAACTTGATCCATGATGTCCGAGCAAATCCTGCAGTTAATAGTGGCGATTGGCTGGGTGCTTTCTCTGTAAGAGCAGAAGCAAGCCACCACTTCTATTAATGTGGTGCTATGCATCCAGCCACTGCAATAAGGCAAGAAAAAAAAAAAAAAAGGTGTTCATATCCAAAAGGAAGGAGTGAAACTTTGTTGCATGAAATTATTTTCCAAGCAGCCATCAGTGGATGGTTTCTGTCAGGAGACTGTGCTTTACAGAGCTGTTTGGGTGAGCAGGAGCACCTGTGGGTCTGCTTGTCTTCTCCCATAAGGATCTGGGGCAGGAGCTCCTGACCATAGAGCATCACTATGGGACTCTGAGCTGGGGGGCATGGCATGATGCTTGTCCACTCCACTCCTGGAATGACTGGCACCTGGCATAGGCAGCACCTGAACTGGCTCCATTCACACCAATTTGTCCTGCTCTCCCACAGGGTGACTCTGGCGAGATGGGCTTCCCAGGAGTGGCTGGCCTCTTTGGACCCAAGGTACCAAGTCCCATCCCCCTGTCTATCATTGGTAGCTCATCCATTTGTGGATTCACTCCATAAGTCTTCACTTAGCCTTCCGAGTGTGGACCAGAAGCCAGCTGCAAGTGCACTCAGCCCACTAGCTCTGCACCTCAGGCACATGACTCAGTATAAGCCTTGCTTTTCCAGTGCATAAAAGGGGAAAAAACCCAATAGGCAAAGAAGACTGTTGTAAACATTAAGACCCAAGACATACATGACATAGCACCCTGATGGCACATAGCTTGTACCTGCTTAAGAATCAGGAGCCTTTACTATTCTTCTTAGAGCAGCTCATAAAATTAAGAGGACACAGGCCAGCCAGAACTCAGTGACATGGAGGCTGCTAGGTACTCCCCAGTGGCTGCCCCAGGCACAACCCTTTTCTGCTTCTCACAGGGCCCCCCTGGAGACATTGGCTTCAAAGGCATCCAAGGCCCTCGGGGGCCTCCTGGCTTGATGGTACGTCTCCCTCCTTTCTGTCCCAGCTTGGTAGTCACCCCCACCCCCTTCTGAGATTGGCCCTCAGCTGGTTGAACACATGAGACTTTCTACTAATTTGCTCTTAGAGCGTCCTTTACATGCAGTGGTTGCCAGCTTCACACCCTTGCCCACTGCCCCTGCCACTACCCCAGTCTTCCCTTACCCACTCTTGTGGCCCACCCCAGCATACAGGAAGGCTCAGGAGACATAGGCCAAGCCCTACCCCAGCATGCAGAAGAGGTCCAGAAGATGCTTGGCCTGGCCCCACCCAAGCATGCAGATGGGGGTCAGAAGATGCATGACCCAGCCCTGCTTGAAGGGGTATCCTTTTTATTCCCATGGAACACTCAGCTGCCACCCTCCTCTGTCACTCTATTCCCCAGGCCCAGATCGAGGACTCATAGCCTCTCTCTCCTTTAGGGAAAGGAAGGTATCATTGGCCCCCCCGGAATGCTGGGACCTTCTGGACTCCCGGTATGTGCAAAGGGGAAGGCTTCAAGGGTCTCCTGTATTCTGGGACCAAGTGTTTTGTGACTCAGAGCTAGTCTGAGCCTCGGTTTCCCCATATGGGAAATAGGACTTCCCGCTGAGCCCTAACCCAATGCTATGGTTTGTTTCAGGGTCCTAAAGGTGACAGAGGCAGCCGAGGAGACTGGGTAAGTGGACAGCCTGGCAGGCAGTGCTATGGAGCAATGGGGGGAGAACCCCTGCTCAGAGCACATCTCCTAACTGTCCCTCCCCTCAATTCTATCTGCAGGGACTGCAAGGCCCAAGGGTAAGTTGAGTGGGTGTGAGGACTTGAGACTGGGGACAGGAATGGGGGCTCTCAGGCTTTCCTAGCCTCAGTGACCCCCTCGTCTCTCAATGATATCCCTTTGTATCCTTCTTTCCCAGGGGAGCATCATCTCTGGGTAAGAAACTGTCCAGAGCTGACTGTCTCCTCTTTCTTCCACAGGGTCCTCCTGGTCCGAGGGGCCGGCCAGGTCCTCCGGTAGGTAGCTGCATGCTGGGTATTTTGGATTCCCAGGGCAGGAGATAGGTTCCTCTGAATGAGACCAAGGTTGTTATGTTCATTTTTAAAGATTTTTTTTTTTTAAATTTCATGTGTGTGACTGTTTAGCCTACATGTATATAAGTGTATATAAGCGTGCCTGGTGCACTTGGAGGTCAGAAGAGGCAGTTAGAGGGCCTGGAACTGGAGTTATAGATGATTGTGAGCCAAATCCAGGTCCTCTGCAAAAGCAAGGGGTCTTAACTTCTGAGCCATCTCTCCAGCCCCAGGCCAAGGTTTTCATGGCAGAATATTCCCTGATCCAAGGCCACATGGCCCTTGTATGTTTCCTGTGGCCTACAGACTTGTAGAGAGCATAGAACAGGCCCAGTGGGGACCTGTTGTGTGACTTTTTCTGGGCAGATGTGAATCAGCATCTGTCCACCGTAGATAGGCAATTGACAGAGTAAATAAGTGTTCCCACCCTGGTCTAGCTTAGTGTGTCAATGTGGTTACTGCGGTTACTTACGGGAGCATCAGTGGCTCAAAGAAAGGCAGCTGCGTCATCGAGAAACCCTCTGACGTGGATGATGGCTCCTGAGAGTTGCATTGCTAGAGCTCCCTCTCCAGCTTGCATGATGCTTGACTGGCAGGAGAACACCTAACACCACCACCACCACCACCCCAGGGAGGGCTCTGATGACTCCTTTTGAGTCCTAGGAGCCCCCTCCTCCTTCCAAGAGGAAGTGTTCCAACTCAGAAGAAATAGCTACCCAACATGCCCACACGCTTGTGGCCTGGCACTATTTCTCCTGCTGGATAGCTCCTTCAGCCTCCAGCCACCCAAGAGTCCAGCACAAGTCCCTATCAAATACTGACCCTCTACCTTCTTTTCCAGGGCCCTCCTTGGCATCCCGTCCAGTTTGTAAGTTGCACAATTGTTTTTGACCCCCTGGGATGAGGCTGTGGGTTGGGCAAGGGAGAAGAGGCTAAGCCTTCCCTGGCCACAGTGGCTTGACCTCTAGGATGTCCATTGAGCTGGAGCCACGGGCCTTCAGCTATAGCAGGAGCCCTGAGCAAGAGGCCCATCTGTGTCCCCAGCTGTGAACCAGTTGGCTGCTCTAGCTCCAGCCCCCCAGGGTCTGTCTCTGCCCTCCACACACATGGGTTAATGATAGGCTCTCTCCTCCTCAGACCCAGGGTCCAGAGGGTCAAGCATACAGGTGCATTTGGACCCTTTTACTTTCTGGTGGGCACAACAGCCCCATCAGAGTTCAGCTTTCTAAATCTGGAAACCAACAAGGCTCCATGTTGTCCCTACCCCAGTGAGAACTGGATCAGACCCCAGCAGCATCCCTGGGGTGTGGTAATAGGAAAGGTTGGATGGAAAAGGAGCCCTGGGGCTACTAGACACTCAGAGTCTGAGTTCTCAGCCTCTCCCTGTCCCCCTCCCTTTGTGCTGTCTGTACTTACAAAGCACTTACCTGCCACCTCCCTGGTCTCTTCATCAGAAAGGCAGGCAGGGAAAGAAGAGTCAGGGAAAGCCCTTTTCCTTCCAGGATATGAAAAAGGAGGGTTCATGCCCTGTATAATTCATAGCTAAATGTACCCGCTGCTCGTCATATACAGGACACTATTAGAAATGGTTTTAGTGGCTCTGGGAGAATGCTTTATTTGAGGGGTTATTTTCCAGACCATAGAACCCTCAGTCAGGCCCCCCAGTGGGAAGATGCAGAGCTGGGAGACCCTAACAGCCCTGATCCGGACCCCTTGCCATGTGCTCAACCCATCTTGGTGCCAAGACTGAGGCCAGGCATCCCAAGAGCAATACATTGGGTCTGTGGGGTTTAGAGGAGGTGTCTCACCAGCCTAGAGGCAAAAGCAGCCACAGAAGCCTCCCATCACTGAACCAGTACAGAGCACAGCTCACAACCGCCTAGCCTTGCTGTGCTACATGTCTGAGCTAGACTGGCAGCATTCCTTACTTCCAACCTTGAGATGCAGAAGCATCTCTTTCCCCTAGTCATAGCAATTAAAACTGCACCAGTTGGTGGGGTGCAGTGTCCTCTGGGGAGCATTATCACAGCCTGTTGAGAAAAGCAATACTGTGTTGGAGACAGGAAAGACTTCTCCCAGGCAACGGGAAGATGTGTAAAGGTCCTGGGGCTGGGCAAAGCACAGCTTTTAGGGACTTAGAAGAAGTGTGTGTGCCTGGTGCTAGAGTTTGTGTAGAGGGAGACAAGGCTGAAGACCGCAGAGCTCAAACGGGGTTTCTAACCATACTGAAGCATTTGAATGTCATACTGAGAGGACCCTGGGAGCTATTGAAGGACTTAGTGGGAGGGAGTGACATGTGCAACATTGACTCTGCAAAGGAAGAAACCCCTCAGTAGAGGATGTGTGGTTCAAGACCCTGTCATAGGAGGTGGGGTGAGGGTGAGAGAGTGGGTGCTTGGGCCCTGGCTCCTACTTTCAGAATCTGGCTTCCCCTGGGATGGGAACAGGACACACACTTTGTCTTTTCCTTTCACAGCAACAAGATGATCTTGGGGCAGCTTTCCAGACATGGATGGATGCTCACGGAGCAGTCAGATCGGAGGTATTGGCAGGATCTCTGCTCATGTGACCTCTGGGCCCAGGAGAAAAAGAAAGGTCATAGAGGTCGATGCTGTCCCCATGGCTGGCACCAAAAGCCTCAGAGTCCTTCTCTTAGTGATGTCTCACAGTCTCAGATGGAGATTATCACTAGGGCTCAAATAAAAATCACAGTCCAAAGTGATACTTGAGCCCACACTGCCAGAACCAGGCTCAATGCAGACACTGTGTCCTTGCATTTCTTGGAAGCCTCAGAGTCTGTGCTGGCCTGAGTCAGGAAGGGATGCTTGTCTGGTCCATAGCTCACAGAACGTTCCCAGAGTCACCCAGGGATTGCACAGAAGCATGTGAGCCTCAGGGTGCTGCTGAGACCTGGTCTGTGGTCAGCTCTGCTCCACAGCTTCAGGCTGAGATGGGTCTTGGGTGTTCTTTACTCCAGCCAGTATCAGAACCCACTTTGCCTCCTCGCATCCTTCTCATAATGGGGGGCTCACTCGCCTAGCTCAGACCTCCTACCTACACTGCTGGGTTTCATAGGCCAGGGGTAAAGAATCATCCCTTATCCCTGCTACAGTATGTCCCAACTCCCCCCACCCCTTTTCTGTTTATAAGGAGGAGTAGCCAGTCTAAGCTAGCCATGAATTGGCTGGTCACCAGATTCCCCCAGACAGTGAGAATTTTAAAGCAATGTGTCTGGGACCTTGAGCAAGGCCCAAGCACTTAATGGTCCAATGGCCCTGCTTCTCCATAGCAGGGGTACAGCTATCCGGACCAGCTGGTGCTAGACCAGGGAGGGGAGATCTTCAAAACCTTACACTACCTCAGCAACCTCATCCAGAGCATTAAGACGCCCTTGGGCACCAAGGAGAACCCAGCCCGGGTCTGCCGGGACCTCATGGACTGTGAGCAGAAGATGGCAGATGGTAAGGGTGTCTGTGAGGCTGAGAAGGGGTTTCCTGCCTGTGTTGGGTGGCACAGTTTCAAGAAGAGCTCAGCTCCATGGAGTGTTGGGTCCTTGGCACATCTCAGCCTAGTTATTTTTCTCATAGAAATAGACACACAGTGTCATTTATTGGCTCGGCAAATGACCTCTAAGCTTCACAGTCTGCCAGGCCTGTGGTTCAAGCCTTGAGGATGTTATAGAGAAGATGATAGCCCATGGTGCTATAAGCAGGGTCTATTCAGAGAATAAGATAAGAACTCTGAAAAACAAAACAAAACAAAACAACCCCCCCTCAAAACAAAACACCTTTCAAGGGCTAGGAGAACCCCAGGGATCCTAGCATTAACACAGGGAATGTTGCCTGGGTGTGAGATTCTCCCACACGTGAGGTCTACTCTGAAGGCATCCTTCCCTGTCTGTGCCTTGAGATATCCTGTGTCTGCCTGTCCTGCCCTTAACTTCCCACCCCATTGCAGCCCGTTGAGTCACCAGTACAGATCCTACGGAACTCCCTCCAGGCTGCTTCCTGATACACACAGCTCTGTCCTGCTCTGCTACAGGTACCTACTGGGTGGACCCCAACCTCGGCTGCTCCTCTGACACCATTGAAGTCTCCTGTAACTTTACACACGGTGGGCAGACGTGCCTGAAGCCCATCACTGCCTCCAAGGTGGGCTCCATCGCCACGGGCTCTGCCCACCTTGCACTATCTACAAGCCCTGCTTGTTTTCTCAAAAGGCTGAGGGAAAACGCCACCTCTTGAGACTTAGTTACCTCACTTAAAATTTGGGGGACATGTAGAACTTTATGTGTGATTAACAAACTCTTTCACACTGCACAGTGCTGAAGACTCCAGCTTGTCTTGGAATAGTCTGTCTCAGATTGAAAGCAGAGTAGTTTGTCCTGGAGAATCGTGAATTGTTGGCATAAACTCAGAAGACTGTTTATCTGAAACACACGACACACTTGCACGTGTGCTCAGTATCTCTCCTGTTCAGTGCCTGAACACCATGTCTGTCCCTGGGCTAAGCATTCTGGGGTAAGGCTAGGTGACTCAACAATGAAGCAGGCTGGCAGCAGCTGAGAGGCATGGTCATTCCTGTCTGTTTCTACAAGTTGTCCATGTGACTTGGGGTGGGGGTGGGGGGAATGGAATGCCACATGAAGAAGCTGCTCTCACTACAGAAAAGGTAGGGAGCCTCCAGCCACCGTATCCATAGACTCCATAGGTGCCTCTCGGTGGCTGAGACAAAGCCCCATCCACTCCCCAGCCAGCTGCCCAGCAAGTCTGCTGACTTCATGAACTAGCCTGACCCTGAGTCGTGTGGGGGGGGGAGGAGGGGGTCAGACTTGCCAGTGACCCTGCAGCTGGAGCTCACAGCCCAGTAGGGACACAGTAACCTTTGTGGACTCCCTTTCTTGGTGACTTGTAGGTTTCAGGACCACATGGCAAGCCTGTTAGGCAGAGTTATGTCTGGATTGGCAGGACAGCTACCCAGGGCATTGCCACATCCATCAGGAGCAATGGCAGACTACGTTAGTTAGCTTTGTGTTACTGTAACAAAATAGCAGAGTCACAACTGGAAGGGAAAAAAGGTTTCTTTTGTCTCCTACTGATTGGTTGGCTCCTTTGCCTTGGGGTCTGTGGTAAGGACTATAGTAAAGCTTCTTACTCCCTGTCCATCAGGAAGGGGAAGAAATAGAAAAGACTGGAAAAGGGCTGAATCGTAATATTCTCTTGAAGGGCACAGCTTCAATGAACTAACCACCTTCTACTAAGCCCTGCCTCCCTACAGCCCGACACCACATCTCTGATAATTCTTGAGTTCTTTATAGGCTAAGTTCTATGAGTCCTTGCACTTCCTCCACACTCGGCTTGGGTAAAATCCTTGCTGTACTCTGGACCTGGCTGAACCCTTAGTCCACCCACCTGGGAGGGGGCAGAGCAAATTGCAGCAAGACCCGTGATTGAACAGTCCCTAGGCTACAGGACCAGCTCACACAGAACTCAGTTTTCCTGCCTTTCGAGTGGACAGATGACACAGGAAAGCTGTCTGGGAAAGGACTCACCCTGGTGCTCTCCAGGAAGGTGGGGGAATCTCAGGGCCACAGGGGGCCGCTTTCCACCTGTGTCTTCCCCACAGGCGGAGTTTGCTGTTAGCCGGGTCCAGATGAATTTCTTGCACCTGCTCAGCTCTGAGGGGACACAGCACATCACAATCCACTGCCTGAACATGACAGTGTGGCAGGAGGGACCGGAGCGCCCTTCTGCCAGGCAAGCCGTGCGCTTCCGTGCCTGGAATGGACAGGTCTTTGAAGCTGGGGGCCAGTTCAGACCAGAGGTGTCTATGGATGGCTGCAAGGTAATTGTTAGAGTCCCTCATTTTCCCTTGATGCAGGGACAGCAGGAGAAACTTATTTATGAGTATGTCGTATTTTATACTATACTGTATACATTTTTGCCATCATGTAATCTTATTCAATTGATTTATTTAGTAATATTCACTTCTCTAGGAATTCTGTGTGTGCATGCCAATGTGCATATATATATGCATGTATGTGTGCACATGTGTGTTGCTATAAGTGAACCCAGGGTCTTACATACCCCAGCCAAGCACTCCCTAGATTAACCTGTCTGGGAACCTTCTTAGGGGAAGCCTGTGCTGTTAAAAGCTCTTCAGGCTAATAGAAACATTGTTTTTCCTCAAAAGCCTCTTCAAAGGTATCTCCTTTCCCTTCTCTCCACCAGTCGGAGTGCTTTCTGTCTTTTAATATTTTTGCTCATTTTCAAATGTCTTAAACATGATAGACTTTAAGGGTTAGGGGAACAGTCATAAAAGGTAAAACCACTTTCATAGAGTAAACTAGTGATACACAGTATCATTCGGGATGTGGGAAAACTTGCTCCCCTGGTGAAACTACCGAGAAAAGGACGTCCAAAACCAGCTCTGTGTAAGTGTGGAGACAGTGTGTATTCAAGAAGACCAGCTGTCCGTGGATCTGCAGATTCTACCTGTAGAATGGGAAATAACTAGAAACGTGCCCCAAAGTTAAAACACTGTGAATTTTATACAATATTACTTATAAGAATAAAAGATAAAAAAAATAAAAATTGAGGTCAGTGTGATAGTTCACATTTACGATCCCAGTACTTGATTGGGGGTTGGGGGTGGGGAAGGTAGAGGCAAGAGCAACAGGAGTTCAGGTCAAGGATGGGCTATATAAGATCCTGTCTCAAAGATAGATAGATAATAGATAGATAGATAGATAGATAGATAGACAGACAGACAGACAGGCAGACACACAACCCAAGTTCAGTTCTCAGCACCCATGTTGGACAGCTTGTAATCACTTGAACTCTGGCTCCAGGGGATCTGATATCATCTTCTGGTCTTCAAGGGCACCTGCACTCACATGCACAAACCTATGCTCAGACACACCACATACATATAATTAAAACTCAAAATCTAAAATATTCAAAAAGTAATTTTTTAAAAACTGGAAGCAAGCAAGCCAGATGTGTACCCAGACGTGCCACCTACAAGACATCGCTTCTGAAAGTGAAAGATGGGAGATGCATTTGTAAATGTTAAGAATCACATTCGCTGACATCTTCTGCCTACTTACAGGTCCATGATGGCCGCTGGCATCAGACACTGTTCACCTTCCGGACCCAGGACCCCCAGCAGCTGCCCATCGTCAGTGTGGACAACCTCCCACCTGTCTCATCAGGGAAGCAGTACCGCCTGGAAGTTGGACCTGCATGCTTCCTCTGACCTCTGACCTCTAGGCTCATCTAAGCCTTGTGGGGGAAGGGAAGAGATGGGGACAGCTGGTCCCAGGAGATGCAGGCCTTTGCCTTAGGACCCTGGTGCAGGTCCCAGCTGTTATCTGCTCAGCAGGAGCTGAGGAGTTGTAGGTCTGAGGCTGTCCTGGAGAACCACCCATCCCAGCTCAGCCCCAAGAACCAACCAAAGAGCCAGTCAGAAGCAAGCTGGGCTTGCAGCCCACTCCAGCCCATGGCCCGTTGCCCAGCTCTGTAGACACCCCTGTTCCCCAACTGCCCAAAGATCCCCCCATTGATGCCACCTCAAGGGAAGGGGGCATGTTGCCAGCTGGTCCCTGCTAGGGAGCTTTTGATGTGCAATATTAGAAAGGAGACATGGAAAAAAGGAGGAGGGAAAGGAAAGAAAGAAATCTATCTATATATATTATTTAAACAAAGAGAAGGTGTGTTACTATTTTTTCACTTGGGAGAGGCAAGGAAGAACAAGAGAAGCTGGGGGTGTGGAGAGGCAGACCCCCCCCAGGCTGGGGTGCTGGCCCCTGGGCTGGGGTGCTGGCCCCTAGACTAGGGTGCTGTGTGCTACCTCCCACTGTGAAATCGCTGGTGCTCACAATTGTCTCTTGTAATGTATGTGATTTTTTTTTTTTAAGGAGAAAAAGAAACTTATTTAAGATTCTGAAGGTGCTACTATTTTTGTTGCCACAGGCTTTAAAGAAACTTTCTGAGTGGGGCCTGGCCCACTGATCCTTCTCTCCTCCAAATGGGGAGTTAAAAATGTTACTAGCGTCGCCCGCCCATGCAATCCGCTGAAAAGGAAGAAAAAAATGGAAAAAAGAAAAGAAAGAAAAGAAAAAAGAAAAAAACAAAAAACAAAAAAATCCTCCCAGAAACCAGAAGTAGAGAGATTTCTGCTAATTCTGGACTTTGAAGCATATGTCTTTTGAGGCAGCATTTTGATGTGGCCCTCCTTGCTTCTGGAGGGGCTTGGTTCCCTTTAGAAAACCTGCCCTGGGAGAAGACTTCTTGATTTTGAGGAAGATCCTTGGTTAGGGATGATCTTGAAGGTGGGCTAAGTCCAGAGCCATCCCAGAAGCCAGGTGATGTCCCAAGGTCTTCCCTCCCAGGAGCCCGGCCTTCCAAGTGCAGCCAACTTACTGCTTTTACAATATTGCACAGCTGTGTAGAGCCCCAGTGTTCTTTCCCATAGGTGCCAATTTGGGTGGGGAGGAAGGAACAATTATGGGAACCCCATCTGTCTTTCATGCAACCTAAACAAGTCAGGACCCCAATTGGATTTTGAAGTTATTTTAACTATGGAATTATTTTTTTATAAGAAAGATGGATGTAAAAGTCTATATTTGTGTGTTTCTAAAGTTGTGCCTTGTGGGGGAATTGGATTCAATTTTAATTATTTAATACCTCACTCTCACCCACCCTTCCCCGTATACTGCCTGTGTGCCCTGGCCTGTCCCCCAAGCCTAGAAGTGCTTTTTGTTGTCTGGTCCCCATCTGAGTGCTGTTCCCTGTGTCCCCTCCTGTGTCTTGCTCTGTCTCCATGTCACTTGATGTGTATTCACTGTTGTTCTTTCGTTTCTGTCTAAATGTCAGTGTGTTCAAACCCCCAGTAGGTTCTATTTCTCCCGTTCCCTTCTGGACTTTAAATAAATATTTAAAACAGAGCAATGGAAAGACAAGTCTGTGGTCTGATGCTTCTTCACAGTGCTCAAAGGCAGTTTCTGCAGGAGGTGGGAAGATGCGTGGAGGGTGTCCTGCGAAGACAGAGGCCCACACTGGGGCTTGTCAGGAAGTGTTCTCTGCCCACGTTCTGAAAGAAGAGTGGGGTGTCAAAGTGTAGGAAGAGCCATTCTCTATCCAAGCCCCTAAGCCTGGAGCTGTCCTGTCATGCTCCCCCTTCCCCTTCCAGCTGCACTCCACACTCAGGGGATGGGGCCGAGGGCTTGCACTGTGTTGAATCATACATTGTTTTTTCCTTCATTTTGACAGCGATACTGTTACATCTCATTGTTCTGGATCAACCCACCCCAGAATGTTTAGAGGTGACTGCAGGTGCATGAAAGCAAAAAAGGGGGGAGGGGCTGTGCAGGGTGCAATGGATCTGGGGATCTACTACAGAAAGGCAGTCCTGGGTACAGCAGCACCAAGTGAGCCAGTGTCACGTGGGCTAGAAGGAACAGTATATTCCTGCCACAAGGGCCTGGTTTTAAAGCTCCTCGTACCAGGGTTGGGAAGATGACTCAGTTAATAAAGGCATTGCTGTGCAAGTGTGAGGACCAGAGTTTAAGCCCCAGACCCATGTAAAAAGTCAGACATGGTGGTACACACTTGTAATCCTAGCAAAGGGACAGTGGAGGCAGGAGGATGCCTGGGGCCTGTGGGCCAGCCAGCCTAGCCAAATTAATGAGTTCCAGGTTCAGTGAGAGACCCTGCCTCAAAATATAAGCCAGACACTTCCTGAGGAATGACAGCTGAGGTTAATCACTGGCCTCTTCACGCACACACATGCATGCACACTCATGCACACACACATGCATGCATGAATGAACACACACATCTGTGTATACACAAAAGCAACACATACCATGCTAATGTTTTACCTATTTATAGTTTGCTGAGAAACAGAGCAAGGGAAACAGACGGTCACCCGAAAGTAGCTACAGTGCATACAATTCAAGATGGCGGCATACATTATGGACAGATCTCAAGTTATCTGTTCATGGGATGATAAATGTGACTGCGGCAACCCCTCCCCCTTCTGCTGTTGTGAGAGCACCTCCATGTGAGAGAATTCATTGCACCTGCCTAGGAGAAAAGGTGTGGGAGAAAGGCTGACGTTACTGGTTTGAGACAGTTCTGTGTGCTGAGCTGTACGGACATCATCTACTGACATAGGTATACGGGCATCAGCGTGGCTCTGGGTCCAAGGCTGCAGGGAGGGAAACAAGCTTTGCTTATCTGCATGCTGAGAAGAGCCAGGGATTCCCTTCAGATGACAGGGTAGCAGCAGGGAGGCTTGGGCACACACAACAGAAGCGCTGGTTTGCTCAGCACAGGGACTGGGGTGGATGGATCCAAGCTGCAATGGGGGCCTGGAGCCAAGCCGAGCAGGTGGCAGACGGCAGAATTGAGAGGACAGAACAGAGGTTGGCCTGGGGACCAGAACCTGACGGTGTCAGTAGCCTCTCTGTGGCTTTGTGGACGATACACGGGAGACGTGAGAGCCAGCAGGATGGGCTGGTTCTGATCCATGGGTCCCTGTGACCTGGGCAGTTTTTTTTCCCAAAAGGGGCAGGTTGTAGCTATTTCTCTAAGCCAGAATTCCTACATTTCTCAATCTTTCATTGCACAACTTAGGTGTCAGGAAATCACCAGGATGGGCTCCCCTGTAGGCTGGGCTTCCGGGAAGAGCTCAAGTCTGGCTATGTTTGATCTGTCCACAGTGCCACAGTATCAGCCAAGGCCAGCTCACCCCAGGATGTCCAACAGCCTGTGAAAGGAAAGAGGAGGAACAGACAGACAGGCAGACGCTGAAAGCTCTGGGTCTAGCTTTTTGCCTGGGGCAGAGTCTTGAGAGAGGTCAAGAGCCTTTTTTATTTTTTCATAAAAAGAACTATGTTCTATTTTGCCTGCCAGCCTCAGGGAGGACTATCTGTCCACAGTAGTGGACTAGAACAGTCAATTGCTGCTGTGCATATGTGTGTGTTTGTATGTGTGCATGCATGCATTCGTGCATTCACGTGTGTGTGTGTGTGTGTATGTGTGTGTGTGTGGTGTGTGTGTGTGTGTGTGTGTGTGTGTGTGTATGTGTGTGTGTGTGGTGTGTGTGTGTGTGTGTGTGTGGTGTGTGTGGTGTGTGTGTGGGGGTGTGTGTGTGTGGTGTGTGTGTGTGGTGTGTGTGTGTGGTGTGTGTGTGTGTGTGTGTGTGTGTGTGTGTGGTGTGTGTGGTGTGTGTGGTGTGTGTGTGGGTGTGTGTGTGTGGTGTGTGTGGTGTGTGTATGTGTGTGTGGTGTGTGTGTGTGTGTGTGTGTGGTGTGTGTGTGGGGGTGTGTGTGTGGTGTGTGTGTGTGTGGTGTGTGTGGTGTGTGTGTGTGTGTGTGTGTGGTGTGTGTGTGTGTGTGTGTGGGTGTGTGTGTGTGTGGTGTGTGTGGTGTGTGTATGTGTGTGTGTGGTGTGTGTGTGTGTGTGTGTGGTGTGTGTGTGTGTGTGTGTAAGCTTGAGGCAAACCTCGTTTTTTTTGTTTTTGTTTTTTTACAGAAGTACAACCATATTTAAGACAGTCTCTCATTTGGCCTGGAGTTTGTCAGGTTTGCCAGCTGGCTGGCCATTGAGCACCAGGAGTCTGCCCGGCTACATCCCTCCCCTGCGGGGATTACAGGTGTGTGCCACGATACCCAGGCTTCATTATACAATCTATAGAGGCCAGCTACGCATGATCCAAGCCAAGAAAAGTACCGTACGTGTTCACAGTGCAGGAGGCGGTTCCCGATCACCGGCCACACCCCCTGCTCCAGTACAAAGTGTGCTATGCTTTCATCTCAGGTGTGTGGCTTGAGAAACGTGTGTGTACCGTGATGAGCTTCCAGACAAGGGAGTTAGAGTCCATGGAGGTCAGTCATATGCCAAGATCTCCAAACAGGATCTAAACTTGTCCCAGCAGTCTTTGGCGTTGCTTTCTCAGCCTTGACCCACATGTTCTAATTAGAACCAGCCGTTCTCATGGCTGCTGCTACAGGAGGTGGAGAATGGTCCTCGTGTCTTAGCTGTAAAGTCACTCACGCTCCACTGCCGTGGAGCACACAGCACACTTAACCTCTCTGTGCCACTTGTTTCCTCATCCATATACTGGAGGGATACCCTACTTTCTTGATCTAGTGATACATACTTCTGCATTTTAGTGCCTTTAAATGTAAATTCCAATGTGTGATTAACAAAGCCAGGTCTGGCTTTTTTTTTTTTTCTCTTTTTATAACCTCTGTTCATCCAAGCATGCCATTGAGCTGATAGTGACCATTACTCTGTCAGTGGACAAACATCTTGCAGCTAGGAGCTGATGGACTCTCCGTAACAACCCAGTCAGTATTGTGATCTCTATTTTACAAATGGAGATATAAAGCACAGAGAAGTTAAGTAGTTTGCTTAAGGTCACACAGGGGTCGTTTCCCTTCTCTCCTTTCTCACAGACTTTAATCACTGTACTGTGTCAGGGACAGACAGAGAGACAGGAAGGACAAGACTGTAAGGTGCTTGAGAGTCCCTGGAGGGCAGGCACTGGGTGCGAGGTATCCTCGGAGGAATTACTTGGCCATCCACATGATGGCCAGACCCCAAGGGGCAGCCTAAATGACCATGAGGATAGCAACAGCCACACAACCTTTCTGAGGAAAGGAACAGCATTTTCCTAGAAGTCTCCCTTGCCCATGCAGGCCACCAGTTGGATTCCTGCTCTTGAACCAGTGGAGACCCGTGGTCAACATTCTAGACATCTTCATGTTCTAAAGCAAAAGTGTGTAAGTAAAGCTGGTATTATAAAGTATGTGTTTGGTTGTCGCACATGAGGACCAAGCTGCACACCTGTTACATATGTGCAGGAGGCCTAGGTCAGCCTCATGCATGTTATCTGGTTGGTGGTTTAGTCTCTAGAAGCCCAATGGGCCCAGGTTAGTTGACTCTGTACGTTTTCTTGTGGTGTCCTTGACCTCTCTGGCTCCTTCAGTCTTTCCTCCCCTCTTCTAAAAGATTCCCGGAGCTCTGCCTAATATCTGTGGGTCTCTGTATCTGTTTCCATCAGCTGCTGAGGGAGGCCTCTCAGATGACAGCTGTGCTAGGCTTCTGTCTGTAGAGGAGTGGTTCATATGCTTTGGTTTGATCAGGGATCTGTGTGTACCAGTGCTGAAGGACCTTACACACAATTTGTTTTTGGTCAATCAATAAAAATGCCAGTGGCTAATGGCTGGGAAAAGGGAGACGGAGCAGGACCTTAGAGTTGTGCAGGCTAAGACACAGGGAAGGGGTGGGTGGGTCACTATACTTGAGGAAGAGAGAAGGAACAGACCCTGAGCTTCAGGGGAGATCACCCAAAACTAGACAGAAAGGGAAAGCAGCCTACGGAAGGGCAGCTCAGAAGTGTCTCGGGCAGCAAAGACCAATGGGCATCACAGAAGGTAACCAGGCAGCAAAGTTAAAGGTAGATTTGCAAGCCAGGACTACTGAAGGAAAGGGCATGCTAGCTGAGGGGGGCTTAGAAGTGCCTAGCCACTGAGCCAGTAAGGCATGTTAAAGATAAACTAATTTGTGTGTGTCTTTCATCTGAGAATACAAAGAGACCCTGGGTGGGTGGCTGATAGTTCAGCCTGCCCAGGAGCATATGTGGGGTAGCTAAAATCTACACGCTACACCTGTCTGCAAGTATAGGTGAATATCATTATGAGTGCAGGAGAGGGGCTCTCTCTCTCTTGGCATGGGTCTCAGGTTGGGCCAGTCATTGTTTGGCCACTCACCTGATTTCTGCTCCTTCTTTATCCATGAACATTTTGTAGGCAGAAAAAATTGTGGGTGGAAGGTTTTGTGGCTGAGTTCGTGTCCCCATCCCTCCACTGGGAGTCTTGCCTGGTTACAGGAGGTGGCCATTTCAAGACCTCTCACACTAGGAGCAGGGGCTGACTCTGACTCTGTTGCCTGCCTTTGGATCCCGTTCCCCTAAACTGCTTTGCTTTTTCTGGCTTCAATAAAAAAATAGATGCACCTAGGCCTAATACAATGTGATATGCCAAGGCAGGTTGATATCCATTGGCCTGTACTTTTCTGGGGAGAAAAAAAAGGGGGGGGGAAGGGGGGGGAAAGGGAGAAACTGGGAGGAGAGGAGGGAGGGGAAGCTGTGATGGGATGTAAAGTAAATAAACGAATGAATGAATGAATGAATGAATGAAAACAAACAGAGAATTAAAGTATATGTTTGGAGGCTTAATTTCATGGATCAGATCTTGTCCTTAGGTTTTGTACAAGCAAAAACTATTTACAAGGCTAGCATTCAGGCTTTGGTTGTCAGTGTCTGCAACCTCCTTTGTGCGACCTCAGCCTGAGTGTGTGACAGTCACAGTCCAGCTGGTTCTCAGCACCCTGCAGATGCCTGGCCTCCACGCTGGAATATTTCCACAGCCTACTTTGTAAGAAAGTGGACTTTTGTCATTACCTGAAGCTAGTGCAGGAGCCCGGATGAAACAGTACTATTTATGCAAAGCAGGAGGAAGTAGAGTAACACTTGCCCTCTCTCTCCCCTCTAGGCTCTCTCAAATCTCCTTCATGCCCTGAAGCCACTTTTGTCTCCTTTAGTAGTCACATTCTGACCACAAGGCTCAGGTGTGGAGGAGAACCACTCCCTGGCAGCAGTGTTGAGAGATTAGATTACACATTTTGCTATCAGAACCAGCCTTCCATAGATAAATGTTAATCTTATCTTAAATGTTGTCTCACAAATCCGACAGTTTGAGTGAGTGTATGTGTGTGTGTGTGTGAGAGAGAGAGAGAGAGACAGAGAGAGAGACAGAGAGAGAGACAGAGAGAGAGGCAGAGAGACAGAGAGACAGAGAGAACAGAGACAGAGAGAGGCACAAACACAGAGGTTATGATTTCTGGTGCATTGCTAAATTGGGACAGAATATAACATTTGGTGCTTTTGGACTCCTCGTGGTTATGGTTTTTCTCCTCTAACCAAAAAAAAAAAAAAAAAAAAAAACCTTTCTTAAGTCTGAATAAATACAACAAACACACATGTTCTGGGTCTCCAGCTCAGCCAGTTCTCCTAGGCCCTGAACAGCACACGCCACTGCAAGGACCATCTCTTGCCCCTTTCTTTTTCCCTATGTGATCATTGTCACTGACTTGATTAATACCATTACAGATTAGTCTGGACTCTTCTAGAACGTCCTATAAACAGGCTCATACAATCCCACCTCTGGGCTATCTGCTGACAATTCTGTTGTTGAGTTTACTTTGTATTGCCCAATCTATCAGTCGTTCACTTCTCTCTGTTGTTAAGCAACACCATTCTTGCATGAAATGTCACAATCCATTTCTCATTTTCCTGGTGGTAGGCACTTAACAAATTTGAGTTTGGGGCTACTTTGAATAATGCCACTAGAGCCATTTACACGTACACGTGATACTGGAGGTGACGCACGTCTCGTTTTATTTTCTGTTGTGTGGTAGAGTAATTTTAAAAGGTAATATGTTGCTCTGACACTTGTCATTAGGGGAAAAATTTAAATATTAAATGCCACAGGTTAAAGAATAGTTCTCATGAAATTAGAATACAGTAAGTGAATGACAAGTTATGTATCACTAAAAAACGTAACTGACTATTCTGAAACATGAAAACGTGTGGAGGACACAGGAAATGAAAGATCACAAAACTGTGAGCACGTTCTAATACCTTGGCTGCTGTTGAAGTTTTGAAACTGCTCACTGTGTAGCCTCAAGCTCCCAGACTGGGCTACATCAGGCAGGAACTAAAAACAGATCTTTACTGGATGCTGGGCATGGACCCTGGATTGGGCACACACTACCACAGGCAGATCCTTTCCTGATGTAGATACTGAGAGGTTTGCTGAACTAGATGAAGAACTAGATGAACTCAGATTCACCCCTCTTCATTGGGCACTTGGCTGGCTTCAGGGCTGGGTAAGGGTGCCCAGGAGCATCACACTCATTCGAAAACTAATCCATCTTTATTCTTGGCCTTCAACTTGACCCTCTATGTGTCTTCTAAGTTTGTGACAAGCCCTGACCTGGGACCTCTTCATAATACCCTCAGGGGTTGATTTATGTGTAGGTCTCACTCCTGCTAGGCAACTCCATTGGATAGGAGAGGGATGGACCACTGGCTGGGACCTAAGTATCTTCAGGCTAGCCCAGTACCCACCTTAGCCAAGAGTCAGCCACTCTGGTTTTCAAGCAACTGTAGGGCTGGAGCCTGTGTCGGGGCTGGCGGGTCATGGGAGCTGCACAAAGCTGGCTTGAGAAAACATTTTGCGCAAGACATTTCCCAAGTGCTGGTGAGATTGTGCCACAGCCCTGCAGCCCCTGGCTGCACTCCTGTATCCTTCCCACATATAAAAGTCACTGCAGCCTCCAGCCACCAGCTAGCTCTTCCCGGGTCTGGTGCCTCTGAGTGTCGTCGGCATGGCGTTGCACATGGTTCTTGTCATGTTGAGCCTCCTGCCACTGTTGGAAGCTCAGAACCCAGAACACACCAACATCACCATAGGCAAACCTATCACCAATGAGACCCTGAGCTGGGTGAGTGCCTGCCCGGGGCCTGGACCTGAGCATTGTAGGTGGCTACTTTTTCCTCTGGGCTTTCCCTTCCCCAATGTCTGTGTTAATCTTTGGGCTCCTGGTACTGCCCTTCCCTCTCCTGGAGACTCTGGTGGCATCCCCCTGCCTCCAAATCCAGAAGCATCACTCTGAGGTCTCTCAGCAGGCAACAGGGCAGTAGGATGGCTGGTTTTTGAGTTGCTTATGAGATCCTGGTGTGGTATTTCAGTCTTCTCATGTATGGCTCAGAAGCCATTGCTTTTCAGCCCCTCATCACTGCTGACTGCCAAGGTCCATACTACAAGCCCTGCTCATCTGTGTGCCTGCCTCTCCCCAGCTCTCTGACAAATGGTTTTTCATGGGTGCCGCTTTCCGAAACCTCAAGTACAAGCAGGAAATGCAAACAATGCAGACGGCATTTTTTTACCTTGACTCCAACTTGTTAAATGACACGATAGAGCTTCGGGAGTTCCAGACCATGTGAGTTCTTGCAGCAGCCAGCCTACCCCGACCCTGGCCTCCATTCCTGAATGCCTAGAGACTTAAGCAAACTGCGTCTGCCTGGCCTCCCCACCCACCTTCAGGAATGGGGCAGCTGTCTTGTCTACTTGCCTCATGCCCACTCCCCACCCCGGGCTGGTCAGATCACCTCTCTCTCAGTTGCCCACTTTCTCTTTGCTTTTTAGAGATGACCAGTGTGTCTATAACTCCACCCAACTGAGATACCAGAGAGAGAATGGGACCCTGTCCAAGTATGGTGAGGATGTGAACTCACTGCTTTCTGGGGGGTGGGGGGAGGGTATTGCAAGATCTGAGGGGGAAGCAGAACAGGGAACTTAGGTCTGTTAAGTCTTTGAGGCTTGTAAGTAGAAGCAGATATCAAAACAGAGTCCAACTCCCAGGCCAGTCTCGTTTTTAGCCATTCTTATGATCCTGTGTGAGCTCAGAGTGGGAAGCCATGGGTTGGAAAGCTAATGACTCCAGTCACACCCTCATGTCACCAGGGACAGCACATAGGAAGGCAACACAATTGGAATGAGCCAGAGCAGATACTCGTAGCTTTTAATCGTCCTCCTGAAGGGATGCTTCAATGTTTAAGAGGAAGTTTTAACTGTGCCCCACCACCCCACCACCCCACCACCCCACCACCCCACCACCCCACCACCCCACCACCCCACCACCCCACCACCCCACCACCCCACCACCCCACCACCCCACCACCCCACCACCCCACCACCCCACCACCCCACCACCCCACCACCCCACCACCCCACCACCCCACCACCAAGGGCCCTTCCCAAGGCCCCAGCCATTCTGTATCTATGAAGAGTAAGGAGCGAGTCTGACATCCAACAGAGGCTCAGCACGGGGCAGCCCCAGGGAGCCCCAGGCATTTGCCCACAGCCGTGTGCTTCCTCACCTAGGGGATGGGGACCACAGCACCATTCTAGTGACTCACAAAGCCCTTCCTCCTTGCAGCAGGAGGAGTGGAAATCTTTGCCCACCTTATAGTGCTGAAGAAACATGGGGCCTTCATGCTTGCCTTTGACGTGATGGATGAGAAGAAACTGGGGCTATCCCTCTACAGTAGGCTCCTCAGCCCTGGTCCCCAGCTCCACTGTGCCTTAACCTTGGTCTCCCACCCATATCCCTACCTGGCCTCCCATCTGCTGGACCCTTACTCAGTGTACCTCAAACCCCTTCTTCCTTGCAGCTAAAAAGCCAGATATTGCCCCAGAGCTGCGGGAAGTATTCCAGAAGGCTGTCAAACATGTGGGCCTGGATGAATCAGAAATCATATTTGTTGACTGGAAAAAGGTAAATGAAGAGGCTGTATAACACCACCCTGGCGGTGGTCCCATTTTCAGTGACCCTAGAGGCAAGCTTCTGGTTAAGGCAGCGCAGCAAGGCAGGTATATTGCTGTTAAGAACTCTTCTGCCTACTGTGACAGCTGAGATTCACAGAAATCGTAGATGGGCAGTGAGCCTGAGGTGGGTGGGGTTAAGTAGGAGATCCTGGAAAGACTGTGGAGGATAAAGGGCAAGACCAGGAGGGGTGACTGAGGGAACAGCTGGTGCCAGGGTCCCAGGTTTCTCCCTACCCTTCATTTTCAATACCTATCCAAGCAGGGGTTGTGATTGAAGTCTTCCATGCCATGCCAACTCCAGCAAGCCCAATGGCTTTGAGAGACAGGGACGACCCACACAGTTGTCTTGATGCTCTCTCTCAACTTGTGCTGAGGGAGAATCTGCCTCCGCTTAGGCTGTTGCCCAGACAAAGTCAGAGGAGCAACCAATCCTCTTGCACTTAGTTCGAGAGACACTCAATACTTTCGTGACTCAGTTCTCTGGTCACCTGAGCCTTTCCTGGCATCATCAGTCCCCGGGTTCCCAGGAGGAAGGTGCCTGCATACAGACACTGCAACTGAGCTGTCTCACAGCCTGCCTTCCCCATCCCCCAGCCAGTGGGGCCAGCAGACTCACCCTGCACCTGTGGACAGAAGTGTTCAGAAAGTGCCTCCGTTTGGGGGACCCTGCTCCCAATGGGGGTGAATACACTGGAGCTTAGACATGGGGAGCGACTTACCCTGGACTGGTGGTTCTCAAGGGTGGGATGCAACCCCATATGTCAGATATCCTGCACATCAAATATTTATAACAGTAGCAAAATTACAGTTGTGAAGTAGCAGTGAAAACATGGTTGAGGGTTGAGAACCATTGTTCTAGACGCTCCAGTGGAGCCATGGTAGATCTAAGATACAGCTGGCTGACACTACCCTGCCCTTTCTGGTCAACCATTGTGCTTCCCCCCTCCTTAGAAATGTATTCATTGCTAGTATGTGCGTGTGTAAGCATGCCTGTGTGTGAGTGTGCATTCACAAGCATGCCATAGGATATGTGGGTGTCAGAAGACAACTGTGGGCCATGTCCTCCTCAGCTTTTTTCTCATGGACTCTGGCCATTGAATCCAAGCTGCCTTTCAGGCTTAGCTGCCTTGTCAGGTTTTTTGGTTTTTTTTTTGTTTGTTTGTTTGTTTTTTGTTTTGTTTTTTTTGTTTTTTTTCTGTTCTGTTTGTTCTGTTCTGTTTTTTGTTTTTGCATTTCACCCTGTATCCCAGCCTAACCTGCAACTTATAGCAATCCTCCTGCCCCAATATACCCCAACCTAGGTGTGTGCCGCCACACCTGGCTCAGTCACTCTGCTCTCTTCCCTGATATCTTCTAGGATAGGTGCAGTCAGCCGCAGAAGCAGCAGCTTGAGCCTGAGGAGGAGACCAAGAATGATCCTCAGGAAGACCAGGCATGAACTCAGCTCTCTGAACTCCATGGGCTGTCCCCATGCCCACCCCACCCCCATCCCCCGTCCTGTGTACTTTGATTCTATTTCTGCCACAATAAAGGTTTGGTGAAACAGTCAATATCATTTCGTTGCTCCCTCCCTTTTCGTCTCTCCCTCTCTCCCTCCCTCCCTCCCTCCCTCCTTCTTTCTCTCCCTCCCTCCTTCCCTTCCTGGAGATGCCTGAGTAGAGCCTTCCCCTAAGGACAATAAACCCTGCCCAGGGAATGTGAGAGGGCTTCCTGGAAGGGGCATATGAGTCAGGCTAGAAGGAGTTAATAGAACCTGATGTCCTTGCTATAACCCCCAAACCCTAGCGGGCACATTTGAGGAAGACAAGGCAGAAGACCAAGCAGCAGTGAGTGGGGGTAGGGAACCCAGGTGTGCAGTTCCTGTCCCAGGGGCCTTCACTTCAGAAGTGCCATTCTAATCACTGGAAGGCAGATGAGTTGGGAGACAGTCAGGTGCATGTCCATGCTAACACGGTCACAGTATAAAAGGCCAACGGAAGGTGGCACGGTAGACTTAGGCCTAGGCTAGAGGGCCTGGATGTCCCCAGGAAGAGTCCTCGGGGTGCCCACATAGGACACTCTGAGATGACGCTACTTCCCTAGAGGCCAGCTGACATCTATTTCACCACTGTGACCACAGTTCCTGAGTCACAGTCCACTCGGTGGCCAACACAGGGTCTGAGACAATCTTTACACTTGACTGTATTGGCAGTCACCTAGGGGATGTACTCTGTGTGTGTCTGTGAGGACATTTCCAGACAGAGCCACCTGCCCTGACTGTAGGCAGCGCCATTCCTCGTGCTGGGGTCCCCACTTAACACAAAGGAGAAATTGAGCTGAGCACCCACAGTTCATCCGTCTGCTAAGCTTATGGCTGTCCCGACTGGATGCAGTATGACATGGAGGATTGTGTCCCTCCTCAACCACGACCCCTCCTTTAGTAGCTTTTGTGAACTATTTTGTCACAGAAACAGGGAAAGCACCTGATGCTGAGCTCTGAACTGGGAGGCAGAGTGGATTGCAAACCCTGCCACACGCATGCCCAGAGTCAAGCTGGCCACAAGCACAGGGTGCTGTCTGCTCTGCCTTAGGGCTTGGGCAGACACTCCCCTGTTGAGTGTCTCCCACCGTTTCTGGCAATCTGGGGATTCATGTCGGGCCTTGCCCATTTGGCCTCTCTAGGCAAAGGACAGGAAAAGCAGAAGAGACAGATGTCTGCAGATACTGGAATGATTTGCAGCAAGTACCCTGGGGGAGACCTTAGCTGGGTGTCCACTTCCCTGCTCACACCTTTATCTTTAGAAACCACAGGCTCCTGATAAACAGCACAGACACAGGTAGCTTTGGGGATTTCTTTTCTCTTTCTTAAGTTCATTATTTATTTTCCTTCATTTGCTTTTATAACAAAAATAGATTTTTAAATGCCTCAAATATATACACAGTATGTGGTAACACACACAAACACACACTCACACACACATACATCCCAGAAATGTTGAGGTCACTCTGCTGTGGGACAGGGAAAGGGGTGCTGGGCTAGTCTCTCAGCCCCGGGCCAGGAACTGGCAGGGAGCTTGGTCCTCTAGTGGATGCTAACAAAATCCAAAACCATAGTGGGAAAGTCTGAGGCTGCTGGGTGCTTCCTGGCCTCTACTCTGTGGGCTCATGGAAAACCACAGAAGAGCTGGGTGTGTGTCATCTGAGGCCTCTGTCCCAAGACATGTAGGGGTCCCCATGTACTACCCCTGCCCACTAGTTACTAGGAAGAAAATCCCTGACTAGTACTCTCTGACAATGCCTGCCTCAGAGTGGCTATTACAGGCAGTGACCAAAATGCTTCCGAGACCCCAGCTTTCTCTTGTCCTCTCTGGCCTTCTGAGACGGGTCCAAGCTCAAGTTAGCTCCCCAGTGTAAAGACATTCTGTCCAGTAAGAGCCATATTATTAGCTGCAGAAGCACATGGGCAGGAAGGGGACAATGAGGAGAGTCTCAGAGGCTCTGACTCGACAAAAGGAGCTATGGCCACTACACCTGTTAGGCAGAGCTGGTCATTCATTCACTCCCGACCAGCCTAATGTCTCTCCATTTTAAATAAGCCACATGGACCAGGCAGGTGGCACTCTGTGGAGGGGAGCATGACATCTTCCAGCCATCAGTGGTACCAGAAGACTGTTGACTGGGAAACAACAGCGGCTGCCTGCCTCCAGGGAGTCAGAAAAGGCAAGAGCCTCGCAGGCTACGGGCATGACGCAGATCCGCAGACAGGGAGCGGCTCAGCTGACGGGTGGTGGAGCGAACGTTCTCGGCGGCCAGTGCAGCCTCTCTGAGTGCGGCCTGCAGCTCCTCCAGGTCATTCAGACCCAGCTGGACAGAGTGTCGGGTTCTCCGAGGTCCCCGAGCAGGCTGTGGGGAAGCTGTCTGGGCTGAGGTAGGTGCTGGGGTTGCATAGTACCTGGGGAGAGAAGGAAGAGCATATGGTAAGAGTCAGGCAAAGCTGTGGGCTATGGGTTCCATGTTTATTGTACAACCCGCTGCTTCCTCTACTGTAAAAGGCCCGTGTGGAGAAACAAACTTGGAGAGATGAGGGAGAGTATATGTGTGAGTGCTTGCCCAGGAGCAGGTGCTAGGCACAGGTAGTTCACCCCATCCTCTGACATAGCAATCACTTACAGAGCACCCAGACCACCCCTGTGTGCACACTGGGGCTGCAATGGAAGTCAGTTTCTGGAACATTCTCTAATCTGCAAGTGGCAGGAGCTGATGGAGAGCACCAAAGTGAATGCCTGAGCTTCCTGGAGGCAGCAGAGCAGCTCACACTCCCTCCTTGAGGGAGAACCTGGGCTCACTGTGGCTTCACTTGAAGCTCATAGGAGGGCCAGCTTGGCCTCTGAGTTCCAAGCTTTCCAGGGCAGATGCTGAAGGCATTGGATTACAGAGCCTCAGTGAGCTGCAGGGCTGCATCTGGCCAGCAGGTGGCAGCACAGCACCACTGCAATTTCTAGCTCACCCATGGTGGCATGCTCAGTCCTGCTTGCTGTCCAGACAGGAGGAACCTGAGGTGTGGTTTATTCTAACAATAACTGAAGCCCTAAGGCTATTGGTCACCATTGATGAAGCACTTGCTTCCCATATATTCCTTACATGAAGGAATATATGAGCATCTGTTTCCCAGAAGAAAACGGCCAGAGAGTCAAAGTCATCCGCCCAAAGTCATTCTCCAACTCCTGGCCACTTAATTGTCCTTCCTTGGGGTCACCACACCCTGGTGAGCTCATCCCCAGGCCCAGACTGTAAAGATTTGCCTTGAGAACAGTAAAGAACCCTGAGGCTCCCATAAGGCTGCCAAATGGCACCAAACCTCCCCTGCCCAAGGACAGGAAACATGGGCAGGTGTCCATACCACGTGAGCCAGGGTCTGGACACGAAGCAAGGCTGCTCCTGAGGACCCACCAAGACTCAAGCAAGAAGGCGCAAGAAATGTACCCCAGGCCTGGCCCCTCATGTCTACTGGTGCCTTGGGCTTCTCTTCCTGCTGGCGTCAGCTGCCATAGCAACAACTACCACCCCGCTAACCACAGAGACGGACTATCTATTGGTAACATTGCATCCCAACAGACCCACTTTATAGTGGAGGAAACTGAGGCTGAGAAGTAGCTGGTAACAGTTGAGACTAGAAAGGGGTTCGGGGAGATGGCTATGGCCATCCATTTAGTCATTCATGACACTATCTGGAGTCACAACGCAGACTCCACAAATATCCAAGTCGGGTCTTGACAGTGTCTTGCTGAATCCCCACATATCAGGATCTAGCAGAGCCACTCCCCCATTGAACAGATAGAGAAACTGAGGCTTAAAGAAGCAGTCTTCTGCCTCAGCCACAGCAGTCATAAGAAAGGGGATTCTTGGACAGCCATCCCTGAAATGTCACCAGACTGACATGCCCACTCTCCACCTCTTGGTAGGCGGTGCCCAAGCCCAAATCCATTTAGCTGATGCCTGCTGCATGCCAAAGCCACAGAGACAGGGCAATATGGAGCAGCTGCCACTGCCAAGAGGAGCCCAAGTTGCCAAAAAATGTAGGGGATCCTAGATGGTGCCCCGAAATAGAAAGGGCACCAGACATCAATCGAGGACGCTAGAGGAAAACAGCAAGCTTGGTTAACACTAAAGCGTCCTAGTTGGTTTTCTTGAGGTCACAGGTTTGCATATGAATGCAGACATGGGATAGGCTGTGGGGGAGGGGTAGTACATGGGAAAACTGTGTAGTAAGCACTCAATTATCCAAAACCATTCCACTAATGAGAGTCAATTAAAAAAAAGGGAGAAGAAATAAAAACTATGCTTACTTTATATGCATGCATGCATGCACATACATACATACATACACACACACACACACACACACCTTATTACAGGCTTACTCACTAGGAGAGAAAGACGGCTTAGGGTCCTAGGTCGTCAGGAAGCTCTAACTCCAGAGATAGGCCCCTCTTTCTAGTCTAGCTTACCACTGAGTCCCCAAGCACCCAGCAGTCTGCCCCCCGTAAGAGTTTGTCGAGTGACTACAAGAATGTCAGGCTTGTATTCCATTTTCCATATGGATACATTACAGGAAGGCACTACCCCTGGCTCATAGGCCCCTGACGTGATGTAAGAATGCTGATTTTTGCAGGTACTCTGGTAGCATGGGGCAGCTGGAAGGGAAGACTCACACAGTGGGTGCTGCTGGATAAGGCATAATGGGTGGTGAGATGTAGGCCAAGGTTGGTGGGACTGGGGCTGGGGGTGCAGCAGCCAGGTACCAGAGTCCAGGGGGCATTTTCACTGGCGAGCCCGTCTGCCTGCTCTTCCGCTTGAGGCTGGGGGTGGAAGGTGCGGGTTTTTTGGGGGTGTTCTCTGTAAGGGAAGAGACATTGTGTGAGGACATGGGCATTTGCAGCCAAGAATGGTGGGTCAGCCAGCCGCCCCTCCACTTGAGGCTGATGGGGGCCACCCTAGCGAGGGCATCTTTCTGGGATGCTGCACCTCTGTTCCATTTATTTTGTTCTAGCAGAGCTTAGAGCATACCTAAGGTCTGGCCACGCCCATGACTGGAGGAAGATGGTGAGCGCTCATTCCTACCAGAGGGGCCTGAGTTAGAGCCATCTGCTTCTGCAGAGGACTTGACTTCACCACACAGGGAACAGCGGAGGGTGTCAGCAGCAGATGATCCCGTTGACTCTCTGGAGACAGCACTGCCTGGAAAGGAAGAGAGGGAGGGAGGGAGGTCTGCAAACAATGACTGACATCTCTATGATCAGACCTGGGTCCCCTGCAGAGACCACCCAGGTCACCTGCTGGAGGACGCTGTGGCGTAGTAACCATGATGGGGTAAGCAGGTGCTGACCACATGCTAGCCGCTCATGACTTCATGTGTCACTCCACAGTGCCTAGCAGCTCACTGGGCTAGCTACTCTCGAGGAAACGGAGGCTTCAGGAGGCAGCACTTTGCCAAGGGAAGCTGCCGTCTGATCTCAGGCCCAGGCCCTTCAGATGACAAGCCCACTTTGGCTTTGAGACAGCCTCAGTGTATTCATGAAAGCCCAGAACAGGGAAACCAGGGTCAGTGGAGGGTCAAAGGGTCAGTTCACAGCAGGGATCATGGGACCACTTGCTGTAGATACTCAGCGCCACCCCTGCCTAAATATCAGACTTGTCCACTGGCTTTCCAAGCCAAACTCGGCCAGCACATCCTCTGGGAACGTCCCACACCCTTGGTCTGTATTTGCCCTGCTTTGATGCTGGCTCCTTGGAGACAATACTGGTAGGCACTGAGCAAGAGAGTGAATGAGTGAATTGGAAAGTCTGTCAGGATATCGATCCATGGTGGCGAG
The DNA here is from genome assembly GCF_011762505.2 of Arvicanthis niloticus. Taxonomy (NCBI): domain Eukaryota; kingdom Metazoa; phylum Chordata; class Mammalia; order Rodentia; family Muridae; genus Arvicanthis; species Arvicanthis niloticus. The sequence goes on along the minus strand of NC_047662.1, from coordinate 83,943,503 downwards.
AGGCCAGTGCTCTGGAGCATAAAGACCTGAGTTCAAATACTGGCTCTACCACTTGTAAGCTCGTGCCCTTGAGCAAGTTCGTGTCCTCTTATACAACAGTCCGTGTTCAGCCCTAATAAAAATTCCCAATGGGGAGAGGCTTAAGCCTCGGCTGAACAAAATGCTGTCTCGTACCTGTGTCCTGGGTCCTAATGGTCTGGCAGTGGGGACAGGAGGCTGTGCCACTGTCCTTCAGGACGGCCTTTGGGGACAGAATGTGGTACTCCTGGCCTGAAGGAGAATCCAGAAAGATTAGTGTCAAGACCTATTTGGACTCGGTACTGGTTTACTCGGTACTCGGTACATTGTCTCTTTTCTCTTTTAGTGGTTTTACTAATTGCTCTCTGCCTATCTCCTGTGCACGTGTAAAGGCACGCCCCAAAGATGTACATGTGTGTGCGCATATACACAGAACACAGATGCCTGTTTACTACTGCCCTCTGCTGGCTCATTGTTCCATCTCTGCTTCTGCAATTAGCTGCCAGTTCTTGCTGTGTGGAAGCCATTAGGGCATGCAGCAGAGGCAGGATGCAGAAACTGGTGAGGCAGAAATATCACGACTAGTGTCATGAGTTAGGAGTCAGCACTGTCTCTTGGTGCCCCAGGCTCAGTTGAGGGAACAGCAGTGTCTCTTCTTGGGCACTAAACAGCTGGAAAGGGGGACATCATAGGGCCAATTTTTGGAATGGTGGCAAGGACAGAACAGGTCTGGATTGGACACTCAATGGAAAGCTCTCAACACTACTAGATATCTTGCTAGTCACAGTGTGGTCTTGAGCTCCTGAAATCCCACTGGACAGAGGTGAATATGCTGGGAGTCTCCAGCCAGTTTGGGCTACTTAATAAAACAAACAAACAAACAACCCAACAACAACCAAAACCAAACCAAACAAGGGCTGAGGCTGGACAGATGACTCAGTGTATAAAGGATAAAGTCCTTACCACACCCACATGAAAACCAGAGGCTGGGTCCTCAGCACTCACATAAAAGGTGGGTGGGTACAGTGACCTCCTGTAATCCCACCACTCAGGAGGCAGGGGTCAGCAGGAGAGCTGGACACCCAGGGCAAGACAGCCACCTGAACTACCTGAATTGGTGAGATTCGGGTTCAGTCAGAGATCTTGTCTACTGGCTGGTTGGTTTTGTGGTTACTTGGCAAGAGCTAAAGTCACCAGAGAGGAAGGAGATTCAGCTGAGGAAATTCCTCCATAAGATCATGCTATAAGACATTTTCTCCATTAGTGACTGATGGGGGAGAGCCCAGGTCATGGTGGGTGGTGCCATCCCTGGGATGGTGGCCCTGGGTTCTCTAAGAAGCCGGCTGAGCAAGTCAAGAGGAGCAAGCCAGGAAGCAGCATCCCTCCATGGCCTCTGCATCAGCTCCTGCCTCCAGGATCTTGCCCTGCTTCAGTTCCTGTCCTGACTTCCTTCCTTTCATCTTTTTTTGGGGGATGAATAGCCTTTCCTCCCCAACTTGCTTTTTGGTCAATAGAGACCCAGACTAAGACACTGCTTCAGTTAATAAAGTAGAGAGTGATCAAGAAAGACAGCAGACACATGAGGACACATAAGCACATGCATCATGTACACACGTGCCCAAACACACAAACAAGTTTATACATGAGATATCTATCTATCTATCTATCTGTCTGTCTGTCTGTCTGTCTGTCTGTCCGTCCGTCCGTCCGTCCGTCCGTCCATCCATCCATCCATCCATCTATCTATCTATCTATCTATCTATCTATCTACACACACACACACACACGGTAAATGTAAGCCGAGGGGATGGGGCTCCGTGGTTGAGCATCTGTTGAGTGTAACAAGCTCACCTGTGTACTGACCCCGGAAGGAGACTCTTCCTCTCTGCTTCGTGCTGCTCAGTGGTCTTGTCCCCCACTTTGCAGCCTGAGGATGCTCCTCAAAGGTTCTGCTCTTCTCAGATGATAGCCGAGGAGCAGATGACCCAGATTCAGAACCTGTGGTGAAAAGGGAGGCTCAGAGGGGGCAGGTGAGGGGCTCACCTGGAGGAGTGAGCATGGCGTAAGGGCGGGGCTCAAGGTGATGCTTGGGCTTTTGGTCTCGAGTCTTCCCAGGGGACTAAGGGCACCTCCAGAATCTCAGCCTGGAGCCTTGTGGCTATCACATGCCTTTGCAGCAACCCCAAGAGACGAATGCTGTTATTTCTATGTGGTTTGCTGTCACTTTATCTGCTCAGAGCAGGTGACAACCTGGCCAGGGACAAACTCCAGGATGCTGCTCTGCCAGTGAGGACCCTGCACTCTCCACTGCAGTGTCCTATTTGCAATGGTGACCATCTACACAAAGCCCTCAGTCCCATCCCTCATGGTAATGGCAGAGTCTAAGGGTCTAGGACTAGAGATGTGTTTGTCCCAGAGTGCAACAATAGCTCCAAACATACATACAGAAGACCCTCTTCAGGCTTTTATAGGTTCCCTGACCACAAAGACAACTAGGATCCCTAGAAAACATCCCTGGTCACTGCTCTCTGGTCACTTACTTAGGAACAGTCTGGGTACATCCCGAGGCACTGAGGAGGACCTGGCTCGCCGTCTTCCCATTGGCTCGGCTGGCTCTATGCCATTAGGCTCCCCAGACAGCCTCTCTGTGGATTTACTAGTAACATGGAAGAGAGATATGAAGTCACTAGATGAAGTTTTGAAGGCAACCTCCACAGATGACCCTGGCGGATGTACAACCCTGCCATAAACTAAATACATGTGAAAAGAAAAGCATAAGAATGGACCAATGACCATGCTGGAGGGGAGGGGAGAGTGTAGTGTCTGAGTCCGTGTGCCCAGAGAGCCAAAGACTGGCTATCTCTATAGGGAACAGAGGTTGGCATTAGGGAGGGGCTTCTACCTGCCATAGTGGGAGCCCCAGGAGGGTGGGGAATCCATCAGCTTCTTCTGGGTTTGGGTAGAGTGGTTGAAAGCAGAAGCTACACAAGCTGGGCTGTCTGGGTGTGGCCGGTGTAGGCTGTCCTCCAGTTGTAGGCGGAGCAGTGACACCTCTGCCTGCAGATCCTTGATGGCCCGGCTGGAGTGGTAAAGAGACAGAAACAAGATCATCTGAGCAACGAACAGAACTATTGGGACGCCAGTGTCTCCTGGGTGGGGTGGCTTGTGTCTGCAGACACAGGATCAGGCTGTACCGTCCAGGAACACCTTAACTTCTCTCTGTATTCATATTCCACAGGCACATCTGGGGAACCTACCAGTGAGGGTGACCCTCCCAGCATGCAGGCTCAGCCTCTTAAGACAGAGACTAGCTACAGAATAGAAAACACTGAATCTGGTTTGGAAGCGGAGGCAAGAGGATTACCATGAGTTCAAGGCCAGCCTGGGTAACATAGCAAGACCCTAGCACACAGGGCTGCCCTGCCTTCCCACCTCCTTTCAGAAGCTGTTAAGTGTCTGAGCAGGGCTCTGGGCTCCTATTCCTGTAGATATTCCTACAGTCCGTGGTTACAGCTATTCCCAGCAGAAGACATTTGTGCCCTGCTTTTGCCTCCCCGGCCCTGACCCACAGACAGGCAAGATAAGCATCTCACCCCACAACCCCAGACACATCAGATGCTGGGAAGCGTTCCTGAATTCAGGCTTCAGGAGGGAGAGAGCCGAGAGACAAGGGAAACCCACATGCTTCTGGGTGGGGTGAACAAGCCTGAAGATAAAGGTGTATCTAGCAAGGCTGCCTGGTAGACATAGGCCCACCTCCTGTCTAAAGGAAGTAAAACTGCCTATTCTGGCCTGCTAGGCCCCTGCCTCACTAACTCTCAGAGTCCTATGGGCTTTGCCAGTACTGTCAAGGACAAACCAACCAACACCCCGACACAGACCGCACGTAGGGAGCACCACTGGAAGCTGGGCTTGGCATGGCCATCATTCGGGCTGAGGTGGGCTCTGCAGTCATTCTGTGCGAGGTACCCAGGCTGGGGACTCCCCTCAGGATCCCTGGACTCTTGGTGCTCCATGCAAACATGGACTATGTGGTAACTGCCCAGAAAGGCTTGGGAACTTCGCTCTGGTCATGTCCAGGCAAGCTGTGTGTGCACTGAGCATGGGTCTCCTTGGTGATCCCCAGGGAGATGCTTGCTGGGGTTTCCAAGGCAAAGCCCAGGGGCTGTGGTAGCTGCAGGAGAGGGAGAGCTCCCAGCAACTGGTTAATCCCAGCTTGGCTTCCTAGCCTGGGGCCTGGAACACAGCCTGGGTGTCGTCTGTCCTCTGGATGGATCTGGCAGGCGCTTGGGCTTCCTGACTTAATACTTGAGTTGCCTGAGCACCGGTGGCCACCGGTCCCTACTGTACACCAGCACAGCAACATGTCACCACAACAGCTCTTTTTTAAAAATGCCCCTCCTTTCCTGAGTCCAGGGTCACCTTTCCCCTGTTGAGGCATCCTTTGCCTCTACCCCTTGGCCTCTGTACTGACCCCAGTGGCAGCCAGGGAACTTATAAAGGACAACGGTGACATGGCACTTTGCTACTTAAAGTCCCTCACTGTCCTCAGGATGAGCCTTCACATAGTCATACATTACTCTCTAAACTAGTCTCTTTCTATCTCCTCCCCACTCTCTCCCCTCTACACACACACACACACACACACACACACACACACACTCACATGTACACGCACATGCACACACACAGGCAAATGCACACATATGAACACACACAACTACACTGAGGTCCACAGACCTCAGGGGTAGACAAATTCAGTTCAGACCGTGACACAGCTGCTGGGTAGAACTGTGCACATAGCAACAGACATGACTGTACTGGCCAGGGTAGCCTCATTCCCAGTGTGTTCCAAGAAGTAACAGAGGGGCTTCTATCCAATCAAGGAAGGATCTCAGCAGAAAGCCGTTGAGAGCTGACAGGCTCTCACCTTCTAGCCCAGGTCTGCACAGAACCCATAATCCTCCCAACTCTGTCTCTCAGGTGTTGGAATTACAGGGGCATGGTCCCCGAGCCTAGCTTGATATTGATCTAGAATGCAGATGTTACTGGGCAGGGCTAGTGGTGTGGGGAGGTCTCAGAGTCAGAGTCACCTGCTGAGCATCTCCCAGTAGATAAACAAGAGTTCTTGACTTCAGTACCATTGAAGTCCCATAAAGCAGTACTGAGCTAGGAAGTAAGACCCAGGCACATCTGGCCATGGCACGGGGCACTGCCATGGCCTTCAGGCTCCTGTGCTCTCTCCATCCTACAGCGAGGTGGGATTGCCCAGGCTGTGCCCACTTACTCGCGCTCTGTCCTATTGAGGAGGAGGTTGGCAGTGCTCTCTGCTGACCCATGGGGCATGGAGGCAGCTGTGGGCGCTGGGGCAGAGTCTGGGCTGGGTGTTCCATTGGGAAGGAGCTGTTTGGAAGTCTGCTTCTGTCTCTTGAACTCAGACCTGGGAGCCGCTAGAGAAGCAGAGGAAGGCCAACGTGAGCAGCAGAAGTGAGCCTGGGAGCTTCAACTAAAGGGGGGGGGGTGATGTACAAAGAGGAGATAGGAAGGGGTGTGTGTGCGCGTGTGTGCGCATGCGTGCATGTGTGTATGTGTGTGCGTGTCTGTGTGTGAGTGTGTGAGCTACTGATGTCCTGCAGGCCTGGGTGTCAGAGCCCCCTGGGGTTGGAGGTATAGGTACTTCTGAGACCCTGATGGAGATGCTAAGAACAGAACTCAGATCTTCTGCAAAAGCAGTAAGTGCTCTTGACCACTTACTATCTTCTCAGTGCCTGTGGGTTGTTGTTTGTTTTTTGAGGAAGGCTCTCTCACCAGCCTGGGGTTGACAATTTGGCTAGACTAGCTGAGCAGAGTACCCTGTAATCTACCTATTGTTGCCTCCCCAACTTTGGAATTACAAGTGGCACTCGCTTGCCTATGGGTTCTTGGGAATCAAACTCTGGTCCTCACACCTGCAAGGTAAGCGTTTCACCAACTGAAACATCTCTCCCGTTTCCCTGTCTGTAAGCCCTATCTTTAATTCCCCTGTGGTGAACTCCCATAGTATCTTACATCCTGATGTACAACACAAGGCTGTCTGTCTGATGTTTCCATTTGGTCCCTCCCAGGTGGCAGCCTACCCAGGCTCCCCACTCACCTATCCGAGCCACTGGTGTCTCCTGTAGGTGGCAGCTCTGTGCTCCTCTCTGGAAAGAGCTCAGGCTGGTTCGGCTTCTGGGTATGCCAGCTTCAGTGGTTCTTCTGGGAACCACAGGCCCCCTGGCCTTGGGATGGGAGGTTCCATCACCAGGCACAGAGGCAGTGAGGTGTTGAGCCGATGGTCCTGGAGTGCTGGAGGCCAGGGGAGGGGAGACACTGAGGTTAGACAGAAATGGCTCAAGCCACAGTACCCAGACCCCTCTGGGTACTAAGGCTTGAACTCTCAGCCTTGGAGCCGCACATCTTGAGCACCTCAGTACATCTGAGGACCGAGGACAGCCTTGTCTGGGGCATCCTTGTTCTGACGTGTGCATCACAGTGCGCCTGTCAGCCATATGAGGAAGGACTGAAGCCCTCTCCATTCCTGACAATTCCAGACCTTCACGGGCACACCTGAGTTGCCAAGTGGGCTACCAGGTGGCCAGTGCCCCACCCTGGGGATCACCAGTCTCTACGGTGGCCTCACCACGTTCCCTTTCCTGCAGAGCTTCCCCACCCTTGGCTTTCCCTTGAGTTCCTTCTGGTCTCTCTCCACTTGCTACCCTGATGCTGTACTGATCTGTCATCTCACACCACCCTCCCTGACGGTGTCATCTAAACACTCTGTTTACTCCTGCCTTTACTTAGTAAGAAACCATCCTCCAACAATCGTGGATGGGCTGAGCGATATTCAGGAAGTCAGTCTGCTCTCTGAGGCTCTCTATCAGAATGGTAGGAATGGGACCCATCACCGGGGTTGACGTGAGGGTGTGCAGTTGCTGAGACCATTGGCCCCTGTTCTGGGCTACACAGATATTTAGATTTCAAGATGTCCCAGCTGCAATACAATACCTGACGTGGGAGAGCTGATGCTCTGGGGTCTGGGTGAAGGGTGACACTATGCTGGTTTCTGAGCCCACGAAGCCACTGTCTGTCTCTGGTGACACCATCCAGGGCTCCTAGAATGGACAACATCCTTTAAGTCTGAGGAAAGTATTCCTGTACCTTGGGAAGCCCCTCCCAGATCCTGGCCTTATATTCCTGGGCTCCAACACCCCAGTGCTGTCAGACCCTACGGCCAAGCTAGTATAGAACTAATTCCCTGGACCAAGAGGACACTGAGCAGCCTGGCTGTCCTGAGGACTGGGCTCCATCTGGGTTCTCGTGAGAGATGCTGGGGCTTGCAAGGCGTAGAAAGAGGAGACGGAAAAAGCCTTAACACGGTGCCTTTTGGTTCAGGCGGTTAGTTCCATGTGCTGCAGAGATGCCTAGGACAACCTTCACCACGCACATGCCAGCACATGAATTTAAAGCAGGGCACAGGGAACGTGTGCCCCACCCCCTCAGTGTCTCAGGTCTAAAGCAGAGAGTGCCAAGCATAGGTTCATCAGGGCTATAGCAGTGTGTCACGTGCACAAAAATACACAGCCTCGGTGGTATTTTGTCTGTGGCCTTTCACCTCTGCAACAGTTTGCCAATGACCACTTGCGGGTGCAAATGGCACAGTTAGAAACCAGGTCCCAGCTCTGACACACTGACAAATGGGCACAAGGCACAGCTCAGGAGGGAGGCAGGCAGCAGAGGAGTAGCACATGCTGACTGGTGGGCAGGCTTTACAGCTGCACAAACAGGAACAGTGTCAGGCAAGAATCGGGGACACATGAAAAGAGCCAGGGAGAGCAAAGGCCAGGAACAGGACTCAGACATCAGGGGATCTTCTGACCACCACACAAGCACACTCACCTCAGTGTGGGGCCCACCAGCCCGAAGCAGGGCTTTGCGACGAAGGAGCTCTGAGGGCCTGCTCTCTTCCAGGCTGGTCAGACTGCTCTGATGTGATGCCATGGGTTTGGTGCCCCGTTGAGCCACTTCAGTAGCATCCAGGACTGGTGTGTACCTATCTCTGGCCTTGGATGGCTGGAAGTTTGATGATGTCATAGACGGCATCTGTTCTTCATCCTCCCTAGCAGGGAAGGAGACAAACAGCCCCCATGTGAGCCAGGTGACCCAGACTTGGGGCTTAGCACCAGTCCAGGAGTAAGCGCTGTCATCAGACACCCATCCCTGGGGATGCATCCTGGCTCTGTCACCTTGCTGTGTGACCTTGGGCAGCGCTTTCCATCTCTGAACCTCATACTTCTTTTAACTGTAATGTGGGAAGCCAAAAATAACCTCCCAGCATATCACAGCAGAAATACCCTGAAGGATATGATTGCAGCAGAGCTTCTCGGAGTCTAAGGGTTCACATGCCCAATGTCCTACATGAGCTGTGTGCAGACCTCCACAGAGTCAAAAGACAGTATTAATATACAGGGAAGGCCAAAATTTTGTGTTATACTACAATATATAAACAAAATTTTGTTTTCTATTATATAAATAGAAACTAACTTTGAAAATAATATAAGAAACATTACAGGCTGGATACTTTTTTCCCCTGAAATGGGACTTGAACCCAGGGCATGCGAGGCAAGTGCTCGACTCTACTACCGAGCCACATCCCTAACTTCTGCTTATGCTGTCAATGGTCACCCCTTTGTGGGACACTGGAGTTTGTGACAGAGGCCAGTGACTTACTGGATAGCAGCCCTATGGCTTTCCTCAGCCTGTGCTGGGCGCTGTCCTGGTGATACCCTCATGGCTTCTGTTTTCCCTGGAGCTGAGGCTGGTCCATCGTCTTCCAAGGTGCCATGATGATACTTCTCCTCCTGCTCCTCCTCCTCCTCCAGGTCCTCCTCATCTTCGACCCTCAAGGCTTCAGGGAGGGACTTCACACTAAGGTATCTGCAGGAGGATGCCCAGGAGGGTATCACCTATGCCCACGGGGACAAGTGAGACCCAGAGTGGCCAGCCCAGCAGTGGACAGTGTCTTCATCCTATGCAAACTCACCTCTCCAGAAGGCCATGGAAGTCCTGCTGCTCCACCTGAAGCTTCCTGTCCCTGAGTGGGACCGGGAGACCTCTTGGGCTTTCCTCTGTCTTGATGCCCAGGCTTACCTCCTTGTTCGTGGGGAGCATGCAAGAGCTTCCAGGGGAAGCGGTGATGGTGGCAGGCTGGCCAAGGAAGTGGGGGACAGAGGTTAGCCATCACCCTGAGCACCTGCCTCTGCATCTCGTGCCACATGCTGAAGAGCAGGAAACAGTGAACTCGTTGGCCCATCTCCTGCCATTCATTCATGTGTGTGAGACCCTGCGAAGACTAAAGGGTCTTCATGGGGGCTGCTGGGAGCTGAGCTCCTGATGCCTGTGAGGCCTACTACAGACACAATTTCTCCTCGGTGTCCCAAAACATACTTCACACAGAAATTGAGTCTGGTGTGATACACTAAAGCCATACCGAAGCAGTCTGCCCACCAGAGGCACCTGTATTCACCTTTCCCTATAGCCTGGCCACCCAGGCTTCCTGTCAGCACAGGAAATGCCATCTGCCAGGGTGGTTCTGCCTACTGGGCATGGCTTAGGCTGAGTCCCCAGCCCTCAGGGCCAGCCTTCTCAACCACTCACCTAATGCACTAGCCCTACCCTGCTCTGCAGCAGCAGGTAAGTCCCCATGGGACAAGAACAGGAGCTTAGGGACACAGAACTGCCACCATTGCCATCTGTGTAGCCACAGCGCACCCACCCAAGGGATAGAGTGGCTGCCTCTTAACAGACTATGGTGTGGAGAGGGCTCTGTCAAAAGCATGTTCCACACAGAGGCTGTGTCTGGTGTCTCAGCTTTGTAAGCACCCACACCCCTTGTCTCTCACTTCAGGCTGGGGGCCTGGGAGCCAACTGGCTGCCTTCTCTTTCACTTTCATCCCAGTGAGATAAAATGAACCCTCAAGCCTTATGTAAGCTCATGTACTCACCTCTCCCTCTACCCTGTCACTCCCCAGTCTCATATTGGTTGACCCACAAGTGTCTGCTGCCACCCTCTACTGAAGGCCCAAGGAGGGTCTAATTGTGACATGAACCACATGCTCCTGCATCACAAGGCCCATGCTAGTGTCTCCAACAACATGGCAGACCATAAAACCCACTCACTTTCCACTGAATGACTTGTCCCCGGCACTGAACAGGCCCTACTTACTCTCCCATCTCCTTTAGTCACTTCAGAGAGAGAGAGTTGGTGTCCCTGTCCTAGTCAGTTACAGTGCCCTCCCTTCACTTCCACAGAGCCTGTATTTCTCTTTCAACATGCTACCAAAGTGATAACTACAACTAGTTCACGTATTCAGAAAACTCTGTAAGGGCAGAGGTCACCTTCTCCACCTTCTGTCCCCACTGCATCCCCTCCGTGTGTCACGGGACCTGGGATATGGCACATACTTCCTAAATATATAGTGAAGAAATTAATGTGGAATGGATAAGAGAAGCAAATGGGGACTGGACTAGTGAGATGGGCAGAGCAGTACCTCCTGGCAGGTCTGGACATCTAATGAGGAGACTGGTGCTGAAGGCATGGGCAGACGAGCCAGCTGGGGCAGAAAGGGCACGACTGGGGTGCTGTCCTGCAGGTCTGGCCTGCATGATTCTGGCTCTCCGTGGGTCTGTTCCACATGGTCCTGCAGCTCTTCTAGGCGCTGCCCCAGGTGGTATATCTCTGCCTCTAGCTCCCTTGAAAGAGGAAATATTAGCATGGTGATGAGTGTCAAATCTGAGACCCTACGGGTGCCCTCTCAGGGTCCACATAAGCCATTAATAGATGTCCCCAAGGACTTCAATAGCAAGATGATTAGACTCCAGTGGGAGTCAGGAGGCCTCAGTTCTGTTCCTTCTGCCATCCTGATGCTGTGTGACTCTTAAGTAGACCCCAGTTTCCTTTGGCCTCAGCTTCCTCATTGTCTAGTGAGGGGTTCTGCAGTTCTGATCTCCAAGATGTATCTACAGGGACTGGATTCTCAGCTCTAGACTCCTTGCTCACGAGGACAGGGGCTCCTGTGCCCCGTGACACAATGATGCTTGTGAAATGTCTCCTTCCTGGAGAAAGAGGGAGCTAGGGGCCTGTCCTCCTATCCTCCTGGGCCTGTTTCTCCAGCACCTACCTGCAGAGGTTGAGGGTCCTGGGACTCCCCTGGGAGGCATCAAGCTGAGGGTCCAGGTGCTCTTCTCTGCAGGCCTGCAGGTACTCTGCCTCTAGGGCCGTGTGGGCTGCCCTCAGTTGCTCCAAGCTCTGAAACACAAGGGCCAAGAACTTTGAGTGTCTGCCCTTAGGGGCTTCATGCTCTTACAATGGACAGGTAGCTCCTGGGTGGGGGTGGGGGGTGCTCTGGAACTCACACAAGGCTTGACAAACAGGGGCTATGGCTGAGCACCTCTGAAAGCTTCTCTCTGGATGGCGCTCTCTGCCATCAAACACTTGAAGCCTAGGAACCAGCCCAGAGACCACTGGGTCCTCTTGTGGCCCTGGCTCCTGGTCAGATTAAGCAGCAAATATCTTATCACTGTGTCCCCATAGGGACCTAATACTGCAGAGAGCCCAGATCTTCACTCCTGATGTGAAAACCGGGCCATTCAGATAATATAACTCACTCTCTACCCTAGACCTCACCGTGAGGACAGATGGTATTATCACCTCACACTGTGGATAGGGGTGAGGAGCATGGTGTCTGTTAGATAGAGCATTCTGCATTCATTTCTGTTCCAGCAGAATCGCAATGAGAGAGATAATTTGCCAGCAAAGCACACAAAAAAACTTGTTTTAAGTTGTTGAAATCCACACAGTGAGTAAGTTGTACAGGCAAGACTTGACTCTCAGGCCCACTGGCCCAGACCTCCTGGCCCTAAAGCTCTGCTGGGCCCTCAGAGGAAACATAAACATAGCCAAACAATATATGGCTGTATCCCTGTCCTACTATAGTTCCTTCCTATAGGAGCCTAGGAAGAGATTGAACCTAGAATATAGTTTCCAGCCGTGTCTGATACCCAGAAGCCCTCAGGGTCCCTAGATATGGAGGAATGAGGATGGAGAGGGAAAAGGACACGTCTAAAATGTCACTTGTAGAAGGAAAGATGGCTGCCAAGGATCTGAAGACAGACAAAAACTAAAGTCACATGTTATCACTAACACGTGAAAGCTAAAAATGCTGGCATAGAAGAGGGGGCAGAGGCCAGGCGGGACTGGGGAAGTCAGAGTGAAAGCTGGGCTTCAGGTACCACAGCAGTCACGTGGGAGGCATAAACTCTGATGAGCTGTCTTACTATCATACGCTTTGGAGCTAGAAGAGAGCTGAGTCTAGTGCACAAGCCAGACTATGTGGGAGGCTGAGGCAGGAGGATGACAAGTTCAAAGCCAGCCTGGGTAATCCAGTGAGATCCTGTCTCACAAATAAAAAGTTGGGGGTTACTGAGATGGCTCAGTGAATAGAGTACTTATCACTCAGGCCTGAGGACCTGAATTCAGTTCCTGGGAACCTATGGAGAGGTGAGACAAGGGAACTGGCTCACAGAGCAGGCCCCTGGCCTCTGCCCTCATGCTGTCACACATTCCTGAGGCCCTGACTGGCAGCAGGAAATATTGGACATATCTGGCTATAACTACCTAAAACCTGAACCCAAAGGAACAACTGGTGCAACAGTTTCATGGGAAAAATGATCCTGTCTCCTATTTACCCCTGGTCCCAAGTTTTGAAAACTAATAGGAAAGAAGATTAGAAAGCAAAGGTCCTTTTCTGGAGCCCGGGTAAAGCAGCAGGGGTCATGACTGGGTAGGCAGCGGCCCCAGCTCAGGGCTCTGCCATCCACGGCTGTGTGGTATTGGTGTCATTTCTCTCTGGGCTTCTGCTTCGTCATCATTAAGCAAAGGTGATAATCGCAGCTCCCTGGCGGGCATTTATAATGAGATAAAACAGTAATAGCACATCCAGACTACCTGGTAAGCCACCGTGGCTCAGCAAGGGCTTGCTGCCAGGACACGGAAAGCAACTGTCTGGGACACTAAGTCAGAGCTAGTCTCAAATTCTGAGAAAGACTGGTCTAGGACACAGCCACCTGCCTTTAGCAAAACGGGGCTCAGAGACTCAACTCTGGGGACAAGCTGTCTGGTCACTGCTGGTGCAATGTCAACACTGGATAGCAATACCTTGATTTGGTCCTGGGGTGGGAAGTGTCCAGCCAGTACCAGTTCCTCAAAGGATTCCACCTGGACAATAGGAGGGAAAGAAGCATGCTTTATAAATCCAGACCCGGTGGTGACTCTCACGCACTCAGCCATACTGTGCTCTGGTGGCAAGGGCTGGGTCTGCCTTCAGAATAAAAGGTGTCTTCCCAGCAGAAGGTGGGTTCTAGAAGTGGATTCTACCTCTGGCCTTGGCCAGGCCAGCTTTGGGGAAAATCTAGAAGGTGCACTCATGTGTAGGAAGACATTTCCTGCAGTCTGACTGGTGGGAGAATCAGCACACACGCTGTCTGAGGAACAGTAAGCAGCCACCAAGAAGAAGGACTCATGGGATATTCCCACATACGAAGGCTCCAAGACCTAATTTCCAGGGCCAATCAAGATAAGGGTACTGCCTGGGGTATAGTAAAGGGAGTAACCATCAAAACACAGGGATGTTGAATCTCTTATATAAAACCCGTGTTGTGTTTCCACAGAACCTGCACAGTCCTCTGTGGGTGGAGAACGCCTTCAGCTCTGGGAAAGTCTACAGTGTCAGTCTGGGGCTGAGGGTGTGGCTCAGTGGTGTAAACCACGGGGATCTGAGTTCTACCCCTGACACTGCACACACACACACACACACACACACACACACACACACACACGACAAAAATATTTAAAATAAAAATCAAAGCCAAGCATAGTGTTGCCTGCATTTAATCCCAGCAATCAGGAGGCAGAGGCAGGAGGATCTCCATGAGTTATAGGCCAGCTTGATCTACAAAGTAAGTTCCAGGATAGCCAGAGCTACATAATGAGACCCTGCCTGGAAAACAACAACAACAACAACACAATGTGAACTTATTGAGGGAGACTAAGGTAAACTGAAATAGGAACATTTATATAACTACATTATAGCATGTCTCTTATATAATATATGAAGTAGAAATGTGATATGAGCTACATATCCTATACAATTAAACATGTTGTGAAAATTAAAATGTAAAAATAGGGAAGTCAATTTTAATATATATTTTTATTTTAAATTGCATTTAGTGTGTGTGTGTGTGTGTGTGTGTGTGTAAGTACATGCATGGGTGTCTGGACGGATGCACTTGTGTGCGTGTACACACTGTGTTGTGCATATGGAGCTCTGAGGTCAACTCTTAGGAGTCAGGTCTTCCCTCCTACAGTGTGTGTTCTGGAGTTGAGACTCAGGTCAGTAGGCTTGGTAGAAAGCCTCCTGCTGAGCCATCTGTAGGCCCTTCATAAAATTTTTTATTTGATCACAAATATGATTTCAATATGTAATCAGTTAAAAAAAATTACCAGTTAGTCCAGTAAGAGATTTTGTTGTTGTTTTGTTTCAAAGCACAGTCTCATTCAGAACCCTAAGCTGGCCTTGAATTCAGTGATTGGCCTGTCCCAGCCTCTCATGTGCTGGGGTTACAGGCATGAGCTTCCAGCCTGTGAGATCACTGCGAGTCTCGTGGTGACATGTCCTTAAGTTCTGGTGTGCTTTGTACTCCCGGCACATCCTCCCTCAAACCTATCTGATGTCATGAAGTAAACAGCCTAACAAGAGCCGGTGGCCCCCAGGTGGGACAGCCTGGTTCTTGACGGGGCCTCAGCCATGCCCTGACTGCTCAAGAGAAATGTTATTCCAGGTACAGGACCAAGAATGCTGGCAATGGGATGACACACTGCTGGACCACAGAGGAGCCAGAAAACACCAGGGAAACCCCCAAAAAATCAGACATGAAGGAGGAACATGGCTTATAAGTCATATCCCGCCAACTTCAAAGACAAGGGCAGGTGAGTGGTTGCTGGCCTGAAGGGTGGGATGGTCAAGGGCTGCTTCCTGGACGTGTCATTCGGGTGATGGAAATATTCTAACACGAGCCATGAAGGCTGCAGGACCGTGGTGCAGGAAAAGATGGGACTGCTCACATTTGGAATGAGTGAAGTTGTGGTGTGCTAATTAGATCTCAGTAAAGCTGTGACCCTACCCCCCAGCCCTAAAAAGGAAAAGAGAATGTTGGTAGTCCTGAAAGAAATTGGGTTTTGTGGAGAAGGTAATGTAACAATTGTGTTTATGTTTTTGTAACAGACAGCGGGAAGCTCAAAGCCCAAGGTGTAAATCTGGTTGAGGGCTCGGGGCCTAACAGAACATCTTGTTTACTGGCTTTGAGCAAGCTTAATTTACTTTTCTCTGTGTGGACTTCCCCTCTGCCTCAGCTCCCCCACTTCCGTTTTCAGAATGTGGTTAAGGCGTTGTGTCTTCTAAAGTCTAGTTAGACACCTTTGGAACAGAGCCAAGTGTGAAGTTAGACGAAGACCTGCAGACAACGCTGAGCTGGGGTGCTGTTGGCAAAACCTCAAGAGGTGACAGGATTGGTTTGGTAATGAAGGAAGAAGGGGCAGTTTGTCATAAAGAGGCAGATGTCGTGTGGAGGGCAGAGAGAGTGAGGGTCTCCCCACGGACAACCATAGGACACCTCCAAGCCTTACTGGGGAAGCTGTGACAACAGACAGGTTGCTGCTGGATAGACATCTATCTTCGACCTTCCCCTGGGTGGCAACGAGGCTGGAAACCATGGTGTCTGAGGGCAAGGGGGATGGACGGTCAAGTTCCTGAAAGGCTGTCAGCCCACATGGAGGTAGAGCAGAGACATCTGGGGCTGGTATAAGCATCTCACATACACAGAGGCCCCATGCTTTGGGGATGAGGTGTCTTGTGGGACAAAGCTGGGGTTCACTCACCTTGGCCAGAAGCCGGCTGACCTGAGAGGTCAACGCCTGGGTCTGTCCTATGGAGGGCTGGTCTGTGGCAGTGCCCTGGCTCTGAGGTAGGCGACCTGGAGTGGCCATGCTGGGGGACGAGGAGGGACTCAGGTCTGTTCCTGGGGGCGGCCACCCTGGAATACACAGCCGCTGAACCCTGGGGCTGAGGACAGTCCCCCAGTCCACTGAGGTTGAAGCCCTGAGGCACCTCAGACCACCGTATCATCAAGCTATGGCTTGGCCCCTTCTGGCTAACCTTCACATCATCCCAGGACGAGGGCTGGCCACTACGCTGCTCCCCTGCCAGAGAAAATGAGGTATGGGTCTACCCTGATCAAAGCTGCCAGGGGATGGTGTCAGGTCTTGGAGATGGATCTCAGTTCTAAGTACAGACTAATTCATGGAAAAGCAGGTTTAAATCCTTGCTATTTCCTTTCCAAGCTGTGTGACCCCGGTATACCTTTACCTCTCTGAGCCCCAAGTCTCCCAACTATCACGGGGTTATAAAAGCTGGTATTCCTCACCAGCTCTTGTGAAGTGTAACTGCGGTCATATGTGTCCACTGTAGGGCCTACAATGAGCTCAAGGGAAACAATGCTCACACCGCAGAACCAAGAGGCCAGGTGGCTGAGCCAAGGCTCTACCCAGGATCGTCCCCAGGGTGGACCCAATGTCCTCTATGAGCTGGAGGATGCTTAAAGGCCCTGGCTCCTTCCCCAACTCACCCATGGTCTCGGAGGCCTGTGGATCCTGGGCAGGGTCAGGCCACCACTCTGCTGATCTGGGTTGTGGGATAGAAAACGATAAGACCTTGCTTCCTTGTGGCATTGACCCAGAGCAGAGGCTCTGACTGGGCTGGGGCGGGTCTGAATACAGATGCACCTGAGGAAGAGGGAGGCAGGGAGGGGAGGAGTCAGAAGGGGCAAGCTCACTGCAAAGAGGTCACAAGGCATCTGTCATCCAGGCTTTGTCCATCCTCCACACAGGAACCCCATCCTTAGCCTGGGAATCACGAACACCACTTTTCAGTGGGGGCCTACACTGGGCGGAGGACTGAAAAGCCGCCTCCTCTTGTCTTTACAGAGGTCCTGGAAGGGAGGCAGGTAGGGATGGCATTCCCTGTTCATCTTTTTTTTTTTTTTTTAATTCTTTTCTCATAAAATACATCCTGACAGCAGCTTCCCTTCCTTCCACTCCTCCCAGTCCCCACCCTGCTCCCCTCTCCCCCAGATCCACTGCTCCTCCATGTCTCTTCAGAAAAGAGCAGGCCTCATATAGATATCAATGGAGCATAGCTTACTTAATAAGTTATAATACTAGGCATAAACCCTACTATCAAGGCTGGTGAGGCAACCCAGTAAAAGGAAAAGGGTCCCAAGAGCAGGCAAAACAGTAAGAGACACCCCCTCTCCGACTGTTAGAAACCCCACAAAACTCCAAGCTAAACAAACCATAATATGTACGCTGAGGATCCAGCACAGACCCACGCAGGCTCCGCGATTGCCGCTTCAGTCTCTGTGAGCCCCTTCGAGCCCTAGACTCCCAGAAGTTATGTGCCACAAGAGATCACCAGCCAAGCACCTGGACTTGATCCCAAAGCCTATGATTTTACACTGGTAACAATAGTGGTTACAAGTAATATGTATCATGTGTCTGACACATATATCATAATCATTAACTTTTTAATGAAATGTTTCCAAGAATGACTACATCGGTAATAATGGATAGTAAATGGCTGTTTGAATGAATGAAGAAGACTTTATGTGCACAGACGGACCCTTCCAGGAGCTGTGCTCTGCCACTGAAGATGGTGTGGGGAGTGGGGAGTGTGTAGGGGGGCAGCTGGCAGGGAGAGTACACTGGAGCTCCGCAGGAGGGAATCCAGGCTCCAAGCAGGGGTGTGAACACAGTTGGGGAGCCAGGGTCTGCTTTTGTATCCAGGGGTTCACTGGCTGCAGCCACATCTGTCATTATGAGCCATCGATGGCAGCTTTCCCACCATAGCAGCCTAGCTGGGCATCCCTGACTGAGGTTGTGAAAGCCACAGCTGAAAATACTCAGTCTGGCTAGCTTGGCCTACTATGTGTGCTCCAAAGTCAGAGGCCAGGCTGGAATTCAGGCTCCCTTATGATATACCTCAGTTCTAGAGTAGATGGCGTGGTTGTCATCCCCATGTGTGAAACTAGTGCTCAGGAAATGGCAGCTGCCACCTGCACATTCAGCACTGACACCGTGATAATCTGAGACTGTCCCCCCATAGCATTGGGATTTGAATACTTGCTCTCAGCTGGTGGCATTGGGGGGTGGGGGGAATGGTAGGACTAGGAGATGTGGCCTTGCTGAAGGAAGTGTGTCACTGGGGTAAGCACTGAGGCCACACGCCAGTCTCAGTTTGCTCTCTCGGCTTCCTGTTTGTAGTTGATGATGTGCGAGCGCTCAGCTTGCTGTTCAGACGCCATGACTGTTTGCTGTGCTTCTCCACTGTGATGGTGATGGACTCTTGAGCCATAAACCCACGTAACTCCCTCCTTCTGTAAGTTGGCTGGTCATGATATCTTATCACAGCAATAGATGAGTAACTAATACAGTCATCAACATCTCCACCATCACCATCATCTTAACCTTCATCATCATCCCTCCATCTTCAACATCCTCCCTATCTTTATGTGTATATGGCCACCATGAAGGAGGGCCAGTAAAAAAGATACACTTCTGTGATGCCTTGCTACCCATTTAAGAGTGCAGTTGGGCTATCATGACTGCTCTCCGCCACCCTATGACCAGGGCAGCTGAAGATGGGCCTGGCTTAGAGGTTTCCACAGCCTCCAGACAGGAAGCCCTCTTTGCATGAACTGTTCTCTGAGGTCTGGCTGTTTCAAGTGCAATTTGGTGACACTGCCTCCCCCTCCTCTAGCCTCCCTAGTTGAGAACAAAGCTGGATTTTCATAATCCTCTGGGCCATCTGCTCAGCTTTGCCTGTGGGGGGGCCTGCCCATCAGCACCCTTTTCTTCCTGAGGTGACCCAAATCCCAGGGGAGGCTCTGCCCTCTTCTGCTCCCCACCCACTGTGCCAAGGCCCCACCTGAGGAGCAGTGGGAACCTGGCAGCTTCTAGATACAGAAGAATGAAAATGAGGGAAACAGAGCCCCAGGCCTGTGAGGCCCTGGCCATCCAGAGGAAATAGGGAGTAAGGAGGGGACTTAGCAACTGCTGAGCCATAGGGCCTGTCCTGCCATGGCCTGCCATTCTGAACAGAGTAGACCCTACAGTGATACTCAAAAGCCCTCGGGACTCTGTGCAGGGTGGAGCAGAGAGTTTGGGAAACATCGGGTTAAAACATGAGCATTCTGGGCACAGATGGGGTCTCCAAGCCTTTAAAATGGTAATGAGCTTTATGAATGGGGCAAGAGGGGAGGGAAAGGAGTGCTCCTGCTCCACTCCATCTGAGCACAGGCGCCTCCCACACACACCAAACCCCATCAGGAGCTTCTGTGCCCAGAGTGGCAGAACTCACTTCAGGTGACATCATCCCCCAATTCCTTTCAGGGTGGTTTCTGTCTCCTCAACTGTTTCACATCCCCCTAAAGCTGAGACAAGGGACAGGAGCTGAGAGGAAGTAGCAACAAGACAGCAAAGGGTGACATCATCACAGATTCTAGAGTCAGCATACAGAATAAAGCCCACCCACGACTCTGAATTAGTCCCAGTCCCCCATCCCATGCTCCCCAGACCCTGGTTCCTAGATGCTCCTAGAGCCAAGCTTGGCCTTCCCTGGGCAGTTTCTTTGGCTGCAGATTTGGTGAGCATTGTTGGCTTGGTTTTGGCAGAGTAAGTGAGTTACGGACCCTGCAGCCGGGTGTTTAGGGTCAAACCCTAGCTCTGGTGCCTCTATGTTGTGTGACCCTGCTGAACCTCCCTCTGTCCAGTTGTAAATGACTTAGGATAGCATTCAACAGAATCATCAATGGTTATTCCTATCACCATGGCCTTCCTGTCTGTAGGCTTGTCCCACACACCATGCTGGGCCTGAGTTAGGGATCCCAGACCTGAGGAAACTATACCATCTGGCAGGAACAGACAGATCCAGGGGAACATCCCACCTTTGTGTCTCACACCTGCTCTAGGAGACTCATGGCTTAGCCTTGTGTCTGCAAGTGGAGGAGACACCCTTAGTATGGGACTGGACTCCTAGTGGCTCAGCCAATGCTGGCCTCTGTTCTACCGGACTGTGGTTCCCAGTTACTCATCACAGAGAGAGAACAGAGATAGAGGTATCAGGGTATATTCCAGCCTGGTTCTCTCTTGGGTGGACCTAGCCTCTCCTGCATTGTTCTGGGCTCTGGACAGAGTGAAAGAGCTTAGCAGGCCCTAGAGAAGTCATATTCAAAGATCCATGTGAGAGCCAGGAAGCCCATAGGATCCAAAACCCCCCTCAGGTTTCTTGAAGTGGGCTATGAGCAAGATATCTTCTGGTAGAGAACATGGAGCTCAAAAACTGAAGCATCTGGGGGCCCAGGTCCCCTGTTCTCCCTTGCAAGTTGGGATCCTGAGCTGTGCCCCAGTCTCTCCCAAAGTGGCAACGAGGCTGGGGTAGAGGGAATTATGGGCCATTTTCAATGCAATCACTTGAACAGACTAACTTTTCTCTTGGGCTGAAGAGTTATCTTTCCAGAGAGCAGAAGAGGGTGGTTGAACCATTCAGCATCTCCTATACTTTATCCTGTGAGCCCTCTCTGCAGCCCTGCCCAGGCCTGTCCTCACACTCCCTCTCTCAGTACTTGGAGCTCTGTGGCACCTAAAGATATCAGTGGGGGGTTATTGCATTCCTGAAGGTCTGCTCTCAGTCCCACAGATGTAACCCAACAGATGTGTCCAGGAGACCATATGAGAAGGGTCCTGCCTACACCTGGCAGGGTCACAGGCGTGGAGACAGGCAGGTTCGTTTCAACTTCTTGCTATGGTTGACTACACCTATGTCCCCCGAAGTAGCTGAAGGTATAAGGTTAGCACATGACAGGGGGACCTTGGAGAGGGAAGCATTCTGCAGGAAGATGGGGTATCCTCTTTCTAGAGGGACAACCAGAGCAGGGGAGGGCCTACATCTCAGTCCCACAGCTGTTCTGCCTCCTCCATGCTGCCTGTTTGAGCAAACAGAGGTATGAGGAAAGCAGGAAGTCACAGGGGCTGATTGGCTCACTTCCTGCCTCGCCCCAGGAAAGAGAAGGTCCCCATTTAGGGTTCTCAGCCTCCTCTGAAGACAGGTCATGGTTGGTGACTGTGCAACCCAGTTCTCAGAGTGGATTAGCTATTATTCCCTTCAGCACCACATGGGGCTGTCCCACATAGGGTGCTCAGTTCCAGTTGGATAAAAGGAGGTGGTTTGGGGGGAGACAAAGGTGAAAGTGTGAGCCTGGGAAAATGGTGTACCAAAGACTGAGCAGAAAGAAAGTCTGGGCTACAACCTGAAAGTCACCCAGCTGGCTAGAAGGGGTTAGGAGTCAGCCTAGGTAGTCATTCCGCTGCCCTCCCTGCTCCCCGCCCCAGTCCCAGAGAAGGAATCAGCTTCTGGTGATATTCCTGAGTACTCCAGGCTCCATCACTCAAAGACATCAACAGTGAGAGAGAGTGCCCAGGGATAGGTAAGTTATGCCAAGGGTGAGAGAGAGGCCTGTTGGTGACTCAAGGACTAGGATTCTCCGATACAGTCGCAGGATGCAAGAGCCAGTGTGACCTTTCTCCAAGACTCTGGGGTAGGTCATCTCTCTAAGAACCCCCAATCTTGGCTCCACCCACACAGCACAGCCTGCCCCAGCCAGTCAATACCTTGGCCCCAAGGCGAAGTTGGTCAATGGTGTTCTCAGCCTCCGCATACTTGGTGAGGAGCTTGTGATAGTCCTCCTGTAGAGAAAAGATGCAGTCACTCCTGGCCACACATGTGTGAGGACCTGGGTTCGACCCCCAAAACCCAAGTAAAAATGCCAGGTGTGGTGGCACTCATTTGGGGAGGCAGAGCCAGGTAGATCTCTGGAATTCTGGCCAGCCAGCCTAGCAGAACTGGTGAGTACCAGGTAAAAGTGAGACCTTGTCTCCAAAAACACAAGTAATGTGGAGAACTTAGGCAGACACTCAAAGCTGACTGCTGGGCTCCATATGCAAGCATCCTCATGCGCATCCACACTTACATGAACACATGCATACACGTATACATAAACACAGAGAAAGGACAGAAAACTAATTAAAAGTTATAGTTCTTATACACTTGGGATCCCTGGCCTCACACAAAACCCAAAGTTTTGTTAAAGCAACTCACTGTAGCGGGGATGGGGTGGGGAGGAAACGTGTGCCATTGGTCACCTACGATGCAAGGAAATGACAGCTGAAAGTGAGTCGCTATTGTAAAAGGTCAGGTTCCGGGCTGGGGTGGTGGGTCTGTGGATAAAGTGCCTACTGTGCAAGTGTGAGCAACTGAGTTTGGATCTCCAGGACCTGTAATAGAAAGTCAAGCATGAAGCTAGGCATGACGGCACAGGTCTGTAATCCCAGCACTTGGGAGGCAGAGGTGTGAGCATCTCTGTGGGTTCCAGGAGAGCCTGGTCTATACAGTGGGTTCCAGGAGAGACTGGTCTAAACAGTGGGTTTCAGGAGAGCCAGAGCTATGTAAAAAGCCTAAACCTTGTCCACAAAAAAACCCAAAAGCAGACAAAGCCAGCCATGGTGATGCATGCCTGTAACCCCAGGATTGGAGGGGAACAGAAGAATTTATAGGTTCCATGGCCAGCCAAGCTGAGTGAGTGAATTCTACCCTCAATAAGCCTGGCACAGCAAAATACGGTGGAGAGTGATATGAGAAGACCCCTGGTGTCAGAAGATTTGCAGGGAGCTGGGGGAGGGGATGAGATGGCTCAGTGGTTAGACACACGTGCTGTTCTTGCAGAGGATCCAGGTTAGGTTCCCAGAACTCATAAATAGTTCAGAGCCATCTGTGGTCCCAGTGTCATGGGATCTGATGACTTCTGACCTTCTCAGGCACCATGCACACACACACACAGTGCGCATCTACACATGCAGGCAAAACATTCCTACTCATAGAGTAAAATAAATAAATAAATAAATAAATCTAAAAAGGAAGAATAGAAAGGAAGGCAAGAAATCTCATGACTTTCATTTTTCCCATATTGACAAGATCTTGGTGACCTCGTGGTTGAGGAGGGAAGGTGTTATTTCTCTAGAGGATCTATAGCAATGTGTGTAAAAGGAAGTCATAGCACAATAATACTATTTCACTTCAAGGGAAGGCCTTAGGCCAAGGCAAGGACTGCCAGAGACTTCACAGGTCAGGAGAGGCTGCAAGTGGCCACATCTCCTGAAGGAAGCTCACAGCACCTTCCCCAATAGCTCATGGTCTGGTGGGGAGAGGCACACATAGGAGCCTCCAATCCCAAGCCCCAAGCTCTGATCCTACTGATGGGCAGGGTAAAGAAAGGACATGCAAAGCCCCCTGAGATAAGGCATATGTGTCTCAGCAGGGTGCAAAATGTGGATGACTACCAGGAAGGCCTGACTCCACAACAACAATCCGTCAAAAAGAGATCAGCGGAGAAAAGGCAGACAGGAGATATGTGGAAAGAAGAAATGCAAGAAGGACTGCAGAGACTTCAAGGGCACACAGGCCAAGCGACACCCACGAGCCTCATCTGACTCCAGGGGACGGAAAGAACAAGCCACTGCTGAGTGTGTGGGGACCTGTTTCTGCCTCTACATGCAACCCTGTGGGCAGAGTTCTTAGAGTTAAATAAACTACAAAATAACTGGATATCTGGAATTTTGCTTAATTCAGTGGGGGTTGTGAGAGTGGGGGAAGAGTCTGGCCATAGATGGAAAAGGATCCCAGGAGCTGCTCTATGCGGATGTGAGGAGGAACGTGTCCACTGGACTGGTTTCCTTATGTTAGCTATGTTAGCTATGTTAGCCGTACTTGAAAATAGCCTGTCCATGAGACACCAACATGCTCACTGCTGTTGCTTTGAGACGGGGTCTCTAGTCCGAGATAGCCCAGAACTTGTTGTTATTCTGCAGATGAGGATGGTCTCAGATATCTGACCTACCTGCTTCCACTTGGGTTACACACGTGCGCCACCATGCCCATTGATGAGGTGCTGAGATTGGACGCTGGGCTTTGTGCGTGGGAGGCAAGCACTATACTGACTGAGTCACACTCCCAGTGTCTCCCACTGCTCTTCTCTGAGCAATAAGCAGGGTCAATCATTAACATAGTAACAACTCACCTTCACCAGCAGGGGCTCCATCCCAAGCCAAAGTTTCTCTAATCAACAAGCTGTCTGGGTGACAGGAACAAGAGTCTTGCTTACCTGGAGCTGATGAACTAGCTCAGTGGCTTGTTCGGGTGTCTGGAACTCCTGGGGCACCCTGGGGATTGGGTGAGCAAGAGAAGACCCCTTGGCCAGGGATGCCTCTCCACTACTCAACAGTACATCCCGAACGATCTCAGCCGGCGACTTGAAGATGAGGGGTCTGGTGGAGTCTTGTTGCCTCTTGTGGCCTCTGGACTTCGGGGGTCGGTAGTTCTCATCTTTGGGAAACCTCACCCGGGGCCCCACCTTGGAGAAGTCGGGGAGTGGGTAGTTCAGGCGCCCCTTGCCGTACTTGGGAGCACGTGACGAAGAGTGGCCAGCCAGAGTGGCTCCCTGCTTGGGCTGTAACACAACTTTCTTTACTGCCCCAAGCCGGGTACTCAGGGGGCTGACCGAGCCAGTGAACCGGGAGGGCAGCGGCTTAGATGATGTCTTAGTTCTCTTCCAGGTCTGGTCCTCAGGCCGAGAGCAGGGTAGGCTGGTGGTTTCTCGTCCCCATGTGCCTGCAGAGCACTCAGGATTCTGGGCTGGCGCTGCTAAGGAGTCCCGGAATTCTGTGGGTGTTGCCGGAGCAACGTCACCTCCATTTCCGTCACCTGGGTGTGGAAGGTTGTGGCACAGACTCTGTGGCAGGGCTTCGGGCAAGGTGACAAGTTGGGGGACATCGGTGTCTCCTTCCCACGTAGAACCAAGGCTGTCACTAGGCTGACCGAGGCTCACAGTCCCACTGCTCCAAGACTTTGTGTGGCTGTGTTCAACAGATGGCTGGGTCTCAAGATGCTCTGAAGGTCTGTAGTTACTGCCTTGATTGACAGAGGTAACCCAGCCTCTGGCTGACCCCTGTCCTAGAGCTGAAGGGCTGGAATCTCCCTGGTCTTCACACTCCAGCTCTGTATAACTCTCTCCAGCTAAGTCTACCTCAGGGCTCCCAGGGGCCTCATCCAGGTCCTCTTCAGACAGATCCAGCTGTTGTTGATTCTGCCTGGAGAGCCAGGGCAGGGGCACGGTGGAACCCTCTGGGCTGCTCACATCATCAGCTTCAGTCTCTGGAAAGACAGGTCATTCACTGCTGAGCATATGCTGAGTCTAGAATGGCACCTGAGTCACTTCATGACCCTCATGATGCTGAGGATGACAAGAACCTAGAGCCACTCCCCTCCCCCACATAACCAGGTACTTGTGTAACTTTTCCCCTGGTCAAAGGTCCTCCAAACTCAAACCTTAGATCGAGTCTCCCCAAAGTATGTCTCATTTCTACAAATGGCAACACCGTCGTCCCATATAGTTGCAAAAGGCAAAGCCTGGGAGGTATCTTGATTGTCACTTTAGTCCCTGATCCAGAATGTCCCCTGCCCTGTCCTGTTTACCTCTTACAGAAGAACAAATGCAATAACCATGCAATCGCCTGTTCAGCC
Source organism: Arvicanthis niloticus (assembly GCF_011762505.2). Classification (NCBI taxonomy): domain Eukaryota; kingdom Metazoa; phylum Chordata; class Mammalia; order Rodentia; family Muridae; genus Arvicanthis; species Arvicanthis niloticus. The sequence continues at coordinate 83,917,665 of NC_047662.1, read as the reverse complement.
TCCCACAACCTGGGATCTCATCACGTTCTCCCCGTTGTTCTCATCATGAAAGCAGAGCCTTTCCTGGGGTCCTAAGGTCCCTGCTGCTCCAACACCCATAACCCAGGGCCCCTGAAAAGCACTGTGCTTGTGTTCATCCTCCACCAGGGTCCTGTGTCCTTCCTTTATCTTGTGAGCTATTGATCCTTCAGGCTGAATCTCAATCTTGACCTTCCCAGTTCTTCCGAGTTCTGAAGCTCACTGATAAGGTCAGAGTCTCTCTCTGCAGGCTCCCACCAGCCTGGAGCCCTCTGCAACATAAAGTCCATTGCAGTGACAGCTGTATGTTCAGTCCTGGGATTACTTTGTTAACACAGGTCACCCATAGCACTGCAAGCTTCCTGAGGGCAAGGGTAGTGGCTGTTTTTGTACTCTATCGAGTTGGAAGAGCAGGTGCACAGTCCTGTTTCTCGATGGAGCAGGAAGAAGGGGAAACAGCTGTGCACCTTGAAAAAGGTAGTAATTCTTATGTAGTCGATACAACATTCACCTAAGCATCCATCCATCCTTTCAAACATCCATCCACCTACCCATCCCATTCAGGCATTCACTTATCCATCTATCACCCAGCTATCAATCATCCATCCAAAATGCACCCATCCTGCAGGCAGCCATGTTCACAGAGTACTTAGTCTACTCTGTGGGCTCTTGGGGGGAAACATGTTACCACTGTAGGCAAGAAGGAGTCCACCTCACCTTCTCCAGAAGACTCTTCGGAGTCCTGCATGTCTGGGTCCCACTCTGGGGGTGGCAGATGCTTCTGTACCCTGCGGAAGTCTTCTAGGAGCTCAGGACTGGTGGCTTCAGGAAGAGACTGTTCGTTTCCCCAGCCCTGGTCACTTCTTCCATCTACATCTTGTTCCTCAGCCCAAGCCCAGCGCCGCCTTCGGGGCCCTTGCCCCAGGCTTGGCCCAGCCCATTGTGCCTTTGTCCCTGAGCTGGCCATGGGACCTGGCCTGGCTTCACCTGGGCCACTTCATCTTCAAGAGACTGAGCTGCAGCTGGGGGTCCAAATCACAGGTGGCTCCTCTTAGCACCAGCCATCCTGCCTGTGATCTGTTGAGGTATAACCAATGGAAAATGTCAATCCTCAGGGTCTTCCACCATCTATCCAGGAACCCACCAGCTGGAGCCCCAGAGGCAGGCAGCCCTTCCTGTGTTACCCTGGGTGACTCTCGTTTGTCATCAATGAGATGGGGATTCCTATTCCTCCAGGATATAGGGTAGAATACTGGCAGGCAGCACACTGTGCAACAAGCGTCCCCTAAATGCCAGCTCATGTCACTGCACACCTAGCTCTGTCTGCAGGCACCAGGCACAAGCCCTGTCAAAGCACTGACTACCCAAGGGAGGGCATGCACAGATTAGCTGGCAGCCACCATCCAGGTGAAAAGGGGTAAGGTTTCCCTGGCGGCAGTCACCCCAAGCCCAGGGAGTTAGGGAAGGCGCCACACGGCTTCCTTTGGGCATGAGACACGACTTGAGGTTGAAAGCAGAGAATAGAGAGCCACGTCCAATACCGAATCTAATCAAAAGCAGGCATGCAAACAAACAGCTCCATACGTGTCCCAGCAACCACGCTCACGACACCCAGGCATCCATGCATCTGCACGGAGAAATGATTTGCGGTCTCTACATACAACCAAGTATTACTCAGCTGTGGAAAGGAATGAGATTACAGCAGAAAAAGGAATGAAGTCCCAACATGTGTGACCCTGGATAAACCACCGAAGTGCTATGCTAATTGTGAAAAAGCAGACACAAGAACCCCGTGAATCTGAGTCCGAGGGTTGCAGTGTGCAAAGGCTGAGTCCAGAGAGGAATGGGGCCAAGTGATGGCTGCCACAGTGATGTGGGGGAGGAGAGAAGGTCCCTGGCTGCTCATCGAGCACAGGACTTTTTTAAGGGGTGAGGAAAGTGTTCTGAAAGTAGAACATGATGTAACCATGTGATTATGCTAAGTGCTGCTGAGTGCTTAGTTTCATGTTATATGAATTTTTGCTTAAAAAAAAAATAGAAATTACTACATAGTAGGCCAGGGGTTCTGAGAGTACAGAAGATGGGCAACTGACAGCAGGGAGTGCTGGGGCAGGGGGCAAACCGTGCAAGCTTCTCATGATATCATGAGTGGCTCTCTCAGGCAGAGAGCCCAGCCAAGGGGCCATGGAGAAGGACCTCCATATTGCTCTCGGTCATTGAGCCAGAGAGCCTGGCCACAGAGGGATTGTGGGAGGGGCCCTGATAGCAGGGAAGGTGGCCCAAGGAGGGCCCCCTCACCCTTCCTCTTCCCCTCATTCTCTCTTCTCCCTTCACACTCTACCTCTGACACTTTGCTGGTATTTCCTGTGTCAATCACCACAGTAAGCCCAACAAACCCAGCTTCAGGATAAAGGCACAGGACCTGGGAGCTGCCAGCCACTCGGTTATCAAAGAACTGTGGCTGTCCACACTTAGTTTCTATAAAGGTAGGACAATTGAGTTCCAGAGAAGGAGTGGCCTTCCCCAGAGTAGCACAGGAATGAAGATCAGACTTGGGTAGAAGCCAGGTTCTTGGTACTGTCGTGGGCTCTTCTATCAAGGCTGGAATGGGGCCCGGACCTCTAGGACTGAGCAGTTGGGGCTGTCCTTGAGCCTCTGGGGCTCTTGGACTCTGCTCTCAAAATGTAGTTGGGAAAAGTCACCAGGCAGCTATTTCTAGAGTCAGTTCCCCAGAGACAGGGACTGCTTGGGAAAGCAAGCCTGGCTTCACAAAGACTAGGCAGCAACATGCGCTAACTCTCCGTTAGCCGTGACTCTGGCTCTGGGGAAAGGGGCTCCTGCCCCCCCAGCCAGTCTCCCTGCCCCAGTCCCTGTAGAACCCCTAAATTTCCCACGTATCTCCACATTGACCCCCACTCTGTCAGGCTAGCAGGAAGTTTGACAGATATCTGCTTTCCCATCTCAGTAGCAAGAACAAGGCTCAGAAAGAACAGTGACTAACTAGGCCAGGATCCCCTGGTCAGTAAGAAGTAATGTCCAGAGGTCAGTCCTGGCCTCAGGCTTTTGTTTGCTGAGTAACCACACATCCCTAACAGTAAAAATCTGCAATATCTATACCTATCTGCATACTTCTAACTGCACATCTGCATATACAAATACTACATGTACTAGAAAGAGAATTTTAAAATGAAGCAAAAGAGGGCTGGTGAGATGGTTCAGCAGCCAAGCCTAAGGAACTGACTTTGAGCCCTGGGACCCACATGATAGGAAAGACCTGACTCTCAAACATGCCACGACCTCTACATATGTACATACGGTGACGTGTGCACAGCAAACACATTGCAATAATTAAATGTAATTTTTTTAAAAGGATGATTGGAAAAGTTCTTAAGTTGGGACTTGGAGAGATGGCTCAGCAGATAAAATGCTGGCCTCACATCCCCAGTGACCTGAGTTCAACTCTCCAGAACTCACACAAAAGCTGAATGGAAGCGTGTGTGATTCCAGCATGCCCCTACCAGAAGAGGGGAAGCAGACAGAATATTGTCAGCCAACCTAGCATATGCAAGCAGTGAGTGAGGGACTGTCTAAAACAAGTTGGCAAGTGAGACTCACACTCCAGGTTGTCTTCTGACCTCTGATGCGTGGCACACACGTACTGCCTCGATCCCCACAGAATATTGTAAATCTAAGTTCAAGACCCTCATTCCTGGACAGAGTCTGTACCCCTACATCAAATCCTTGGTGATGGGGAATCCTGACCTTGAACGTGCATGAGAATTCTCTAAGCACTCGGTCTATGTCTGCAGGATCCTGGCTCAGAGGCCCTGGGACAAGGCTTCAGAATCTTTCTTTAAGCAAGGACTTCAACAGGGCCTCTCCCAGCTTCTGGCTCCCAGTGTGGAGATGTGGGCAGGTGGGGGTGGGGGATGCAACCACACCTCCTGACATCTCTGCTGAGGAAGAGCTGTGGCATGTGGTTTTCTGACTTTTGAAATGTTATTTTTTTCCCCCTAACCCTGTCCCATCACAGAGGCCCCTATGTGCAAAAAGAGGAACAGCCAGTTTTCTGCAATGACTCAGTCGCAAAAATCTCACTGTTCTCAGAAGAACCCACACAGCACAGGCAACAACCGTCAGTGGCTACAGTTTTGCACCTACTTCTCAAGTGCCTCAACTTGTGAGCTTTTCCTGAGAAAGACCTTACTCTTCTGTGTAAGCCACAGCCCTCAGTGCCATGGAGCCTGGACCTGGCCAGTCAGGTAGTCAATCAACAAACACACATCAATGTCAAATATGTACCAATCTCAGGCAGAAATGAAGTTGCAATATAGTAGCAGGCTGAGCACCAGGCAAGCAGACCCCAGGCCTGTTGTTACAGCCACTCGAGGCATGTGGCTGGCTGACTGCTCTCTGTAAAGGGGAATGGTGGTCACCTAGGCCTGCTAGTACTGCACCCACCCGTCTGTCTGGTGAGCACCCTGGCCCTCAGAGATGCACCAAATGAACTTGGAGGTTCTCAGCCCCCAGGATAAAGAAACAAACACGCTTGCCAAGATCCCACCCTCCATGGAGGACAGAATCCAGAAAAAGACGCGGAAGAAGGAAGTTTGGTGACAGCTTTAACAGACCAAGCAAATCTAGGGGAGAAAGAGGAAGGGGATTCAGGACAGAGGAACAGCACAGACAAAAAGTCTGAAAATACAAGTTGAACTTCAAGGAGGGCTCAGGGCCTGGCCCCTGAGTGTCACAGACAGGCAGGAGGTCCAGACAGCTGTCAGAGGGCAGCAGTGGACGCTGGGGATGCAAACTATGATGTCCTGACCCAGGAAGGCTGGCCCCTCTGTTACTAAGTCCTGCTAATGGTTGGGCCACTGGGCTAAGGGTTCCCACCTACCCCAGAGAAACTGCACCCCGCCCCCAAAACCACCAAACACTGCTTTTTCTATGTCCTTGCTTCTTACCACCTGACACCCATACAGACCTGATCTCTATGTTCTAGCACCCTCCAGGAATTCTATTTAGTTCCTGGCTGGACAATGCCCTGTTTTCCACTGCTTCACGCAGTTCTCCCTGCCTCTCTCCCTGTGTGTGCGTGTGCGTGTGTGTGAGTGTGTGTGTGTGCGTGTGTGTGCGTGTGAGTGTGTGTGTGTGCGTGTGAGTGTGCGCCTGCGCGTGATGTTCCTGTCCTGAGCCATTCCATAGCCTAAGGGCACTCCCCTTTACACCACTCAACACACTACGCTCCAGGATGATCGTCCTCCACTGAAGGAGCCCTGGCATTCAAAAACTCCATGCTGTCCAGCCAAGGATAGCCAGGGCATCCCCACCTTAACCTCATTCCAATGAGAAAACAGAGGCAGGCACCTAATGAGACCAGGAAATTTAGAAGAACACCGTGGCTATTAAACCAGGGCCGGGAGGATGAGGCAGGGAAAGACCTCCATATCAAGCTGCTGGACCCTTCTAAAGACTGTGGGGCTCCAAAACAAGTTGAGTTCAGTGACAGGACATAGACCTGTTCACAGGAGTGGCCTCTGGCCTGCAGCAAGTGGAGACACCCACTACGGATGTCCCCAGACGGATGTCCCCAGACTGTCGCTGGCTCGCCCAAGCAGCCAGGGAGGAGCTAAAAAGAGGCCAGGCTATGAGTGACTCTCATCCTGCCCCACTTTAGGTCTAAGTTGGCCTCCTGGCCCCCAGAACGTCGACTTTGTCCTTGCCCTTATGTGGATAGGAGGGTGCCGTCTCCTGGCCTGCTCCTCACTTCTGTATACCTCTTGAGACCCTCAGCAACCCAAGCACTAATTGGCCTTGCGATGGAGCCCACCCTGGGCACGGAGAGGGACCAACGGGTCCAAGTTCACCAAGGGAACCAAATCAGAGCTGGAACTGGAAACCAGCATCTTGGAGTCCACTCTGGCCTGGGGGCCGGACTCCCAGAACTGGACAGGAGTGGCAGCAGCTGCGTAGCTGTGATTTCCTGGCTAGGCTGGGCTAACTGCCAGGGTTGTCCAGAGAGTCTATGACTGGCCCATCCAGAGGGAAGGCGGCCTTCCCTTTGGCCCTCCTCCTGGCTCAGCTCCTTACCTCACTTGTACTACACCGCCATCCTGCCAGCCTGGGCTCAGGGGAGCTGCCCACAAGGTCTTTGTTTCAAACCTGGGGAGCCCCCTGCTTCCACAGCACCCTGGACCGCCTCCAGACTGCTCTGCCAGCCAGAACCGCCTCAACTCAGAGACAAGCATCGCTCCCCACTTCTCCCCGCCCCTGCAGCTGAGGCCTTGCCTTGCCTCCTCCTCCTCCTTGCAGGAAGCGCCCAGCCTGATTTCCTACAAGTGTTTGTGAAAAGGAGGGGGGGTTACTGTGCAGAGCTGGCGCCAAGAGCTTAACCCTTTGCTGGGCAAGCGTGAGGCCATTGATGGGAAGGGCCCACAGGAACTTCTGAGGCTTTGAGTTTGGGACCACCTCAGCCGCAACCTTGCTTGGACCAGCAGGAAGTCCAGAGAAGGCTTAGCTAAAGTCACATTGCATGCTGGTCCTAGGAAGAGGAGCCTGCAGTTCCTCCACTCCCTGCCCCAAAATTGGTCTCTTCCATCACCAGTGACTTTATCAGAGTTTCTCCTCCCACTCCAGAGATCTCATTGCCCATCCTAATGGGGCGGGCGGAGAACCACACGACTCAGACTTGGTGCTTGCTCATGTCCTTCCAGCTTTAACTCTGTCTACTAACACGCGTCTCATCATCTCAGGGAGGATTTACTGCCCATGCCTGGAGACAGATGCACCTGCATTGAAATTTTCTAGGTAACAAGGAAGAACTAGAGGATCAGATGAATATCTCCTCTTGTAGCTTTCCCCATCAGAGGCCCCAGAGATGAAGGAACAGAATTATACTGACGGTCAACCTGTGCATCCTCAGGTCCCTTCACTTCTGTGAGAGGTGTAATCAGTGGAAGAAGCATGACTGGACACAGACACACCACACATGGCTCTTCACTACAGTGAAGTGTGTAAGATTTCAGGTATGCCTGAGGCAGAGTATGAGACAGGCTGGGGACCAAAGTCCCGGGCTACTTCCGGTACTTCTGAGGCTGAGGACTTACAGAACCTAGGGCAGCACTTTCTAAGCACCAGAGGTTCAGGTCCCAGATGCTGGACATGCCCTGGCTAAAGACACCCAGCCTGAGTGTAACAAGCTGAAGAGGTGAGGCAGGACCATCAGGAGGGTCTAGGTGGGGAGGCCACAGTCACACAAGCGACCGGAAGAACAGAAAGGCAGAAGCAAGCCACAAGCATGACTGATGAGAACATTCCAGAAAAGCAAAGACCTGAGAGCAGCAGGAGGGCCTTGAAGACAACAGGATGTGGTGTGAGAGGACTCAGGTGCCAAGGGACAAGGTACAGGATCCGACCTGCAGGGTCCAGGCTGAAGCACAGCAGCCAAGAAGAAGCAGGCAGAGGGAAGATGCTGTAGGAGCCTGATGTCTGCTCCTGGCTCCCTACTCTGCCCCTGCTGACCCAGAGAGTCAGGAAACAGAAGAGACATGAGGTCAATCCTCTGCCATCCAGAAAGCCCTCAGGGGACTTCAAGGGAGCAGCCAGGCTAGGGACCACCCAAGTGTGATGGAGAGAAGAAATCTTAGAGTCCATAGGCCAGGGAGTTCAATGTCAGCCTCACCTCCTGCTGTCTCTGTGACCTCAGTGGCTCCACCACCTAGAGCCACAGTTTTCCTTCTGTGGAGCAGGGCTAAACAGAGTGGCCCCTGAACAGGGGCTGCTGTCAGTTCCATGACAGACAGCCTGCCTAGTGTGCAGTAGGGGACCTCAGGACTTATTTCATCACCAGTTTCTGCCCTCGGGTCTCCTTAGGTGGGAGAGTCTGGTCTCCTCCAAGGGTTTGTGGTTGATGAATGGAATGGATGAATGCTCTTGAGGGCCAGCTGCCAGGATCTGGCTAAGTCTGAGCTAGCACCAAGCACTTTCAACCGAGTAACCTCCCAACTCCTGCATCCCTGTCCCTGCCTTATATCCACATCTGGGGGCTGGGGCTCCCCACCCCCACCCCAGCAGTCTCTCAGGGACTATGGAACAGAGTCAAATCTTACCAAGCCCCTGCCTACTGCTCTGGTGACCATGTGGCCCATTGTGTGGGAGGCAGGCTCCTCTGACATCCTGTCACTCAGTCACCCACCCTCCCCGATCATTAACCCATCAACACCAGGTGGCTGCCGCAGCTGGCACACCCTCGGCCTTGTTGAAAGACAGCAGCCAGTATTTACTGTCCTTCACCCCTGCCACTGGGCCTTTTCCTCCCCGCCCCCACCCCTTTACCCCACCCCCATCCCCAGCCCACATGGTATTCCTTTCTGGAATACCATCCCTCAAGTTTACTCAACCAAAGTCATAGACAAACTGAGCTTGGACACAGTAGCTTTCACCCAGCTCCTGTCTCCAGCTGAGCCCATCCTTTATTTGGGTTCTCAAGCCAGACTGGGTGGTCCACCTGGCCACTCCCTTCATCACATCATTCCTCTACTGAGTCCCGTTTGCTGCATTTCCTAAACCTCACCAAACTCTGGTCCTGTCTGTCCCCCATGTATCTTTCAGAATCTTTCTGTTCTGGAGAAACAGCCCACCCCACAACAGCCTCATAGGATCTTCTCAAACACAAACTTTCAAACCCAGCTGTATGCAGGTTTGCCACTTAGAATGCTCTTGTCCCAGCACTAGGACAAACAGAGGCTGCAGCCTGGCCCTGCTTCAGCCTCCCTCACTCCCTCCTTGCCAGCTTCAGTCCCCAGCTCCCCACTGTTACCTAGTAGGGCTTCTCACCTATGATCACCTATACTCCCTACTGACTCTGAGCTGCGTGCAGACCTGGCTCCTGAACTTGGGATTTGCCATCTGTCCTGATGCTCACCTATAGCCAGTGTTTGTCTCTTGACTCCTGGGGGTAGCTCTTGAAACTCTCGCTACTAAGTCCCTTGTCCCCAGCATGAGCTGACACGTGACAGAAACACCACAGATGCATTGGGGTCATCCATTGTACCTAGCCAGTGCCCAGGTAAGTAGTTGCCTGTAGCCCCCTAACAGTTATCAAGACTGGTGTGAGGAGCCCATTTCACAGATGAGTACACAAGGCCCCTAGAGCCCACACAACTTGCCCCAGGCCACAAAGCTGGTGAACATGGTAGAGACTCAGATACACAAGGACCTGGTTCATGTTCACCCCACTCAGGCTGTGGGGATCCTAAGGCCTGCACACAGGGAGCTCAGAATGGAGTCTAAAGCCCAGGCTACAATTCCTCCTCTGCAAAGGGAAGCCCGGTTCTCCCTTGAGGTTCTCCATTGCTTCCTCATCCTTTGCCTCGGATACAGTTAGAAGTATGTTTACCCAGTGCTCAGGGGGAGGAAACTGAGGCGCAGAAGGGAGATATTAGCTCTCAGCCATCCAGATAAAAAACCAAAAGTAAGGCTCTGTACCCTGGCCACCAGCCACTGGAGCACAGCAAGTCTTCTGCTGATTACCCCGGTCTTGAGTTCAGAAATGCCGCTGGACCTGCCCTCCCTTGGTTCTTCTGGAGGCCAGAGGTACGGCAGAGAGCTATGAGCAGCCCAGCCATCTTGAGAGATCAGAGCCACCATAGGAGTGGGGCTGTCATGTCACTGTGACCCCTCTGAGTTGTGGCTCTTCTTTCCTGGGAAGGATCACTCTCTCTTCCTACCCAGGAGGCTGACCTTCTAGGTCAAAATACATCCTCCATCAGGACAGGGGCAGGTGTCACAGAGGACCAAGGAGAGTGATGGAAGCCTGATATGACTCCCAGGTCACCTGGGACATGAGTGTTCTCTCTGAGCTTTGAGCATGTGGCATCAAGAGATGGTCACCAAAAGGCAGGACAGACAGCTCAGCAGTTAAGAGCACCTGCTGCTCCTGCAGAGAACCTGGGTTCAGTTCCCAGCATTTATATGATGGTCCAAAGCCGCCTGTTCCAGGGCATCCAATGCCATCCTCTGGCCTATGTAAGCACCAGATACACACACAGAACACATACATACATGCAGACAAAAATACTTACAAAATAAAGAATGAATCTGGAGAGAGAGAGAGAGAGAGAGAGAGAGAGAATGAGAATGAATATATCTGAAGTGCCCAGAGGTCCACTGAGTCTTCCAGGATCCATTCCATTCGCCCACCCAGGAAGCCTCACTGTGCTGATGGGTGGGCACAGAGACAGAGACCTCCAGGGCCCTTGGATGCTGAGTGACCTTGGCAAGATCCTTGCTGATAAAGCCCCTCCTGGTCGTGTGTAAGATGGGGGCACTGTTGACTTTACAAGACTCATGGGATGAGTTAAGAGCAACAGTGTGCACCCTCAGGTGTTGGCCCAGTGCCTTAGCTGGCACAGAGCTCCTGCCTGGGAGCAATGGCCTTGACCTCAGTGATGTGGCCACAGAGTGTGCTGCCTGCAGGACTCAGCAGCTTCCCCTAACATCCAACATCAGCCAAAGCTCTAATTTCAGATCCCCTACACAAAGGGGAGCGAGCCCTCCCAAGAGTGAGGGGTACTATTGCCAGGTGGCTCCCAAGCCCATTCTGGGACCAGAGAAGCAGCTAAGAAACATGTGATCATCCTTAGCTATTGAGTGGGGGGAAATAGGCCATCCTTAGCCTATTTCCTATAAAGACATAGGTTATAAGGAGGGTGTGTTCAATTACATAGATGGAAATCAATCTCTCTCTCTCTCTCTCTCTCTCTCTCTCTCTCTCTCTCTCTCCCTCCCTCCCTCCCAACCCCTCTCTCTCTTACTCCCCTCAAGCTTTTTACAAGGTAAAATTTTGAACATTCATGATATTCACGATGCCAAGAAGGCATTGCTAGCACTGAGGTTTTATTGAGCACCTGCTTCATGTCAGACACCTTGTAAAAGCTCTTCTAGGACTTAGCTCTCATCACCCAACTTCCATACCAATCCAAGGAGGCAGGGATTCCTTCTCCTGGTTTACAAGTTAGGAAGCAGGGTTTGAACCAGGAAGTGTAATCTTAAATTCCTTTGTTACTGAAATATACAGTGAAGAGGTTGGAAACAACCTCACTGTCTAACAATTGCTGAAATAAGTTATATTTGTGCCTAGCTGGGTGGCGGTGGTGCACACATTTAATCTCAGCATTCAGGAGGTAGAGGCAGGTGGATCTGTGTAAGTTGGAGGCCAGCCTGGTCTACAGAGTGAGTTCTAAGACAGCCAGGGCTACACAGAGAAACCCTGTCATGAAATTATATTTGTTCTCAAAGGAGTAGATTTTAGCTATTCACAGAAGAATACAGGATGGTGTTTACAATTGTAATATGTAAGCTGAAAGAATAGTTCAGTGCAGTGGGCACGAGACCCTGGGTGTCATCCCCACCACCACAGACACACAGATATACAGACACAGACACAGAGAAAGACAGAGACAGAGAGCCAGAAAAAGAACAGAGAGACAGAATGACACAGACACATAGACACACACACAAAGAGAAAGAGCAAGAGAGACAGACAGACAGACAGACAGACAGACACACACACACACACACACACACACACACACACACACATCTGCATAACAACACTCAGGCATGGCAGACTTCAGTTTCCCCTTTGAGTTGATAGAGTGGCTGGGCCGTGAGTGTCTGCGGCTCTGACCCTCTGTGACACCCGACAGTTCCCGTGCCTTCTCTTTTTGCTTACCTGATGCCCTGAGCTGTTTCTCCATCCTCTGGCTACTGTGCAACACTTGAAATCAACACAATGAAGAAGAGGCTTCTAGCTCCCAGCCTTGACAACTCAGCCTGGCTCCTCAGAAGCAAACCAGCATTTAACAGACAAGGAAAGGCTTAGAAAAGTCACACACCTCGCCCAAGACCATACAGCATATTAAAGATATTCATAAATATAGTGCTTCCCCACCAGATGAAGCCCTTACTTGGGGGGTTGGGGCTCCTAGACCTTGCATCACTTTCCCTCAAGTTCTTGGTCCTTGGCTATAGTCCCAGGACCCCAAGCAGACTGACAGCTGGGCATACTATCTGGCTTTGATCCCAGCTCCTTTCCGGACTAGGCTCTGGGGTGCTGGGTGCTGGCAAGGGTCTAGAGATGGGTGGGGGAGGTTCTGGCAGGAGGGTCTAGCTTAGCAGTCCAGCTGGTTTGGCTGACACTTGGCAGTAGGGACCAGAGCCAAGATGGGGCTATAGGCTGGATGGAGGAGAGACTAGAGGCCAAAATGGGAGGCCGTGGGGCAGGAAGCCTTTGTGTTCTGTTCTGGGACCTCTCTGACACCTTCTCCCACAGCCAGAGACCCTGGGTAGGCTGAAAAGTGCTATACCCCAGTAGGTATTCTGGAAATACCAACCTTGCTCTCTCCAGGCTTCCCCGGACACAGTTCCATGTCACCCCCCAATACCCTAAAGCTTTGCACAGGCTGCCGGGTGAATCTAAGGGCCCAGGCCTCTCTCTTCCCTGCATAGACACAGATGCAGGGATGAACTTCAGATGAGTGGTTTAATCTCTCTGAACCTTAGGCTGCACAACAGGGGCAGTAGTGTCCACCTAGTGGCAATGCTTGGAAATGAAGGGACAAAATCTAGCAGGGCTCTGTACAGCGCAGTGGGAAGATGACAGCCCTGCCCTACCACAGACACCTCACTACTACAGTGAGACTCATGGTACAGTGCCCTGAAGTCAGTGCAGTAGCCATTGTCACCAATGTCTATTGCTGTTGTTCCATCCTTTCTCTGACTTCAATTTATCTCTAAACCTAGTTGGGGATGCTGAACAAAAGCTTTCTAAGATGCCACCCACCTGGACTTGAAGATGGTACTGGAGGTACCATCCTGCCCATTTTCTAGAGGGGTAAACTGAGGTGCTCAGAAGTAAAGCCTGCTGGTGATCTCTTGTTGCATCTCTAGATCTGCCCAGGGAGGAGGCAACCTGAGGCTCTGACACACACACAAAGTCTGGGTTCTCTGAAATGTTGTTCTGCTCACAGGGGTCCACTGACTGACATAATGCAGTGCAGTTTCCAACTTCCCTCCCAATGCAGCCCTCTGTGTCTGTAGAGCCCGGCCCCTCTGGAAAGCCCGGCTCTAGCAGCTGATGAAATCCCCTCTCAAGAGAGCCATGATCACATGGTTCCAATGCAAACCAGCTGGCCTCTGGGAGGAAATACCCGCGTGGGCACTTGTCCCTCCTGAAGAACACGGGGACAGCCAAGGGACAAACCCATACTGCCTGCATCACCCGCAGACTGCTCCCCACATCAGCAGGTCAAACATACTTATTTAACCCAACACACCTATTCTATTACCTCAACAAAACAGCCCCAGCGTCAACCTCTACAACGCCAGAAGAGGAACCTGGGGGATTCTCCGGAAAGGCTGTGCGTATTGAGCTTTAACCTTCTTGCTTCAGATTCAGCCTATTTCTTCTGTTTTAGAGGGCAGAAACAATGCCTCTTTTCACTGTAGCCGGCTCAGCTTCTCTTCTCAGCTCTAAAACAGCTCGCGTTTGTTTTCACCAACTTTCCTTTCCAACTTTCTCAGATGCAGAAGTGCTTTTGATTCTCTTCGTCCTGTCCTTTCAACTAAAGCCCGGGGGAAGGAGAGTCAGAAGTCTTATCCAAGAATTCACAGCAAGCAGATGCTGACTCTGCCTCCCAGGGCAGAGACTCTTTTCGCGCCTCCCTGCGGTGCGCCTTTGACTAAGCCGCACTACCTCTTTGTACCTCAATCGCCTCCTGTGTACCAAGAAGGAACTGGCCCAATTTTGGCAGCTCCTCCCACTATGGAGAAACCCACCCCACGCTGCCCCCCACCCCTGGTGGACAAAATAAAACAGGAGGAAAAAAACTTGCGTTAGGTATCCGGGGACAGCGAGGCTCTGAGGCTGCCTGGTGGCGGAGTTGTTGCTGGGTGACCCAGCCTCACACAAATCCTAGAAGAACAGCGCCCCACCTCCCCGGTCACCAAGCAACAGGGCCACGCCTGCTACCCAAACACCACCCGCAGCCCGGCCAATGACCACCCCCAGTCCCCCAGGACCCTAGTACAGGGGCTGGACATAGAAGCCCACGCCCCCACTGCGCGGAGGTGGAGACTGAGGCCGGATAGGCGGGACTAGGACGTCCGTGTGTCCCGGCGTCCCAGGGTGCGGCTGGGTCCGTGATCGCTAGCTCCAGACTCCGGAGCCACGATCGGTCCCCGCGTGCGTGTGTAGTTCCCACGTGGAAATATCTGAAGCCTCGCAGATCCTTCAGGGGCCAGTCCTGCAGCACTGTTCGCTCTCGTCCCCACCCTCCCGAAAGGGAAACTGAGTCCCCAAAGGCTGAGTTTCACGCCCCCCACGAGCCTCCACCCAAGTCTCACCTGCAGCTGGCACCACGCGCCCTGGTTTCCTGGAGTTGAGCGGCAGACAAAGGCCTCCAATCCGGGGGCGAGGCGGGGTGTGCCTGCTTTGCATAATGCTCGCAGCCCATCGGATAAAGCAGAGGGGCGGGCTTTGGGGGGGCGGAGCTTCTGTGAAATCCACCAATCATTGAGAGGCTTGCAGTTCCCGTCCTGTCTCCCAGACTTTGGTGGTCGCAGGGAAACAGGTTCCAAGGCTAAATGGACGGAAATCTCAAATCTTTTGGGCTGCATCTCCCTGTGCGAGCCTTCCCTAGCTTAGAAGGGGAAACTAAGGGCTGGGAGGAAGGATATCTAGGTGAGGTCCACGGAGCCACCATGAGGAAGGAGTCACCAAGTTTGAGGACAGAGATCCGCTGCTTAATAACTGTAGTAATAAATTGTGCGCTCATTATGTGGTACTAGGCTCCCGTGAGATAGACAGGGTTACCACCGGTCTACTGGCTACAACACCCTAGAGATGGACCCGGAAATGCAAGCCAGAGAGGGACGAGGTAGGAATAATGTTTTCCACCGAAGCCACCTTGAACAATGGTGGTGTGGGGTGTCAGACTGGCCTAGACCCCTGCTCCAGTTCTGCTTGTTATTTGCCAATGCAGAAAAAGTCTAATTCAACATTGTGACTTTGGAGGGTGCAGGGGGGAGGGTCTGAACTTGTTCTTACTAAGTTCACTGCCAAGGAACTTGGAGGTTTAAATTACACTAGAAAGTGGGCCTGGCTGCAGGTACTGGAGAGGCTGATACAGCAGGATTACAAGTTCAAGGCCAGCTTGGGGTACAGCTCTATCTCAAAATAAAACTTCTCAAGAACTGGGGATGGAGCTTAGTGGTAGTATTACCTAGGCCTGGGCTCAGTCTTCAGTACTTCAAAAATAGGTAAATGCAATTCCCTTGGAATTTAGGAGTAAACACCCATTAGGAATACACCAGTGAACCCCTTCAACAGAGCCAGGCTCAGGAATCCTGGAAGCACAAGAAACTCATCCTTGTCCTACCCTTTCATAGAGCAGTCTTGGGGTTTGGGGGCTCTGTCCTGAAGGGGTTGGGCCAAGTAGCATGCTGGTAAATTAGGGCCGGTACAATGTATCTGCCCTGTCGGTCAAACAGCAGTTCAGAGACTAGCCTACAAGCTCTTGACCAGCCAGCCACAGCCTGGAAGCTGTGCATTCAGAACAAACCACAAGGCCCTGAGCTGGGTAAGATAAGGCATTCTTCTGTTAGAATAAAGAAACCTATGGGCAGGGCATCCCTAGGCCTGTGGCTGTCACTCTATGGCCTGTACTTGTTGTCACTTACTGTGCAATTCTGGATTCCAGGTGTGTGACTCTGATCACCTTTGGGGACCTGTTACTGAACCTACCCCGTGCATTTTACAGACAGAGGACCTGAGCACGGGGCGAGTCACCTGCCATACTTCCTCAGGAATTGATCTGATGAATGATGTCATGAGCCCTGAGCCTGGCAAAGCCCTGTATAGTTGGTAGGAGTTATTCTCTCACAGAGCTGACAGACCTTACAGAGAAGGGAAAGAACAGCCATGACCCTGAGAGGGGCTAAATTCTTGGGTGGATGAAGGTGGGTACCAGCTGCCTTGGGAGAACCAAGACTTTGGCTTCTGGTGATTTACCTGGGTTTGAAAGAAAAGGACAGCCACCAAGACTTGAAGCTAAATTATTGCTTAGATTGAAGACTTAGAACCTAAACCACAACTCGAGACTTAGAAACCAGAGCCCTGCCATATAAATGCTTTACCACTGAACTTCCATCCCAGCCCCAGGGCAGGACCTTGTACAAGTCAATGGAACTGACAGCCCCAGCTACCTTGAATAGAGCCCTGGGCCTCCTGGTAAAGGGCTGACCAGGCCTCTTCCATCAGACATCATAATGTCAGGAGGAAATGGCCTTCAGGCTGGTCTTCAGGCAACAGGCCAAGTCAAGCTTTCCTACCTGACATTCTCCCTGTGTCTGCTTCTAACCCCCACCGGCCTTGGATGCTGTAGCAGAGGGGTCCTGTTGGGGAGGAGTTCAGGAAGAGCCCCGGACTTCACTACCCTGGCTGTGGGCCTTGCTCACATAGACAGGCAGGTGTGTCCAGCTCTAGCCCTGAGCGGAAACAGCTTTCCAAGCAGCTCTTGGTCTCTCTGCACTCCCAGGACCTGTGGGATGAGGCCATAGGTACCCTTTGGGAAGCATCCTATGCAGTAACCTCCTCTCCTTCCTTAACGAGCCACTCGCTTATAAATCAGGGCTTCAGGGCTGGCTTCCTGAATTGTGCACAAGATGGCCAGTCTGGCATGTGTGCATGCAGGTATGTGCTTGTGCACACGTGTGCAAGCTCATGTGGAAGCCAGAGATCAAACACAGATGCCATTCCTGAGGAGCCATTCCTTGTTTAGACAAGGTCTCTCACATCAGGCTTGCTGATGGGGCAATGCTGGCTGGTCAGTGAGCCCCAGGGATCAGCCTGTTTGTGCCTCCTCTGACTTTGGATTACAAATCTGTGCTACTGTGTCTGTCCTTTTATACTGGTTCTGGGAATTGAACTCAAAACCTCATGGTTGTCCCTGATGCATCTTTTTAAACACGATGTCCATAGCAAAAAATACTTCACATTTTAAAGTAAATTTTACCCTCACAGCTTCAGTAAGGCCCTCTGGTGGACAGGTGAGCCGCTTTCCTTCTGTGTATCCCCAACTGAACAGCTGGCATTCAGGACTCAGTTGATAATGTATGATGCTCTGGGTGCCCCACCTGTCCGCCCCTTACATCTCCCCACGCAGAGCAATCCAAACCCCAGCCTACAGGCAACACCATAGAACACCAGCCCCTAACCTTGTTCAGATTTCTTTATTGAAAAATTAAAGTCGTAAGCTCTGTATATAAATACACTGACATTGCTGGTTGCCTGCAAGGCCTCTGGGATAGGCTGGGGGTGCAAAGGGAAGCTGGGGCCTGGGGGTCCCCTGAAGCACAGGAAGGGAAATAAATAAATAAATAAATAAATACCATAGGGGCACGGAGCCAGGAGGAAGGGGGCGCGACTGGTGTGAATAGGCGTGCTGGCGGCTCATTTGTGGCACTCAAGGTCCCCTGGCAGGAAGCAGTCTGTGAACTCTCCTGTGTCCTCACAGCCAAAGACCTAGGCATCTGGGGTGGCAGCACCCCTCTCCAGCCTCGAGAAATGTGCTCTGCCTTCCTTCCCTTCACCTAATGTAGTTTTATTGAGCTCTTACTATGTTTCTGGCACACAGGTTTTGACCTGACTTTCTGCTTGCCTTGTCTGGTTCTCTTTTTTCCCTAGTGTGGGCCAGGGGACCAGGCAGGGTGTCTGTGTCAGGGTGGGGTGAGGAGTCTGCCTGTGACCCTGGCTGATAGCCCTGACCGTGGCTCCCACCCCTAGAGCATCACGTTGAACTCAGTGACCAGAAAGTCGATGTAGTCTCTCTCCTTGGTCTTGAAGGCCTCAGCGATGATTCGGGCGGCCTCTCTGTGCTCCTTACCCCGAAGTGTCTGCCCATTCACTTCCAGAATCACGTGGCCCACCTTGAGCTGCCCACAGTTATGGGCAGAACCTCCTCGCTGCATAGGGAGACAGAAGCATGGGTCATGTGGATACCTGGTTTCCACTGCCTGCTAAGCAGCTAGAAGCTGCCAATCCTGAGGCCACAGTCCTGGCAAAGTTGGGGCTGTGCAGAGTAAAAAGCAGCAGCTTTCCAGGTTCCAGGCTAGGATGGAATGGAGGCGGAAACCGTTCGTCTTAGCCTGCCCAGGCAGCCCAACACATCAAGGAGCTTGCCATTCAAGAGGGTCCCTGTGTCTGTCTCCAGGTTCTGTCACCTTGGAGAAGGCAAACCTTAAGGGTGCAGAGGAAGAGCTCTTTAACACAGGGGGATGTGTGCAGGGGGACATACCTGAATTGTGACGATCCTGGGCAGAGGCTGGCGTGTGTTGGCACCACCCTCAATGGCGATGCCCAGTGTGGCTGCGCTTTTCCTCACACGGACCAGGGTGGACGTTGGCTCCAGCAGGCCAGGCTGCAGGTGGGAGAAGGGTGGCCTTGATGCTTCTCAGTAGAGGGCAGCTGAAGCCTCAAATGTGACACCTCAGACTGCCTGAGCTACCATGGTACACTAGAGTAGAGAGCAGCTGCCAGTCCTTGCCAGGCAGGATCAGGGCAAAGTGAGACTCCACGATTCCTAGCACGGTGACCCTTTGGATGAGCCCGTTCAGCAGTGCATCCTAAGGGTCACATGCCAAGTGTCTCCTGATCCCCAGGCCCTTCCATCCTCCACCAGGGCCCTGTGTGCACTCCCGACTCACAGGTTTGTTGGCACCCTCTGCGGTCCTCTCTGTCCGGGGCAGCTCCTTGCCATTCTTGTTCTTAGTGGATGCTGTCTGTCTGCCTCGGCCTGAGGTGCTGGCCTCTGTTTCCCCGGCATCCACACCACTGTCCTCACTTAGAGTCTGCCCACTGTCTGAGAGCTGAGAGAGTGTGGAGGCTGCTGGGGACACACAAGGGGACAACAGCTGTCATGGAGAGCAACCTGGGGGAGGTGATGGAGCTGGGGGCTGGATGGCTGTGACAATTGATGCAAAGATGGAGGGAAGGATGAAGGGATACAGGGGCTGGAGGGCAGGGGATATTCCCTGCAACCTCCCCCATCTCTTGCTACCTGACCTGCCAACAGGGCTTGGCCCAATGGTTAGTACTTCCAGGGCTTCTGCCCTGACTCCCAGGCACTGGCATAAGTATGAAAATAGAGGTTAATGGGCTGGCTCAGCTCACAGGAATGGGCTGCTGCTTTTGTCGTTTAAACCCACATAATGTCACATTTTAATGAAAGATATTTGAGTTAGGAGACTTCCTTTAAAAGGTCATAACTTCACAAGAAAACCATGAAAGGTCTCCACCCTTTTCGTGATGCCCCTGATGTGAGCTGAGTGGTGGACACACATATCCTGTTTCCTAGCCAGCAAAGCTGCTTCATTTTGCGTGTGGCCACTGGACCCTGAGCTGGAGGCTCTTGCTTAAGAACGTGCACTGTGGACCCTGGTGTGTTGGGCAGCAATGCTGTGAAGCCTGGGTGAGCAATATATCCTCCCAGAACTGCCTGCCATTGTTCTAATCCTGGAGAGTGATGCAGACTCAGGGTCTTCACAGAGACTACTGTGCAGGGAGGAACAGTGGGGGGGGGGGGGGGTCTGCACTCATGGCTTGGCTCTAGCACTGCCTACTGCATCTCAAGCTTTACTTGGGAAATACAGAGTAACAGAATGCTGGCCCAGCGCTGATGGCAGGACTCCATGAGTTAAGTACAAGCAAAGTGTCTAGTCATTACTGGCTCCCAGCATTCCCTGCCTGGAATGTAGACCTCTGTCTACAGAGGTCTGCTTGATCTTCTCACATATGCCAGTTTTCCCTTGGGGCACAGACACAGTGTTCAGCATCTGTGAGTTTGGCCTCAAGTCCCTGCTTACCCTTTCCTAGGCTACTTAGGCTACCTAGGCTTTCTTGGGCTACCTAACACCAGGTATACATCACTTTAGCCACAAGATGGCAGCAGAACCTAGCTAACTTGGGGGACAGCCAGCACTTCCTCCACATCTTCAGAAGGCATCTCTTAGAAAACTGGACCCCAGCCTGGGGCTTTGTTGCACTTTGAATTCTACACACCATTCAGAGGCCCAGAGACTAGGACTGCCACATCTCTGGAATCCAGCACCTGCTCTCTGCCAGTCAAGGGCAACAATGACCACCTCCAGGCACAATCTTCCAGAGGAGGCTCAGAGATGATGGCCACAGAGTACAGGGGGCAGGAGGCCTCTAACTCCATCCCCACACAAACCCTCACTCAGTGACTGACCTGGTAGTACTGCCTCTGTCTACTCCACATTACCAGGGAAGGTACAACTCATTTAGGCAACAAATGACTAGTCAGGGGCAGCTGTGAGATTCAAACTCAAGTCTTGGCTACAAGCTATCTTCATTCTGACCTTGAGCTAGACCTCATGTAGGCTAGCAGGCCATTCTGCAGCACCCAGACTGGAGACCCCTCCCTGTGTCCCAGAGCTGAGCAACCATACTCACTCCGAGTCTGGGGAAGAGCCCGCACTTCGTTCACATCAGGCTCACTATCCGGACGATGCACCTCCACCAGGACAAAGTGCTGGTTTGCACCCACGGTGTCAGGGTGTTCAGAGGGTGATGGTGGTGGAAGGCAGGCCCCAGCTCCTGGAGTCTCTGCAGGAGGGCTCTTCAGGTGTGGTGGGGACTGAACCCGAGGGAAGGGGCCGATGGGGTGCTGGTTAACCAGGGCCAGGTGGGTGTCCAGCGGCTTTCTGGAGCTGGGGTTGGCATGGGAGATAGAGGCGTAGATGGGGGAGGAGGGAGAGGTCTGTGCTGAGGAAGGTCCTGGAGTGGGTGCAGTGCCCGGTGGCGGGCTGCAATTCCGTGGTGTTGAGAAGACAATGCCTGAGTGGGCAGCAGAAGACAGAGGTGCGGGGTCCTCCCTCCCTGGCTTCCGTGGCTGGCCAAGCAGGCGGTCACGACCTTGAGCCAGAGGTGGTGGGGGAGGCGGTGGCTTAATGCCAGGCAAATCTTCTGAGGGGGATTTGACATCGTCCTGCCAAAAGACCCAACAGGAGTAGAAGTCAGAGCCCATGGTGGCTGGAGAGAGACAGAGAGTGGTGCTGGAACCAGCAAGGACTGGGTCCCTGCTCCTCAGCTCCTGGCCACACTGCTTTGAATAATGCAACGCTCAGTGGAAAACTGTTCCCATCTCATCAGCTGAGGAGCGCCAGGATCTCAGCAGGCGTCTCTGGGGACCCACTGGATTCCTTTGGGAATTGAAGTTCTTGGCATCAGCAGGGGCTCATCACAAGTGACGAGACTTAATTAGCCACAGGCTGGGACAGGAGGAGGCAGGGTGGCAGGGTGGCCATGGACCGGGCAAGGTGCACCTCTGAGCGTAGCAGTTTAAGCAGGGAGGAGAACAGCAGAGTGCATGATGTATCACCAGGATACCTGAGGTTCAGCGTGCCTTAACAGCAGAAGTAGACCACGGCCACCAGCTCCCGGGGAGCCCCTTAGGCCAGTGCCCGCACTTGGAAAGCTCTGACAGTCATACAGGGACTGTTTCAATGCTTTGACCAAACCACTCGACTTATTCTGGGCCCCAACTATGAGCAAGTTGCAGAATTTTCATGTTACAGATGGGAAAACACAGACACAGAGGGGCTAAGAAGCTTGCCAAAGGCCACACAGGCAACAGAGCAGTGGGACGAGAACCCAGACCGGGTTGGTGGGCTCTTGGCAGAGACTCTTTCCTCCCACCCACCCAGTGTCCCCTCTTTGTGGCTATCTGCAAGAAGAGCCCAGGGGTCCATGAGCAAAGAAGGGAGTGCAGCAAAGCAGAGCCTTACCACAGACACATCTGGGAGTGCGTTGGTGCTGCCTTGGGTAGGCTCGCCGGTTCCTTCCAGGTCTAATGTATTCTAGAAATGGGTGGACAAGCAACAAGCTGAGCAGGCAAGAGCTGAGAGGAGAGCTCATGTGTTTTCCGGGACTGGGAATCTACAGCCTTAAGACACCTTGCAATGGCCGAAGCAATCCTGACACACCCCCACTCTATGGATATTCACCTTACCCATTCAAAGTGATACAGTGGCTTTTTCTGTTAGTCACTTTGAAGTAATTTATTTTATTGAGGCAGGATCACATGTAGTTTATGCTGCCCTCCCTTTAAACTTGCTACGTAGCCTAGGATGACCTTGAATTGATTCTCCTTTTGTCTACCTTCCAGAGTGCTGGGATTGGAAGCATGTGCCAATACATTCAGTGTATATGATACTGGGAATTGAACAAACTTTACATACAACAACAAAATCCTGTCAACTGAGCTACACTCTGAGCCAGGAAGTCGGTTTTCCTTTGGGACTTCCTGTTTTCAGGCCTTCATTGAGCTACCTGGGGATGCTGGGGACATCTTAGGCCTGAGCTTTAAGTGTTGTTCTCAATAGATGGCAGCACTCTCAAATCTAGTGGCAGACAGAATGCTGGGGGCGGGGCATGCAGAACAAATGGGGTATAAGGTGCTGCTCCTGATAAGTGTTTTCAACCCCAAAGGGGTTAGCTTAATGTGCAAGTGGATCCCATCTTTAAAACTGTCCCCATCTTCCTCCCTTCATATTGTGTTAGAGAGAGCAGCAGTGTGGGTGGGGGGAGGGAGAGACACACATAGAGATTATATAGACCTCAGGGGGCATCACATGGCTAACAGCATATAATACACTGGGGAGAGGGCAGCAAGCAGATGCCCTAGATGGGGCAGGGCTGGATGCTGGGTCTGACTGTGAGCAAGGAGCCATGTTTCAGACACTGGGAATTGTGTGTGCATAATCAGGGAAGAACAAAGAGAATGCTTGAGGATTTTCTGTCAGCTCTTGGTCATGCTTGGACTTGAGCCTGAGGGCAGTGGATGAGGTCAAGTTTGCTTTCCACAAAGAAAATTCATGTTGCTCATGACGTCCCCTCCTGCCAAATGCAAGCACTGTAGGCACCGGGGCCAGTCCTTCTCACTAGCCTTTGCTGTGGTTCCACTGTAGACCTGCTCTGCTGGCTTCCAGGTTACTTCCTGCATGGGTGGGTCCATCTGAGCAGCCCACCCATTCCCTTGCTCCTCACTCCTCCCTACCCAGCACCCAGTCTTGGAAAAGAAATCGAGTAATGTCCATCCCTACTGCAAGCAGAGCCCAAACTCACATGATTGCTGGCCCTTTCTTGTTCTCATACCTGCTGCCCCAGGGCCTTTGTACTAGCTGGCCTGCACCCGTACGATTCATGATTCACTTCCATCTCTCCTTTAGTTCTCGATGCCTGAGGTCTCCCAGACCAGCTGTCTACGTGGGCACCAGACATACCATCAGCTGTCTATCCTGACCCCATTCCACCTTTCTGTACACAGGTCACAATGTGGATTTATTATCTCTTATTTCTACTGAAGAGAAACTCAGATGGGACCGGGACTACCGTGCCTTCAGTGTTCAGTTCTGTGGCTGCTGGGCCAACATCTACAGGGTAAATGACTGAGTTTCCATGAGTGAAGGGATTGCTTGCTTTCGCTGCTGGAGGCAGGGGCTGAGCAAGCTGGGTGTTGAGAAGGGAGGTGCTAAGTTCTTTGTAGGGGCCAGTAACAATAGCTGGAACAAGAGGGAAACAGCTTCCTGTGTATGAATTCCTTTCTCTGAAGCTTGGGAAACAGAGGACCTGTTTGCAAAAGCTAGTGATGAAGCCACATGCAGGACTCTGGGTCCTCCTCTTCTTGGGCCACGCCTGAGCTCCTTGAGCTCACGTCCTTGCTACTTCTCCAGCATGATGACATCCTATCTGCCTCGGGGTCTTTGCACAAGCGCTTGAGCTCTGCCTCTTATGGCAGTGTGACAATAGGCAAGTCATAGAACCGCTCTGTAAAATGGGTAGCCCACCATGTCACACTGATGATCTAGTAACCCTGGGTGGCTCTTCCCACAGGCCCTGGCACTGTACTTTGGAAGCCTAGGAAGTCTTACAGACTGCGCCCACAGTGAAGAGACTGCAAAGTGCACCTTGGCCCCTGAGTGATAAGTTTCTCAGAGGAAAAGATTATGGAGTTTTCCCATAATCCCTTGCCAACTGTCATCAGCACTCCCTAGAAATATCCAAGATGGGTGGGCATCAGAGACCCCCTCCTAACTGAGGTGAGTGGTAAGGCCAGTTTGTCCATGCAGGTCTTTTTTAGGGTTCCTGTCAAGCACTGGCCTCAGCAGGAAATGCAGAATCTCTATAGAGTCTACTCCAAGGACAAAAGAAGCTTCTGCTGTAAGCATGCATGGCCAGTGTTACCTGCTGCAGGAGATGCGGAGGGTGAGGCTCAAACGACAGCAATTAGGTGAACCTGTCCTGTGTGGGGCATTGGGAACCTGAAGTATCATTCAGCAAACACTGACCATGATTTAGAGGAGAGGAGAAGGGTTTGAGGATCATGAAACACCAGATAAGAACTAGGTGCCTGGCTCTTCTCCACACCTTAGAGTGTATGCACTTTTCCATGTCCCCATCATCATCTGTCACTATAGATCTTAGAGAAGTGTGACAGGCCCAAGGTTGCATGGCCATTGTTCTGGCTAATTTTATGTCAACTTGACGCAGGTTAGCATCAGCTGATAGGCAGGAACCTCAATTGAGAAAATGCCTCCAGAAGACGGGACTGTAGGTAAGACTGTAGAGCACTTCATTTTCTCAGTTAGGGATTGATGGGGGCCAGTGTCAGCCCATTGTGGGGAGAGACAGACTTGGGCTGGTGGGCTTGGGTTCTATAAGGAGGTTGAGCAAGCCATGTGAGTAAGCTAGTAAGCAGCACCACTCCCCCTGCAGACTCCCCCGCCCCCTGGCTTCTGTATCTGTTTCTGCCTTCATATTTTGCCCTGTTTGAGTTCCTATCGGTGATGGGCTATGGATGTGGAAGCACAAGTCAAATAAAATAAAGCCTTTCCTTCCCAACTTGCTTTTGGTCAGGGTGTTTCATCACAGTAAGAGTGACCCAAACCAAGACAGCCATTCTATAGTAACTTGGGCAACTAAGCCAGGTCTGTGTCATAGCACCCTGGAATTGGACAGAGCCCTGGTGTTTCAGGTGGGAGAGAGGACAGAAGTGGAGTGTATAGGAAGCAGCTGGTCAGAGCACAGTGCAGGCTCCATCTGCCAGATCCAGACACTCTAGAGCCCCAAGTCTCCAAGTCATGTTCTTTGTACATCTGAAATAGCCGCAGACAGCCCAGCCAAGAACTAGGGCGGTGCTGACAGAACTCTCAGAGCAGGCTTTGAGGTCTGAGGCCACAGTGTGTAACATGCACATCCTGGGTACTGCATCCCAGCCCCAGCTGCTTGCTGCTTTCCCTAAACCCAGCAAGGGCTAATACACAGGATGGGCCCCATTCTGTCCTACAGCCTCGCCTGAGGCTCAGAGAGGGTAGGTCACTTGTCCAAGGTCACCCTTCAAGGTTGTGAGCTTCCCATTCAAGACAAGAGGTCCTTAAGACCCTATCCTTGTCCCCTACCCCACCCTTCTCATAGCTGTGGAGGTACAGAGCCATCCCTCTCTTATATTCGAGTTGGCCCAACAGGGCCAGATGCTCATGCATATGGCTTGGGGTAATGGATGAGGGGAGGGGGAAAAGGGAACATTCTTTGCATTGACTCCCACTCAGGTACTGAGGCAGGTAATAAATATCTGGTTATCTAAGGGCAGGTGCAGCTCAGGTGCCTGGAGCCACCTCAGCAAAATAAGGCTCCTCCCCACACCACGCTGCCCTCCCCACACCAGTCCCGTTCTGCCTCCTGCTCCTTGCTTACATAAAGGTGCTATTTTCAGCTTTGTTCTCTCAGCTTTGTTACTCCCAAGTCAGGCCACTCCCTCCCCCTCCCCATCACAAAATGCACCTAAGGTTTGAAGCTGGATTGCCCATTTCCCATTCTGTCTGTATATGGGGGAAACCGAGGCACTGAATTACAAAAGCTTCCAGAAGGCCACTGGTGTGTGTGTGTGTGTGTGTGTGTGTGTGTTGGCATTAGATTTCTACGTGACAGAAGGGGAAAGGGGAAGAGAAGAGACTTCACAGGGAGAAGTATGCATTAAGATGGGGAGAGGGTCTAAGAAAGAGATAGAGATGGTGGGAAGGCAGACAGCTCAGCAAAGAGAAAATCAGAGAGAAGAAAAGCAAGACTGTAGCATGACCACCTCAGGAGACTTAGAGAATGGTGGGGTAAGTGGGGAGACAGAAGACCTGGCATTGCTTGGGGCAGTTGATTCCTTCCATCAAAGCTGGCAACTGGCACCTATTTTGACTATTCATGACTCCCCCATTCCATTGCCCCAGACTGGGAGAGCAAAGGAAGGGCACAGTCACCTCTCAGGGCAGGACACAGTGGTAGAGTCATATTAAAGCCCAGCAGGAATGCTGCTGGCCAGACCAGGCTTCCTTCTGCTGAGCGGACACCTGTCCCCCAGTTTCCCTCCCCTGTCCTGGGAAAAGGATGTCACAGAGTGGAAAGAAAGCATGACTTACAATGGCTAGGTCAGGAGGAGCCCTTAGGATAAGGGGAATTGGGGCTCTGGAGAGGGAACACTGGGACAGAGAGTCTGGCTTAGAGCCTCCTTCTACCATGAGTGAAGGCAGCCAAACCTCTCAGACCAGCTACTGTCACCCAGGGAAGTCCCAGATCTTTCCTGTCACATGGGAAGTAGACCCAGGGCTCCACTTTCTTACCCAGAGAAAGCAAGCAACCCTGTCCCCATTGTGCTCCCAAGGTTTGAGTTTCAGCTGCAGTCACCGAACAATGTTTTGTCAGCCTCTGTATGAAATTCCTAAACAACCAAAGCTGCTATCCTGAGAAGGGAGCCAAGGCTCCACCAGCCTCCAAAAGGGCCCAGGGCTCAGACAGTCAAACGCACTGCCCAGTTTCCCCATTGTCAACTACAAAGCACTTTCTTGGGACCTCAGAGCTCAGTTACATTCAGAGGAGCTGAGCTCAGCTTGGCTGCTGGCTGTTGGAGACAGCCCCTAGTGCCCCAAGTCCTCCCACAGGCAGACAGGTATTCTGTAAATCCTTGGACACAACAGAATACCAATGGAAAAAAAGGGACCCATTAAGATGGGGTGATTCGGGGGGGGGGGGGGAACATCATCCTGGAATTAAGGTAAAATAGGCAGCTTCCTCACATGGGTCACTGTTGCAAGTTTGAATATGAAATGTCTCTCACAGCCTCATGAGGACTCTGCTCGGTGGATTCACTTCTTCTTGATGTATTCAAAATAATATGGCATAACTGACATAGTGAAGAGAAGTGAGGTCTAGTTGGAGGGAGTTATGTCACTGGGGGTGTGTCCTTGGAGCTGTATCTTGTCCCAGCTTTGTCCTGTATTCCCTTCTCTCCGCTTCCTGATCCCCGCCCCCCCCCCCCCCCCCCCCGCCCCAAGGCAAACAGTTTCCTCTTAACATGGCCTGGCCACTACGATGATCTGCCCACGGGCATGGGGTTGAACAACAGTGGGATGAACCCACTAGACCCACGAACCAAAATAAGTGTCTTCTTCTTAAGGTACGCCAGGTAGTTTGTCACAGCACAGAAGAACATGCTAACTTGGCACGGTGTGTCAGCTCACTGTGACTTACACAGTGCCCACTTCTCTGGCCCTCCGCACGCGCAGGTGCCTCTTGCCCCATATCCTTTTATCCCCAACACTCTTCATGTGTCCTTCAGCTGAAGTCAAAGCTCCTGAACTGTCCTGCCTCATTTAGTGTTTGACCTGATGCCAAACTCCGCCTCTTAATTTGGCCATCTCTCTGCGATGCCTGGGTCATCAAGCCTAGATCCATCCCCTCATAACCTCAGGCGCTGAATTAGTAGACTGTCTGTCTGCATAGGGTGTTACAGAGAGAACCCAGGGCCTGGCACATGCTAGCAATACTGAGGTAGTCTCAAGCCTTACTGTGGGTCTTTTTTTTTTTTTTAAATCAACATCATGTTCCTCCATTGGGCTTGTGAGCTCCAGGTGGGAGAGCTTACTCAACAAACACTGCACAGCAAGGGCAGGCTAAACTAATGTGTGAATGAATAGGGCCTTCCTCCTGAAGGAGTCTTTAAACCCAGCAGGCCATTCCTGACTCAGAGAGAACAAGCCCTGCTTCCATGTCCCCTGTCTCTGAATGAGGAACAGGTATCACTCAATCCTGAGTGATTTGAGTCTCTCTCTTTCACTGATGCAATAGGAAGGGTGGCTCAAGCCACGGAAGAAACTGTCACAGCAATGCTGGAAGCCCTTCTTTTGCTCCCCTGTGAGAAGGAAGAGGACAGAGTGGCTTTCAAGGTGGGATACCATCCTAACACCCTTGGCAGCCACAGGGCCCCACTCCAAACACACAAGAGGTGTTTCAATCCAGGCAGAGAAATCTGGGGCATAATCCGATTTTGTCAGTTGTTATTAACAAACAAAAGCAGCCTTGACCTCTGAGCCTTTTCTGTCCAACCTTAGAGTAGTAATACAGTCAGCTTACAGGCTCGACCACACATGACCACCCAGTTTCCCTGGGCAACCCACAAATACCAGGCATTTCCAATCCAATGCACAGAGTTGGGAAGTGAGGATCAGGAAAGCTTATCCACCTGGTCAAGATGACCCACTGTGAGCCTGGAAAGCCAAACCCAGTTGGTAGAATTCATAGCTGGGCAATGGAGCATCAGCCCTGTTCACACTAAAGGTCAGAAATGTTGGCAGGGATTCCTTTTATAGCCCACTCTGTAGGACAGCAGTTTCTACAGGAAACTTGATGTTGGTCAGAGGCAGAAAAAAAAAAAAAAAAAAGCTCCAGTTGAGTGGTGGACAAACTGAAAGGGGACGCTATGTGCCGTGGGTGGGGTGAAATGGCGGCTTTCCTTGATTGATAGCTTCTGCTCTGAGCAGACACTGCTCACAGTGGGCCATGTGTAACCTGGGATGGATCACTGTGTCATGTGACCCAGGGAATCTGGGTTTAGTGGAAACTGGCTCTGTCTGGGATGTCAGGACCTCTCGGTCACCGGCAGCCAGGCGCCAGGACAAGGTGCATTTCCCTCAAACACAGAGGCAAGTCTTGGAAGACAATCCTATGGGTGGTTTTAGGTAGCCCTGCAATTCTGCTGGTAGCAGTAGCATACAGTTCCTGCCTGTCTCTAACTACACTCCCTGCTCCTGAGGGAGTATGCTTAAGGAGGGGGTCAGAACAGCAAGACTGGTGTTTCTGAGGAGGTAGGTGTGTTTCAGTTCTATGGGGGAAAGGAATGAATAGGTCTGGCTTTCTTCCAGCGATGCATGGGGCTGTTCAGTTACTTTGCATTACCACAGTAGAAGCTGCACTTTAGTCCCTGGTGCCTGGTTGAGGTACATTTCTTTTCCACCTCTTTCTCTCTGTTATAATCCTTGTTCCGATGCAGAGCTGTGGGGCACTGCCACCACCCTACGACATGCCCTCCTGAATACTTTTTAGCATCTGTGGTGGTTTGAATAAAAATGGCCCATGGTCTAATAGGGAGTGGCACAGTTAGATGTGCCTTTGTTGGAGTAGGTGTGGCTTTGCTGGGGGAAGTGTGTCACTGGGGTGGCTGTTGAGGCTTCAAATGCTCAAGCCAGGCCCAGCGTCACTCTCTCTCCCTGCTGCCTATTGATCAAGATGTAGAACTCTCAGCTACCCTCTCCAGCACCACGTCTGCCTGTGTGCTGCCATGCTTCCTGCCATGATGACAAAACATCTGAACAGTAAGCCACACCCAATTATGTTTGCCTTTGTAAGAGTTGCTGTGGACATGGTGTCTTTTCGAAGCAATGGAACCCTATGAGATACCACCTCTCAACAGAATGGATGTTTAGAATCTGAGGAGTCATGGAGGTCTGTCTTGGTCTTATAGAAGTGGAAATTAAGGCAAGAGTGGAGAAGGGACTTCCTCAAAGGCACATGGCACCGAAGGGACAAAGTGGTGTTTGAACACCCTGTAAGAGATACTTCTGGGTGGGGAGGTGGGATGCCTTACCCCTCAGCCCAGGTGGTCTGCGTGCAGGGTCTGAGGCTGCTATGTACTAAGGGTATATATACCAAGAGATACTAGGCCAGGGTTGCTCAGGTGCAGGAAGAGCTGGCACCTGTTTAGCTCATCATTGTATCTCTTAGTAACTGGCTGCAACAGTTATTCCACAGAGCCCTTGGTAATTCCTGGGAATGTCTCTGTGCATTCCTTCTTTATTCTCAATAATCACAGATACAATAATCAGATAAGCCAGACTATATTCTTTCAGGTCAGGGGCGTCATCTTGTAGGAACTTAAACTCTTTGGCACATGACCTACTGCTTTCTGTACTTGCCCTGTTCTGGCTCCACTTCCCTCCTAGACAGTGTGTAGATGTAGGAGGCATGCTCAAACCTCAGGACCTCTGCATATGCTGCTCCTGCTGTCCTCATCAAGTGTGCCTTGCCAATCCTCCCCAGCCCTAAATGTCCTGCCTTCTTTTACCATTTTATTTGGCTCTGATCACATATTGTGCCTGCCACTCATCTTGGTCCTCCATCATTCCTGTTGGCCTCTGAATTCCAGCTAAAGAAAGCATCTTTATTATTTCCTGATGCACTGTGGTACCTGGGCTGCACACAACACATGGCATGCACTGTAAATTAAAAGAAAGGAAGGAAGATGAGGGAGGGGAAAGGCAGACAGCATAGAGACCAACAGACGGACTGACTGCTAGACAATGCTCAGCAAACAGCTTCAGGAAGAGCTGGAGTCAGAAGACAGGGTTCACAACTTCACAACACCACACAGAAGCAAGCGGGCTAGGGACCCCCCTGCCCCGTTCTGACTGGTCTCTCGCCAGCAAGCTGTGTGACTTGGAGTGAGCTATTCCTCCTCTCTGAGCTTCAGTGTCCTTCTCTGTAACATGAGGGCCTTAGTGGTTATGGCCACTGGGAAGGCCACAGAAGACTTGTTTAAGAAATGCTGGGACTGGGTCTTAGAGAGTGCTTGGAGACTGCTCTACAAGTCATAGCTATTATTAACAGTAACAGCTCCAGTATGCACACAGGCTGAAGCCTGTGCCAAACTCCCGGGATCCAGCAGGACTGAGATACAGTCACTTCTGTAAACCAGAGGTGACCAAGTAGGAGTCACCGACTACACCTCTCCTGTTCATGAAAGTACAATGAGCCAAGAGCTGGAAGTCACTCCTTCAAGAGGGTCAGGGGAGGCTTCTTGTAAGATCTGCCATCCAAGCTAACGGTACAGGCCATGGGAAGTGGGAAGGAGAACACTCCAGATAGGCAGAGACCACACCATATGCAAAGGCAGATTGTACTCTCTACTGCACAGCACAGCAATGTCACCTGATCTCAGAGAGGCAGAACTGCTCTTGAGGACACACAGCAAATGAAGGGACTAAGCCAGAATTTGAATAGAGGCCATTCTCCAGAGCCTGAGGCCACTTATAAGGTGGTGACCAGGAGACAGATTGAGCATCAAGAACACCCAGTCCCAGCCGGAACAAGTGCAGAGGTCAGGGGCGACAGGAAGGGCTCAGCCCCCACCTCTGCCCTGCCTAAGGGACTCCCAGCCTCCCCCTGCAGAAGGGCGGTACCTCCATCAGGTCTATAAGCCACAGCAGCCGCTCCTAGGGAGGGTGAATGGGCAAAAGGCAAAAAAAAAAAAAACAAAACAAAACAAAACAAAACAAAACAAAAAAAAAACAAAAACAAAAACATGAAATGAATATCAGGAAATCAAGAGGCATCACCTCAGCATAGCACCCCCCTCCCTGCCCCCCACACAAACACCTATTGAGGGGAACAGCAGGGTCCTCAGAGGAAGCTGGAAGGCCTTGCTGCTCTGAGGAGGCAACTTTATCCTTGGGGTTGGGGGGTCTCCATAGGTCAGCAACTTGGGGCAGGTTTGGTGCCAGCATTTCCATTCACAGATGGAAAAGCAGGCTGGAAGGGAGCAGTCTGTCCAGGGTCACACCTGCTGAGAGCAGGCAGTGACTTAGGGGGAATCTGCTTGGAGACTTTGATCCAGCAGGCAAGGTCCTTAGGGACCTTCTGCAGACCTAAGACTTAGACTCAGATAGTGCTCAGGGAGTCCCTGGGAAGGGGCAAAGGGAGGGGCAGCAGTCCTCAGCCTACTGTTTTCCAGGGCCTTTGAGTATTTACAGGCTCAGGGAGAGTATCTCTAAGGGTAGCTGCCCAGGCTGGAATGGCAACAGGAAAAGGGAAATATCCATCTGCCTCAGGGGTGTGGATACATTCCACCGACTTCAGTACTCACTGGGGCCTAAGAGGGCTTTCTTTTTCTGCTCTCTCTACACACTGGGGACTTGGCAAAATAATTCCCCTATAAGGCAGGAAACTGAGCTGAGGCATGGAGAGGTAAGGGGATTTCTCTACCTGTCAGACTAGCTTAGACTCCATCCCAGGAGCTCCTCTCTGCCTGGGCGAGTGTGTTTCTTATTCTGACATTCCTGGGCACCCTGATTGGTCACAGAGTCTGAGTGGGTCCTCCATTTAGGAACGGTAAAAGGGACTTCAGAGTATTCTCTCATCTGCCCTGAAGCTGCTTATACAGACTCACTTTTGATGTGAGCTCTGCTGTGTCCCCCCCAGGGTACACCCTGTCCACTAGGTCCTTGCTGGTGCTGTTCTTAGCTAACTAGAGGAAAGACTTCTCAGGAATGGGAAGGTCATTGCTGGGCTGGAGCTGGGGGTCCCTGGTTTCTGCAGAGCTCTATCCAGGCACAACAGGCTCTCAGTTCCTCTTGCCCTGCACCCTGCTCTGTCCTTTGTGTCCTTAGGTTGCTGCAGCCTGAGCTGGCAGGATACAATTTATGCATGGGGAAACTGAGGCACAAGGAGAGCAGATTTTGTGCTTCCTAGACCAGAAGACAGTCTCACTGTGGGTCTGACTTTCCAAGAGCTGTAGCCTGTATCTAACACTCTGGGTTTTAGAGCTGTGCTCTGTGGCTCTTAAAGCTCCACACGGACATTTTAAGGCCAAGGTCACAAGAGTCAGACTGGAGAGAAGTAGACCAGGGCCCACAGCCTAAAATCACCTCATCAGGAGGTGCTCCGGCCTGTGGCTGGAGCAAACCCAGCAAAATGGCGGTGAGGCTTCTGCCTTGCCCTGGAAGGGACCGTACTTCTGGGGACTTGAAAAACGACTGCTGGTGTGCCCAGAGCCCTGGGAGGAGACATGGCAGTCTCTGGGGCCACCTCAGGTAGGGACAAGGACGTTTAAAGATAAAGGAGATGGGGTTAAGGTCCTCCAGCCCCCAGAGTCCTGATGTTAAAGGAAAGTCACATGAGAAGCCAGAATTTGTAGGAATGACAGCTTTCTGTGGGGTCACCAGACAGCCACCCGTAGCTCATCCCTCCTGCGGTCCAGACTGACTGTCTCTGTACTTTCTGAGTCCTGGCTTCAGAGTCACTGATACTTCCCTCCCTTTCCAAGGGTGACTACACCACCTGTAGGCCTCCACCCCACCCACCCAACTCTTCTTCCCATAGGAGACCTGGCTGTCCCCTAAGATAAGAAACAAGGCATTTGATGTCAGGTGTGATGGCACATGCCTTTACTCTCAGCACTCAAGAGGCAGAGGCAGATAGATGTCTGTGAGTTTGAGGCCAGCCCAGTCTATATAGTAAGTTCCAGGTCAGCAAGGGCTGCATATATCTCAAAAGAAAGGAAAAGGAAAAAAAAAAAAAAAAAAGGAGAGAAAAGAAAAGGAAAGACAAAGTAAACAAAACCCAAGGTGCTTGCCCTTGAGAATCCTGGGAACAGAAGCACATCCCAGTGTGGATTGAATGCTGTAGTGGGGGCTGCTGAGTTGGCAAGAAAGCCAAGCCAGGCTTGGGCTCCACAGACAACAGGTGGCCTCCGGTGAACCCCAGAACCACAGTTCAAACCACCATGACTGACACTGTTAGTGCTGACCCTGAGCTCAACTCCACGCTTTCCCTGTTCGAACTCCCTGTGAACCGCAATTATGTGGGTCTTGTTTTGTCTAACCATCCTTTACCTTTTTATTACATTCTTAGCATGCATGTGTGTATGCAGCAATCAGACAACAACTTGCAGTTAATTCTCATTCTACCACATGGGTCCCAGGGACTGAACTGGGTTAGTGGTAAGCACCTTTACCCCCTGATACATCTTCTTGGCTCCTAACCATCCCTTAATAAAAAAACAGAAAACATGCCATGTCTCCTGTTTCCTGTTAGAAAACCTTTCCCGGGATCCCCAGACTGAGAGCCCCAGAAGGCATATCTTTCATAGATGTCCACTGTCCCCATGTTCAGCACACACTAGGTACTCCACAAAAACCAGGCGCTCACAGATGAGGAACCTGAGGTTTGTGAGGGAAAGGTAACATCTTAACCGTGCCCTGACCTTCTCACCAAGGATAGGGCAGGGGCGGCTCACCCTGGCCGAGCTGACGGTTGTAGAGGTGCCGTGGCTGCCTGTGGATGAGCCTGTGTCACTGTAGGACACCATGGAATAGGTGTCTCCAACACCGGGGCCTGGGGGCTGCCGTGCCTTCATGGACTCGATCTCACGCCTCAGCACCAGGTGGTCAAAGTGGTCCAGGTCTTGGGGTGAGATGATGCCTCTCACCTCAGACAGGAGTGAGAACTACAGGGGAGGGCATGACAAACAAACACTCAAGATACTCAGTAGAGAACTCTGCCAGCAGGTGGGACTGGTACCTCTATTCCCAAGTGATCTGCATGCGAGCCTGCTCTGCCCTCCCTAACCTTCTGCGGCTCTCCAGTGTCCTTGAGGGAGCATCTAAATATCTTTACTCAAACACTAGGCCCGGCATCACTTGTCTCCTTCCTCTCTGCAACTCTTCCCTCTCAGCATGCACAGGTGACAAAGAGCCTGAACATGCTATCATATTCATGCCACAGAGCCCTTAGCCACCCCTCCCACCTAGAGTGGTCCTCTGAGTCATGCTTGTCTGCAAACCTTACTTCCTCTTGCCTGCCTGCCTGAGTTTACCCTAAATTACACTAGATTTAGTTACTTCTTCCTTTTGCCAGTTTCTGACCCACAAGCAGACTTTTACCTTAGCAGGCTTCTCTGGTTGACCTCTCACCCTGGTCCCTGCTTGTGAAGAATATTCTATGATAATAACCACTTTATGTCCCTGACTCCAGAAGTCTGTGAGTTTGGAGCTGAGGACCTTGGTAACAGGGTAGGGACAGAAGGAACAAGTCACCTTGGCATGTGTGTTGAGCAACTCAAACAGTGCCATGACAAGGGCCTCCACAGAGATGGCGCCACCACGGTACTGGTCCAGGTAGTACATCATGGTGGCGCGTTCCTGCTCCGTCAGCAGGTGCCGGGCTTGGTCATCCAGCAGTGCGCGTGTCTGATTCCCCAGGCTGCTCAGGGTCACTTGGGAGCCAGCTGGGCCCTTGTAAAATCCTGGCTGAAAGACAGAAGAACACAGGCCAGAGGACTCTAGGCTGCTGGGGAGCCAGAGGACCTGGTAGAGCCAGCAGCAGCATTGCAGAGGGAAGCTGTGTCTTCTAGAGGTACATTGATGATCTCCACACACATAGGAACCACTCCACCCAACCCTGGGATGACGGCACTGTGTGGTCATCTCCGTGGCACTTTCATATTTGGGTCTTGTGTATCCTTGAGCCCATCTGTTCACACACTATGTGATCCCCTGGGCTTCGATATCTCTCGTAGTAAGCAGGTGTGATAAGAGTCCATGTATTTCTAACTTACAATTCAGATCAATACCCCTAACTCGTGCCATATTACACAGGTTGTCCTCACCACTGACCAGCTGATACCACCTAGTCTCTCTTCAGATTCCCTGGCCCACCCTGTCATCTTGCCAAGAATATCTAAAACGATCTTGGAAACACAGACTTTCTGTTTGCCTACAAGGTGCTCGCTGCCCCTGTCCTGATCCCAAAGCCTGTGAGAACGGGTCAGCCTGGCCCATCACCCTGTTCCTAACCCTACTCACCCTCCTCTCCTATTTTTCCACTAGCTCTGGCACATGCTCTTGCCTAGGCATGGCTTGCATCTCAACTTCTGCTCTGTGTCCCATCCAGGTTTAGTGACTCAACTCAAACTCCTTGATGCCACCTTGCCTTGATAGTTCCCAGTGGGCTTTCTAATCCAATATCTGTTTGAATCCTTGCACTGTCTTTATTTGTCAGTCTTCCATTAGGTGTGACTCCCAGGAGGGCAGAGACTTCTGTTCACTGCACTCATCTCTGAGGCCAGCACAGTGGCTGGAAGCCAGCAAGCATCTGGACAGGTGGGTAGCCTGGCTGAAGCTCCCTACAATGTGTAAGCCCCTGTACATACTCTGTCCAGAACTGAGAGGAGAGGAAGAAGATGCTGATGATGTCCTGTGATGGTTTGTATATGCTCAGCCCAGGGAGTGGCACCATTAGGAGGTGTGGCCTTATTGGAGTGGGTGTGTCACTGTGGGCGTGGACTTTATTGCCCTCATCCTAGCTGCCTGAAAGTCAGTCTTCTGCTAGCTGCCTTTGAGACAAGAGGTGAAACTCTCAGCTTCTCCAGCCCCACGTCTGCCTGGATGCTGCCATGTTCCTGCCTTGATGAACTGAATCTCTGAACCTGTAAGCCAGCCCCAACTAACTGTTGTCCTTATAAGACTTGCCTTGGTCATGATGTCTGTTCACAGCAGTAAAACCCTAAGACATGTCCCACAAAGACACCTACCTTGATTGTCCCCTCTTCTGTGCGGTCCCCCGGAAACCTATGGAGAGATACAAGCCCTCTCAGCACATGTTAGCACATAGAATGGGGCACACATGGGGAAGGATCAGTTGGAGCAGGCTTTCTATCTGGCATGGTGGCATATGCCTGTGATCTCAGCATGTGGGAAGCTCTGGAGGTCAAGACAAGCAGGGGCTGCTGCATAGCAAGTTTCAAGGTAGCCAGCTTAGGA
The DNA here is from genome assembly GCF_011762505.2 of Arvicanthis niloticus. Taxonomy (NCBI): domain Eukaryota; kingdom Metazoa; phylum Chordata; class Mammalia; order Rodentia; family Muridae; genus Arvicanthis; species Arvicanthis niloticus. Next base: position 83,880,651 of record NC_047662.1, on the reverse strand, counting down.
TATATGATCCTTCTCAAAAACTCTTCCCACTCCAAAGTAGAGGAAAAGTGTGAGAAACCACACATCTATGTACCATGGTCACTGCTTAGGGGCTGCTGAAGGGCATGTGACCCCCGAGACCTACAAATGGCTCTGAGCCTTCCCCATTAGCAACGTGTTCAGCACTGCCAACCATGCAAGGTAGCCTCTTGAGTGCTTCCTGTCCCGATAGGACCCAGAGTTCTCTGGTTGGCATGAGAGCAATGAAGAGTCGGGGATCACAGGTGTGAGGAGAATAAAGGATAGGTGACCCCGGGTCAGCCATTCCCTAGGACCACCGGTGGGGAGGACTGGAAACCCCCAGGGGAAACTTGTAGGGATACCTTAGCTCTAGCTCATATTTTCGTGAGAAAATGTGGGCTTATGCTGCAAGAGTTTGAAATTTTAAGAAATACTAGAAACCAAGTTTTTAAGTGGGAAATCCGATTTAAAACCATGCTGGAAATTAACCTTTCAAAAAAAAAACAAAAAACAAAAAACAAAACAAAACAAAAACAAAAACAAAAAACTAGGAACACTAGGCAGGAGAAAGGAAGGGAATGAAGGAGAGAAATAAGACACTGTTGGGGTTGTCTGACCAGGAGTCACCAGCCACCAGGTGGGGATGTCTGAAGGAGACCACAGGTGATGCAGGTTACATTACTAGCAGGCATGCAGCCACCTGGCCCTATGGTTGATTTGGGCTTCTGAGATTCCTTCATCTCAAGTACCTCGTGGGGCCATCTCTGGCAGCATGGGATGGGGACAGCAGAGCCCACATTCAGATGCTCCTGGATGCATTAAGCACCCAGTTAAGTGATTTGCCTGATGGCAGATACAGGGCTCTAAGTCATGGACTTCAACTTTCCATGAGGACACTGGGGCCAGGAGGGAAAGGGCTCACACTCGAGCCTGTGAGTGACGGGGCTCCCAGGATGAGGACACCACACTGAGAGGCCTGTGGCAGAAGCTGAGAGGAGCAATGGCTCTCAGAAGTCACCCAATGATTCCAGAACCCCATGTCTGAGGCCAGACCCTGCTGAGTTGGTGACGCTTTCCCCAATCCGGGAACTGGCGATCCACTTGGTCTGGTCCACCGTGGTACGTGCGTGGGGCAGCCTTCCGACGTCCTTCACTGTCAGGATGAGGTGCCGGGATGACTTGAGCAGCTTCACTGCCTCGTCATGCAGGATGCTGAGAAAGCTCCGCCCATTCACCTCCAGAATCTGGTCCCCAACCTGCCAAGACCCAGCACTGTCACATAGGCTGACCTCATCTCAGCTCTCCTCTCGCCAGACTGAGATGAGGTCAGTGAGGTTCAGGGAGGCTGGGATGCCTGAGGGTCACAGAAGAAGGGAATGACAACTTGCTTCCAATCCCAGCCCTGAGCCCAGCTCTTGTCACTTAGAATGTAGGTCTCCTGTGCCATTCCCCAAAGTCCCCCATCAGAAGCAAGCCAGCTCAAAGACTGGGACCAGATGAACTAACTGCAGGATGGGGTGAGAGGCCTGAAGGGAGACAGACAACTGCTATTTCCACATCTGATTCCAGACTGGTGAGATTTCTTATCTAGCACACACTCTGTTTTGTTTTGTTTTTTTAATTCTGTGTGTATATATGAGTACACTGCATGCATGTGTGCCTGGTGACCACGAAGGCCAGAAGATGGGGTGGGATCCCCTAGAAGAAGAATTGCAAGTGGGAACTGAACCTGAGTTCTCTGCAAAAGCAGCAAGTCCCCTGAACTACAGAGCCATCTCTATCCCTAGCTTACATCTTTTGCCACTTATAGAAAGCCAGCGATACTTTATCTTACTAAAGGAAGTAAAACAAACAAACAACCCACACTAGGGGACTGGAGAGATGGCTCAGCGGTTAAGAGCACTGACTGCTCTTTCAGAGGTCCTGAGTTCGATTCCTGGCAACCACATGGTAGCTCACAACCATCTTTAAAGGGATCTAATACCCTTTTCTGACTTGGCTTCTGGTCCAGCCTATCCTAAAGCCATCTTCCTTAGCCCTGCCTGCAACAGCTGGACCTTGACTCTGATGCAACCACCAACTCCGCCTGTATTTCTCCAGCTACCTCTCCAGTAAATGTCATCCAATCTTCCCCTTCCTCCACCCTTGGTGGCCTCTCTCCTAGGTCCCCACCTGCTCATCTGGTGGCTCCTAGGTCAACACTTCATCTCTGTGGGTTCATATCCAAACAGCCACAGTCATCGTGCACTAACATGTGGTTAAGAGCTTCAGAGACCATCTGACCTGGGTTCAAGTCCTACCCCTGCTATTCCCATGCCATGTGACAGACATAGCTCCACAATCCACCTCTCTCTCAGCAGCTTCCATGCCCCACTTTCCCCTGGTGGCTGTGAACTCGGGCACTGGCCAAAGATTTTCTTCCTCCAAATGTCTAGCTATCAGTGTCCATATTGAAATACCACCCAACACTGGCACCACCCACAAGGACAAGCCTCTCTTCCTTTCCACTGGTCTCCCTGGTTACCATCTGAGAACGTAGAGAGCCCACTGAGCTCCTGATGAAGAATGAGGAACAAGGCCCAATAGTGCCTTAGGGTGGCACCAGCAAGTACCCAGTAAATGCAGCTTTCTCATGATGGTTTGAATTTTTGTCAGTTCTACCTTGGCCCTCCTCTCTTGGCCTGCTCTGAAGCTCAGCACAGGAAGGCTGCTCCAGGCACTAGCATTTCTGAGCATGGAGGGGAAAATCCACCTCCCTCCAGGGTTACTTGCCTGGAGCTTCTCGGGCAGCGCCTCCAGGTGTCATGGTACTGTTCTAGAATCTCTGCCTCGGAAGCCACAGCCAAGGCTGCACCTCTCATATTCCAATGTTTTGTTTCCCTAAGTGTCCCTCTGCAGCTGCAACTTTTAATCTTGCTTTCCACACACTTTATTTCGGCGTGCAGTTTAATTAAAGGCACTTGCATCTGGGAGAGCAGCTGTGTCCAGACATGCTTCTGAGAGCCAGGCTCTGGATCCCGCTGGGGATGGCCTGCAAAGAATAAGCCCATTCATAGGCTTGGAGGCTGGACTGGAAGCCAGATAAAACATAGGTCAACTTGTTAAATGGGAACTTCAGATCCTGGCACATACTTAGAATGATGGATGCATGGCCACTGTACAAGTTCTCTCAGTGGTGTGCCTTGCTCATGTGAAACTCCTATAACCATGGCCTTCCTAATACTTACTGCTTAGACCTAGCAGGTCCAAGAGAGGCTACAAATCACCTGTAGGGACCAGGCTGATGGGCTACTGTGGTTCTGAATGTCAGTCTTCCTCCTAGCTTGAATTCAGGGCCTACCATTTCTACCATATGAGTGGTCCAGCACAGGGCAGGATTCAGCTACACCCTGGGTATCTACGTGTTGGAATCCCAGGAGTGGGTATGGCTTTGTTGAAGAGGATGTGTCACTAGAGGTGGCCTTTTAGGTTTAAAAGCTCACACCAGGCCCAGTCTCTCTCTGTCTGCACTAATGCAGCAGATGTGAGTTCTTGATTGCTGCTCCTGTGCCTGCCTGCCTGCTGCCACACTCCCCGCCATGATGATCATGCATTAGCCCCCTGAAACTGGAAGCAAGACCCCAGTTAAATGTTTTCTTTTAAAAGCTGCCTTGGTGATGATGTCTCTTCACAGCAGGAGAACAGTAACTGAGACCAAAGGCTTCACAGGCCTCAGCAGCTGTCAGGATGGGCACTGATGCTCACTCTGACTGTTAGTTGATGAACCACTCTCAAGAAAGGCCAGCGTGTCTCACTCAGTGTGTTCCATGGGGTGGGGATTGTGTCTCCACGCTGCAGCCCTTCTCCAGAGGGCAGACAACTACGACACAGTAGTCCAGTTGCCTGCACCACTCTCTCAAGTTTTGCCCTAAGTCTCAATGTTCTCATCTGTGGGATGAGTATGGTGTTCTAGCCAGTCCCAGGTCACTGTGAGAACCAATAGAAATACCGAGCACCAAGACAGGGACACAAGGCTCTCCATCTGCTTCCTTCCAAACAGGAGAGACAAGTTCAAAGACACCAGAGTCACACAGGAAATGAATGAGTAAGCAGCACCAAGCCCATTCCCTCAGTCTTTATCACCTTCATCCCAGTGCAGGAAGCAGGGGAGGATTAGCCAGTGATGGGCAGATCCATCTCTCCATTGCTTCCTCTTGCCTCTAGCTTGTGTCATGAAGTTGGAAGAGATTAATCTCACCTTCTTAAAGAAAAGCCAGGAGCTCTGTTCACAGAGATGTGACTTTTCTTCCTAGCCCAGAGTGAGATGTTGTGTGTATAGACTAGGTGAGAAATAAAGGGGCCAAAATACTGTGTCCATCAGAGCCTTCCCTGGGGTCTCCTACACATAGAGAAACTGAGATACCAAAAGGGCATGTGGCAGCAACGGCAAAGCCCAGCCCTGGAGCCAACACAAGGGAGCTCTCAACCCTGGTCCCACGGGCAATGCGATGGACCATCTAATATTTCTTGCTCGGCTTGCTGTGGGCCCTGACAGAAGCATAGAGAAGGATGAATGAGAAAAGGTGGCTTATTTTATTGGTCTCCATAGCCACCGATTTTGGCACTGGTAATAGAGAAGGAGAGCCGGACCATGGGGATGCCCTTCATTTTAAGGCAGAACAAAACCTGCTCCATCAACCCGGGGCCACCCAGTGCCAGGTTTGTGTTCTAGTGCTCTGACAAAGTGAGAACACAGGCACTGATGGGATACTGCTTTCCTTTGAACTTGGCCACCAGGAGGCAGGATCCACACCCTACAATGTGGGGCCCACACATGAACACCAAGGAGACGGCCCTCAGAGGCAGCAGGGAGGTCCATGCAGCCTCCAAGAGACCCGAGCATGGTTCTACATGTGAAACAAACCCTGATGAGTGGGTCGCCTGGACTGCTGGGTGACAGACCATCGGGAACCTGGTTCTTTGAAGAGGACCACAGAGTCTGGGGCCAATTTTAGATTCTGCTATGTACACGTTATGCATGTCACCTCGTTGCCTAGTCACTTCCTGGGAAAACTCAGAAAACATCAGTTGCTAGCCATGGGTGGGTTAGCATGCCCTCCACTGTCTCCCACACTTCAGACAGTACATATGAGGTGCTCAGCAGACACTTCCAGGATAAACATAGAGAGCACGAGAGACTGGCAGCATTGGTGCTCAGTGTGTGGTGGCTGCCTTCTGAAAACTCCTGTTACATGGATGCCCTCATCACTCGCTCAGCAGCTCAACCCTGTCATTCCACCCTCAGAGTCCCTCCTGCCATACCCAGCTCCCTTCCTGCTTCCAGCATCAGCTGACCACCTCCCCTCACTGACCACCCTGAAGCTCCCACTGCTGTTGCAGCTTCCAGACATCTTGGCTTCTGCCCAGAAGTGAATGTGACAAGACTGAGTTGTGTGGCCTTGTACCCCCAGCCTGCACAGTCCTTCGATGGAGCACTGACCCCTCCTTCAAGAAAAGATACACTATGAGAGGCCACTCACAAAAAATGCCTCTCAGTCTATCTACACACAAAAAAGCTGCCTTTATGGAACTGCCAGGTTTTAGTTAACCAGAAGCTACCATGGGGGTCTCTTGTGTGTCGGTGTAGGGACAGGTTCCTATAGAGGAAGAACAGTCACCAGCAATAACTTGAATTTCTTTCAGACAGTGAAAATGTTCATTAGTGTAAATAATATTCTCATAGGTCTTCTACATGACAAGCAACTGATAAAGCTTTTTACTTGAAATTCAAAAAAAAAAAAAGAGGAGGAGGAGAAAAAAAAAAGACATGCTAGGTTCAGTGAAACACACTTATAATCCCAGTGCCTGGGAGCTGAGGCAGGAGCATCACAACTTTCAGGCTAGCTGGGCTACCAGCAAGGCACCCTCACAAGGAAACAAACAAGGCAGCCTGCCCTTCCCTAACCTTGTACCCTGATGTCTGCAGGCTTTACAACATGCACACAGTAGGAACTCTATTCACACCAGTGATAGGGCTTAAAGAAAAAGAGAAGCAAGAAGAACTAGGGCGTGGGGAGGCTGTGGCTCTGAGATCCCTCAGCAGGGGATGTTGGGAAAAAAGTTTGCCAAGAACTCCATCCCTATGCTGAGCACAGAGAGATGGGATCATTCCCTTGGGACATGGGGTGGGGGGAGAGAAGGAACCCAAGGCCTTCCAGCTTCCCACCCTCCATCCTTCCCAGGGCTCCACAGAAATAAAAGGTTTCATGGAAGCCTCTAGGGCTCTATAGAACCCCCAAGGACCCACTGAAGTGGACTCTGGGGTCCCAAGTGAGGCCTTGCTGATTACTATGTCACCTCAGCTCGCACCCCGTTCTATTAAGGAGTTTTATTGCAATTATGAATCTTTAATACTTTTCCATGTCAGGTATAAAAGTTTAATGGGCCCTCCCCCACCCCTTTCACTACAAGTGAACGATGCAGTTTTAATGAGACAACATGAGTGTTTCCCAACAGCTCAGAAGCCGGCAAACCTTGCCCGTATTTAAAGAAACAACAATGAAAGATTGAGGTCAATGCAAAGCTGTGATGGGAGGCAGGACTGGGTTGAAAGGGGCTGGCCACACACTGCATCCTACAAGCTTAGATCCTGCCCAGGCAGAACCTATGGAGAAGGCAGTGGACAGTATGACACAGCCCACTCAGGCTGAATTCCAGCATGTGGCACCTGCCTGCTCCTTGCACACGAGGCACCTGCTCCCTCCTTGGATCCTTGGCAGAGCTGCCGTCTCCATGGAGGCCTAATCTAAGGCTTCAGATCAACAGTGGAAAACCTGAGGTCAGACGGGGGAAGGACCACCCAAGGTCAGACTAGAGTGAAGATTCCTGGGTACTTTCCAGAGGGAAATCACTAGGAGTCAAATGCAGGCAGAATAAGCCACATGGACCCTCTGAGTGCCAGGCTTAGGTCAGCCACCCATGTTGTTTAGCTCTGACCTTGATCCCACTCCTGAGGCAGATAAACTAAGGTTTCCTGTTTTGCAGACAAGAGCAATGGAGTTCAGAGAGGTACAACTGTTTGCCTAAGGATGCCCAGCAGGCCAGGGGCAAAGAAGGATGGCCCCAGATGACTTGAAGGAATCCAACCCCAACACACTGGAAGGGAACACCACAATGGAATATAATAAGAGCAACTGCTATATTTTCATTTCTTTACATTAAAAAGGGTTCCCCTTTTATTAAACATAGAGTCTCTTCTCATACAACATCTTATAATCTCATGAACAGGTTCCCCTCCCTCTACCCATCCCAGTCTACCCCAGCATTACATTTAAATTAATTAAAATGAAGTCAAATGAAAGCCAGTTTCTCAGCACAGAATCTCTGTTTCTTTGACCACCTGTTGTTATGGCTACCTCAATAAACCGAGTTCCTCTAACCCAAGACCTTCCCCAGTATCTCCCTATAAGCCTGCTCTTCCACCAGGCTCCCCAGCTCCCAAGCCCCGCCTCCTGACTCCCTGGCTGTGTATCAGGGCCCATTTCCCCCACCATGAGGATGCTAGAGCCCTCATGCCGCCAACTTCACTCTGGGCTAGTCAGTGTCTCCAAAGTAGACCCCTGTGTTCCATCCTCAGCCACCTCCAATACTGTCTTTATGTGGCAGGAGGAAACTGAAAACTGATCCTGTCATTCCCCATCCCCCTTAACCCATCCTTTCCAGTGGCTTCTAAGTGTCAGCCTTTCCTGACTCCGAAGTGATCTTAGTGGTATTCCATCCCACAATTCCTTACCACCTTTTTTTTCAGTGCATCTCCACTTGCCATCTCTCTGCTCATCAGCACACAGACCTTCCCCTCCTCCAGACTGCACACACTCTGTCCCAAACGCTTCTCCCTCTATTCTTCACCTGGAGGTCACCTGCTCAAATAGCACTGTGTCCAGGGCAGGAGTCACTGACATCCTTCTAGTGCCCTGTCACTGTCGGATCGTGCTGAATGCTAGAATCCAAAGCCAGTGTCCTGCACCTCTGGAATGGCACCATCCAAAAAATATTCAACATTAGTTGTCTCGGGGTGAGCAAATGGGTTAAGTGAACTGATGAATGAGCCATTGAGCCAGATCCTGGCCTTGGGCTCCTGCACACAAGCATGGGGCAGGATGACTCCCTGTTGTGTAAATGCTGGGTTTGACAAGGCCGGGACTTGTGGGAGGTAGGGCCTTTGCAGCCCAGCACCAGAGTGAAGCAGTGAAGAGCAGCTGACTTTTCAAGCACAGGGGCCAATGGCAAAGAGGCAGCAAGATAAATCACACGTTCTTTTTTGCTGAAAGCAGAGAGTCCTGGGAAGTTGAAGGTGTTATGAACCCCCTTATTCGACAAGAAGGGACACTGGAGGGCTAGGGAGATGGCTCAGTGGGTAAAAGTGCTTGCTGTCCAAGCCTGTCTGTCAACTTGAGTTCAACCCCTAGAACCCATGTAAAAAGCTGGCCACGCCTACCAGGAGATGGAGGTGGAAAGACAAGAATACCTTGGAAGGTCTCTGGCCAGTTAGCTTTGAAGTACACAGCACAGTGGCAGAGAAAAGAGAGGCCCTGACTCAACACAGAGTGGGAAGACTCCTAAAAGTTGTTCTCTGACCTCCTGTTATCCTCTGGACTCCACACATGGGGGCACACGAAAGCCTGCACTCATACACATGGGTAGAATGAGGGAGGAAGGGAAGGAGGTGACAGAAAAGAAGGAAGAGAGGTAGGAAGGGGGAGGAAGGGAAGAAGGACAGACAAAATCTGAAGTAAGGAGTGGGAGGACCTTGAACTTCCAGTCTACTGGGGTGACTGGCTGCCTACTGACTTTGGGATTCTTAATGAATCTCTCAGTTCTCAAGTTCAAGTCCACAGCCTTCATGGAAAAATAGTGACCAGTCAGAAGATAAAATAGCAGAGGGAATTCCATTTGTGATCGAAACAGAGACAAATCCTTAGGAATAAACAAGAAGCGTACAGTACTATATGAACCAGATTTGAAGCCATTCCATATCACAAGAAACAGATCTGAAGGGCAGAGGCAGAGGTAACCCCGTATGGTGGAGGGTTGGACACCACCCAGTTGCAGCTCTTTGCTTACTTTTTGCAAAGGCAGACTAGTAAAAACTGCAGCCAGAATCTGTCAGGAGTTAGCATAGAAGTTCACGTAGAAAATAAAACTGTATGTGAATGGCATCCAATGTTTACTGCAGAGTAACTGTTGCTTACAGCAGTCCTTGGTCCATTCAAAAACAGCACAGGGAAGCATTGCCAAGGTCCCCAGTACACCTGTGCAGATGGAAGTGTTATTCCCCCAGGCTGGCCATTGCACGTGGTAATCCATGGGAAACTGCTATGCTGGACCCTCACAGAGATGCATGACGCTATGGCTCAATAAATAGGTCAGAAAATAATGTGGCAAAGGAAAAGGCCTATCTGTGTTCTTCCAACTCTGTGACACCGTGGACAGACAGGAACATGGAGACAGACAGACAGAAATGGTGAGACAGTCAGAGGGGCTTGGGAGCTGGGAAACAGAGAGAGGAATGGGGAGGGAGGGTAAGTGGGACATAGGGGTATTAGGGAGGGGAAGCTACGTGGGATGGCACCGAAATATCAGCTACAGTTACTCATCTAAGAAAACCCATAGAACTGTGAGCATGGGTGTAAATTACAGGCTCCAGTGAATAACGCAAACCTCATTGGCTCAATAACTAGAACACGTATCTCTTACGCACTAATCTGTGAATTGCTAACAGAAGGGGAGGGAGGCTCAGTGGCCGAGCACCTGCCTCATGTGGGTGAGGCCCTGGCTGCACTTCCATTGTCACAGAAATAAAAGGACACAAATACAATAAACTAAAAAGTTACAACCAGAGGGGAAACTCCAGGGACAGGCAGGGAAGGGGCACTATGTGAGAACCCTGTACTGGAGGCTCGGCTTGTTGCTAAATTTTAAAGACCCCTCAAAATAAATATATTAGTTCTTTAAATAAAATAAAATAATTGCATTATTCAGAAATCATTTAAAAGTATAAAATGAAATTAACTTCATTACTTAATTACCCTTTCTATTTAAATACTGAGCATTGAACCCAGGCCCTCCCTCATGCCTGCTTGGCAACTGCCCTACCACTGGGGACAGTCTCACTAAGCGGCCCAGGCAGGCCTTGAATTATGTAGGCCAGGCTGCACTTGAATTTGAGATCATCCTGCCTCAGCCTTCAGAGTAGCTGAAATTACAAGCCCATGCTTCTAAGCCAGTCAGTTCTTATCTTTGGATTAAAATAAATAGATAGATAGTTAGAAGATAGATAGATAGATAGATAGATAGATAGATAGATAGATAGATAGATAGATAGATGGGATGGAAAAATTAAGATTCAAGTGTGGTCCTGAAGATCCTGCTGCAGGAACGAAAGGGCAACCAGGGAGAAAGCCTCCCTGTGGCTGCAGCAGAGTGGCCCTGGGTGGAAGGAGACTGGCAGTGGAGACAGACCAGAAACACCTGGACCCACAGATGTGACACAGGTATGTTACAGATCACTACGGCAAAGGCAGACTTTATAGCATGCAGTACTGGAAAGATGGTAGCTAACTAACAAAAGCTTTTACACTATTTCACACCAAGAAACACATACCAGGTGGGTGAGAAATACAAAGGGAAAAAAGGTTAAATATTTCAGTAGCTGAAGCCACAACTTAGGGGAAACCTGCACACATGAGCTTCTGGGTTGAGTACTCTGCACTATAAAACAAAACAAGAAAGTATTTCATGGGCAAAGGGTAAATTGCTCTGCATCTTGGGCATAAAGAAGCATTTTCTAACTAGAACTTGGAGTCAACAAAAGAAAAGGCTGTGGTCAAACAGTGAAAAAAATGACAACTTATGCATTGAGAAAGACCTCATAAAGTCAAGAAAAATGACCACTGCACACTATAGACCGTAATACATCTACAACCAGTTCATAACCGTATAAGTGACTTTTCTCATCACTGTGACCAAATACCTGACAAAAGAAGCCAGGAAGAAGGGTTTGTTTTGACTTACAGTTTGTCTTTTCTATTGCTGTGATAAGACACACCATGACCAAAGCAACTTCTGGAACAGTTTATTTGGGCTTACAGTTTCAGGGGGTTAGAGTCCATGACCATCATGGCAGAGAGCATGGCAGGCAGGCAGGCAGGGAGGCAGGCAGGCAGGCAGGCAGGGAGGCAGGCAGGCAGGCAGGCAGGCAGGCAGGCAGGCAGGCAGGCAGGCAGGCAGGCATGGTGCTGGAGCAGTAGCTCAGAGTGTACATCATGATCCATAAGCATGAGTCAGAGAAAGATAACTGAAAATGTCATGGGCTTCTGAAGCCTCAAAGCTTGCTCCCTCCCAATGATGTACTTTCTCCAATAAGGTCACGCCTCCTAATCCTTCCCAAACAGTTCCGCCAACCAGGGAACATTTATTTAAACATATGAGTCTATGGAAACTATTCTCATTGAAATCACCACACAGTCTAAGGGGGTACAGTCTGCCTTAGAGGAGAAGGCATGGGAGCAGGCAGCTCCATGGTAGCAGAAGTATGCAACCTGCACACCCTCCTTCTCATATCTTCGCAGAACAGAAAGAAAGCTGCAATGGGACAGGAAGCAGGGCTAGACATTTCATATTCAAACCATGAAGAAAATCTAACCTTCACAAAAGAGATCAAGTTAGGAAGGTCAGAAGGGTGGGGCCTAATCCAAAAGAGCCCTTCTAGGAAAATAGAGAGACAGTAGAATCTTCTCTCAGTCAAGTGGGGACCTGGGGAGAAGCTAGCCATGAAATCAGTCTCACCAGGAACCATGTCATCCAGCTGTAATAGCCTGGCACTTACCAGCCTCCAAAACTGAAAAATAAATGTCAATTGTTTAGGCCACTCTGTTTACAGTGTGTCACTCAGCTGCTCAGAGACAGGAGTGTAAGCAGTATATATTATAGGAGAGGGCCAATTATTCCCAGGGCTAAAGAATGCTTAATCTCTCTCTCTCTCTCTCTCTCTCTCTCTCTCTCTCTCTCTCTCTCTCTCTCTCTCTCTCTCTCTCTCTGTGTGTGTGTGTGTTTGTGTGTGTGTATCCAAAACTCTAATAGCAAGATATAAACAACTCACAAAATGACAAAATGGCCCCTAAGCATATGAAAACACATACAACTTCACTCATAATAAGAAAATAGCCCAGGAAAACTATAACAAGATATAATTTCTCACCCATCAGACTGGAAAATCATTGAACAGTTGACAGTCCTTGTCAGAGCTGGAGAAACAGGCAGGCTCTTACACACGTGATTGGGAATTTGGGATGGAATATCTTAAAAGCTCTTTTCTAGAAATTTTTCATGACAACGTACTCCCCCCCACCCCCCAAAATACACAAATATGTGGCCATTCATTGTGGCAGCATTTGCACTAGAAAAAATAATGAAAACAACTAAATATTCAAACAGAGAAGAATAGGCAAATAAACGGTAGACAGCTGTAAAATAAATGAAAAATGACCAAGGTCACTGTGCATGGACACAAACAATGTTCTGAAAGCACACAAACCCGCGTGTAAAACTATCCCTATGGCGCACCACCTTTTCCATAAGAAGTAAAGAAAAGTGGGTCTGTGAGAAGGTGCAGCAGGTGAGATCACTTGCTCTCAAGCCTGAGAACGCCAGCCTTAGGACCCATATGATGAAAATAGAGAACTGACTGTCACACATTTATCCTCTGATTTGTACCTGCAAGCTGTGGCACATGGATATGTGCAGACACACACGAACGAACACACACACACACACACACACACACACACACACACGCAACTGTAAGATGAAAATCTTCCAATTTTCATTTCACCCTGGATTCTGGGGATTACACTCAGGTCATCAGTCTTGACTGCAAATGCCTTTTAACCTGCTAAGCCATCTTGTTGGACCCTTTGGTGCAGGGGAACAGTGAAGGAGAGACAGGATCTCTTGTAGCCCAGTCTGGCCTCAAACTCTCTAGGTCGTGAACTGCGGGAGTTTAAGGTGTGTGCTACCACACCCAGTGTAAGTGGTACTGGGAGCCAAAGCAAGGGCTTCCTGCATGCTAGGCAATCGCTATTCCACTGAACTACAACCATGGCCCCTATTTTGCAGACTTAGAGGCCAGAAATCTGATACATATCCCACAACTCTAAAGGCAAGACACCAGAAGGGCCAAGATCCTTTCTGCAGAGTTGAGACAGTCCATTTCTTGGATTTTCTGAACTTCTAGAGGCCACTCACATCCCTGGGCTGCTGGGAAATTCATCCTCGCACAGAGCAAGTATCATTAAGCCAAGTCCTCCTCACTTCATGGCTTCTTCCTGGTTCCCACCCCCCTTCTATGATCCCTGTGGGGTTAATCTGGGATCATCCCATCTCAAGGGCAGACAGGTGGCAGCTGAATTCCACCTGGACCTTAATCCCCCATGTCACATAGACCTAAACATTCATGGGTTCAGGGCTAGAGCATAGACATTTTCAGGGTCCACTCTTGTTTACGACAGGTCTATTTTAGTTTGAGGACTGTTAAAATAAGATCTACTTATATCAAAATTATTAATATTCTAATATTGTTACCAATGTTAAAACAAGCCTAATACCTGCCCCAAAAGCAACAAGATGACTTTTTTTAGTACTTTTATTTTTAATCATGTGTCTATATGTGGGTAAGTGTATGGAGTGTGGGTGCCCATGGGATCAGGTAGGTTCACTGAAGCCAGAGTTATAAGTGGTTGTGAGCCAGCCAAAGTGGGTGCTGGAAACAGAAGCTGATCCTCTAGAAGAGCAGGAGGCACTCTTAACTGCTGAGCCAACTATCCAGTTCCAAGGATCCACTATTTTACGTGCCATATGAATGATCCAAGAACCATGATGAGAACTCACCCTGGCGAACTGGACCTCCTCCACCATGGCTTAGTGAGGAAGACTGAACAGGTACTTTGCAGATGGGAGTCTTACTTTGGCAACTTGCCAAAGAACATATGACAGAATGCTATAAAACTCACCACACCATGCCTTCCAGGAAGTCACCCCAAGCAAGCCATCATGGTGTAAAATTCAAACTTGCAAAAGGACCTCAGTGCCTCCTAAATGCCTACAAACCCATGATTGGTCAAAGACAGCATCATATTTCCATCTAGTGCTGATTGCAGAGTCACTAAAGGTGGGGCCATGAAGTACTGGGTACTCTATATGTTGGTCACTTGTGCATGGCTATGACAAAACCCCGGATGTATCAGCATAAGCGAACAAACATTTATTTGGCTCGTGGTTTCAGAGGTGTCAGCCCATTGTGGCAGGCAAGCAAGGTAGAGCTGCTCCAGCGGCAGTGGTGGAGGCTCAGTGGCAGGGGCTACTGGTGCCAGTAATGGTTTCACCACCCTTCAGAATTCTCACACCCTCTACCCAATGAGAATTCAAGACATGAGCCCGTAGGAAGCACTTTATATTCAAATCATAACACCATATAATGATGTCCTCCCATAAACTAAAAATAAACAAACAAAAACAAAGCCTTAGTTACTTCTTTATTGCTGTGATAAGACACCATGACCAAGGCAACTTAGAAAAGAAGGCATTAAATATGGAGCCCATGGTTCCAGAGGGTCTGAGTCCTTGACCATTGTGGTTTGGGGGTGGGGGGGCAGCGGGTCATGGCAGGAGGAAGGCAGGCCTGCTGCTGGGGGGAAGTAGCTGGGTGCTTACACATTTATCTGCAAGAATTAGGCAGAAAGAACTATCCGGGTCTAGCATGGGCTTTTCAAGCCTCAAAGCCCACCCCAGTAACACAGTTCTTACAACCTTTTAATCTTTCCTAAACAGTTCTATTAAATGGGGACCAAGTACTTGAACATGTGAGCCTGTGGAAGTGGTCTTGGAATGAAGGAGAATAGCCCCTCCTCTACATAGGCTCATATATTTGAATGCTTGGTCACTGGGGAGTGGTGCTACTTGACAGAGATTAGGAGGTGTGGCCATGCTGGTTGGAGAAGATGTGTCTCCTTGGAATAAGTGTGTCACTGTAGGTGGCCTGTGGGGTTTCAAATGTTCAAGCCTGGCCCAGCATCTGTCTCTGCCTGCTGCCAGCAGATCCAGATGGAGAATGCTCAGCTGCTTCTCCAGCACCATGTCAGTCTGTGAGCCACTGCTTCCTGCTGTGGTGACAATGGACTAAACCTCTGACCTGTAAACAAGTCCCAATTAACTGCTTTCTTTTTTAAGAGTTGCCAAGGTCATAGTGTCTCTTCAAGGCAATACAAGAGTGACTAAGACAGGAGCCATTCTCGTGCAAACCACATTTTATTTTGAACTTGGATTTTTATTGCTATTAACATTTCTTATCTAATGTGATCTTCAGTTACATTAAGCAAACTGGGAAGACACATGCCCACCTTTTGTGTGTGGGTCCTGAGCTGTAAATTCTGGAAATTTCAAGCTCATTTTCTAAAACTGTGTTTGTCAGGTCCAAAGAAAAAAATCCAGCTCCCTAAATTCTGGACAAAAAGCCAGCAATCTTCAGAAACTTGGGACTCAGTTTCCTTCTGCTAAAGGAGCTATTTCCTTTTCCACAGGCAGAAGGGACAAATGGCTACCTCTGGTGCCTATTAGCATGCCAGAGTGATGCTGGCCTCCAGGCTCACTCAGAATCACAAGGACCTCTCACACATTTCAAAGCCCATGATGGCATACTGGTCCTCTCCTACCCTAAACATAGTCTCCAGCTCACAGGATTCCTCCAGGTACTTATTTCTCCTTATAACCCTGCTATTTGGGCTGAACACTCCTTATGCCTTCCTATTAGTCCTCTGTGCCCCCTCTTGGTGCTTGCCCTTGGCCCTCCCCCCCCCCCCGAAAGGTAATAGAAAACTTATGAAAAGTATAGAAAGTTTTTATGACCCCTACACTTGAGCAAAAAAAAAAAAAAAAAAAAAAAATGCAGGCTAGCCCGTTCACTAGTTCCACCAAGAAAGCAGAACTAAATGTGAGATTTTAGGTCTTCACTGCCCTGGGATACATTCTACATTCCAGGAGGGGTACATTATTCCTGAGTCAGAGGACACTTGTTAGATTAACATTTAGGAGAGGAAGGGAGAGGCTGATTAACATTCCTCAGACCTCAGGGAAGGGGAAGAGAACCAACCTGTGGGTGGGGAAGGCCCAAAGCATGGAGACACATTCCACAAGGTGAATGGTACAAAGAGATACAAGTCATCTGGGTGGTTCCAGGAACTAGCTGACCACAAGATGAATGGTTGAACAAGATTGCATTCTTGAAGTTCCCTTGATTACCCCCTCAACCCCGTGGTTTGTGGTTTTGCCCTTTAAAAGTCCCCCTCCCCCTGGGCCGCTGGGTCAATTCCTCTGCTCCTGCGTGAGTTATGGATTGACCATTAGCCAGTTGATCCCGAAATAAACCTCTTGCTGATTGCATCTAGATTGGTGTCTTGGGTGGCTGTGACATCCCGAGACTTGAGTGAGGGTCTCCCCTCTTGGGGGTTTTTCACTTCCTCCCTCCCTCCCTCCTTCCCTTCATCCCTTCCTCTCTGTTTTCATCCCCACCCCTCTTCTGGCCTAGTCCAGTGTGCAGGCCATGCTTAGTCTACTACTTTCTCTCCCTGCTCTGGACTCTTCCAGATGCTTCTGGCTGTGTTCTCCCTCATATCTACAATATGAGTTTGTTTAACCATACCTTGGAGTGGTCATGTTGCTAATTTATATATCTGGTGCCGAAACTCTCAGTTTCTACTGTGTATGAAGACCTCGTGACCAAGAAAGATACTCTGGTTTGAGTAAGAGTGGCTCCCATAGACTCATAAATTTGAAAGCTTGGTCACTAGGGAGTGGTGCTATTTGAAAAGATCAGGATATGTGGCTCTGTCGGAGGAAATGGTCCCGGGGTGGGGGTGGGGTTGGGCTTGGAGGTCTCGAAAGCAGCCCATGGCAAGTCCGGCGCCTCCCTCCTCCTGCTGCCTGTGGATCTGGACATAGATCCACATAGATGCTAATTCTCCTGCACCTCCCCTGCCTGTGTGCAGCCATGCTCCCCAACAAGATGACAATGGACTAAACCTCTGAAAATGTAAGCCAGCCCCAATTAAATAGTTTCCTTATAGAAGTTGCTGTGGTCATGGTGTCTCTTCACAGCAATAGAATACTGACCAAGACAGATGAAAAGAAAAAAAAAAAAATGTAGAAAAAAGTAAGACCTGGGGTACATGGCTTAGCTTAGCTGCCATTTTCTCTTCTTTTTCAAACATTTCCCTCTGCTTTAAGGGTCTGGGGAAGAGGCCCTGAGGCAGAACTGCTCTGCCTCCTACCTAGCAAGAAACTGTCCTCATTCTGACCAGAAAGAGCCTTTTAGCAATTTGGGATAAATCACTTCTGCCCCCCACTAGGTTTTGCAGCCTGCAGGCACAGATAGGCTAGGAGGTGGTTTAAGCTTCTCTGCAAAGTTTTTCTGAGGTTTCTCTCATTTTGTTGCTCTTTTGAAAAGCCTTATTTCAATTAGAAACAGCTAAATGCTTGATTTCAAGGGAACAGTCAGGTCAATTATTATAATGCAGCCATGGGATGGAATGTTGTTATGTAACTCTTACAAAATGTACTTAAGGGTTTTTAATCACCGCACATGGGAGAAACCAGCAGAAAACTCGGAACTCAATACAGTCTACGCAACTTAATAACCACTCACCTAAAACAAAGATACAGAAAGAGTAGAAGATGCTAACACATGACAACAACCCAATAGGCCACTGGCTAATGAATGAACAGTGTGGTGCCAGCATGACAGTATATTAGTTAGCTAGAAAAAAATGAACTCACTCACATAGGCTACATTATGCCAAGTGGAAGGAAGCAGGCAGTCCAAAAACCACATACTGGGTGATTCATAGACATGCAGTGCCCCAGGGGCAAAGATGGAGACAGAAGGATATCAGAGCTCCCAGAAAGGTCGAAAGCACAGTTCTGTGGGAGCAGGGATTGGAGGGACGCAGCATCGTGGAGAACAGTTTAAAATTTGACTGTGGAAGTGGCTACAGACATTAGAATGTGCTAGTAAGAACACCGGAGCAGAAGGGGCTTATGGTACATGAATCATACTTCAAACGAGGTTAACTAGGGAGCTGGGGAGATGGCTCAGGGGACAAAGCACCTGCCACATAAGCTTGAGGATAATGTTCAGATCCCTAGTACCCACATAAATGCCAAGCAGTTGTGGAATGCACAGACAGTGCAAACTGGCTAGCTGTGCTAACCAAATTGGTGTGCTTTAGCTGCAAAGACCCTGCCTTAATATATTTGATGTCAACCTTGGCCTCTACACATGTGCATATACATGCACGTGTATCTGCATACACATGTGTGCCTACTTGTTTCTCATGGCACCTCAAACTCTGACAGCCTGGTTGCCTTCCATCTACCACTTCAGCTAACAGCTCCTGGGCTTATAAATTGTGCAAGCCCAGGAGTGTCCAGTGGCTGCTAACAGACCTGAAACAGCTGTTGGGGCCTGTGTCTCCTACCCTGTGCTCTTCCCTGCCTCTCCTGCTGCCCCAAACTGCTCAATACCCTGTGGATACCTTGCCCCCAAAGCTCTTTCATTAATCTCTTCCTCTATCTCTCTGTGAATCTTAACTCCACATTTGACTATGATCCACACCACACTGGGCAAAGGCTTGGTTCTGCTGCCCTGGTCTGGGCACTGGGCATGCAGATGGCTGGCAAGTATTTGCTCACAGAGCGATCATTCTACAGGGCCCATCCACACAGATACTTCCTGTATGTGGCCACAGTGGGCTTTCTTATGGGGCACTGAAGGGCTCTCATGAGAATGACAACCACTCACCCTGCCCTGTTCAAGCCTGGCTTTGCCACTTGTAGAGGTGGAGAGAGGAGAAGTTCAAGATCATTCATAACTACATAGTGAGAAAGAGGCCTATTTGGCTAGCACAAGGCTCCATTGTTACAACCAAGAACAAAAACCAAAGTAAAACACTTGAGCCAGGCCCTGTCCTTGGAGATGCCGCAGACACATGGCCATCTCTGCCTCAGGTTCCCATTTCTACCCAGGGCTGGCAGTGCACAGAGGCTAAGCGGTAATTCAGCCTTCTTCCTTGCAGGGCCCCAAGGGTACAGGGCAGGACAGCCACACTGATGACAAATGTGTGGCCTGCTGTCATTGAGAGTGGGTCTGGAGTCAGAAAAACAGGTCAACAGCATGTAATAAAATGTGGTAATAAAATGTGACCTGGAGCCTTTCATATTGAAGTGGGTTTCCTGTGGGTGGAGCCTCTGGAGCCTGCCCCAGCTAGCCCAGTCACTGGTTTGAAATAAGCTCAGGGCAAGCTGCTAGATCTTGTAAAATGAGGCCAGGGCCATCATGCCCTCATAGAACTGCCTGAGGTCAGCTGAGATGACTTAGAGGAGGCACCTGGAGGGGTGTGGCTAGTGAGGGTCACTTTTCTATCACAGTCATGAAGATGCCAGTTGTCTCCCTGGGGAGACCAGAGATTAAGCAGACATAGCACCCAGGGAAGCCACAGACACTCCACTTGCTTATGGAGAAATTAACTCAGCCCTCTGCAATGGAAAGCCTTGTCTCTTGTTCTTCCTTGCTTGCTGAGAACCACTTCAAAAAGGTACATGGTAAAAGCTGCTAGAACTACCTAGAAGGGCAAGGGAGGGAAGGGATGGGAACAAGATTTTCAGGACTGGATAATATCCCTTCCAATCCCAGATTCTACACCTACCAGTTGTGTGACCTTGGGCAAGTAAGTCAGTGCTTCCTTCATTCCTGGGTTGAAGGAGTCACTGCAGATGGAGCAGTGCCGAGCCCTGTGTCTGGCACAAAGGAGCCCTCTCCACATGCTGGCGGTTGTTATACCTCTGAAAAAGTCAAGATTGTTCTGCCCTCATAGTGCCTTTCTGTCATTCCCACCAGGCTTTTACTGGCCTACTGAACTGCTAGAAGCCGCCAGGTCCCAAACCTTAAGCAAGACATGCAGGA
This sequence comes from Arvicanthis niloticus, assembly GCF_011762505.2. NCBI lineage: Eukaryota > Metazoa > Chordata > Mammalia > Rodentia > Muridae > Arvicanthis > Arvicanthis niloticus. The sequence goes on along the minus strand of NC_047662.1, from coordinate 83,860,601 downwards.
ATCAGGATTAGCTGTAGGTGTGTTGAAGGCAGGGACAGGGCAGAAGGGCACAGCTGCGTGTCGGGGAGCTTTTTACTTATGTCACTTATATGTAGGGCTCTATCACATATGGTGGTTCCCAGCCACATAGCATCAGGTTACCACCACCACTCTCTTGTTATGTGACCTTGGGCCAACGTTGACCTCTCTGGGCCTCAGCTCGATGACCTTTAATAAAGGCTGGTAAGCCATCAACCAAGATTATCAACCACTAAGATTGTTCAGGACTCAGCAGGGCCCAGATCTGCCTCTCAGGGTATTTGGGCTGTCCTGGCTCTTCTGGCTTGTTGTCTCATGTTGGGGTGGGGAGTAGCCAGGTAGGAAAGGAAGGTGTCCTCTGCAGCCCCTGGCTAGGACATGTTTTCTCTTTGCTACAGCTACCAAGATTATTTCTGCAACTGGAAAGCACAATCATGCGTTCTAACAGTGTTATACCCAGCTCAGAGGGATGCCTGTGGTCAGCACATTTATTTTTCCTTCATCCTCCACTTTTCCCTTCATCCCAACTCCACCCCCAACACACTAGTAGGGGTGATTTTGAGACAGGTAGCCTGGCATCTGAACTTTTAAGCCCTGTTGGTGCCTTTTCCAAGAGTAGTGATGTCTTAACTGTGATGCTTTGGTGTGGTTTCCCACTGCAAATCCCTAGGCTATAATGGAATTATATCCAAAGGTCTTCTTCCTGCAAAATGGCAGTGCTGGTGACACTATCCTAAATAGAAGGACTCTGGCCAGGTAATCACAGGGTTGGTATCAGGCAATCAAGCCTAAAGCTTTCTGTTTAGTAGACATGCAGATCTTTCACAGTGGTTTCTTTTTACCTTCCAAGAACCTCCCTTAACCAAAGGTCTTCTGGCAAGGGCAGTCTGGACAGCCTGTTTCAGCTCAGATCCTTACAGCCCAGATCCTTACCCTGTAGACAGTCATATGAATCTGCATGCTTTTCCACCAGTTAGTGCTTCACCCTGTACTCCCCCTCCACTCCCAGATGGCCTTGGAGGTCTGGTCCCCAGTAAATTTTTCCGCCCACAGAGTGGTCTAGCTCAGTAGTTTCTCCGTACCATTGCTCATAAATGATAAGTGTCCCCTTGCCCTCCTGGATTTGTTTACTCAGTCATTTCTACAATCACATCAGTTCAAGACCCAACTCACAAATTCCAATCTCGTTTTCCTTTGGATCCTGGGAGCCCTCCCAGGATCCCCTGTGCACACTGGCTCTACTTCATCTATTTACCTTAAAAAAAAATCTGGTTTTAGCATGTCTCTGCCTTCGGGCACCTGAAATTATAAGCCAGGGATGTCGTTCAGTTGGTAGAATGCTTATGTTGCAGACACAAAAACCCTGGGCTGGATCTCCAGCACTGTGGTCCCAGCTCAGAATTATAAGAGGGCCAAAAGTTTAAGGTCATCCTCCCTACATAGTGGTTTAAGGTCAACATGGGTCAACATCCACCACCCTCAAAACACAGACAGACAGACAGACAGGCAGGCAGGCACGCACGCACGCACGCACACACACACACACACAGACACACACAAGGTTTTGGTACATAGCCAAGGCTGGCTCCAAATTAGTGCTTTTCCTGATTCAGTCTCTAAAGTAACTGGGATAAAAGGCAAGTACCAGCATGGGCCAGCATGCCTAAAATAAAATCAAAAAAAGAAAATTAGGAACCCATCTTAGACCGTCCCCATTGTTAAGATGATTCAAACCACTGAGGTGGCGGGGACACTGCAGAGGTGGCTATTTAACATATCAGAGCAGACCTGGCCCCCAGGTTTCCCTCAGTCCCAAACTGCTAGTGGTCTACTCTACTTTGAACTCTCTGGCCCAGGGGCTGAGCTGTCTTTCCTCTGGAGGCTTTTCCTATATAATTTTGATTATCCCCTTTTTGTATCTTTGGCCTTCTGTCTGCTGTACCCGGTTCCCCCCTTTCCCTCTCCCCCATCTCACAGGGCTCAGGGTCCCGACCACTGTGGACTCTCCCGTTTTATGAGCCATCTCGGCCTCCAGCACAGTCTGAGGCACTGTGCCGTGCACACACATGCCGTGTGTCCTCTGTGTGGCTCCTCTCCTCTCTGTGTGGGCTGACTGACCCCGCAGCACAGCATCTCCCCTATCTCCACTTTTCTGTAAACCCAGCTCCTGTGGCCTCAGACCAGCCTCTCAGATGATTTTGGTTTTGAGGAAGAGAAGAGACTTGCAGCTGGAGTTACAGAATGAAGCTGAACTGCACCCCAGGGGTCCAGCTCCTGTTCCCTGCCTGTTCTCCTACAAGCACTGTCTTGGGAGGTTGTGGGATCATTAGGAGGGTCAGCCTGGCTGGAGAAAGGTCTCTAGGGTCTTCATCCAGCCCTGGCAGCTCCCCTCCTTTTATGGGCCAGGCTTTCCCAGCCTAAGGTCATTCATGCTTTGCCTTATGAATTCTTCTAGAACAATGGCTCTTGCCTTTCCTAACGCTGCAAACCTTTAGTACGCCATCTCATGTGGTGGTGGCCCCCAACTGAAAACTACTGTTGTTGTATTTCATAGCTGTAATTTTGCTACCATTGTGAATTCTAATGCAATGCGTGATAGACAGGATATCTGATATCTGATATTGTGAAGGACTCTCACCCACAGGTTGAGAGCCACCACTAGCTAGCTGCATGAGACTCCACTCACCTCTGTTCATTTTCTGTTGCTATTCATTTAGAATTGAGGCCCACTGGTCTGCACAATAGCTGCCTGAGGGCTAGCTATTAAAAGGACTGACTGCAGAACCACCCTTATGTGCTTGGTGTTCACCGCATTTTGGTAGGAGACAGGGTTTTGCTATTTAGCATAGGCTGACCAGAGAATCACTGCCTCGCCCAAACTACCCTCACACTAGAGACCCTTCTGCCTCTGCCCCCACGAGTGCTGGGCACACAGGTGTAAGCCACAGCCCTGGCAGCAGTTAATTTCTGTGGGCTGACCTTGCCTCCTTCCTCCCTGCTCAATCTGTTCATTCCAGGGGCTCTTTCTACAGATTCTACAGATTCTTTGGGACTTTCTATGTAGCTGATCCCTTGAGAACAGATTTCATTTTTTTCTATTCTTTTTCTCAACTTACTGAACTGACCACAACTTCTCAAATGCCACTGAACTAGGTGTTTAGGGCAGTTTTACCTTTTCTCAGCCTTAGGCAAAGGCGCTTTGTTCTTCAGCATATGAATGAAACCACATGATCCACGTCTGTTGTATGCATTATGCTGAGACATCATTTTAAGTGTATGTGTGTGTTATGTCAGCATAAGTGTAGGTACCCGTGGAGACCAGAGGAGCACATCAGGTCCCCTGGAGCAGGAGTTACAGGAAGTTGTGAGCTGCCTGGCATAGGTCCTATGCAGTCCATTGAGCCATCTCTCTAGCCCCTGCAGATTTTTTTTAAAAAACAGAAATCCTTCATTGATTCATTTCCTTCAATTCCAAGTTTGCTAAGCTGTGAGTGTGTGTGTGTGTGTGTGTGTGTGTGTGTGTGTGTGTATGTGTGTGTGTGTGTAAACATATGTATGAATGCACATCTGGAGGTCAGAGGACACCAAATGTCTGTCCTATGTGATTTCTCTCCACCTTAAATATTATGGCAGGATCTTTCACTTGAACCTCCAGCACTCAGATTTGGCTAGTCCAGCTTAGCCAGTTTGCTCTGGTGACCTCTGTCTCTGCCTCCTTCTTGCTGAGAATATAGGGGGCCACCACACCTGAGGCATTTATGGCATTTATGTGTATGCTGGGAATCCCAGCTCCCATACTCACAGTTATGCAGAAAGCCTTTTATTTCGCCCACTAAACCGTCTTTCCAGCCCTTGTTCCTTCAAATAACGATGAATTTGCTGCTGTTCTCTTACAGGTGTTGTTAGTATATACACTCATGAAGGATGCTATTCTCTTAGGGATGTTAATACCTACACTCATGAAGGATGCTGTTCTCTTACAGGTGTTAGTACATACACTCATGAAGGATGCTGTTCTCTTAGAGGTGTCAGTACATACACTCATGAAGGATGCTGTTCTCTTAGGGGCGTTAGTACATACACTCATGAAGGATGCTGTTCTCTTAGGGGTGTTAGTACCTACAATCATGAAGGACCATGCTCTGTCATCTTCTTCCCTGGTACTAAGTTTGCTTGGTACAATGCATTGGCTTCATAAAATAAGTTGGGACATATTCCCTTATTTATTTTTAGGAAGAGACTACATGAACTTCTTGTTCAACCTCTTGCTATCTGTCACTTGTGAAAGTGTCTGGGCTTGCGTTTTCTTTTTTTGGATGACTTTTAACTACAAACTTAATTTCTTTGACATATATCGTGGGTATAGACATTATCTAGTCTTCCTTCCTAAGTGTGAACACTTTGTGTCATTCAAGAAATGTGTCCATTGATGAGAAGTTGTGGGATGAAAGGTAGACCACTGTTTGCAAAATGTTCTTAGACTCTCAAGAGTTATATAAATATTAGGCAATTATTTCTGTCATCTTAATTACAACTGCCACAAAACCAGCAAAATTCCTTAGTACCACCAAGGAATCACAGTATGATGTTTTGAGCTGAGGCATTTTTTTTTTCCAAATCAGGAATTATATAAATATGAAGACAGTGCTTGTGCTATTTTTACTCTGCTCACAATACAACCAACAGTGTTTCTGATGTACCATGATGTTCTCTGCTCCATCTTTCTTTTAACACCTGACCAAGTCCCCAGGAGAATGTGATACAACACCCATCTGAAGGATTTTCATTTAACAAGCATCTTCTAATTACACCCTTCTCTTACCAAGGGGGAAGAGACAGCAACCATGGGGCCTGCTGTGCTGCTCTGCTCCAGCACGATTCCCTCTGAGGGGATGTGGTGGAGCATGGGACACAGTCAGCAGGCAATGTGAAGGATGATTGGTGGGCGAGGTCTTGTAGGGACCCAGACCTCAGGACTCTCCCCACAGCTTGCTTTTCTCCTTCTCTTTCCTCAGCTGTGAGTGAGGTTGAAGGATGAGATCTGAGCGTGGACTAGTCTCTTTCACCTGCCTTCTACTGCAGAACCAAAGAGTGGCTCTGGAACATTCCCAGAGCACCTGCAATGACCAGCCTCACTGTGGGCAGTAGGGCTATGCAGTTGGGAGCCACTGCCTGAGCACCGACTTGTGTGCAGCTGCTCTGTTGTGGGTAGGACACCAGAGAAAAGTACAACTTGGGTTCTACCTCACACAGCTGGAAACTAGGACACTATCAGACACATACTTCTGACATGCATGGGACCAAAGGTTCCATTACCCTTGCAGAATTGAGTGAAGGTTTGAGTGGATGATGCAAGCAGGTTTCCTGCCACCTGGTGAGTACCCAGCGTAGGGCATTGCTCTGAGGAAGCTCGATCTAGAAAGAGCAGGTGGGCAAAGCTTAGCCCAACAGAAGCTAGTCTGTAGAGGGGTCAGCTTGGCCCCATGAAGGCAACACACACCCCAAGCTCCTGGATAGACCTGCAAAGAATAGGCTATCCCGTCACTGAGATAGAATTTCTACCCCAGATGTATGACAGGCCTGTTCCAAAGCCACAAGCTGCAGAGCAGTGGCCCCAAACATGGGACATTCCCAGGTGCAAAGGTCCTCCTCCAAGGATCCTAGCTAGGACAGCAGCCTGGTCCCCATGGTGGGAAAGCAATGGGCTGCTAGCCTGAACAGACTCAGCAAAGGCCATGGAGCTGGGTCAACCTCAAGGGGCTTTGGAGGTACAGCAATTGCTGACAGACATCAAGACCTTTATGTCTCCTTCTTCCCCCTCTCCCTCCCTCCCTCCCTCCCTCCCTCCCTCCCTCCCTCCCTCCCTCCTTTCCTTCCTTCCTTCCCTCCATACTTGATCCAGTTAGAATCATAAGACAACAGTAGAACACAGTATGTAGCTACAAGTGTCGGAAGGGACAGTGCTGGGATCCCTGTGATATCCTGGGCAAGTTACTGCTTTTCTCTGAGCCTCAGTTGCTCATCTGTTAAGTTGTGCCATGAATGCTCCCCATCCCCACCCCCACGGGGCCATGGAAAGGATTAAATACAAACAGATGTATCTAAATGTTAGCACCATGTCTCACTTATAATAACCATTAATGAATGGCAACCGCTATTCCAGTTGCTTCTGAATGCCATTCAATATAGGCTGTCCCTAAGGGAACAAAGGAGGCTTGGCAGTTGGCTCTTTGGAAGGACTGGAGACTGGCTGGGTATAGAAGGGCAGTGCAAAGAAAAAAGAGGAATCCAAAGATAAACTGTAAAGGGGGGAGGGGCTGTCCCTGCTGGGAAGGTAGGCAAGCTCCAAGCTGCAAAGACCACCCCAGGGGCGAGGGGTAGATGCTGGGGACCTGGTTGACCTCCCAAGTGTTTTTCCACTCAGGGCCCAGGCATTCTGCCCCCTCTCTGGATTCACACTGGGCCCTGGAAGCTAAGTGGGCTGAACAGCTGGAAGGCGGTGTTTTCCCCCCAGGAAAGTGCTGCACCGCAGTGTGGAGCGCTATTTACAAATAAAGCCTGTTCTAGCTCCACCACCCACACAAGCAGGCCCTTTATTCCATTTCAATATGCCTAATTCCACGGAAAGTGCACTGCAATAAACAGAATTAATCAGTGCTGGATGCCCAGGCGAGTGTGGGCAGGTGTCGGCACAGGCAAGGGGCCTGTGAGGCGAAAGGAAAGAGGTGGCCACCATCAAGCAACTCACCTTACTGAGGACACAGTAAAAGGACTTAACTGAAGGTGGGCAGTTTGCAGGCAAATTACCCGAGTGCCTGCAACCACTGACAAACTCAGGCAATGGGAAAGTTTTACAAAATCCATCTTCTTTGGCTTCTTTCTAACTAAATGAACAGAGTAGTGTTTGCTGCCATCTTCCCAATTGAACATAACTCCTGGAGGTCAGTGTTCACCACACCCCTGTGTATGTGTATGAGAGAGAGAGAGAGAGAGAGAGAGAGAGAGAGAGAGAGAGAGAGAGAAAGAGAAAGAGAGAGACTGACCCAATGAATTTCATTAGAAGGGGGGGGGCTTGAGAGACCCAATGAGCTTCATTACACATACAGGAGTAAAGATTTATTTACATATGCAATTTAAACAGTAGTTGCATCAAAATATTAGCTGCCTATAAATCCTTAGGGAGGGCTGGGGCGGAGTCTTGTGATCCCTTCTCCATAATGTAATGTTGCCGGATGCTGTAACAAAGTCCCACAGACAGGATAGCTTATGCACAGGCTATTGCTGACAATGGTTCTGGAGCTGGGCAACTCAACATCAAAATGCCAGTAGATTCTGTGCCTGCAAGGACTTCTTGCTGGCCACAGATGGCATCTTCTTATTTTGTTGGCTTTCTAGGGACTCCTCCTTACAAGGTCACTGATAACATAGATAGATGCTCCACCCTCACGATCTAGTCACTTTCCAAGGGCCCCACCTCCTGATCCCAACAATGAAGAGGTGAGGATCTGGAGGTGTGAATTTTAGAGGGACGCACACAGACTCTACCTGTGTTTACTACAATAACTAGTAATGCTGTTAGTTTTCTTTTCTACAACTCTGTGGCAGGCACGTTCCTAACCAGAGATAAGGTGGCTTGGGCAGGTGGAGGAGGCTCCAATCTCACAGTCATGAAGGAATGGAGTGGAGCAGGGACACACAGCACTGTTTCTCCAGAACACTTCCCAAAAACCCACACTCCCCAAAAGCCTATTTCTGTCTCATCTCCCCTATCTATTTGCCATGCTAGAGTTTTGGGTCTATGGTTCTTGGGGTGTGTGTGTACGTACACTGCACCCCATTTCTCCCCAGCTTGTTTCAACCATCTACTTCTCTTGTCCCCAAGCCTGGCTCAAATGCCACTACCAGCACTCCACATTACGGTAGGCCCAACACCCATGACTGCTCAAATACATGCTGTCATGTGTCACAGCAATCTGGATCCTGAGCCATGACCTTCTGTGCAGTCTCTGGTTCTCTGATAAGTGAGTTGCTGGTTATCCCTATAGGTGCTCAGTACCATAGATTACAACCTGGGCTTTGGAGTTCAGTTAAGACTCTGTGGTCACCAGCCTTGTTGTGAGACCCACCTTACATCACCTCACCCCACCAGGTAGCATGAGATGATGCACGTGATCCGACTCTCAAGTGAGGGGGCACACCGCTCTTTGCTTAGAATTATTTATGCCATTTCAGTAACTTCCGGTCTGGATTGGATGCCAGCCCCAAAGCTGCCTCCTATATCCCACAGCCTGCTCATAGCTGGCTTCCTCTCTCCTGACCTCTGTAAGTGTTATAACAAGCCCTGGGGTCAGGGCCATCACAGGCAGTGTTTGCAAAACATCAGCCTCAAAAGAGCTGGGCTGGCCCACTGCCTAGCACAGTGTGGGAGGCCACCCTGCTGCTGCTGCTGCTGCTGCTGCTGCCACACTGGGAGCATTAGAGACCCAGCAGCCAGCGCGGGATCCCCAGCAGATCCAGACCTCAGCTGGGGCACCACCTGCTCTGCTGAAGTAAATCAGCTACAAAGATCTTTCCCACCCACATCTCCACACATGGCAGCCCACAGGCCACCACCCCTCACCTTGAGGCCGCTGCTTTCTGCTTCAGAGCCTGGGTCCACACCTGTGATGTAAATGCCAAGGCCGTACTCGGCTCCACCTCGGATAGTGAGGCCCAAGGACCGGCCGTCCCCCAGCACCAGGTTCACCTACAAGAAGAGGCAAGCACATTAACCTGGAGGAAGCCAAGCCCTGAGTGGGGAAGGGCAGCCCACTACAAAACTCCTTCTAAAGGCTTGAAAAGCACTGGATCCTAACCAACAAAGCAGTGCAGGGCAGGGCCTTATGGAAGTCCCCAGGGCCTGTCTCCTTCAGCTCTGCCCTGCCCTGTCCCTCTGTTCACCACACAAATGCAGGAAGAGCAAAGCACTACCTCCAAAGGCCCCTTAGCACTAACACCCCAAGTGCATTCAATGGTGAACACTACCATGCATCTTGGGGTTGCGTTGGGCTTATGCTTTAGCCAAAGGTGACTTCTTGTTTCAGGGCTCAGCTCACATGTTTATTCCTGTCTCTTCTCCACAGGATCAAGGTTGGTTTTAGCTTGGGGCCACTACCATTGGGGCCCAGAGGGACTCTCTCTCCCTGGGGAGTCCCCCACCTCTCCAGGGTCTCCAACACAATCATTGTTCAGATAGGCCACAGTGCTTGCTACCTTCCACTCTATTCTGCACACTCAGGGCATACCGACGCAGTACGTCCCTATGCTGACACAGCAAGGGCTATGGGGGAGGTGCCTGGACACTACTCTGCTCAGGAGGGGATCACAGTGAGGTGGAATGGTTCAGAGGCCTTCAGGTTGAAGCAGGACCAGAGCACAAGAAGCGGCCACACAGCCACAGAGAGACGCGGGCTCAGACAGGGAGCCAGGCAGGTGGGGACTTTCTGTCTCTGAGGAGCTGGGGACTGAACACATGGCTAGGGCTGTCACTGCCAGACATCAGAAACACAAGCCTTGGAGGTGAGTCAGAGGGAACTCTTGGGGGGTTGGGGGGGAGGGGAGGTGTGGAGAAGACCAAGTAGCTCAGGCATGCAAGAAAACCTAACCCAGAGACACCCCTCCCCCATCAAGAGAAGCCTCATAAAGACTCAAGGGACCCAAGAGAGGACATAAATACCCATAGTGGAAGGCGGTGGACATGATCTTCAGGTATCATGGGGCAAGCTTCAGTTAGCTCTTTTTAAATAATTAGTTCTTTTGTTACATGCATTGGTGTTTTGCCTGCATGTGTTTCTGTGTGAGGCTGTCGGATCCCCTGGGACTAGACTTACAGACAGATGTGAGCTGCCATATGGGTGCTGGGAATTGAACCCTGGTCCTCTGGAAGAGCAGCCAGTGAGTGCTCTTAACCACTGAGCTAGCCCTCCAGTCCCAACCGGAAGCTGTCTTATTCTCCAAGTTCACTCAGCGAACAGTTACAGTGTGTTCTGTCCAGCCACCAGGAAGAGCCTTTTCCTCCACCCCAGCACCTCATTTAATTCCGCATCCACCTGGGCAGAGGCGGCAAAGGAGACAGAGTAGGGCACACAAGTGTTCATCCTGGCACCAGTTGTGTGCCTGTGGGGCAGGCACTTAACCTTCACTGTGTCTTGGCCCCATTATCTGAACATGAGGGCAAAGCCGGTATCTGCCTACTTTATAAAGACCCGGCATGGTGTCACACGAAGAGTTTAGTAAATGTCACAGGATGCGTTCGATAAATGATCTGCTGCTGGTTGGTTCCATTTTGCATGTGACAAAGCTCATGTAGGAAAAAACCAAACTGCTGACATCAGGCAACTATATGTGGCTGTGGCCATGCCTGGTCCAGGTGCTGCCTCTGGAAACTGGCACTCTCTCTGCACCCTGTACCCCTGTTGCTCAGCAAGAGGGGTGGGGAAGGGCTCAACAGTGATCCTATGAGTGCCACAGCTGCTCAGGATAGCTTTCCTCAAGCTAGAGGGATGCATGGGGCCAAAAAGGATCAGAAAAACAGACATGCTGTTCCAGACCTATGGCTCTGCAGACTCCCAGGTCAGAGCCAGGAGCTGGGGTTCACACTTTAGGGTCTGCTCTACTATCCTGCTACAGGACTCCTCTGAGGCTTGTATGAACTTAACCTAGGTCTGAAGGCCACCCTGGTCCCAAGTCACATACAGGCTTGTGTATTTGTGAGGTGACATGTGCTGGCTCCAGAGCCAGACTATTGAAAATGATAATGCCCAGTAGGCATGTGAGCTTTACTCTCTGTGCCTCAGTTCATTTGCCAAGAAGCAGGGTGGGAAGAGCTGCACTGAAAGCTGAGTTAGTCTGTATGTGCACAGAGAGCAATCCGACAACATGGACTGTGGTTATCTGCAGGAGGGCATCATAAGGCAAGCTACTGGCTAAGCTTCCAGAGCAGGGAACAATCAGGAATGATTTTCTTGAGAGGTGGTGACTGTGGCTGCCTCATGTCCTTCCTGGCACTGTCCTTCCACTCAGACATGTACCCTAAGAACCCTGTGTCTGCCCAAGGACTAAGCCAGGCATAGCCAGAGAATAGCATGGCAAGGTCCCTGGAGATGCTCCTGATGGCGTGAGGCAACTGAACAGAAAAGGGGGTGTGGGTTATGTGAGCCACCTGGGAAAGTGCATGAGATGCCCTGGGACAAGGGCTGGGGTGCTCATCTCTGAGGCCTCACCACAAGTCCCTTCCTGGGAACTGTCCTACCCAAAGCCACTCTCCCTAGGAGCTGCTCCCACCTAGAGACTAGTAGGGCCTGCTGTGACAGCCATGCCGTCCCCTCCTTCCTTGCCAGGCCTGTGTCCTCTCACGATCATTGGTGCCTTGGCACTGTGGAACAAATTGTCAAAGTCAGAAGCTAGGGAGAAAAGCAGTTCTGAACGTGGACAGTGTAAACTGGGCAGGAAGATTGGCTTCCTTCTGAAGTCCCCTTGAGGGACTTCTTGCACCGCAGCTCAGGACCTTCCCATGGGCTCCCCTGCTTTCAGCACAACACTGCCATTCCTCTAACCCACACCCTCCTGTGCCTCCTCTGAGGACACTGGTGACACTGGGCTGCCCATATAACCTAGGACAGTTCCCTATCTCAAGAGCCTTTACTGGGTCACCTCTGCAAAGTCTGCCACACAAGGCCTGTAGGTTCCAGGAAGGACTAGAAACAAAACAAAACAAAACAACTTTATGTGTCCTTAGACTGGGCAGTATCCTATTACCCTAGTTCGTTCTTATTGGGAATCCTCTGTCCACAGACCTGGGGCTGAGCAGTACTGAAGCCTGGAAGCTCTGTCTCAGCAAAGCCCTGGGAAACATACCTGAGAGCTTTGTGAACTGCAGGGCAGGAGGAAAGTGACCACTGCACGGCACAGTATAGCCACTGGGTCATATAAAGACCCCCATATGGCTGGAGTATGGTAGGGAGCAGCAGAAGGCTGTGCTAGCCTGTGATGACATGGTGCAAACAAGAAGCCAGAGGGGGTGACAGGCTCAGGCTAGTATTTAGAGTGGATGGATGGAGAGAGAAGCCAGGTGAATTTCTAGTGATCCCATGAGATGGGATGGAGTGCTGAGGTGGGCTTCAGGCATCAATAAGGTGAGGCTAGCTGGAGACAACAGGTAGCCTCAGCCTCGAGACTGATCTTTGACAGGACAGGACCAACCCATGTAATGCCCTCGTGTGACACACAGAGCCACGAGTCTGTCCAGAGAACAAGGGTAGCATCCCCTGAAGTCAGCACCCTTCCCTCTGGCAGCTCCAAAGCTCTTTGCTTCCCCTGTCAGGGAACCTAGGAAGTCCTGAGTTAGTTTTAGCTAATTAATGGTTACCTGGTAGTGACTCTCAGAAAAAGCATTCACTCTAAAATCAGAGAAGTAGAGGCAGAGAGAGCTCTGATGGCAGGAGCAATAGCTGCAGGATTACAGCCATGAAGCAACAAGCCTGAGGTAAAAGCCAACTGCAAGAGGAAAGAAAGGTTCACCTGCTGGCTAAGCTGCCTACTAAGCTACCCGGCCTTCCCTGCTGAGTTGAGCAGTAAGTACCCTCATGTGTAAGTTCCTGTCATCCAGAGTGTCTGTTACCTGCAGTCCAAAGCATTCCTGACTCAGTCCATCCCTCAGAGCTGTGGTCAGGACTAGGATTCTAAGCTCCACCATTCCCCTCCACCCCTGCAGTCTATCCTCTAAGAGGCCTGAGCTGACAGGAGGCATCTGACATGCATCCAGCCCTCTTCTGCTCTAAGCTCTGCCATGGCCCTCTCCTTAAAGAAAAATCTCCAAGCTCTGCAGACTGACTGTGGCTCTGCAGACTGACTGTGGCTCTGCAGACTGTCTGTGGCTCTGCAGACTGTCTGTGGCTCTGCAGACTGCCCGTGGCTTTGGCCTCCATCCTCTTTTAACTTTAAAAAGGCCCCTGGGAACCTTCTACCCACAGGATGGCAACACCCACCAGCACTATCCTATGACCTCTTAACGAGGCCTCTTCTGCCTTTCTATGGTGTTAAGCCCTTCTTGGGTTAACCCACCCCCTTATAATATGCCACACACCATTTGTTCCAATACCTCTGTAGGATGACCACACAATAGAGGGTCACCCTCCTGGATACGGGCCACCTTTGTTATTCACATTGGTATCCCCAGTACCCAGGTTAGTTTGGGGCCCAACAGAGGAATTTGATCAATAGTCTAAAAAGAACAAGATGAAAGGCACTTCATTCCTCCTTGGCCTTTGACAGCTGTTGCTGTTGTTAAAATTAATTGTCGTGTCCCCTGCTCTCTGCTCTGAGCCTATGTGCATGGTTATTCTGGATACAGGCTGCAGGGATGGTCCTTAGGTCACGTACAAGGATACTTGGGGTGGTCCACTTAGGTTGAAATGACTTGTTCAAAGTCAGTGAGAGAAAGTTCTAGAAGCAAGCTTCTACCTGGTGCTGGTGAACCTGAAGCTGCTGCTCCTTTGGGACCAGGCTGGCACATCTTACTTCTGGGTCTGTGAAGAGCTGTGAGTGGCTGCAGGCTCTAACTGCTCATCTCAGAGGGAGGCTGTAGTGTGGACCACAGTGGAGTGTCACAGATGCTGACCAAGACACTTGGTGTCAGCCCAATGCCTACTACAGTTGTGCAGAAGTCAGCTTCAAGGGCCAGAGCCGGGAGATGTGGAACGGTTAGAGATAAGTCTAAAAGTGGAATTGAGGTGGCTCAGCCAATCACCAGCAGCATGTCCTGGGGCAACGCACTCAACCCTAGCATGCCTCAGTGCACGCATCAATACTCATGTCACAGTCTGCAAGGACTGTATAGCTCTGGCCTCTGAGCCAAGCAATTCCACAACACCCAGCTGAAATCCTGAAGCTGCAGCCGTAGGATAAAAAGCCATTTAGCAGGTTGGTGTCCATGAGCAGAAGAATGACCTCTCTCAAATAAAAACTGAGACAGAAATATGACATGTGTGGAGAACCCCAGTCCCTGGGTCTGCTGCAGATCAACCAAGGCTAAACATCACACTTTTATACAGAGAGCACAGGAACATAGAGACCCGACTTCAGCCTGCTCCCCAAGTCAGTGGAGAGATACCTATCCCAGAAAAGGGTCTGCAAACCTCCTGCTCATTCCTTTTACTCTAAAGAGCCCCAGCAACGCGAGCTGTCCCTCCCACCCAGATGCCTTCCTCCTGTCCAGTCGCATTCCAAGCCAGGGCAACACATGGCTGCCGTTTTCACTACAAGCTGCTTCCAAGATGCAATCATGCACAGTGCAGGAACTCTCTCACTCTGGATGCATGCATTGGGAGAGTAGGGTGCACTAACTCTGCAGAGACAGGAACGTTCCTACAGGTCGGTTTCCAGTTCACCTTGACTACAACCAGCTACATCCCCATTGGCTCCAGGACTCTTCTGGCTCATCCTTAGCCAATTCCTTTTTTTTCCTTTAAAAGAGTCTGGTCTTTTTTGCTTCCAGGACCTTGCCAAGGGTCTCTGCACACTTGTAATTCATTCATTTTATTTCCCATATGGTCTGTGTCCTGCATAAAAGCATGCTCGCACATTGGTTCTCCCGGCCTGCCTCTCAGAACATGGCTGAACAACCAAACCAGCACTTAGGACCCATCTCATTCTCTCAGACTTCACCTGCCTGCTGCTCCCTCCCAAGTCCAGCCCCATATGGTCTCTTCTAGGAATCCTATCTCAATCCCTCTAGCAGGAGGGGGGCAAACCCTTCCTTATCCTTTTACGCACCTCTTGTGTCAGAACAAGCCCTTCTCTGGACCGAAGTTCTCCAGAGGCATCTTAAGTGTGCCACCTCACAGTGGGGTGGTGGAACAGGGTGACGGCTAGACTGGAGGGCTTGGAAAGAGACAGACTGGCCTTGTTTAAACTCTGCTGTGTCCCAGCTGTGACCTCCAGCACTGTCATCACTCTGCTAAGGTGTCACATAAAGGTCCATGGTGGCGACAGATGAGGGAAAGGCTGACCTATGTTAGGGTGACTGATTGCTCACAAACAGAGAAGAGACACTGTGTGCTGTGGAGAGAATAAAACAGCATAGCAGCTGTGGAAAATGGTACAGCAGTTCCTGTAAAAGTTTAAAAGAAAAAAAAAAAGGCCATGTATGTGGCACATCTCTATAGTCCCAGTACTGGGAGGAAAAAGGCATAGCCAGCCTGGGCTACAGGAGATCCCATCCAACTTGGAGGCAGCAGGGATGGCTCAGTGGACAAAGCACTTTCTGTGCAAGCACGAGGATCTGAGTGCTGATAGCCAGCACCCCTATAAAAAACTGGGTGTGGTGGTGTGTGCCTATAACCCCAGAGAAGGAGAGTGGCGGGGACAGAAGAATCCGGGGGGCTTGCTAGCCAGTTAGCCTAACACTCAGCTGAAACAGCAAACTTCAGATTCAGTGAGAGGCATTGTTAGAGGTAGCCATCCCCATGTAAGCCTATGGCCTCCATGGGGGCATGCATGGGTGGGGCTGGTTGGGAAGAGAAAAGAGATTAGTACAAGTGGGAGGGGCACAAGAGAGGGTAAGAGAGGTAACTATGGTCAAAACACATCATGTACACACATATATGAAAATGCCACAGTGTCTTAGTTAGAGTTTCTATTGTGATGAAACACCATGACCAAAAGGCAAGTTGGAGAGGAAAGGGTTTATTTTATTTGGCTTATACTTCCACAGTACTGTTTATTATCAAAGGAAGCCATGACAGAAATTCAAACAGGGCAGGAACCTAGAGGCGGTTGCTGATGCAGAGGCCATAGAGGGATGCTGCTTACTGGCTTGCTCCCCATGGCTTGCTTACCCTGTTAAGAAAACCCACGACCACAATGGGCTGGACGCTCCTCCATCTATCACTAAGAAAATGCCTTATGACTGGATCTTATGGAGGCATTTTCTCAATTAAAGGTTCCTTCCTTTCAGGTAACTCTAGTTTGTGTGTCAAGTGACATACGACTAGGAAGCACACATAGTGAAACCCATTAATGTGTAGAATTAATATATGCTAATATAACATTTTTTAAACCTTATAACAGAAACAAAAATCAAGAACCCAGATATAGTGGTGCACACCTATAATTCTAGTATTTAAGAAGTAAAGGTACAGGGGCTGGAGGTGACTGAGCAAGGAAGAACACTTGTTCCACTTGCAGAGGACCTGGGTTTGGTTCCTAGCACCCACATGGAGGCTCACAACCATCTGTAACTCCAATTCTAGGGGATCCAATGCCTTTTTCTGACCTCCACAGGCATCAGGCGTGCATGTCATAAACTTACATACATGCAGGCAGAACACTCAGTCTTTGTTCCCTATCTAATGAATGTGGTTGCAGCAGCCTCACAGGCATGCTGTTCTGTGAGCCACCCAGAAGAGAGCTGCTGGCATCTTTAGTGGAAGCCTTTGAGATATACCTCTTGTAGGCACAGTCATGTCACTTGCACTCCAACCATTCCTGTCATGAATTGTTCCAGTGCTGTTCCAGACACTGAGGATAAATTAGGGCTCAAACCAGAACCTCACTACTATGGAGCTTCCCCAAGGCTGTCGCAGAGGAAGAACCCCAGGCTCAGGCAGTTTATGCAACCTGCCCAAGTTACACAACTCACAAGCAGCAGAACTAAGATTTGAATCATTCCTGCCATGCTGCTCTGGTCCCATTCAGCTGCCATGACAAGCTCAGGCATACAACTTGTTTAGACTCCTCTGGACTGTCATGGGGCTAGATCCTGCCTCCTGTGGTATTTGCATTCTCCCTGGTCTTTCAGATGAATAAGCTACTCCATGATGCCCAGGGTCGACTTTATCTGATGCTCCCACCTCTATCCTCCTGCCCACCCAAAACCTCAAAGATACTTAAGTCCTATCTTAAGACCTTTGTACATGTTATCCTGATTTCTTGGGGTTGCAGGTTCCAAAATGATACTTGGTGGCTCCTTTGTCATTTTTTCAGAGATGTACCCACTTCCTGTCGCTCCCCTAGCCCTTCTTGGAATTTCATTTTTCTTCACCAGCTTTTAACCTGTCCATAGAATGAATAACTATGTCCTCCAAATTTCAGTGTATAGAAAACTAACCTCCAAATTCATATGCTAATGGTATTTGGACAGCAGGCCTTGGTCAGTAACTGGGATTAGAAAAGGCCACCTGGGTGGGTCTTCTATGACTCCATGGCATTGGTGGCTTTATGAGATGAGGGAGAGAGACCTGAGCTGACTCTGTGTCACCAAGCAGTGGTTCAGCACCATGGCACCCATCAGGTGCGGGACTTCCTGCCTTCCAGCCTCCAGCCAAACAAACCTCATGTCCTTATAAACTATCCAGCTAGTGGCACTTTTATTGCCATACAGAAAGGGGAACAAGGAGACAGATTTTCATTATCTTGCTTTCTGGGATCTTACCCTCAGGCTTAGATTCTGGTGAGACTTACCCTACAGGTGGTCTCAAGGACTCAGGAAGGTACCCTGTACAATGCTCAAGCCACAGGAATTTAGGACCAGCCAAAATTATAGCCATTTTAGCTCTGAACTCCAGGACAGCAGCTTTTGCAAACAATAAAACAAGTTCTCTGCCCAACACTGCAAAGCTGGCCTTGACTGTAACCCAGGTGGCTGATAATACCCCTCAAGGTGACCTAAAATGGGCATCCTTGGTGGGAAGGCAGGAGGACCTGCCTGCTGGCTGCCAACCTGTGCACACCAACCAGCCTCCTAGACACCATCACCTTCGCACAAGCCACTGCAGTCTCCCTGAATCCTTCATACTGATGTTTGAGCAAAGAACACAAGCCACATTAAGTAAATGTTATGGTCCTACTGACAGAAAAAAAGAGAGCTGAGAGTGAGTCTCTGGAGGATGTAGCTTGGCCCCAAGCCCAAAGGTATGTGATCTCCTAGCTGTAAGGATCAAGATCCTAAAACATCAGAGAGATGTTGGCAGGACAGTAGTGACAGTTATTCTTTGTCCCAGAAGCACACATGTGCACAATGCAAACAGAACCATACAAATAGAACCCAGACAGGTTAAGGCTTCAGGAGGCCCTCAATCATTTTCCTCATTCTTTCCAGTAGGAAACAGCCCACTTTCTGACAAGAGAAGGAAGAGGAGGAGGAAAAGGTGGAGGATGGCTCTATAGGGGACATTTAATGATGCCTGGCCTCCTTTAGGTCACAGAACCCCATGACGCCTTGAGCAACTACCCTTCTCCCACCAGCTACAGTGCTAGTGGTCCTATCAGCTAAGGTTTAAGGCATCCTGTTAGCCTAAAAGGTACCCCTTCCCTGAAAAAGAAGTCTGGAGGGTAAGTACATGGGGTCACCGTGGTGGGGATACTTCTGCAGATGCACCCTGAGTTTCTCAGTTCCACTTCTGGGACTGTGCACACCCCTTTACTACACCCTCAAATTACAGAGTTAATCGAGTTGGTCTCTGCTGTTTACAGCCCAAGACCCCCACCATCCAAGGGTCTTCCAGGATCATGATCTGTGCATAGTCCATGCCTCAATCTGGACCCCTACAGAATCTAATGT
Organism: Arvicanthis niloticus; assembly: GCF_011762505.2. NCBI lineage: Eukaryota > Metazoa > Chordata > Mammalia > Rodentia > Muridae > Arvicanthis > Arvicanthis niloticus. Next base: position 83,841,985 of record NC_047662.1, on the reverse strand, counting down.
GTACAAAGTTCACATGGAAAGGCACACCCTGTGCTTTCTCTCTTCCCGTACTGCATGCTAAAGCAGGGCCCTACTAAGGTCCAGGTTCAATGACCAGAAGGAACATACTAGGGGCTGGCGGATGGTGGAGCTCTACAGCCCAGGAGAAGTCCTAGAGTAGAGCTGTATAGCAGACCAAAAGGGCCCCTCCAGTCTGCTGTGCGAGAAAGACTCACATCAAGTCAGTCTTCATACTAGTCTGCGACAGCAGCTTATCTTAAAAGGCAACACACACCTTATAGGTCACAGGAGGAAGCTAAATTTGAGGGACTCAAAAGAAGCAACAGAGCCCAGTCACAGAGCCCTGCCCTTCCTTCAGCCTCGAGGGAGCTCCCGGGTGTACAAGGGGCTCGGAAACCCAAGGCACTCCAAGTCCCCAAGTCTTTACCCTTCCACAGCCTGGCTAGGTCTCACCTTTTTCTCATCTCCGCTCTGCAGGAGGTGTAGGGCACTCCTTCGGTCATCTTCATGCTGTCTCAGCGTGCTGCCATGGGGCTGAGGCAGGCTGGAGGGAGGGGAAGTGCTTCGACCCTGTGGGTCCACCCAGGTGTAGATGTGGTTGGTGACATAGCCCCCTGGGATACGACCAGCTGAGTATACAGACAGCACCAGCTTCTTGGAGCCCTTGAGAGCCTGAAGAGAGGGGAACACATGGTTAGAGGGAAGAATCCACACATGCGGGAGGACCCTACGCTTAGTCTCATCTCCCCTGCCCCCAGCTCTTAGTGTTCCCATGTACAAACGGAGCACCTGTCCCACCCCATTTCAGGTGATCCAAGTACAAAGTACATCACCTCTCAAGATACCTCACAGACGGGGTGAGCAGAGCAAGCCTGAGGCTGCTGTCCCTATTAGGTTTCAGTGCAGCGCTGGCCCTATTCTGGTGCTGAAGATCGTGGCTTTGAAGTGTATCACATCCAATTCAGTCTTTTACACTCCTTGTACATACAGTGTGCTTATGGTGAGCCTGTTCCTCTTCTGCAATCTGGAATGTGGGGACCACAGAGTGCCTATGTGGCTGACCCCCAATAAACCAGAGTATCACACAGGGCACAGTTTGACTCTGGGAGAATGGAGTGTGCCCTAGGTGACTCGCTGAGGGCTCCCAGAAGCTTGGTCTTCCTCTGAGCTTCACTAGTAACATTCATATCTAACTAAATATGAGCCATGGAGTTCAAGGACAGTCGGCCCTCCACACCCATACTTCCACAGATTCAACGTGTGTGTGTGTGTGTGTGTGTGTGCGCGCGTCTGCGCACATGCACACATATCTGGGGAGGGGCTGGGGTATAGCTTAGTAGTAAAAAGCATTTATCAAGTAAGTATGAGATTAAAGCTCAAGAACCCTGAAGTCAGGCTGACAGAGCAGCCTCCCGTAATCCTAGCAGCTGGAATGACAGGAACAGGGTCCCCAGGGTAAGCTGGCTACCTAAACTAGCTAATCCACAAGCTCTGGAAAGAGCTGAGGGAGACCGTCTCAACAATTCAAATGAAAGTCATTGAGGACGACATCAAACACCAAATCTGGGCCTCTGCATGAATGCATACATGTGTGCACACACATTTAAGGATTTTTAAAAGTCTGCATCTGCCCTGAACATACACAAACTGTTTCCTATCAGTGTTCCCTAAACAGTACAGCACAGCAGCTACTTGTGTAGCACTTACACTGCATCAGGTCTAAGTCCTCTGCAGTGATTTAAACTCACAGAGGATATGTGACACCACTTTAATGCTTCATCACATTTATTTACTGTGTTTGTGTGTATACATGTGTGTACTGTGGCACACGTGTGGGGGTCAGACAATGACTTGTATGAGTTGGTTTTCTATGTCCACCATGTGGCCCTGGGGAATCAGGCTCAGGTTGCCAGGTTGGGAGGCAAGCTCCTTCACCCACTGAGTCATCTCACTGGATATTTTACAAGAGGCTCACAAGCATCAACACATTCTAGTGCCAAGTTGCATGTGTTCTGATGCTCAGATTCTAAGGGACAGGAATACGTGCTGAATATATGTGAGAAATTCTAGCTGAACTAGAACCTGAACCTGCATGTCAGCGGTCTTAGGACTCCAGTGAACTACTAGATATGAGTCAAAAACAGAACACTGAGAACAGCTTAGCGTTTACAAAAGGCCTATATGTGGCAAGCACTCCGCCTCATACCTGGCACATACAATCTCTGAGGAATCATATTATTGGTAAAGAAACACACACCCTACCCCCAAACCCCAAACCCCTACACTGAGCCCAGAGTTACAGGAAGCCAGCCATTTGGAGATTGCATAAGAGAAGCAGCTGCCCCCACTGCAGATACCAGGTGGTTGTAAAAGAGACATCAGACCCTGCAGTTTCAGTAACTGCTTGTTTAAGAAAAAAAAAGCTCACTTCCCCTGTCTATCCCTAATGCACCTCCCCCACCCCCTTCCCTATTCCTTATCCACAGAAGCCCCGGTGTGAAGCATGTAACCAGTGTCCTCTCCAACTCTGGTCATTGCTGGTGGGTCTTGGACCCTGATCACAGTACAGCCAGATCTTGAGACACCACCTCTTAGATAAAATACAGCTGTTTTAGCTGTCAGGGTGTCTGAATGCTCTTCCTTCATTTCTTACTACAAACTTAACTCTTACAATGGCAGGTAGAGAGGAATCTACCACTTCAGTAAGGAAGGGCAGGAACTCACTGCCTGCACAGACAGTAAGGGGCTCCTTTTACATAGCTACTAATGTCAAATGTAGATACTACCATTATTGTGCAATGTTCCAATGTAAGGATGGAGAAACATGAAGAATTATAGTAAGCCAAAGTCTGTGCCCTAGAAAAGAAGCTGAGGTCAGTCATACTGCTTTCCCACAATGCACCTGTAATGGAGATGAATGTGGATTCTGGAAGACAGTCACTTTGCATTGGATTAACAGCAGACATACCTCATGTTAGGGGTCTCAGTATGTAGCTCCCCCCTATTTTAGTGAATGTGATGGAGCCTTTGGGGGATGAAGCTGTGAAGACAAGGCTTCCGTGATGAGATTGGTAGCTCTGCGTGAAGGGTGGGTACACACCAGAGCTTGCTCATTTCCTTTCCTCTGCATAGGACACAGAAAGAAAAGTGGTTCTTTGCAAGCCTGGCAGGTCACTGTCATGCTGGCTCCAGCTTCAGAAAATGCAAGCAAATCAATTCCTGTGGTGACGTAAGCCACCCACTGTGTGATATTCTACTATGGCAGCCCTAGCTGACACTGCACCCCACAGTTGGAGTTGGTCTGACTCAGTTAAGGTTTCTTCAAGCACCAGACCTATATACTGCCAGAAGATCACACTGACAGAGGCTTTGCAATGCCTTGGACATGACATATTCTAATGTTAAGTGGGGTCGACAGGCTACAAATCATGGCTTCTAGAACAATCTTAGTTATGTCGGGAGAAAAATCAGGCAGGAAAACCAAACACTACAGCATGCTGATGGCCAGCATCTCCTGCTGAGTGGGACTGCAGGTGGCTGGTATTTTGCTTTTCCTTTTTTGCAATGTTTTCCAAATGTTGCATGATGACAGTATACTGTTTTCAGTATATAAAAATAAGTACACAGCACCTGAACTGAGGACACTAACCTGTCACCCTCATCTGCTACTCTGGGCTCTATGAACTCCACAATCCTCAAGGAACAACTGGGATGAGGGCTGGCTGAGGTTTCCTTCAGACAGCTTGGGGCCCTGGCTCTCCCAGGAGAGCCCAGCAGGTGACCTCTCCCAGAGGAGGAAGGGCAAGTAGAGGGGCCTAGCTTCTGACTCCACAGGCAAATGTCAGGCCCTGGTGGAGTGATAATGAGACCAGAACAACTCTCCAAAGCTCTCGTTTTACAAAGGATTCTTCAGAAGTGAGCAGGGAAAGATTTGCAGTGTTCTTGAGTATTCCCTGAGGCTCTCCTGATGAAATAGCGGAGAAAAATCAAACCTTTGTTAAGTTGAAGATGCTGGAGGAAGGGGCCTGCGATCTGTCTGATGTGTTTCTTCCCAGCAAAACAGAGAGTGAGTGTCAGGGCGCAGGTGAGATGAGAAGAAGCAAAGGCTGCCGACATCTGTGCTGGTAGCTTCCTGAGCCCTCTCTCTTGCCTGCTGCTCCCTGTTCCAAAAAGGGCAAGCTTCCCTGTCCAGTGTGTTCCAACTAGCAAAAGTCCTCCATCCTATCCTAGGCAGAGGATGAGATAAGCCTGGTCAATTGCCCTGCAAGGCCCAACCAAGAATATACCGTGCAGTGCACCAGGCCTGGCCAGGGACAAATTACCACCTGATGTACAACTGGCTCTTATGATACTTACGTTTGGAAAGATGATGTATCGCCAAGTGCACAGTAGGTCCTCACAACAACACTTGAGTCAGTTAAGTGACAGACTGTGCCTGTGGAGACTAAGGAGCTACTGGTATACAGTAGGTACTCAAGATTGTTGTAGCCAATATTGTTAAAGATAAAGTATGACAGCCCACACAACAGGTCATGATGTTTGTGCTTGCTGAGGAACAAGGCAGCATCAGGTAGCACGGTAGGCCTCAATGACACCTACAGTCTGCTGATAGGCAAGGCATCATCCAGCACACAGCAGACTTCATGTCACTTGTGCCCGATGAGATAAGGCATTATCTCTGATATAAAATATATCCCAATGACACTTGTAGACTGATGAGAGACAAAGCTTGAACTGTCGCACAAATAGTCCAAAGAAATGATTGACTGGCCTGGCTGGGTGATACAGTAAATAGTACCCCACAAGAAATTATAGCCACCATAATCACCATCATGCAGTCAGGGGACAATAGCAGGAAGAGCACATAGACTGTCCAGGCTAGCAGAAAGGGTCAAGTGGCACTTATCTATCGAGAGGCCCAGTGTCTCTCAAAGCTTGCCCTCTCAAAGAGATGTGTATGAATTGAGAGACTATGCCCTGCTGGGGTGGTGTGGGTCAAATGGAACTGCGGGTTTAAAATCCTTTATAATCCTCTGTACACCACAGGTGCTCAGCAGAGAGCAGAGCCTCTCCCCACTTCCCCACGGGACTCTTCGCAGAGAGGGCACCCCAGAAAAGCACTGTCTGAGAAGCCAGAGAGGAAAGCAAGGGAAGAAGCAGAGTGCTGCAGCAAGCATCAGCATCATTTGTATTCTTTCTCAGGCAACTGGTCGACTCCTCTTGGTCAGTTCTATAAATAGGCGGGCAGCAACCTTGAGAGGGAGAGGAGGTTAATGCCTTTGATGAGAGCACCATTGTTGGTGCTGAGGAGGTGTAGCCTGGAGTGCCCCCGCCAGAGTCCCCATGATGCCTGCTCCTGTGTTGCACAGAAAGGCTGCCTAAAAACCTGAGGAGAAGGGACAGAGTGGTGAGTATACAAGACACTGCTCAGGACATGGGGCTAGCCCTGAGTGAATCCCAGCTTTCTCATTACAAGGCTGTGGGGCTGCCAGTCACATCCCTCAAACCATTCTGGAAGCCTCAGTGCTTAGTTGAGGATAAATGTGGCTTTCAGTAGGCCGTAGAGGGCCAGAGCATCAGCAGCCTCTATGGCTTGCTGTATTTTTCTGGAAAACCAGAAAAAAAAAAATTCCTGAGCCAGAACTTTCAGTGTTCAGGCATGCTTTAAACACAGCTTTGGCCCACTGGAGTTGGAAGGAGCATGCCTGCCATTCCACCCCTTCTTTAATAAGTGCATGTCCAGTGGGAAGGCTCTACAAAGTAGGTTGGTGACTAGTCTCCACCCTGACTCATCTCAAAGGGTGCTGGTAACCAGAGGAGTGCATTCTGAAGAACAGCTAGAAACAGCCACTCTGGCCTTTCACACTGACTCAATACTGCTACCTTGACTCCTGTGCTTCTGGCTATCTGGGGGCAGGAAGGTCCCATTCATAGTCAGGGATGCCAGGGCAGTCACTGTACGTCGCTTAGCAGAGCACACCGGGTAGCCTGCAGTCTCAGGTGTCAGGGAAAACCACAAACCTCAGGCTGGCGAGACAGAGTGTCAGGCTTGTCTCTGCCACATGTGGTCTTGCTAGGGGAAATAAAGTTCCTTCTTGCCTTGGAAGTAGGCCTCCATTTACCACTTGGCAATAAACAGGTTGGATTCTGTGACTAGTAAGATACTGCCCAAATGGAAATTCTAAGTCTGTCTGATTCAGGGCATATAGTGGTCATCCAGGAGAGCAGAGTGGTCAGGGCCTTGAGGACATGTGAGGATAGACACCAGGCAGGGTTGTAGACAGGGCCTGGGAAAGTATCTCTAGCTTCCCTCATTCTGGGGGTGAACACTCAGAATTGCTAGCTGCTGTTCTTACCATGTCCTTGACCTATGAATCTAGTGTGAACTTGGGACTTTGGCAGAGGAAAGAGGGGTTCAGAAAAGCCAAAACCAAGGCATCTAGAGGAAGCACCACAGGCATGCCAAGAGGCAGACCCCAGTATGGGTTTAACAAAGACGCCTGAGGCCAGGGACCTCTCCAATGGAACTGTGTCCCTGCTCAACAGCCACTCTAGAGTGGTAAAAAGCACAAACACTTCCGTAAAGGTAACAGGTATTGCCCACGTGTGTTGCTGACCTCTGGCTTCAATATTCCTCTCCTACAATAGTAACCCTGGGATCAGCCAGTCTGCCTCAATCAACTGCCTATTGCCTCAATCAACTGCCTATCTGCGCTCTGCACTGAGCAACTCAGCATGCTACTCGGTCCATCTGTTTCCATGATACAAGCTGGAGATCATCATTTCCACTCCCTCTGTAGGTAGAAAAGGCCACTGCAGGTGAGGGCTGTTTGTTGTCACAGTATTGGTGCCACTACTATCACCACCCACAACTGAAAAACTGGACCCAGAGGCTTTCCTGTGCTCTTCCAGTGCAAATCAGAGCAGTCCCAATCTGATCTGGCAGATGGTGTGGGGCAGATGCTCTCCATCACCAGACCTGCGTCACTATAATTGAAATATGAATTATGTGTGCATGTCTCCACACACCGTGCTTTCAGGAGGCGAATCACCTCACTCTGCTCTTTGGAGAGAACTCTGATACCCCACATCATAGGCCAGAATGACACAATTCCCAGTAGAGGACAGAGGAAAAACCTGGAAAGGGCACAATGCAGAACTAAAGAGGTGTGCTAACAGTGATAGGTTGTGCTCAGATACATGCCCAGACTCAAACATGAAACAGGCCACAAGGTCACAAGACTCTCAGGTGTCAACGCATGCACAAAAGAAGCTTTCCCACATCCAAGGAATGTGGGAAACAAGGAATTTCTCAAGGGCCAGGCTCTCCTCTGTGGGAACAGACTAACCTTAAAAAGAACTACTCTAAGACCTGGGTTAGTGATCTAGAAAGGAGAGGATGGAGCATGCCCACTCTTCCTGACCATACCTTGCCCAGGGTCAGACACATTGGAAAGGGTTCCTAGCTCTGCTGCTAACTTGCTGCGGAATACTAAGCACGCACCTAACTTCCCTGGGCCTGTTTTCGAAGTAAGAAGGAATTGCAGACAGGGGTTAGTAAGATAATACAACTGTCTAAACAGTAGCTGGCAATGCAGCAGGCTATGCTTCCCTACCTTGCTATTTCTGAGCCCTACCACCTCTGAAGTGTCCCTAGGCTATGGCGGACTCTCTCTTCCCAGAGCATCCAGCATGCTTCTGCTGCAGCTACACTCTAGGTCCTAAGTCAAGTTCAACCTGTGTTTAAGGAAAGAACCTTAAGGCACATAACATGCTCTGCTTTCTCTACTATCTTCCCTTGCTTATCCCCAACACATACTTAAGAGCTAAGAATGTGTCTGTGGTCCCAGCACCAGGCAGGGTAGAGGGTAGGTAGTCAGGGAGCAGAGACTTCTACATGTGTACACCTACAACACACATATCCATTCATCTACTCTTCCATCCATCCATCCACCTGTCCATCCATTCATTCTTCTATCCACCCATCCATCCGTTTGTCCATCCATCCACCCACCCACCTACCCATTTATCCACCTTTCCTATCCATCCATCCATCCATCCATCCATCCATCCATTCTTCTGTTTGTCTATCTATCCAGCCATCCACTCATCCATCATGATATTTAGTTAGCAGTCTATACTCTCAAGAGCTCCCAGGAACCTATTCAAATTCGGATACAGACAAAGCAATATATTAGACTTGAACTCACAGACTGAGGTCATCAGCCTATAGATCTCCACATCAATGAAAGTGCAAACCACTTGGACTCAAGTGAAACAAAGACACACCACCAGAGAGCCACACCTCTGATACTTGTAGCCTGAGGTAAGTCACCAATCTTCCCAGGCATGACACTCAGCAACAGTGGTACTGTATCACGGATGGTTCCGTGAGTCATTGCATATCTGTCTCAGTAGGTAAAGTACTTGCTATACAAGACTGAGGACCCAAGTCTGGCTCTCTAGCACCACATAAAGCCATGAGTGAGTCTGTAGTCTCAGCGCTAGGCAGGGTGGAAGGTAGGTAGTCAAGGAGCAGAGATAGGCAGATGGAGGAACAGCTTGCTGAATCAAAAAGCTCCAAGCACAGAGACTGCCTCAAAAAATAAAGTGGACATCCAACAGATGCTGACCTCTGCATGTGCACATATGAGTGAGTGTGCCTATCACACACATGTAAATCACACACACGAGCCGTGCATGTAATAAAGTAAAACAAAATTATTTTGTGCCTGTAACAGATGTTAGGAGTTCAGGGGGGGTCAAACACTATTCTAATAAGGAACCCAGAGTTCCACTTTGTCTTCTGCCCCTTTCAACTCAGTCTGGCACCTTGCAAAAACATCTATGGATATCTACACAGCTGTCTTCTGTGCCTTGGAAGATGGCTCAGTATCAGAGGGCTTGTCTAGCATTCAATCCCCAGCACTGAAAAAGAACAAAAACCCCCAAACCATCTTCTTGTTCATAAATGAACTCATAATGGAAATTTCATGTTCATTCATTCACTCACTCACTCATTCATTCACTCACTCACTCATTCACTCATTCATTCTTTATTGCTTTTGGTGTTTTGAGACAGGGTCTCATTTAACTCTAGGTTGGCTTCCAAGTTCTGATCCTCTTGCCTCTATCTGTCAGGAGCTACAGCTATAGGCATGCATAATCATGCCAAGCTCCACTTTCTTTAAGAAGAAAATTATGTAGGGGGCTAGTTCATGAGCAGCTCAGCAGCCATAAAGTCATGGGCTTCCATACTGCAAAATACTTGGCCAGCATGGAGTTCTTACTCCTCTAACACTGGACATTTAGGGTTCAGCTTCTTCCCAATGAAGGTATTTGTGACTAACATCCTTTTAGTTACAGCTTTGAGTACATATGCATCTATTTTCCAAGAATGGGCATCTTCATTTCTCCGGGAAGATAGCCCCAGGAGCAGGCTCTCTGCCTGCTGTGATTCCTGTGTCCACCTGCAGGGGGCAGCAATAGCAAAATCACAAAGCCGCCACAGTCTTCTTATTGCACAAATGAGAAAAAGATGTGTGTTACTCAAGGTCACAAAGAGAGTAAGAGGCAGGGCCTGGTCATGAATCTAGGAGTCTCCAAACACAGCCCCAAACCCTCACTAGGGGTTCAGGTACCGCAAGGCCAGCAAAACCCACTCTGTACCTTGTCCCAAATAAGGCAAACTTTTCAAAGGGAGACATGGGATTTGTAGGTTCCAAGGCCACAGCCGTCTGTCCTCACGGCCTGAAAAGGCCTCCCCATTCAACCTGCTTCAAGAGCAAGTAGAACTGGCAGTGCGGACTCTGCCCCAGCTGCTATTTCAACGACACGAGAAATGAAAACTCAAACGTGAACCGTTCCCTTTTGTGTTAAGGACCTCTAACTTCATAAACCTCCAGCCTCCTTTCGGCCCCCAGACCAGCACTGCAGAGTGGCCAAATCCTTTTAGAATGAAAATGGCCCGCCTCCCTCCCCTGTGGCTTCTGAGAAACCAAGCAAGCTTCCTTTTCCGGCTGCGGTGCGCATCAGGCCTGCGCCAGCCCTGGCCCCTGGCAGCTGCATCCCCTGCGGGCCACCTGAGCTTTCTCTCGGTGTCAGGTGCTTCTTTTCCACTTCAGGCCTCTGCACGTGGGGCTCCTGGCCCTGCAAGTTCACCTCGCTACATTCTTACTACAGGTGATCATTTCATCCCCGGTTGTTCCCAACAGACTGGAAGACAGAAAATTCCTCTGGCTTGATCTCGGGTCTATCCAGGGGTAGGCACAGGAAGAGACAGGGGGTTCCACATAAAGTGAACAAGTAGTGAGGCAGAAAGCTTTCCTTTTAGGGTGGGCTACCATTGGGAATGTTACATCTCCAGCACCCGTGACTTCTCTAGTAAAATAAAACAATTCATTTCACATTTCGTTTTTTTTTTTTTTTTTTTTTTTTAAATTGTGCTAAACATCCCAGGCTGGACTCTAAATCATGGACTTCCTGACTTCACTGCTGCTTGAATGCTAGGACTACAGGCACTCAGCTACTGATCACCTCTTTTCCTTTTGATTCAAGAAACCTCAGAATTCAATGTAAAGATGAAACACACATACACACACACACTTTCTAGGATCATTTTTGTTTTGTGTGTGTGTGACTTAAGTGTGTCTGATATATTTGTATTCACGAGACTGCTGGTACCCACGTGTCACCTTGTGTGTGTGAGATTTAAAAAGACAACCTTAGATGCTGGTCCTCACCTTGTTTAAGATGGGCTCTTTTTTGAGACTTAGGAAATGATAGTTCAGTGCTTATGAGCACTTGCTGTTCTTGCAGAGCCCCCCCCCCCAACCCCCAGTTAGGTAAGCACCCACACAGTGGCTTACAATTGCTTATAATTCCAGCTCAAGGTGATTCCGAGCCTTTATTGGCTCTTTGGGCACTGCGTGCATGTGGTACGCATACAGACAGTGCTCACTTCTGACCCTCCATGGGCACCAAGCAAGCACATGAGGCACGGAGACACAAGTACTCAAAGCACCCCTACACATGAAAATAAATCTTTTAAAAACAAACAAATAAGTAAAAGCTCCCTCCCCCACCCCCATTCTCAGCCTCAACCACCACCAGGCTAGCTTCTGGGGAATTCTCCTGTCTCCACTCCCATCATGCCAAAGGAGTTTGGTGACAACAACTATTGCACTGCCCCCTTTTATCCTGGTTCTGGGGATTAAGTTCAGGTCCTCACAGCTGTGTAGCAAACACTTCCCCCCCACCAGCATTTCCCCGGCCCTCTAATCATTACAGTCTAATATAATAATCTCTGAACACTCCACCAAAAAAAAAAAAAAAAAAAAAAAAAAAAAAAAAAGAGAAGATCTGTCTGCATAGCCCTGGCTACTCTATGTCAGTCAATCAGGATGGCCTTGAACTCCCAAAACTCCATGTGCCTCTGCTTCCTGAGTGTTGAGATCAAGGCATGCGTGACCATGCCCAGCTCCCTCTGTCTTTTTAATGATTCACTTTTAAAGTTTAAGTCACTTATCCCTTTTTACCGATGTAGGAATATTATTAAAACATATAAAAATAAGTAAATTAATCAGGTAGTGTGTAGAGAGGGTTTAAATCTCACCAGTGTGGCTGGTCCTCCCTAACACAGACAATGGAGGATGAACTCGTGACCCTGAAATCTCAGCACAGGTCTAGGACTAGTCCGTGCAGTTAGAGGCAGAATACTTCCCACAATAACTCGGATGTCTCCCCCTTCTCCCGGGTTTGGTCTAAGAATATACATGAGTTATATACATCTCCTTACACAGAAGTGGCACACTGTTATTTCTGTATTGTCTTGAGATGACGGCATACTTGTTTTGTGATCTGGTAAGAATATACAATCAGTCAACCACAGCTTCATGACAGCATCGCCAACATCTGCATGCCACCTTGGGGACCACATGATGTGTGGCCTGCTCCGGATCAGTATGCTTGATCTGTTTCAAACACCAATTCCTGAACCACAGCTCCATGCAAACATTCCTGAGAGAACATGTCATACACAGGAAGGAGAACTTCAGGGAAACAGGATTCCATGCACAGGAAGTGGGCTCTTGGAAATGGGAAGTGTGGCAGTCCCAGGAGGAAGGCCCGAAGGTGATGAATAAGAGGGAGTTTCTTTAATGTTATAAAATTTGCCTTTCCAGGGGCTCCTAGGGCCCCACCCCTCCCTGGGGAACCACAGGTAACAGTTGCTGGGGGAGGGAGCATACATCTTCATAGAAGTCACCACTGGAAAGTTGCCCATGGTCTAATAATAACCCATCAACCAAGCTCCTGCTATCCACCCTATGGAACCCATTGAGTCACAGACACACAAAAGGACCGTGGAAGGAGTGCTAATTGGGCAAAGAAGGTCAGGGGAAACGAGAGGTAAATATGAACAAAATGTACTACTATGGTCATGAAGAATGAAACCCACCGCTGTGTATAATGTATCCTAACCAAACCAGAAAAGAGCTTTGGCTTTCATGGGAGCCTCCCTGGGTTTGTTCCCTTCCTCTTTTCTTTGAGTCTTTCACCTTCTCCAAAGTCTTTTGGAGAGTGCCAATGGGCTTGCAATGGAGTTTTTTATGGTCTGGGATCAATGTCCACAGCACATGTCTGTGCTTTGTGAAAGAAGAAACCTTCACTCCTGTCCTGGGAATGTAGATCCCAGGATACAGATTAGACATTAGAAGCCCCTGTCATCACTCCTAATAGCTTAGTGGGTTGCAGCTTGCTGTTCAAAAGTAATTTAAAAAACATCAACAAGCAATTTAAAAAAGAAAAAAAAAAAAAGTGTTGGGGGAGGTGACTCCCTGACCTTGGGAGGAATCTGTAAGAAATCTGCAAGGGAGCCATGGGTGACAGTGACCACAACTCCCAAGATGGAGGCAGAGTCTTCCAGAAAGACATTGATTGCTTTCATTGTGAGTCTTTAACGGCTGGCTCACAGGGCGGCCTTTTAGTGCCTTATAATCGAAATCAATTGCTTTTCAAATGTTCTTTTAATTTTTATCTTCTTATTCTTTCTCTCCCCCCCCCCCGAAGTAACAGTGCTCTAGCAATCACAAATACAATTGCTCAAGATGAGTCTCGATGGGTTTGCAATGCAGTGTTTTATGGCCTGGGATCAATGTCCAAAGCACAAGTCTGTTTCTATCGATGTCAAGTTCGTGGCCTAGGAGTAGACACATGGAGGGGTGGATTTCCCCCCAGACTTGTCCCAGCCTCAGCCCTGCAGCCCTCACTGCTTGCTGACCTTTCTCGGCTGAAAAGGTGGCAGGCTTCCAACTTAATTCCTTATAATTCCTCATCTTCATCCTGAGGAATCGGAATATAAGATGGAGGACCAGCCATCTTTTAAAAGCCAACCCAGCAGATGTCAGAAAGAAAAAGATTGATAAAGTTGATGACATCGAATACAAAACTTGTGATTAAATAGACAGCATACCAATAAGAAGTTACATACCAAAAAGCATAAATACATCCATATCCACAAACCACAGACGCAGAAAATGGGACAGTGTTTGGTCTATCAGCTTGGAAAAAAGGAAAAGAATTACAACATCCAGTATGGGCACGGATGCTTAGAAATGAGGGCTCTTACGTGGGTGGGAGGGACTATCAAAAACCAATTTCCTTCCTAACAGCAGTTTGGCACAGTTACCAAAGGTCTAAAAATTATGCCTCTCCCCTGAGCCAACACCACCCTCCAGAGAGATAGCCCAAGGAATTATTACCAACGTACTTAAAGATTAATGTGCCACAATGTGGAACTCGGCAATATGGATAACACTGAAAACACAAGCTGCCCAACGAGAAGAAATTAGTTAGATAAATCATGCATCTTCCTTTCTACATATTATGTGATCATTAAAAATCACACACTAGAAACATTTGTCAAGGTGGGAGGACTGTCTTGATACATTACTGAGTAAAAGCAGTGGACAGACGACTGCACCACTGCACCCAGACAGGCAGGTGTGTGGACACTCCCAAAACCGTTCTCATGCGGAACTGGAAACACACAAGTCAAATTATAAACAGGAAGCACTTTCTGGTAGATTGGTTAACTATAGTCTAAGACCACTCTGCTTTTTTTCTCTGTTTTTTTTTTTTTTTCAAGATTCATTAGTGGGTGCATGTTTTACCTGCATGCACATGTGTGCACATGACATCCGAGCTTAGTAGGCTCAGAAGAGGGCGTCGATCCCCCAAAACCACAGTTAGGTATTGGTTACAAACTGCCATGTTGGTGCTGGGAACGGAACCCAGATGTTCTGCAAGAGCAACAAATGCTCTCATCCTCTTTCCAGGTCCCTCTGCTTTTTTTCTTATGTATGTGCTTTTCTAAACCTGAGAACTTACTTCATTTATTATTGTGTATATTGTATGGCTTGTGTAGAAGGTATGTGTGGGTATGTACATGGGGATAAGAGAACAAAATTATTGGATCTCTTCTCTTCTCCACCTTTATGTGGGTCTCGGGAACTGACCTAGGTTGCTAGGCTTCCATATAAGCCCTTGTATTAGCTGAAGTATCTTCCTGGCCTACCAGTTTTCAACTGAACCCTTATATTGCAGGTCATTCAAATAGATAAAGAGGAACACACACACACAAAGATAGATAGATAGATAGATAGATAGATAGGGAAGCATTTTGTTTTAAAGACCCAGTAGACTTTTCCCAGGAAGCAAATTGGCCCTTAGACTTATCCAGTCAAATGATTGGTGGTGACTACCAGCTTTTTACAGGAGTGAGCTCAAGTCTGCTGATCCTGCTTTGAAGGATGTACGGATAAAGTCAGGGAATGTACCATACAAGATGATTCATCAGACACTGGACTATGCTTACGGGGGAGAGGGGAGCAGGGGGCTGAGTGGAGGTGATAGTCATCTAGCAGAGAATTTTTACAAAACCCTGACAAAGCCGGGTATAGTGGCACATACCTTTAATTCCAGCACTGAGGCAAAGGCAGGAGAATCTTTGTGAGTTCAAAGCTAGCCTGGTGTAAGTAGAGAGCCCAGTTAGGGGTGAATAAAGAGACCTGATCTCAAACGCCAAGCCAAGCAAAACAAAACAAATAAACAAACAAACAAAACCCAAAACGTCAGCCCCTGACAAAGGTCAGGGTATCGCCAGAGGAAGAGCATAAAGTTACAAGGACAGTTAAAAGGGAGAAATATCAGTGTGACTCTTATCCTCAAAGTCTACTATGAAATAAAAAATACCCAGGAAAGGCAGGTGGCCAAGTCCTGAGTTTTCTGCCTCCTTGTTGGGCTTCCTCATCAAATGGCTATACAGGGATGGATAAGGAAGCAGGAAGTGATGGCAGGGGGAAGACGGGCAGTGGGGGATGGGTGCACTGAGGCTTGGTGTGTGTGAGTTACACTTCAGGACCAGCTGGAAAAGAAAAAAAAGAAAAGAAAGAAAACTGTTTGCAGGTAAAAGTAGATGAGGCCAAACACCACGCTGGAGGGTAAGTTAAAAAATCTGACCCTTGCCTTGTGATCTTCCAACTCAAGAGCAGGGTTCTGGAGAAGGCAAGTCCCAAACAGAATGGAAGACAGAGCAGAGGGGCTCACTTTGAGGAGGGCATCGGAAATGATGATGATGATGATGATGATGATGATGATGATGATAAGAAGTATGTTCTGAGATACCCCATGAAGGACCAGGCTCAGACAGTCCTGCTGTACTGGGGCTGGAGCCATCATCCCATAGGAGACTGGCACAGAAGGGCAGGTCAAAGCTATTGATGGGGACCATCAGGACATCGGAGACAGCGGGGCCAGAAGGTGAGGGAGTAGAAAGAATCCATATGTACTGACCATAGGTAAGCCTGGAGGAAGTCTTGGGGGAAGAACTGAGGGGGACAGCAGGGCTCCACGAAGAGAAGTTATGAAAGTGCTGGCCTTTGCAGGGAGGAGGAAAGGAAGGAAGGCAAGGAGCATAAGCTGAGTCCACACAGTACAAAGGAGCCCCTCCCCCACTTGAGCCAGAAGATTAAAAGGCAGAAGCAAAGCCCCTCTCAAGTCTGAGAGCACTCTTACACAGCTATGTGGGAGATGAACTTCTAAAAACTGGACCATATTTCTTAATCAAAAACCTCTTAAAGTGGCCTTGCGTGCCATTTCAGATGTGGCTTAAATCCATTACAAGGTTTTTTCCTTCTTCTTCAGTACAAAAAGCCTGTGCTATCAAATCAAACTCTCACCTGCGTTAATTGCTTTAATGGGCTCTGGAAATAACAGCCTCCTCTCCTCGGGCATGGGGACCCCTGGGGAGCTCATCAGGGAAGGATGCTGAGAAGACCAGGGACAAACAAGGCTGGCCTCTCTTGGGCTGCTAGGCCATGCATTTGTCCCATCGGCCTCCCATTATTTAAGGCCTCACAAGAAAATAATCAAAAGGCAGGTGGGAACACCCAGTTCCATTTATCCACAGAGCTTTCTTGTGGCTATAAAACAAAATTGTAGATACCAGATGCCAGAGAGGAGTCATTGCATTTTAAAGGAAATGGGGAAACACCGACTACACCGTGCACATGAGTCTGCAACTCAAGCAGCTATAGGCAACCAACCGCGCAGGGCCCAAGCCCGCTATGTTTCTTCTAATAACGCTTAAAAGCAAAGCAAAACAAACAAGCAACAGAGCCCAGTAATTAAGTAGGCACACTAAGAGGTTTTCGAAGCCACACTGGAGCCACTGACCATATTTTTCACTGTGGTGCTTGCAGGGGGATATCCATGGCCAGATTCTTCAAACTTTGACCATGCAATGATATAGTGAACAATGGCGTGCTTGTGAGGAGCATGGGCTAGATTTAGTTTTGGGGATGTGTGAGTCACGGAGAGACAAGGAGGCCTGCCCAAGATCACAGCTAAGGAACACTAACAGGTGAATCCAGAGCCATCTCCAAACTCCAGCTACAGAGCGAGCACCTCCCTTGGGCTCTATCATCCATCAGCAGACCTTACAAACAAGAATAACGCTCAAAAGGGGATCTAGGTTGCCTGGGGCTTATGAGGGTGGCCGGGTAGGTCCAACTTGTTCTTTGCTTTCGAGATAGGGTCTCCTATAGTCCAGGAATTAGAGAACTCCATAAGTAGCCAAGATGACCTCATATTTCTGATTCTCCTGCCTCAATTTCTCCAGTGCTGGAACTACAGGTTTGTATAGTTCACATGGTCCTGATTGAAGCCAGGACTTCACGTGCATGGGGCAAGCCCTCTACCAACTGTATACAACAACCCCAGCACTTCTGGGTAAGCCTGTGTGTGGATAAATGTTAGAGGTAGGAAGCCTGAAGCAAAGCAAGAGTTCCCAAACTTCAGTGTGGGTGTGGATAGGGCTTGCCTGGAGGATTTATCAGTTCTAACTCTGGTTTAACCTAACATTTATGAATTAACAAGCTAGCAGCAAACTTGAAATAATTATAAATACCCCATTTTCCTACTAATTAGTTAGTTTTTTTATTTACAATCGTTCCATACAGTCCAGGCTGGCCTGGCTCTATCTGTGAAACTTAGGTTGGCCTCAAATACATGACCCTGCCTTGACCTCCTAGAGAATGGGTTCTAGGCATGTGCCATCATACCTGGTTGCAAATGCCCTTTCTAACGTCACTTTCCTGTGTTCCTTCTTGCAGCCTGCAGCTTTAGAACCCAGGAACAAGGCCATCTTGGGACTACGTGGCTGATATATTTGCTTTGCATTCTGAGTCAAGAGGATGCTGATATTAGCAAAGTCAGGTGGGGAAGGAAGAAAAGCCATGAAGCTGGCTGCCAGCTGAAGCCCAGCCACAGCCAATTTAGCAGAAGGATCAGGAATTCTCAACGGAGAAGGAGGAAAGGTGCTGGGACTGGGAAAGAAACAAAACACATTTACTTCTACATTCTTGAAGGATGCTGCATTAAAGGGCAGGTGTGGTTACCGGAGGCCTGGTCTGGTGCATGCTGGGGCTTCCTGAAGCTTAAAATTGCTTTAATAAAAGCCCCAAAGCCAGATGAACCTCACCCCAAATTGGCTCATTGATTGCATGGGAATGCATAAACGATTCTATTTTGGAAGCACAGACACAATCACACTGCTGAAATAACTCACTTCTGGGAACGTGGCTTCAAAATGAAGAGCAAAGTGATAAATTTACTTGCCAGCAGGGTCTCACAGAGTGGATGTAGGCCACAGAAGGTGGGAAAAGCTGTTGCCTCCCCAGACATATACTACGGCTTTTTAGAGTCTTTAAATAAAATAGAAGTAGAGGGTTTCAAATGCTTTTTCATCAGTCCAGAACCACCTCGGAAGGAGGCAGGTGGAAGTTCTATGCCCATTTCACCATCCCATGACAGAGGTTCAGTCAACATCATGTAAAACACACACAACAGCTTACAGCTTCCCTTGGGTTTCCATCCAGTGTCTACACATGGACTTTCTTAGATATCACACTCAGGAATGGAGGAATCCTTACTAGCCAGGGTCGGGACATCATTCTATTCATCCAATAAATGCATGTCTACAGGGAGCCACGGGAGGCATGCTGGGGCTGCCAGAACAAACACAGCACAATCAGTATTAGCTGTCGCAAAGCTTTTATGTGGTGGGGAGGTGGATGGTTGGCAAACATAAGGAACTGCCCATCTGTGGTGACAGATGTGCTGAAAGAAACCAAGAGGATCAAGGGTTCGAAAGATGGCATGGGGTGAGGGTACTGCTTTCAAGACGGTGGCAAGGATGCAAAGGCACCAGGATGGTCACAAACTTGAAATGCCTGATGACCAGTGGAAGCCACTGGAACTGTACCCTGATACTTGACATGCTAAGGGCCAGGGTAGTGTCCTATTCCTCTGTGACTCCTAAAGCCACAGGTCTGTGGCTCAGAGAATGTCTCTAGCTGACAATGAGATGGGCAGAAACTTGTTACTTTGTTTTGAGGTAAGTCTCTGAGTAATTCTCAAATGGCTCCCATTGTGAGGCTCAAGTTGGGACACCTGCCTGCCTCTCAGAGGGGTTCTGAAATTGCCTTCCAGGATGCTGACTACATATCCCTCAGGCTAGCTTCCAGTCAGAAATCTCCACATCTTCCTTCCCCTGGAGGCAATGAAGTAGCATAGGAGGGCCAGAACACCTGCACACTGCAGAGGTGATCTCCTAAAGCCAAGGTGGAACTGTAGAGCAAGAATGCCAGCTCAGCTCTGTAGGATGAGGCTGTGGAAACACATACAACATCACAACTGTAACAGGTTCACCCCAGGAGAAATGCAACCCTGGGGGAGGCTGTAAATGGTTGAGGGTGGGGCATCTTCATCTTGCTCAATTTGGCTATAAACTTAAAAAAATGCTCTCCAGGGCTGGGGAAGGGGCTCAGTGAGTAAAGTACCAGCCGCACAAACATCAGGATCTCAGTTCAGATCCGCAGCACCCAGGTAAAAAGCCAGGTGTCCCAGTGAATATTTGTAAACGTAACTAGCTCTGGGCAGTGTGGGAGGGGAGGATGCAGATTCCTGGAGCTCACTGGCTAGTCAATCTAGCCAAATTGTTGAACTATAGGTTCAGTGAGAGACCCTATCTCAAAAAGTAAGGTAAAGAGCAATAGATGAGGACACCTGATATCATCCTTGGCCTGCTCCTCCCTCCCCATCCCTATCTCTGATACACACACACACACACACACACACACACACACACACACTCTTACACACTTAAATCTGATCTCAAAAATTTAAAAGAAAAAGATAAGGAAATCAAAGACAAGGCACATTTTCTCTGACCGTCGGCCCTGCTGCCAGCAGCTGATAGCTGGAACGCAGGGAGAGCAATGGAAAGCCTGCTTCCCGCTCTGCACCTGCCTGCCAGTGAAAGTAAAAGGAAATGTTGCAGCCCAGAAACTTTTAGAAAGCACCCCCCACCCCGTGGCACAATTAGACATCTGTGTGAGCTTAGACTCCAGCTTGCATTCTGGCTTGGGGGTGTAAAGAGAAAGAGGGGAAGAAAAAAAAAAAAGGAATGGGCTTGCAAAGATTGGTATTTCAGCCTCCAGCTCTTTCTAGCCATTTAATGTCATTTCTTCTAATCAGATTCTCTGGTCCTGGCTGGGGACTGAAGTGCCTAAGCAATGGGAACCAAAAGCCATAAAAGAGCCTTGCTAGCCTTGCTAGAAAGCCAGTTGGAGTCCTAATCCCCTCTGAATGCCAGCTTCTATGCAAAGCCCTTTGCAGGGTAGAGGGAAGATTAAGAATCCCAGAAGACATGCATAAGCAGACAGAAAGCACGTGGATGACTGACTGGCCTGCACCAGACAAGTGCACGTGGGGGCTGTGTTCCTGTATGTGGCTGGAGGCAGGCAGAGGTGCACACAGAAAAGCCTGGGATATTGGGGTGAAAGGACCCCCTCACTTCTCTCTGCAGCGCCTGAGGCTAGTCATGAACAGCCCTGAGTTGTCAGCAGATGGGGACGACAGAAGTAACAAGGCTGATTCTCTACCTCTTTCATGTCCAGCTTCAAGTCAGAAGACAAGAAATCTTCAATACTTCAAAACCGTCAATGCTTCGATACAAAGGCAGTACTGGAAAAACGGTGCTTTGATTTAATAGCAAACAACCAGCTGCAAGAGGATTTGCCTGACAGGAGCATCCTTTCCTAAACCCTCAAGTGTCAGCCTGAGCCAAATAAATATACAAGACCGCATTAAAGACACAGACCCCCTCCTGGGCCTGCACTATGGGCATGAGGCAGCCAAGAGTGGACTCTCTGCATGTCATGGCTGACAGGATTCATGAGAACCAAGAATTGTTGCAGGGGCAGAGCGGAGACAGTGTATACCCACGGCTTCCAAGTGGAGCCCAGGAAGAGACCAGGTGCAAGAAAGTAGGCTGCAGATCCAAATCTGGAAGTGATAAGAGTATATAGTAGCTTCACTAACCAAGACAATGTAAAATGACAACTGTGTCATTTCTTGAACCTGCTGAACCAAATATAATGACTTGTATTAATTCTGACAGATTCTTCCTGGGTTATTATGCAAAGAAAGGGGCAGAGTGATTGTTCTAATTAATTGGAAGGGCCCACAAACACTTCTTAACGTCTGGAACATTTCAGATTCTAATTTGCTACTCAGATTTACCTGTGGGAATGCTGGGACGGCAATAAAGGTTGCTTAATTTTTATGAAGCACTTCTTGGATGTGTGTGTGTGCATGCGCACACACACGCACACACACACACACACACACACAGAGATATCCTAAGTGCGGCTACCTATATCAATAAGGAACTAACAGAGCCAGTGGGTGAGTGGACTGGATCTCCAGTGATCCCAAGATGCTTCTGTTTGTGTCCCAATCCTACTGGCAATTCCCACTCTCTTTGGACTCACACCAGGGCTGGTGTTCCTGGGTCGAGAGATGGGGGTGAGAGACGGCAGCCGGGCCCATCAGTACAGTGTGTAACACATGGATTTCCTGATTTAGCACCAAGTTACCCAGGAGTGCCAAGCTTCTCTCTTCCCAAATCTTAGCCAATTCTTTTTGCCTTAATTGAAGGCAATTCCAAAAGAACAAGAACACAGCAGATCAGATGGTCTACATGCCTTCTGGGTAGCACATTTCAAGCAAATCACAGACTTCCAGAGCTGGGAAGGACCTTGGACAGCCCCAGACTCAGCTAGCCTGGAGCAGATAATATCAGAGACTCATCCAAGGTCACACATAGCAAGCATTCAGCAGAACTTAATGCAGCAAGAAGTCTACGAACCTCTTGGGTGACTGATTCAATGTATTTGTCTGGAGACCTTTGCAAGGTATACTTTTTCTTTTAAATTACTAGTTTGAATCTTATTCATTGCAAAATAGCCCTCTCTCTCTCTCTCTCTCTCTCTCTCTCTCTCTCTCTCTCTCTCTCAAAAATCAAACATTTCAACATAATTTTAAATAGTAAGTGACTTGCTTAATCTGGACCCATCACTGCTGATTTGATAGCTGGAATTTAGAGGAACGGGAACCCTGTGGGGCACAGGATAAAATCCTCAGCAAATTGCGTGCATATCAATGAATGTAAGATCTATCAGGGAAAGAAGCTGAGTAAACTTTGTTTACTTGATTCCTCTTTTAAAGGCTGTGTTCCTCTTTGAAGCCCAGGTGCTCCAACACTTTGATTCTTAGAGTTGACTTTAAATGGATTCTCTTTCTGTTGTATATGTACACATAGAATTAATCTCTCTTCTGGGAGAGTTCTGAGGTTCACTTCCTTTCTGCATCATAAACAAAAAATATAGATTTTTTTAAAATTGAAAAGGCATCTTCTACTAAATAGAACAGGGGATTCTGGGACAGAAACAAGACACTTGTAAACATTCAAGGACACTGAATGAAGCCTGGAGCCCGGCTAGGACCGTTGCCCGCTGACCTTGGAGCCCTCCTGACATACAGAATTCCCAGGTGATGGCAACTTGGATCTCAGAGAAGGGACTTTCTGCATTTTGTAGAAATATGTCAACAGTTCTCCAGGTGTTCGTGTGCACATGATACAACCCTGCAGTGGTGTCTGCTGTTCTATATTCCCACTGTAAATTCTGTCCCCTTTATTACTTGGGTTTTGGATGATACAACACCCATTTTGCCTGATGCTTCTGAAGGGTCCTAAGATCATGTGTCCGACACTGGTTAGAAGAGGGTCTTCCTTGGGCCAGAAGCACATTGCACTTAGTAGTTGGCAGGAGAAAGACAGACAAGTGAGTCAGTTCAGCTCACACAGAGTCCTGGCTCCAGGTGTCACAGTTCAAGGATGCTCCCGTTCTAACTCCATTCAACCTCAGGGCAAGTGTTCCATTGCGGGCTTCCTGAACTATGCTTGGAGAGCAAAGGTGTCCCTCTGCTCACCAGCACCCTGGAGCAGCTCAGGGAAGTTGAGGCATACAGTCCTGACAGTGACCTCTTTGATCTTTGGGGCTAGAAACTGAATGTTACAGCCAGATCTGAGGTCTAAACTGAAGAACTAGCCTGTGTTGCTCATGTTCGGGTAGCATTTTCAAAGTCTCTCACGTATTGATGATTAAGTGACTCCAGGCTCTGCAAATTACCACTAAATTTGAATCTGTGCTTATAAATGACATTTGGATCAAATCTCTTTAGAGCATAAATTTATCATTTTGGGCACTTGAACCTCTTAGGACAACACTAACGGACTATTTCTTCTCAGATCATGGGATGCAAGACAAGGAGGAGAAAATATGTTGGGGGAGGGGGCATGGGAAAATGGAAAGCCCACAAAGAGCTTTCTCTACTAGCTCCCAGAATAATCAAAGGCCATTAGGCTTTCTCCAGAAACAGGAGAGAATTTTTCAAAAACCTTACAGGCCTCCCAAAATGGGGTCTCTGAGTAGAGAAGCAAATGAGCCAGACCAGTGTCAGAGACAAATTGTGGTATCCAAGGTGCACACACAAGCAGTCAGCTTAACTCACCTGGCCATGAACCACACAGGAAGCAGCCCCTGACTTTTGCTGCCTAGGAGTTTCCCAGCAGCCAGTGCGCTTGGTTTGGTACAACTGTGTGAGGTGGACCAGATACCAGGGGAAGCATTTCTCCATACAGGATGGATAATGCTGTTCCTTTCCTTCAAACTCCTCACTTCTTGTTTAATAAGCAGGATAAATACTTATGAGAGAAAGCTCCTTAGATCCACCCACGGACCAAACACCGTAGCTCATACTCCAACTGGCTGACGTTCACTTACCCTGGGTGATAAGATTAGCAAGCATGAATGCTCCTCCAGACAACAGGATTAAATTCCTACTAGCTGGTTGTGGTGAGGTTATTTTTCTCAATTAACAGACACTTGAAAAAAAATGTGCATACTTTCATGGGACTATGGGTTCATTTCTGACATTCTGGAAAAAGCCTAGTTAGTAACAAAGTTAGGAACCACGTCTCTGGTCTGGCTTGTTCCATCCAGCACAAACCAGCTAGCCCACAAATAGCAGGATCAGCCCCAGCTCTGTGGTCACCCAACCTCCTCCTGGGTCACTAGCAGTGGGGTAGAACTTTCTTTCAGAGACAAAAAGCCTACAGGATCCAGAGAACAGCACAGCAGCAATAAAGTGGGTGGTGGTGGGGGGGGGGAGAATTAATTACTCAATGTCAAGCAGGGGCTCTTTTCTAACATCCACAGTCCTTTTTACACTTTATGACCAGACATTATGTGATACTGTGTATGTGCCTTAGCCTTTAGGTCAGCCAAGGCACAGAACACCTATCTGTGCCACAAATTAGATGATCCTCTTTTAAAATCGGGGCAGGGAGGCAAAACAAACCAACAACGGAGACCAGAAAGGTCAGGCAATTTGGTATAAAAGACAGCAGCACTAAACCGCCTGTACTGTCCTCTAATACCCATAAACCATAGCCCTACCTTGACAGCCTCCGCGTGGGTCACCCGGGCTAGAGATTTATCGTTGACGCGCAGAATCTGGTCCCCGACCCGCAACCCTTCCTTCTCTGCCAGGGAGCCCGGCTCCACTAGAGACACGTAGATGCCCACGCCGTGTTCCGAGCCCCCGCGGATGCTGAAGCCCAAGCCCTCGTGGGCCTTGGCGCGCCGGAGGCTCACGAGCCGCACCTCCCCGGGCCCCGCGCCGTCGGGAGCGGCCCAGGCGGGCTGCCTGTAGGGGGTGGTGGCGGGCAGGTAGAGGCCCTCGGCCGTATACTGGTCGAAGAGCAGCTGGTCGGAGCGCGGGATGACCAGACGCAGCATGGGCAGCAGACGCCGCTTGACCGGGCTGTCCAGCAGGACGCGCAGGGTGCGCACCAGGTCGAAGACGTTGCGGCGCGCGTGGTACGCGTTGAGGCAGTGAGTGAACTGCTCCCGCTCGGGCTCGCTCAGCAGCGCCGTGAGCGCCTGGTGCAGCTGGCGCACGTTGGCAGACAGCAGCCGCAGCCCCGCGCCCCCGCCGCCGCCCGCCGCCGCCGCCGCCGCCGAGCCCAGCGAGCCGGTGGAGGACGAGCTCACCGACAGGCCGTCCAGCTGTGCGTTCATCTCCCCGCCGAGGCCCGGCCGCACTCCGGGCGCGGAGCGCCGGGCGGCTGCTGCACCTGCGGCCAGCGGCGCGACAGCTGGACTCCCGGGGGCGCGGAGGTCACGGCTGGAGTCTGGGTTTGGGGTAGACGCGGAGACGGCGGCTGCAGTCTAGACTGGACCGGAGAGCGGAGACGACGGCTGCAGGGTGGGTTGGGGAGGTGCGGGTGAGCTGGAGCGATGGCTGGATCCTGGGGAGGTGGCAGGGACCGCGGCTGGTGTCCCAGGGGCGCGAAGGCAGGTGAAACTGGAATTCCGAGGACGAAGAGACGGCGGCTGCGATCCTAAGGACCGCGGCGGGATCCTGGGGGACAAAGAGTTGGCGTCTGGAGGCCGGAGGTCGCGGAGACTGCGGCTGGAGGCCGGGGGGAGCGGGAACAGCAGCTACATGCCGGAAGGCGCGGGGACCGCGGGTGGCCGCAGTGGGGGGCGCAGCCACTCCGCCCGCCCCGTCACACCATGTCCGGGGCTCCCCCAGCCGAGTTGCCCGTTCTTCTAGGGCTGGGGGACCCCAATGTCAGAAGTTAGGGCGCCGGTCAATCTAGGCTCAGAGTCCTGAGCAGTCGCAGCCAGCGGAGCCACGCGGGCGTCCGGCGGGGGGTGCGGGGCATGTCCCGGGCAGCCCACGATGCAGCAGCCCGGGCCCCCCGCGCCCCAACGCCGCCCGGGCGCACACGGAGCCACGCGGCCGGGAGCCCGGACTTTGCGAACTGTTGAGCAGCTCTGGGCCGAGTCTTCCAGCGAGTTCCGACGCCGCCGCTGCCGCCAGCCGGGACTTGGCCCCGCCCCCTCGCCCCTCCCCCTCCCCGCCCAGTCCCCCCGCGGGCTCTTCAGGAAATGACGTCCCGCCTGGCGCGCCTGGCTGTTGCCTGGAGACGGGGTGAAACAGTCCGGCCCCAGGGAAGAAAGGGGTGAAAGTGGGGGGTAGCAGCAGGAGGAGCTCTGGGGCCCGTGTGAAGCCTTCCCACTTCCCCAACCCAGGGCTGAAGAGATGGGGTCCTAAAAACTGCGCTTTCTGGCGGTCACAGCTCGATTCCAGGGTCGCTTTGGAGCAATTAGCCGATTTGCCAATTCACAATTGGGGAAAATGGCCAACTTTTAGCCTCTAAAATATTAGAGGCTTCATGCTCCACTTTTCTGCCTTAAAATATGGTTCCTGCCGCTTGCACACGGGCTGCGTACAAGTTTAAGTGCGTATGTGGATGATTATCGGTCTGCACAAGAGACGACTATAAGCCACACAGGTGCTAGCAGGAGCCAAATCCTGTGCTGGGATAGATTAGCCTAGGTCCCTTCCTCGGGTGCTCTCAAGAGTGGAGGAAAGCGAGAAGCGGTTACCAGAATTGTAAAGTATGCAAACACACACAGGTGCATTTAAAACTAAGTCTGAAGTAGGGGTGTCACTTGTACCAACGGTTATGTCCTGCTTGTGATCTTTTCCACAGTGGGGGAACTGGGTGAAGGTTATTACATGGCAACTCTATATACAGCATGCAGTTCAGGTTTTCTGCAAATGTATTTCATGCTTAGCGTTCCGTTAGTTTGTGTTCTAATTATAATTGCTGTGATTGGTTTGATAAATGCATCCCAGGAGCTAAGATTCCCCACTCCCAATACTTTCTTTCTGTGCAAAGGATGTTTTCGAGAATATTTTATCTGGAAAGATACCAGAAGACACCGTCTGAAGTCTCTCATCGAACACCTACTCTCCTAAATAGAATCACAGGAAAAACTCAGGGTTTCTGTTCAAAGGGAGTGTTCTAAGAAGTTCCGTAGTGCTCGACCCAGTCACCACTACATGTCATGTGCCTCTCTTTAAACCTGAATTGCCTCTCCAGAGGTGTTCAGTGAAGAGCTAGTTTTTTTCCCCTAAGGCTGTCCTGGGTTGCCATCACAGGAATGAAACAGCTGACTCTGGAGTGGGAGAAATAGAAAGGGAGACGGATTATCTGGAGTGGCTGTGAGCTGGCTGCAGAAGGGTGATTTGTTCCCTAGTTACTTGTTTACCTGTGTACATGGTCATTCTTCATTCAGTATTTTCCAAGCACCTGTTCTGCTGCTTGACCAAGCAGCATATGCCTGATGCTGGAGACACAGGATAAGGAATTGAAATCTCTGACCTCAAAGAATCATAGTCTGTCAAGGTAAAGAGTGTAAGTCGAGGTAAAACAAAAGATAAGCAGCATTAGGACTGTCAAGGCAGGCCACAGTGAGGAGAGGAGACTAATAGGAATGGACTCTCTGGGCTTCAAAGATGTTTCAGTGGGTAAAGGTGTTTGCCACCAACCCTGGACAACCTGATTTCCATGCCTGGAACCCATCTGATGGAAGGAGAGAACCAGCTCCTGCAAGCTGCCCTCTAATCTTCACAGGTGCCTGTGGCGCATGTGGCAACCCCGTAGCACATACCCCTGTAGCACATAATAAGTGAATAGGTAAATAAAATATTGTAAAAGAATGATCTTTCTCTCTGAGTAATGAGAAGCCAAGGAAAACTTTCTAACACTGTAGTTTAATGCATTCCCAAAATGGAGGTGAAGAATTAAAGTCCTACTTTCCCCGAAGCTCTCCCTGTCTCTTAACACAGACCTGAGTTGAATTGATGCCCAATGAACATATTTCACAGGGCGTCAGAGAATGATGTCTTAAGTAGCCAGTTGGGTGACCCTTTGACATCCGTCTTACAGCTCTGCATATAGCAGTCCGTGCTCTGCATCCTTCCTTCCTTCTTGTCAGCTCTAGCTGGAGTCTTTAATGCAACCAGAGCAAGATATTTAAGAAGAGAATCTGTTCCAACCCCTCCCCCCACGTATTAATAACATACCTCGAAATACCACCACAGAGGGCTTACTTGCATGCAGTTCAGGTTTTCTGCAAATGTATTTCATGCTTAGCGTTCCGTTAGTTTGTGTTCTAATTATAATTGCTGTGATTGGTTTGATAAATGCATCCCAGGAGCTAAGATTCCCCACTCCCAATATTTTCTTTCTGTGCAAAGGATGTTTTTGAGAATATTTTGCTTTAGGCAGCAGAAGCCTCTGTGCTAACAGTCTTAGGAAAAAAGGAAACACTTTCTTCTGCAAACATCGGGCACCATCTGGGAGGCTGTGCTATTGTTTAGCTTCATAGAGGTTGATCTGAGAGACAGAGCGAGGGAGAACACAAGAAAGGACAAACGGGAACTTTCCCATCCATCTTGCATAACTACCTTCATATCAGTTTGCAATGTGTCCCTCAGAGAGGCAGTGTGTAACTGTGCTCAAACCTCAAGAATCCTATTTCATGAGTGAAGATGTGTTTGTCTTTCAAGAAATAAGCTCTCAGAAGTTCAAGCTGCTGGGACTCAGGGTTGTACTACCTTCAGGCCCTTGAATGAAACAGGAATCATGAGTTTCTGTTTGGCCTTGGCTGCATACTGCCCTCTTCAGAGCTAAAACAGTATTTTCCTGCAATTGCAGGACCCCCCCCCTTCCTAAAGCTACTTTCACCCCAATGATGGAAATTGACCCTAGCAAGTACACATGCTAAATAAGACCTCAGACTACCCTAAGCCAGGGTTCTCTGAGACAAGATCTTACCATGTAGCTCAGACTATCCTGGAACTTGATATGTAGCTCAGGCTGACCTTGAACTCACCATGATCCACCTGCTTCAACCTTCAAAGCAGCACCCTATCCAGCACCAAAGCCAATTTTAACTGTTCACTGTTGATAGTCAACCAGAGCTAACCCTTGTAGTTCAGATGTTTCTGGAGGTCTGGACTTGGGCAGCTGGAAAGACAGAGCAGGAAGAAGAATGAATAGTGTTGCATTTTGTGCTTAGAACAACTTACAAGTGCTGAGATATGCTCATTGTTGAGCTGGATGTTTGTTTGTTGTTTGACTCTTAGCAGCTTCTGTGTTGCTATGACCAAAATATCTGACAAAAACAAGGTGTGTGTGTGTGTGTGTGTGTGTGTGTGTGTGTGTGTTCGTGCACACTCATGATTCCAGAAACTTTAATCCATCATGGTAGTGACACCATAGACCAGGAATTCACATCATGGCTGGCTAGGAAAGAGAGTGGGACAAGAAGTAACCAGGGGCCATATTCCAAGAGGCTGTCTCCAGTGGCCAGCAGCCTCTTGCAGCTGGGCCCCACCTCCCAAGTCTCTACAACATCCCAATATAATGTCATCAGCTTGGAGATACTTATACAAACCATAAGCCCCTGGGATTCATTTTCAGGTTCAGGACACAACGCTTTTAAATGCAAGCTACACGTTTCATGTCTGATGCATTGCGTGAAGCATAGGACACATAGAAGGGCAGAACATTTCTGGTGACTTCCTTCTCCCTTTTTATTGCAATTTTTAAAAGCCCTTTTCTATTCCATAGTCATTTGGAGCTCCTCTCCTTCCCTCTAATTCACTGAAATGTCTCCTTAGAAGGTGATAGAGATTAATTTAACTTGAGATGCATATCCCGTGGGACATATAGACTTATCTGTAACTGGTGGGTTTTTTTTTTTTTTTTTTTTTAATGGCTGGCTGTTTTAAGCAGTTGTACATTTTATTCACTAACTCCTACCAGCTAATACAGGAGATTTCATCACCACTGTCATCCTCTTCCTGGTAGAACGGAGAGGATGTCGAGTTGCCAGGAAGCAACTATCCTCAGGATGAGATGGGTACCTACATGGAGAGTTAGGCTGTGGA
The DNA here is from genome assembly GCF_011762505.2 of Arvicanthis niloticus. Taxonomy (NCBI): domain Eukaryota; kingdom Metazoa; phylum Chordata; class Mammalia; order Rodentia; family Muridae; genus Arvicanthis; species Arvicanthis niloticus. The sequence goes on along the minus strand of NC_047662.1, from coordinate 83,812,201 downwards.
CCTGGAGAGTCTCATCCCAGAGCTTTGATTTTCAATTTCTGTAGTGTGGGGTCTCCCTGATGCGTGGTTCAGAGATGTCAAATTGGGCCATCATTCCTGCTGGGATCAGTCAAGGACCACATTTCTTCCACAAATGGGAATATTTTCTTTAGAGAGTCTGAGATGAGAACTTTGAGGTTAATAACTCACAATCCCTGACTGGTAAGCTGACAGTTTATGCTATAAAGACAGAGTAGAGGCTTAGTAAAGAAAATATCATTGAGAGAGATTCCCCCATGGGGAGGATTTGGGGAACCTTCAGTATTCTCAGCTTGGACACGGGGCTCAAAGCTATCTGATGCCGAGTGCCATGAGGAACTCATTCCAGCGTGAAGACTCCTGGCAGCAAGGACGTTAACAACCAGAGCTGTCAGTGGTGCTGCAGGACCACAGCCTGTCTCTCCTGCAAATGTCAGTAGGGATGGATGATATCAGCAGAGAAAAGGGAAACAGTTTCCTCCTCCACGACTGCTAGATAACACGGACAATATTGATGGAAGTGCAGGGAGATAAGAGAGAGGAAAGAAAAGAGAAAGCACTGAAAAACAGCAGACGACAGGAGAGAGATGGGTATTTATCTTGCCTTGGGTATAATCTGCAAAGAGTCTGATTCACGGTCTCAGAGATTCATGTGACTTGCAGGTAAGGAAGGTGTCAGAGCAGTGAGTTGATCTCCAACTTCAAATTTCTGTTCTTTATTACCTTTGTGACCTTGAGGAAACCGAGGAGAACTTTCTCACTTGAATGTCCTTATCTGTAATGTTGGGCTGAGGATGCTGTCGGTGTTATTGCAGGCATTGATTGTGCTGATGTATGCAAAGTCAGCTCCTACAATGCTCAGAATCCATCTCAGTTAAAGCTCTTTCCACATGGGAGCACAACTCCTTTATCAGCCCAAGGGCGAGCACATGAAGGTGCTCCTCCTTGCTAAATAATTCCTTACCTTCCTCCCTCTGGCCTTGGTCTTATAGACACAACCAAGGGCTAAGATGGCTGCTATCTTGGCCACCATCCCCCACAGCTCTTCAATTAGCAGGTAAATGGACAATATCTGTGCCACCCGGGCATCATCATTCTTTCTTCTTCCGAATCATTATCACTCTGACGCTCTGGAAGAGTGTCTGGACGAGACCGAGCCATTTCTCTGAGGTCTGTGGACTCACTCTCTGTGCCTCCCTGCACGTTGTAGTAGCATGGCAGATGGAACTGGTGCCGATTCCTCTTACAAAGCTTTGGGGAAAATAGCAAACTGTCATGATAGCAAAAAATCAATCCCAGGGAGCCAATTTGTGAGCTGGAAGGAGGCAGTGCAGGGAAAGTGACCTTATCGGGCATGCTGCTCTATAATCCCACTGCCACAAGGTCTGTACCAGTTTCCTTAATCAGGGGATTATGAATTGGTTCCACTTACCTCCACCCAGCAAGGTTCAGATTAAGGAAACCCTGAGTTCAACTGTCTTCACTTTGTTCATGATCGCAACAGGACCAGTGGGGGTATCCATCCCTGCATTTCCTCCACAGTCTTCGGTGCCTCTGCTCTACTAGATAGTGTTCTGGGAATTCAATAGGTGTCACACCACTGTGGTCACTATCCTCCTGGAACTGACACAGTGTGTTGAATTGTGGACATTGGATGTGACTGTAGAAACAGTGGGACTTATAAAGTGACGGTTCCTAGCCAGAATCCCATTCTCTGAGCCTCGCTCCCCCACTCATTTCAGCACCACAGAACCACAAACAGCACTGTAGCCATCGTTAGTAATGTGGCTCCTGGTTATATAACCTTGGAGAAATCACATCTCTCCCAGCCTAGGCTTCTTTACCTAGAGAGAGAAGAGAGAGAGAGAGAGAGAGAGAGAGAGAGAGAGAGAGAGAGAGAGAGAGAGAGAGAGAGAGAGAGAGAGAGAGAGAGAGAGAGAGAGACAGAGAGAGAGAGAGAGAGAGAGAGAGAGAGCGCTAAAAACAGGAACATGAAAATGGGGTAGCTAGAAAACTAACAGAGCAAACATACATAAAGCAATTAGCACAGGACTGGCTACAGAGAAAACCATTCCTGTGCTTGCAACTCTAGGGAATCAGCCTGAGCATGCGGCTCCATTGGTAGAGTGCTTGCCTGGCATGGATGAAGCCCTAGGCTTGATCATCAGCACCATATAAATCTGGTTTGGTAGTGAAAGCCTATAATTCCTGGGCTCAGGCAGTGGAAAGTATGAGGAACATATATTCAAGGTCATCCTTAGTTATATTATGGGTTCAAGGCCAGCCTGGGATATGTGAGATCCTATATTAAAACAAACAAACAAACAAAACAAAACAAAACAAAAAAACCCTATGAGGTACTCAACATTTTGTATGATTGTCTCCTCCCTTCACTAATGCTTTGGGAAACTTTGTTTCTTAGGGAGATTCTCATTGTAAATGCTGTGCTTGGTAACAAACATGTGATGTTGGCCAATTCCTCCATTCCTCGGAGCCTCAGTCTCTCCATTTATCCTGTGAGGGTCTTGGAGGTGGTGATCTGTGGGCCTTCCTGCCTCCAAGAATTGAGTGTGTGTGTGTGTGTGTGTGTGTGTGTGTGTGTGTGTGTGTGTGTGTGTGTGTAGGTCAGAGAACAACCTGAGGGAATTAGCTCTCTCCTCGTACCATGAGAGTACTGAGGATCGAACCCAGGTTGTCACTGTTGGTGACAAATGCCTTTGTTCCACTGAGTCATCTCCACAGCCTAAGAACTATATTTTGTTTTGGTGACAGAGAAAGGAAAGGGTAGGGAAGAGAGAAGGATGAGGAATGGGGGGCAAAGGTGTATTCCAGGGGTTCTCAGCGCGTATGGACTTGGAATTCTGTCCTTCCTTCCATGGCTTTCTCTGACTGGTTCCAGGCTCTTAATGTCTCTTTGCCTCTGGCTTTCAAATAGCAGCTAATGATCCTAGCTGCCTGTCTGCTGGTCCTGTGATTTCTGCCTTTGCTTTTGACCGTCTTCAAAGGCACTCAGAAGACACTGTTATTACATTTACGGGGCCCAGTGTGCCCCAAGTACTTGGCAAATTGTGTCAAAGACTCTCCCACTGTTACAGAAGAATGCTGGCTCCCTTGCACTTCTTTATTCCTTAGAAATTTGATATTCTCATCGACTTTCCATGAAGGTCACAAGAAATGGAGTTTCAGCATTCTAAAACTGCAGTCTTTTTTAACCTTAAAAAAAATCATATTTCTTTTCATTCACTAAATATTTAGTGCTTACTATGTATCACTATGTGAGGCTAAAGGAGCAGAACTCCAGCCCTTGTTCATAGGACGCCCATCTAGTTGACTGACACATAAAGAATAATCATGGGGCCTATGGAGACGGCTCATTGGGTAAAATGCTTATCCCACAGGTCTGAAAACACAAGTGCAAATCTCCAGAACACATGTAAAAGCAGTAAAAGCCAGATACAACAGCTCAAGCACGTTCGATCCTAGTGCATACCGTTAGGGAGTTGGGAGGCGGAGAGAAGAGATGCTTAAGCTTTTGGGGGTAACTAGTCTGGCTTACACAGTGGTAAGCAAACCCTGTCTCAAATATGAAGGGGATCACTGAAGGTTGTCCTCTGACCTGTGAGGACACACATTAAACTCACCCCACTGGCAACTTTTGAGAAGGACACATTCCTTTCTCACTCCATAAATAATAACAGCCCTGACCACCCCAGCGTTGTTGAAAGGTGCCTAATGGCTGAATAACCTTTCTTTACTGTAATCCGATGGCAGTGATTTTTCTGAAACACACCATTACGGGAGAACAGTCTGGTCTCTGGGGCTTCGGGATGGCTAATTAAAAAGCACTGTAGCAGGAAGCAGTTACACACCTCAGAATCACATTGTTCCTGTTTCAGAGTTCAGAAGAAACAAGGTTTGGTTTGGTTTTGTTGGGTTTTCTCCTCCTGAACTTCATGAGGACACTGGAAAGGATGGCCCATGGAAACAGTGGAAATCCTTGCTGGTCATTAGGAGAAGGCTTTGGGACATTGTTTTTATTTCAGCAAAAGCCAAGGTCACTTAGCTGGCTGTGAATCCACTTTCCTTGAAGGTGAAGGGGCTGGGAAGCTTTGAGCTGTGGCCTGAGATGGGCCATTCTCTGACTCATTTCAAAAGTATCTCCTTCAGCAGTACCCTCTTGGATCGTGGACCCAGGTCCAAGTTTCCCTTCTGTTGCTGTGATAAGACGGTGGCCAAAGAAACTTAGAGGGGAAAGCTGTATTTCCAGGTCACAGTCCATCACTGAGAGAAGGCAAAGCAGGAACTGGAAGGCATGCCTGCCAGCTATTCCACACAGACTTTCCTCTGACCAAGGAACTGGAATGCACTTGACAGACAAAGAAATGTAGCATGAGTAACCACGAAGGATGCTGTGTGCTAGCCGGCTCAAAGGATGGCTTATCCTCTGTGCTGGTAAATATTATACCAGGGATGTTTTTACCCCACTTAGACTATATACTTCCCAAATAAAAGACACACACCTTCATGAAGCATTAGAGCTGGACAGCTATCAAGCGTCCGTGCTATTTTGTCTACTTCCCTGTCAGTAACTGAGAGATACCACTTGCCATGTCATGCCTGGGCTACTCCTACTCCAACAGGCCAGCCCTCATGGCCATGTGCTCACGATCCTCCTATCCCACGGTGGCTTCCTTCTTCTTTTCTCTCCTCTTCTTGTGATCTCCAGCCAAGTAACTGAAAACCCACCTACCTGTATCTACTGCCCAATCATGGGCTTTAGCCTTTTTTTGACCAATTAATTTGTGGAGCAAGGTTTGCATAACAAAAGCTGGTATGTGTAAGAATTCATTCATCTTGGTCTTGGGACAATGAGGTCTTGGTGCATACAAGCAGCACCAGACCAAACCCCTACAACACCCAGCATATACTCAAATGCTGTCTATATATTTTTATACAGGTAGGACCACCCGACTAGAAATGGTTCACAGTGAGCTGAGGCCTCCTATATCAACCGACAACCAAGATAATCACATACAGACTTTCCCACAGGCCAGTTTGATCTAGGCAATTCTCCAGTTGTGGGTTTCTTCTGAGATGACTCTAGGCCATGTCAAGTGGACAATTAAAGCTAACTAGGATAGTGTATTAATTATCTAAATATATCTAAGTTGTAGGTTCTTACATAGAGCTATAAAGTCTCAGTAAAATGTATGTGCAATATTTTGTGCATGCATAAACTTTTATTTTTCTGAATTTTATAGTCCATGACACAAAAAAGATTAAACCCTGCTGGGTTTTTTTTTTTCTGGATTCAAATGGGTTTCTATTTTTCTAATATATTTTGATAATTTCATAATGATTATATATATGTATATATATATATATATATATATATATATATATATATATATATATTCACCAGCACTAGGAAATGTTTAATCTTAAAAAACAAACAAACAAGAAACAGCCTTTACATCTGCTGTGTGGCATCACTAACAGGAAGGACAGTGTACAATTTAAACTGTCCTAATTCTTCCCGATTTTAGCATTCTCAGAAGGATCCCATCCTTGATAGTGGCAGAAAGTGCAGAGACATCCGAATGGCTCACTGTTCCCTTTGTATTCCTTGCCTTCAAGCCTTTTTTGTCTCTGTTCAATCTGAGCAAATCTCTTCATCCTTGCTGTAGGATCTTGCAGCACTGACAACAATGTGCGGACCCTTCTCTTGGGAAAGGCGCTTTGACCTTCCCTCAAGATTCTTTTGCTTCTGTTCTCCATAGGTCTGCTCTCAATCAGGTGACAGAACCTGCGATGATGTGCTGACTGCTTGGCACTGGGATTCAGGGTTAGGTTTTTCATGATCTTTACTAGTGCTTCTGGTTCTAGGAATGAATCATCGGATGATTCCTCTTCATCTTTTGTCTGTGGAGTTTCTGACTCCTCAACTGGGTTGACTTTCTCTGATGGCACCTCCATGGTGTTGGGCAGAAGCCTCAAAAACTAGCTCCAAACAAAATTGCTTGGTCTTTGAAAAGACCTAAACCCAAGCTCCAACTAACAGAGGCAAAGAAGTGATACAATATATTTTGATTACATCCATCCTCTATTCCTTCCTGTAACTCAACCCACTAAGTTCTTACTCCTCCTAACTTGGCATTCTTTTTTTTTTCCCCTTACAAGCCACCAAGTCCAATTTGTGCTGCCCGTATACTCATGGCTTCATGGCCACTCACTAGAAAATGGTTGACCCTCCACAAGCCAGACCATTAAAAAAATGGACCCTTCCTCCCCCCGTCCCCAGAAGCCAATTGTCAATAGCTCCTTAGATAGGGCTGGGATCTCATGAGACCCTCCCCTACCTAAGCTAAAATGTTGACTGTCTTGGTCTTACATAGATCTCACGCAGGCAACTACAGATGTTATGAGTTCTTGCATACAGTGGTCCCAACATGTCTGGAAGAAGACATTATTTCCCCAGTGCTTCCCCATCTCTGGATCTTGCAGTCTTTCTGTTCCCTCTTTCACAATGGTCCCTGCATCCTGTGAGGAAGGAATGTGATATAAGATGTCCCACTTGTATCTGAGTGCTTCACAGATACTTACTGTGGTGGTTTGAATAATCTTGGTCCAGGGAGTGGCACAATTAGGAGATGTGGTCTTGTTGGAGAAAGTGTATCACTGTGGTGGTGGGCAGTGAGACTCTCCTCCTAACCACTTGGGAGCCAGTCTTTTCCTAGAAGCCTTCAGATGAAGATGTAGAACTTTCAGCTCAGCTCCTCCTGCCATGCTCCCACCTTGATGATAATGGACTGAACCTCTGAATTTGTAAGCCAGCCTCAATTAAATGTTGTCCTTATAAGAGTTGCCTTGGTCATGGTGTCTCTTCATAGTAGTAAGCCCTAACGCACTTTCTGTACTTTGATCAGCTGTGAGTTTCTATATTACCTGCCATCCACTTAACAAGGAAACTTCTCTAATGAGATCTGAGAACTTGACTATCTTTGGCTATAGAGATACAAATTTAGAAAGCAGTTGGAAACTGTGTCCATTTAGCAAATTAATGACAGTAAGTTCATCCTGGGGGCCTATGAACTCCCCTGCCATGGTTTTTTGGCCAGATTTATACCACCAGGCATGCCTTTTCTCCTGTAGAGGCATTCAATCCAATCATAAGCACACTTGGATACCCCAGACAGTCTTGGTGCTATGACACCCATGGGCCTATCTTGCCACACCAAAGATCCCTTATTCTGAGTGCATGGTTGTATTGGGAGTTTTGATCATTTATCAGGTCCATTATATTCCTTTCATCATTTAACACTCATGGCAGCTCTGAAGAGTTCTGTTCTGTTCCATTTTCACTTCACAGACAAGGGAACTGAGGCTGGAAAACTGAATCTCAAGACACACGACATGGGTCTCATCCTTCTAGACAATCAACACTTAAGGCTTCATTCTCTAAGGGGAGTTAGAAGATTAGGATATAATGGGATGGATATTCCCAGAGAGCCTAGAGAGAGGCTGGAGTCGGAAACATCTTCCTGGAGGAAAGTTGTTTCTTCTCTCTCTCTCTCTCTCTCTCTCTCTCTCTCTCTCTCTCTCTCTCTCTTTCCCTCCCTCCCTCCCTCCATGTGTGTGTGTGTGTGCCTATGCATACACATTTACGTTCTTATGTGTGGGTGTGAGCGCACATGTTAGCATGCATGTGGATTCCCAAAGTCAACCTCAGATGCTTCCTGAGTTTAGTATGAGCCATATTCCCAGTCCCTAACATACACATCTTGAAGACCCCGTGGGAGTCAGCCAACTTAAGAAGTGGTAAAGTACATATCTGACACAGGTCACTCAAAATCAATATATTCAGAACCCATAGCTTCATCTGTCATCAGGGAATTTCAAGTTAAAACAACAAGATGCCGTTTCACACCTAACAGATTGGCAAAATCAAAATATCTGACATTACCAGATTTTGGCAAGATTGTGGTGCAGGAAAGAACTTACTTACAGGGCTAGTAGGAGTTTAAATTGGCACAGCCACAGCTGCTTGGCAATGTCTAGGAGACTTGACAACACTCCCGCTTGACACCCAGCAGCCCTGGATCCTGGTATGTTTCCTGAAGGCACGTTAAGATGGTTGCATCTTCAGTGTGTTAAGTAGCTTCCTTCACATAACAATCGTCCACACAGTTCAGTGTATTAAACATCAGTGACTGAGCTCACATTTCTGTGGTCAGCTGGGCACTTCTGCCTGGCTCTGTTTGTCTTATCTCTGCTAGGCCTTTTACATACATAAAACGAGCAAGAAAGTCCATTGACAGCCAAATGGGCCACTGGGCACTACTTGTCAGAGTTTTGACTCTTGGCTGGAGTTACATGAACAAGTGTATCACTGACCCCTGGCCCCCATCTCTATACCATGAGTAACAACCTTTCTTGGAAATAAGGTGACTGTCTTATCAGAACACCAATTATATTGGACTAGGGGCTTACTCTATTTTCCGTATGATGTCATCATAGCCATGTTGCGTGTGACCCTTTAATACAGTTCCTCATGTTGTTGTGACTCCCAACCTTAAATTTATTTTAGTTACTACTTCATAACCGTAATTTTGTGGGGCTGGAGAGATGGCTCAGTGGTTAAGAGCATTGACTGCTCTTCCAGAGGTCCTGAGTTCAAGTCCCAGCACCCACATGGTTAACAGCTATCTATAAAAGGATCTGATGCCTTATTCTGGCATGAATGTGTACATGCAGCCAAGTACTCATACATAAAGTAAATAAATAAACCAAAGTAAATAAAAATAAATCTTAAAAATTAAGATAACTGTAATTTTGCTATTGTTATAAAGGGTAATGTAAATATCTTTGGAGATAGAGGCTTGCCAAAGGGTCCGCTACCCATGGGTTGAGAGCCTCTGCACTAGAGGCTGGAAAGCCCAGAAAGAACAGTGAGGCAGCCGAGGTCAAGTGCAGGGAGCAAAGATCCCTCTGACGGAGGCTGGGGGGGATGGCCCAGTGGTTAAGAGCCTTGCTGCTACTCCAGAGGACTACAGTTTGAGTCACAGAACCCCTATGGTGGCCAACAACCCCTGAAAAGCCACTACAGCCACCAGGGGGCGCTGCTGCTCTCTTCTGGTCTCTGTGGGCACTACATGCATATATAAGGCACAGGCATACACGCAGGCCAAACACCCAAATAGATTTTTAAAATCTTTTTTTTTTTTTTCACCCGAGGCTTCAAAGAGCAAAGGGAAGAAGCTGGGTTCTCATAGCCTAGTGGCTCAAAAGGCTAACATCCACACCGAGCCATGGGGGATTCAGTGTAGCTGAATCTATAGGACTGAAGCTGGAATGGGTACCGGGATGAGGGGCTACTACTTTAGCCATACTGACCTGGTCAATGGGAAAGTAGGCTTGATTAAGAGCCATCCTTCTCCCAGCCCTGCAGCCCCGACCCATGTTAACTCATGACCACACTAAGGGAAACAGCTGGCTAAGGAGCCGCTGTAACTCCTTGCCTGCCAGTCCATGTCTCCAGCTTGCTTGGTCCCTGACTTGATATAGCCTTTGAAGGCCTGTAGCGCTTGTAAGAAGCATGGTCTTGGCTGGAGGTGTAGCTGAGTGGTGGAGCCCTGCTTGGTGTGCACAAGGCCGTGGCTCTGTCCTAAGCACTGCAGAAAGCAGAAGAGTGGAGGTGTTTACCTGGTTTGTCTTAACAAATCTACAAACTTGGTGACTTACAATATGAATGTGTTCCCTTGCAGTCCCAGAAGCTGCAAGTCCACAATCCTGGTGTCACTAGGGGATGTTTCTTCTGAAGTATCTGGAAGAACACTTCCTGGCCTCTTCTATTTCTGGTGGCTGCTGGAAATGCTTCTCTTTTCTTGGGGTCCCTCCTAACACTGCTTCAACTTCACGTGGCCTTCTTCCCTCTGGCTCTTCCTACAAAGACACCAGTGATTAGACTTAGAGCCCACCTTAAATCCGGGTTGATTTCATCTGTTGATTTTTGACTAATAATATTTGTAAAGATGGCCTTGTTTCCAAAAACTGTCACTTTCTGCAGTTCTGTGTATACGTGAGGAGGCATTATTCAACTCACTATAGGTAAATTGTGGTTTTATACACTAAATGGAAATGTTCTATAACTTACCATGAGTTCAAGATCACTTTGTTGACTCATGGCTTTTCCATGAGATACCATGAATACTCTGGCTTCTTACCCTAAATCTATGTCATGGCATGCTGGTGATATGGGGCCAGTGTCTCCTATGCTCTGGGCTTGCAGTAAACTTCAAATCCCAATAACAAAAGAGAAGTTAATTAAGAGTAAATCTCTTTGACTTTGCAGCTTTCAAATCCACAACTCTGCATCAATGACTGTAGAGAATAAATTATTATTATTATTATTTTTAATTTATTTTATGTAAGTACACTGTTGCTTTCTCCAGACACACCAGAAGAGGGCATCTGCGCCCGTTACAGAAGGTTGTGAGCTATCATGTAGTTGCTGGGAATTGATAGGACCTCTGGAAGAGCAGTCAGTGCTCTTAACCTCTGAGCCATCTCTCCAGGCCCTACAGGACTAATTATTATTGAAAGTGCTTTTAACATATGCTGCAGATTCTCCTTCAAGCAGTAGCCTTGGGGCACCCTGGGTAGTAAGTCAGACAGCTGGGATTGGTCATTTGAGCATTGGGACCATTTGCCTTTATCTCAGAGATGCACCTAGAGGCTCATGGTCATCTGCCTACAGAGGACTCAGGACATATGTTTCTGCTAAGTAGAAGCTGGTATTTGGCAAAGATCACATATCTTCTTTTTTATACACATAGAAGTTTCGAGAATTCAGAAGCTACCCAGACATCTTTGATCAGATTTATCTAAGTGGGACGTGAAATGAAGATTTCTTGTCACATGGCTATTATAGAAATGTTGCTGGGGAAACCCACAGAGACAGAGGAACACAGACGGGGAAGAGAATGAAGGCCACCAAGCAGGTCTAGGGTTAGGTGACTAAGATGGTGTCCATGGTACTCATGAGCCCGAGTTACTGTTTCCTAAACTTTGGGTCTTATTTTCTTGTACTAAAAAAATTACTATTTTTTATGGTATGTGTATGAGTGTTAGGACATAAATATCTGTGCACCACATGTGTGCAGTGTCCTTGAAGGCTAGAAATGGGTGCCAGATCCCTAGAAACTGGAGTTACAGATGGTTGTGAGCTACCATGTAGGCTCTGGGATCCTAACCCTGGTCCTCTGTAAGTGTTCTTATGTGACAAGTCATTCCTTCAACGTTCATCCTCTCTTAATCTAGTTCTTATCATCTGGGAAAGGATACCATTTCAGACAAATCTCTCAAAGGCACTGGAGTGGAAATCACACCAGAGTATCCTAGTGGAGCACAGGAACCTCAGGCTGTCTGACTCCTCTATTGTTTAGTCCCTGAGGAGGTAGCGAAGGCAATTCCCCAAGAATGGTTCTCTTAAAAGGAGCCCCAGGTACTGGATGTGGTGACATACACCTGTATTCCTGGTACCTAGATAGCCAAGGCGGGAGAATCATGAGTTGCATCCATAATACATAAAGATCCTAGCGGCCCATGCAAAAAGCCCGAGCTTCTGGATGTTGCAAGAAAAGCACCCCTAAGGAGGGAAGTGTGGAGCTGAGGGTCTGTAAGGAGGGGGTCAGGATGGAACACCGATGGTCCCACTTGTCCACATGAGTGACTCCCTTCCCTAAATCCATGTGCTTTGTCCCCAGTGCAATACTATTCAAAGCACACTGATCATGAGGGCACTTAGCTCATCAATGGATTAACCCATTCACTGATGTATGGATGAAGTCTCTATGGGAGCTGGTAAAATTGCTGGAGGTGGGATCTCATTGAAAGCAGCTCACTGGGCAGGCTCCATTATAGGGTATCTTCATCCCTGTTCTCTGAGTGTCGTGAGGTAAGCAGTGTGTAGCCTTCTTGGCTATACACTCCCACCACTGAGATAATCTGTCTCGCCTTGAGTTCAAAGCAGTGGGATCAGAGATCTCTAAAGCCATACCCAAATAAATCTTCCCCTCTTTACTTTGACTTCTCTAAGGTTTTAATCACAGTGACAGAAAGCATGCTTATGGAAATCCCGATCAATATAAGCTCTTACTCCACTCAGCTGGCTTGCGTAGAGACGATGCCTACTTATTGCCAGGCAGCAATCCCAGAATATACCCTTATAACACAGCCCATTTCTTCCTGCCAGGAAACCTCCCATTACTGGTGAATACACAGAATGCCCAAGGATACAGTCTAAACATGAATAAGCACAGCTAACAGGGGAACAGGGAAGAATGCCTTTCTGTTCCTGTAGAATCCCTCCTAGACACGAAGAATGGAGGAATGAAGTCATGGTTTTCTTAGACCTTGGCTGATGAGATCTTGCCCTCCTAGTCCTTCCATCCTGCCCTTTAATGAGGGTTTCTAAAAGCAGCCTGGAACATGATGTGACCATTTAAATTCCCTCTCCTTGACGACTCTCATTACGTTCCAAAATATTTATTCACTTGATAGCTTAGAATAATTATTTCCTTCCCAACCTCTGAGGCTGGAAGTTCAGAGCAAATAAAATTCTCATCCTTGCTTGGCTCTCTTGATGGCAGCAGAGATGAAGCAGGATCACCTGCCATAGGGCAACAGGAACATCCAAGCACTCTGCCCAAGGACTCTCATAGCCTAGAGGCTCCACCCCTGTCCACAGCTAGTTTTTATATTGGAGGTATCACCATTGATCTAATGACCCATGTTACATCCCAGAGTCATCTGTTAATTCAACATATACTATGTACCTACTTTGGGTCTGGCTTTGTGATACGACTTGATGCTGCATTTTAGCTGTTTGATAGATGATCTGTTGTATACTTGAGTGCTTTTCAGTGCCTGACATAGAAAATTCTTCAAAGAAATACTCATTAGATGGACAATAATTAAATATACCCATGAATGGGTAGATAGGTCAGTGAGTGGGGGAGTGGATAAATGGATAGAGAGGATGATGCGATTTGCTGTTTCTGTTTATTCAATACCTGCTGTGATTAGGATGTGATATGTCTTGGACATATAAACATGCCTGGACACTTGGTACCCAGCTAGTGCCATTGCTTGGGAAGATTCTGGAGCCTTTAAGGAAGTGAAGCCCTGCTAGAGGGAGTGGGTCATTTGGGTCAGGCCATGAGGCTCTATCACTAAGCCTCCCTTCTTGTTGACTGTTCTCTGCTTTTTGGTATGGATGCACTATTATCAGCTAACCTCCTGACCCTGCCTTTTCTACCTGCTGCTGTGTCTTCTCTGCCATGATGGGTTGATTCCCTCTAACTATAAGCCAAAATAAAGCCCCTCTCCCTTAAGTTGTGATTGCCAGGACATTTTATCATAGCAACAGGAAGCTAAGACAGTAACTTCCTTCCAACTTCTAGGAGCAGGATTCTCTTTTGTAAGGGACATGTGTTTCTTACTTAGGTTGGTCTATGTTTAATTGAACTTTCATGCTCTCTACCCACAGCATATGCCCCAGGCCCAGGCAATCAGACTATCCCAAACGTCTGGCCACTAAAACTGCTGTTGGCTAAAGGACATGAAGCATAAGCCAGATGAGAATCTTCCCTTGGTCTTTCTAGCTGATGTGACCAGTAGACAGCACCTCTTTCCTGGTTGCTGAGCTCCTAGAAGGTTTGTCTAAGGCTACTAAGTGCTCTTTTACATGCCACAAGGAGAGAGTCTGGCCAAAGATGGGAAGATTCAGGGCGGACAGGAAGAAAGAAAGAAAGAAAGAAAGGAAGGAAGGGAGGGAGGGAGGGAGGGAGGGAGGGAGTGTTAATTCAACATATACTATGTACCTACTTTGGGTCTGGCTTTTTGATACGACTTGATGCTGCATTTTAGCTGTTTGATAGATGATCTGTTGTAGAGGGAGGAGGAGGGAGGGAGGGAGGGGGAAGGAGGGAGGGAGGGAAGGAGGGAGGGAGGGAAGAAGGAAGGAAGGAAGGAAGAAAAAAAGAAAGAAAGAAAGAAAGAAAGAAAGAAAGAAAGAAAGAAAGAAAGAAGAGAAAGAGGAAGAGGAAGAGGGTGAGGGATAGGGGAGAAAACAAAGGGGAGGAAAGACTTCGAGAGTCACTGAGGATAGAGTGTAGGCCCCGGGTGCAGGACACCAGTTGACCGTCCACTTTCCAGCTACACAGACCAACAACTCCCTTTCCTCTGACTTATTCCTTTCCTCTTGAGTTCTGTTTCTTTTACATGAAACCACGAGACTCTTGTCAGTGTAGAGTGAGGGAGTGAATAATTGATTGAATGCAAGATTTGGTGAATGTTTTCTTCCCAGAGTGCCAGGGCAGCACATAAAACGACTCAATGAGACAGTTTTGGTCCCAGTTGGGGCCTCCCTGGTGGCTTCTCTTAGGTTCAGGATTGACTCTTATCTGTGGAATGTAAATGAGAAGCAAAAAAGCAGAAAACAGCCCACTAAAAATAACAAACTTCTGGGGCAGACATTTAAATCTGGCTACAGATTGCAGAGTCCAGGAGTTATAATTAAAAGAGAACTGAAATGAGACCAATTAAAACTTAAAATTCCCCTCAAGACCGCTGCCTACCTTTCCCACCTGGTTTATATCAAACTGAGCAGGGGGTATACAAATATGAGCGTGTATGCACTCCTCTCCTCGTCTTCTAGAACTTTGCCAGGGCTCCTCATTGATTGACAAGCCTGGAAGACGTCCCAGATGAGGTGATACGTGAGCTGAATCTTACAGGATCCAGGTACAGCAAGAGGCAAGGGACTTGTAAACACAGTTACTCAGAAAGGCAGGAAGGCCAAGGCAAATCAGGTGATGTGAGTGGCCAGTGACGAGCTGAAGGTGATGTAGTGGCCACTTAGAAAATCTCTTCTGAGTCAAGAGTATTCATTGTAATAGTTGTCTACGTGTGGTTTGCAGAGCTCAGAGTTCAGCTCTGTGTTCTCTGTGGAACGTCTGTACTCTCCTTGGGTGCTTTATGCACTGTCGGGCACAGTAGCCACTGCAGGATCACTCAGACGGGTTTGTATTTGTAGGACGAAAGCTCCGGCTTTGTGTCAGATGCTCTAGGGATGTGGGCGACTGCTGAGGTACATGAGCTGCTCTGTGGGAGACAGGAGTCTATCCATTGAGAGTGAGTCTGACCTCAGTGGCAGAAGCCAGGATCCAGTTACTGCATCAAATTAAGACTTCTTTTCGTCACACAACAAGAAATCTGGAGCTAGGTGATCTTGGGTTGCAGTGGCTGTCCCAGGAAGTCATCAGGCGAACAGGCTCCTGCCAGCTTCCTTGCTCCATCTATCCCATGAAGGACTTTCATTTTTCTGTGGTTAGGATGACATCCCCTCCTCTAGGCATAGATCTGTGTGTCAGGCAGAAAGAGGGGTTAATTGCAAAAGGTACTTTGTGTGGGTTGAATCTGTTTGCCATTGTCAGGGAATCACAGCTCCTGAAGAAGCCCCACCCATAGGCTTCTGCCTCTTCCCACTAACTTGAATCTGGTCACAAAGGGAGTCTCAGAAGAAAGATGTGTGACTTGAAAGGTTCGGATCCTATGAAAAAAGGAGAGACTGGATATAAGGTTAATGTAGAGAACTGTGGTAAGTTTTCAACAGAGTGAATCTGTGGGTAGATTCCAGCCATTCTTAACACAGGCTTTATACTTGCCTGCATATGGAGTTCAAGGCCAGCCTGTGCTACATGAGACCCTGACTCAAAATAACAACAAAAAGAAGGGAGGTGTGATCAAGAAAAGTAGAGGAAAACAAGACACCAGTGCTCTGCACAGAGCAGTGGAATCAGAAAGGGGGAATGGGCAGGCTGAGTGGCAATGCAGGATAGAGGAGGGAAGGCAGGCACCAAGATGCCTCTGAGGTCTGTCTTCAATTCTTGGGATGAGGAAGAGTTTGCAGCTATAGCACTTAGGACAAGCTGTCCACGAGTATGCAAGCTGAGCGCATCAGGAACGCCAAGGCTGACTGTGATTGTCACAGAGCAGGAAAGCTCCTTGTTCCTTTTGCCTGCAGAGCTCTGTGTGGCCCACACTGAGGCTGCTCTAGTCTCCAGGGGGATGGAGGATGAGTACTTTTCAATTCTCTTGAAATTTGACCTGAAGAGACAAAAACAAGGTACTCTAGGTTCCCAAGAGCCACCCTCTCTCTGGTCCATGCAGCCACCAAGTGCTCACCTCCCCACTCAACTTTCCTGAAGATCGTCTTCAATCACCTCCTCCTTAAAGTGAAGAAGCAGCCAACCCTGAGTTGTCAACCCAAAGGCATGTCTGAGTGCCTTCCAGATCTCTGCCTGAACACACACACACACACACACACACACACACACACACACACACCTGCTTTTCTTTCTCACTTTACTAAAGAGGAGAACCAGGCTCAGGGAGCATGAGGAAAGACATGTAGCTAGTCAAGATCAAATCCAGGAAGCAAAGCTAGCTTGTCAGCCTTAGAAGTCCTAAATGTTAACAACTGCAATGCTACTTCCTAGCCAGAAGCATTTTGCCTGTATTCCAATGATAGACATCATTGTGTTACTGCCTCCCTTGAATGACAGCTCTCTGAGAATCTTAGACCTTTTCTTATTAAGTCTTAAATAAAAGAACTAATGCAGGCCTAAATCATAACCCCAGGTTTAACTGTAGAAACACTCCCAGTTAAGTCAGGGGGTTTGTTTCATTTTGTTTTGTTTTTTCATATGCCACCAGGCCAAGACTTTGTTCTTTTCAGAGTATAAGTATTTGTGAGAAATCCGGCCTTGGTTGTCTTGATTTCAGAGATGAAAAAGAGCAGATTTCAGTGTGACGATGAACTGCAGGTCCCTTTATGAGAAACCAGGGCACTGAGTATTTGCTACTGATCCGAGAATAGCAATTTTAGTTCTCCGTGACTGCAAAACTGCTTTTCCTAAACAAGAAAAAGCAGTTGCATAATGAGAGTGTCGAGAGGCATCAACAGGGTGCTGAGACACAGGTCTTTGCACAACCTATCTGAGTAGAGATGGGCCTCGGGGAAATGGTTCTGCCTGTTGACAGAAGCAACCGGCAAGGAGAAGTCTGACGGCTGAGCTGCAGGCCTTGTCTAACACTGGAGAAGCTCATTCCACTTGTTAAGGTGACACTTGGTGAGTCGATGTGATGATTAGTGTTGTCAAGTTGACAGAATCTAGAATCATCCAGGGCACAGGCCTCTGGGCATGTCTGTAGGAGATTAATTGACACATCAATTAATCATCTTTTAAAATTTCATACATGTATACAACAAAATGTAATAATGTAAATCTCCCAATCCCCCCCTCATGCTGCCCTCTTTCCTTAATCCCTCAACATCTCTCCCTCCTTTCAGGAAACATTTGAAAAGAGGAAGTAAGAGCTGGAGGATGGGAGGAAGGCTGTGAGATGCCACCCCTGAATGGACTGTGTCTACTTCACTCATGAACTTAGATCAGCTGTGGTTACCAATGCAAGACCTAGACAAGATCCACCCCACCAGAATCCCACTGCATCCACATGCATGGGACTCAGGCATGCATCTGCAGAAGCTCTGGGGGGATGGGAACAAGCAAAATGAGCTTGATGACAGCTGGGTTTGCTGCCCAGGGAGAGTTTCTGGTCCATCTGTGGGCAGGAGAGGTCAGGAAACGTCCTTACTGAGGGTCTATTGGCAGTGGATAACCGGGGGGAATGAAAAAAATCATCCTTCTTTGAGAACATGGCCCCTAGCAGATTTCCTGTGTTCCAGGTGATGCCCCCATCCGTGCATGTGTGGGCAGCACTAGTTGGGATGAATGGTTATTAAAAAAGGGTTGGGGTGGAGGAGACCCCTCCCAACTATGACTGAACCCATTCCCTGAATGGGAGAATCTTAGACTTTATAAAATGAGGAAAGTGACTTGAACACTAGTATACACGACCCCCCCCCCCCCCGTGGATGCAATGGGACCAGGTGCTTCAAATGCCTGCTGCCTGTCTCGCTGTCTCAGTGAGATGACTCCACCCTTGAGCTGTGAGCCAGAGAGTAAACTCTTCCCTTCAGAGGCTTTCATCAGATTATTTTATTGCAGCATCAGGAGAAGAAGCTATGACACCTGCCTTGAACTTCTGAACTTTCCCCCGGACCTCCAAGAAGGTCTTGTCAGATGCCCAGATGACAAAGGATTGTTAATGTGGAATCTGAAAAATCCCAGCAACCCAAGCGAGTTTGTCTAAAAGCAGGAGGACTAAATGAAGAGATGTAAGACCCCAAGCTTGCTGTTTCCTTCTTTTCAACTGCATATGTTTTCAATGCTTATCTTTACATTGTCCCTTTCTCCTAAGAGCAGAGTTCCCTGAGTCCTTTCACCGTGTGCTTGGCTGAGGTCGGGCTGGGACCAGCTCTTCCTTTTCTGCCTTGTGTCCCTCCAGCTGATCTAGAGAGCACTCATGACTTCAGCTCAGCCTTGCTCTTCAGGATACCCTTGATATACTAATTTAAGGAGTGTAATAAATCTGGAGTGAAATATGTTTGCTGCAAATGCTAATTAGCTTGATAAGAATATCAATTAGGTCTCCGGGGCACAGAAATTATAGCTGTTAAAGATCTCAAAGGTCATTCTAAACATGTTCTAAAGGAAAAAGCCGGTGATTATCACACACAGGAGTGAGAGGTAGAGGAGGTGACTGAATGATAATAGCAATGTCATACCAGGTGACATGCAGGAGACTGTATTTGAGGGGTCCCAGAACCGTGGTCACCTATAGATCTCCAGTTATCACAGAAGCCAAGAATAGCTTCTGCTTGTGGAGAAGTTAAGGCGCTAGGTTACACGAAGACTTCAGCTAGTAGTAACTCATTTAACCCCCAGAACAGCTCTGTGATGTCATAGGGACAATTATTGTTCTTATTTGTAGGTGAGAAAGCCGGGTCTATCACAAAAGATTCACATAGCCTTCCTGGTTTCAGAAGGTTAACCTGAAGTAACAGTGATTATTTAGCCCTTGTTCCTGGGACCACAGTTCTCAAGACTCAGGCATGCATCTGCAGAAGCTTTGGGGAGATGGCAACAAGCAAAATGAGCTTGGTGACAGCTGGGCTTGCTGCCCAGGGAGAGTTTCTGGTCCATCTGTGGGCAAGAGAGGTCAGGAAATGCTCATGCTTCTTGAGTTGACAATACAGAACCGAAATCAGAGATGCTGGAATTTATAGTGATGAGCACACAGAGAAGAGCTGAACAGAGTGGGAACTCTAGATCCTGCAGAAGATCACCCATGAGTGCTTGCTGCTTAGTTATAAGTACCAAGGAAAGCATTCCTATGAAGGAATCAGAGGGAGTGTGGAGCAGGGGTCATATAAGACTGGGGAAAAAAAATAACCGTTCTTAACAGCCACAGTGGGAAACTCCTAATCTATGAGCGATCAATTGGAGGTTAAGAAGGCATTGTTTGATTGAGGAGGAAGAAAATCAATACTAGATTAAACATTGCTTTGAAACTGGTGTAGTGACAAGCATCCGTGATCCTAGCACTCTAGAGGCGAAGTCAGGAGGATCATAAGTTCAAAGCTAGCCTAGGCTATGTAGGAAAACCCTGTCTCAAAGGAAAAAAAAAATCACTGCTGTAAAACTCATGCCTAGTAAAACTTAAAGGCAAACTTGAAAGAATCAAAGAGCTCCCAGGTGACTTAACCATACTCTCCTGACCCCAAACAGCTCAAATCATATTATAAACATCCCATGGCCAAGTAGATAAGATGTTCATTTGAATGAAATAAATACACAAAAAGAAAGGTATACATTTTACCATTTATGGGTCTGAGTGTACTTTCATCAGGCTAAGGTCATCTTAAAATACCAGGCATCTTTCATAGTTACAGGGGCTGATAAAGTCAAGGCATCCACACTGTCAGTGTTTGATAAGGCCCCATTTCTTGTTTTGTAGATGGTACCTACTCCTGTGTCCTCATATGGTAGAGGGATGAGGGAGATCCCTGTGTGTGGTGATTTCAATGTGAATGGTCCTCAAAGGCTCATATATTTGGATATTTGGTTGGTAGAACTAGTTGGTAGTTCTAGTTATATATATATATCTAGTTGGTATATCCTAGTTGGTAGAACTGTTTGGGAAGGGTTAGAAGGTATGGCCTTGTTTGGAGAGGTGTGTCCCTAGGGTTAAGTTGCCACACTTCAAAAATATACCCCAATGCTGGTTAGCTCTCTCTGCTGCCTGTGGATCAGGACGGATGCTCTCAGCAACTGCTTCAGTGCCATATCCCCTTGCCTGATGCCACAATGGTGATCCTAGACTCTAACCCTCTACACTGAACTCTAATAAATTCTTTCCTTTCTAAGTCACCTTGCTTATGATGTCTCTTCACAACAATAGAAAATCAAGTAACCATGAGCTTCTTTTCATAGGGTCTCTATGATAGTTCTTATTTTTAGTGTGTGAGTCTGAAATAATCCAGCCTGAACAATGTAGGGAAGTCTGGTCTTAAAACAAACAATAAGCCCAGGTGGTGAATGTGCACATTAAACTCCAATAAACCACCGTTAAATTTCTATCATAGTGTCTAAATGTAAAATAATGGCCACACTGCTGTGATCTCATGTCTGCATCTCCCTAAAATCCACATGTTGGAGACCTAATCACGAAGGTGTTGGTCTTAGGACGTGAAACCTTTGAAAGGTGATTACGTCATGAAAGCAGAGCCCTCAGGAATAGGGTTCTTTCCCGTAGGAAGGACACCCCAGAGAGCTTTCATGCCCCCTTTTGTGTGTGAGGACACAGTAAGAAGACGTAGGTGTGGGCTATGAGGTAGGGTGAGGTGCCACAGGATGCAATATCTGCTGATGCTTTGATCATCCTAGCCTTTCCAGCCCCCAGGACTGAGAGACATAAAGGTTTGGTGTTTTGTTTGTTTTTCTTTATTTTTTTTTAAATGTGTTTATGTGTAAGCATTTTTTAAAAATATATTAGCTCTTTGAGAATTACAACATGTTTGATCACATTCACCCTCTCGACACCTCCCACGTTGACCACTCCAACTCCTCACAAACCCAGCTTTGTGTTTGCTGTTGTTGTTATTATTTTGTCTTGTCTCGTGTTGCATTTATATCGATGAAATCTAATTTGTGCTACCCATATATGCCTTATCAGGGGCTACACTTTTAAAGAAAACTGCCTCTCCCTCTCGCACTGGCTAGCAATTCCCGGTAGCTCCTCAGATAGGGGATAGACTGTGTACACCCCCTCTTTCCATGTTGGCATTTGGTCTGGCTTGAGTGTGCATGGGTATTTTGCATGCTGTTACAACTGTTGTGAATTCACGTGTGCAGCTCCCTGTTCTATCTGGAATTCATGATTTCCTTGGAGTCATCCACAACCTCTGGCTCTTACACTCTTTCTGACACATCTTCCACAATGATCCCGAGCCTTGGGAGGAGGTGGTGTCACATACAGATGTCCCATTTCTGGCTACGTTTTAGTCTCTTATTCTCTCCAGTTGTAATTCTCTGTGTCTCCATCTACTGAAAATAGAAGCTTTTTTTGGTGAGGGAGGATCAAGAGATGCAGTGATCTATGGATTGATTGTTGGCAGTCAACTTAACACTATAACCATTTAACAGAATTGTAGTGGTAGTTTTCTCCCATACAGTTCATGCTCATCTAGTCACAGGTTCTTGGCCCAACAATAGTACATAATTTCATTTTATATAATTAGACAAATCCAATTAGAAAATGGTTGGTTATGCCGATGTTCATGCCGATATTGCATAATTGTCTTGTTTGTAAGCCACATAGTATTATTTTATTTCAACAGCCCAGTCTAAGGCATAAATCCCATGGCTATGATATTTCCTAAGGAAGTAAGAATGGCCACAGTTGTAAAACACTTTGATATAGACGTCTTTTCAGCACTTGATTGAACCCAGGGCCTTATACACACTAAGCAAGCACTGTCTCTGAACTATTAGCCCCTGTAGGTCTTAGACAATGCAGCAAACACAGATTATATGAACCGACCATTTTTAGTCTAGTCATTTATGCAAGAGAAATGGAAGGATGTCTCTGTGTACCCATTTACACAAAAATACTCATTAAAACATTACTTGAAGTAGCGCAAGCTAGACATAGGCCAAGTGTTGAGTTGTGGAGAGCCAGACTAATATAAGGCTTTCTCAGAGGCCCCTAGAAAAGGACAAAGGAAAGTTTAGTTCTGTGTCCTTGTTCAAGAATGGCTGGTCTAAAGCTGTAGTCAGTGTCCCAGGGGAGTCAAATCTGCAGTTTCTTGGGACCCAACTCTTCTCTTGGAATATGGTTATCAGTCTTCTAAGCAGCTGCACCTGAGGTACCCTGTGTTCTTTATGCCGATATTGTCTGATTCACCTCTCTGCTGACCTTGACCACATCCTCTCTTACAAATAGTATCTATGATGCTGCACTTCATAATCTATTTGCTTGGTATAAATCATCAGCTTATGCAAGACCTCCAGTGCCAGTTATTGCTTTATTGTCTTCTTTATTCTCATCCCCCATCTTCCCACTTGATACCTAACCTCAGAACTCCCGTGGGTTTGCATCACTGAGTAATAAATGAATAGATAGTTAAAGCATAGCATGATTCCACACAGAGAAATGTTACTCAGCAATGAAAAGGAATGAACTGGCCAGACATGCTGTCACATGCCTGTAATCTTAGCATCCAGGAGGTAGAGGCTGGAGGGTCGTGAGTTTAAAGGCAGTCTGGGCTCCACAGAAAAACCTTGTGCCATAAAAAAACAAATGATAAAAAAAGATGGACTGATGATGTGCATAAGGACACAGATGAACCTCAGAGTTGTGTGCTTTGCTGCCTGAGAGGAGGCAGGCTAAAGGACCATGTATGGAATGTCTCTCATGTGAATCTATTTTTAATTGTGTGTATATTTGTGTGAGGAGGTATGTGAAGGAACCCATAGAGTTGAGAAGAAAGTGTTGGAGGCCCTGGAGCTGGAGTTATAGGTGGTTGTGAGCCTTATCATGTGGGAGCTAGGAACCACACTCCAGTCCTCTGCTAAGCCATCTGTCCAGCTTCCATATGGATTTCTGGAAAGGTGGACCAGTTCACCATGGCCAAAAACATTTGTGGTTTTCTGGGGGTGAAGGAAGCTAGAAGGGGTTAGTAGGAGTTCATGGAAACCTCTAGAAGCAATGAATTCATTAATTTACTCTCTCTGTATGGCAAGCATTGTGGAAATATGCACTTTGAAGTATGTGGTTCAGTGTGTGTCAGTAAGTCTGTCGCTATTTAACGGGGGCCTGAAAGCAGGCAAACACAAGCAGGCTTCCTAGGACACATGCCTAATAAACTTAGTGTGGCGCCACATGCCAAACATTTGAGCTGCATTACACTGCAAGCCAGATGATGTTCCCATTTCATAGATGAATGAAGGAGAATGAAGTGGCTGCTGGGGACTCCTCCAGGCTGCTGGCTGGTGTGCTGTGGAGCTGGAGTTTATAGCCTTGTCCAGAGCATTTACAAGCGGTAACATGCCCTACTTCTGCCTCTTGTTTGAAGCCATCACCTCAGCTCTCTAAGGAGATCTGTACCTCTTCTGCTTGCTGAAGCCCTCCTTCCTGCTACATGCCTCTCCCTCTATTCAGAACCCCACCCTAGACTCATAACTGCCACCAGTGTGTCGCCACGCCACTTAGCTGCCTTTTTTCTGTACCTGCAGACAGGAATGAATCAATTTGTAATGCCTCCAAGAGAACAGGGCTCAGAGTGATTGCCAAGGCTTCTTTGTGAAAGCAAGAGCTTGCTGGGTTCTTGGAACACAGCCATTGCCCCTCCCCCTCCCCTTCCCCCTCCCCCTCCCCCTCCCCTCCCCCTCCCCCTCCCCCTTCTTCTTCCCCTTCTTCTTTTTAAAAGCGCTCCAAGTGGACCAACACTTGCACAAATCTTCGAGGCTTCTGAACCCTTCCTTTCTCCAACTCAGTACAACTGGGTATTTTCACCGTCTCTTCTATTTTGTCAGGTAAGGCAACCAGAGCTGGTGATGAGGCTTGAAAACCCCAAAAGCTGAGCCTTTACTTGACTTTCCTTCCCAATGAGAGGGCCAAACCGGGGCCAGGTGGCTATAGTAAGGAATTGTTTGTCTAGGCGAAGTGGCACGTCCCTGTAATCCCAGCACTTGGGAGGCAGAGGCAGGAGCATCACTGGAAGTTTGAGGCCAGCCTTGGTATGTACAACAAGTTCCAGGCCAATCTGGTCTAAGTCTAAAAAACAAACAAAAGAAAATAGGAGGGTTATGCCAAGAAGCTGGGGTGGTTGAGCATGCCTGCTATCCTAGCACGTAATAGGTAGAGAAAAGATGGTGAGTTCAAGATGTTGTTTCAGAAGGGAAAAAATGGCAAAGGAAACCAGGCTTGGTGTTTATCCCAGCACTCATAATACAGAGGCCTGGGAACTGTGAGTTCAAATTATGCAAAGAGGATTCCCACAAAAATCTCCACGTAGGATGAAGATTAGAACTGACAACTTGAGACCCTTCTCCACCCAGCAGCTTCTGGTGAATAGGCTGCTGAACTCAGTCTGAGAACATTGGGCTATTATATGAGAAGTTGGAGGGGCAATCCGATTTCTGTCTTGTCTTCTTGCCCTGGAAAACCCAGCCACTCAGCACTGAGCTCTTGATACTTGCCATGCAAAGCTTGAACAATCGTGGCAAGTGGCCATCACTGTTCAGGAGACCTGCTGATCGCTATCACACATGGGGTGCACACTGCGTGGCGAAGGTAGCAAGCGCAGGGCGAGGCAGGGTTGCAAGTCTGAACTGTACGAACTATAAATGCTGTCATATAAAGCTATATTTCAAAACATTTATTTTTATTTTAACCTTTGCTGGTGTTTTGCCTAAATGAATGCATGTGCACCATGAGCTCTCAGCACACGGTGGAGTCCAGGAAGGAGTATCTGATATTCTGGAACTGGAGTTATAGGCAACAGCAAGCTGCCATGTGGGTGCTGGAGATCAAACCTCAGTCTTCCAGAAGAGCAGCCAATGCTCAACCTCTGAGCCATCTCTCCAACCCCTCATATAAAGGTATTAAGTCAAGCTTTTATTGTATGTAAAAACACTTGAATTACTTCAAATTTCCCTAAATTGATGATGCATTATGAAGTAATTATTTTAATTTTGAAAGAGGTGGGTAAACTATGTACTTGGTTTATGCTGATGACGTGTGTGGGTACAGGGCTGGGGTTCTAGTGTGTCCCCCAAGGGTTCCTGTGTTAAAATTTAGTTCCCACTGAGAGATATTAAGAGTGGAAAGTTCATCTGACCATTGTGTGGAGAGATGAGCCTTTTGGAAGTGATTAGGACGAGACAAAGTCATCAGAGTGGAGCCCCACGACAGAAGCCTGGGGGCTGCAGGATTGAAAGGAGAAAAGCTGGGCATTGCGGTTCGTGCTTGTACTTGGGCAGCTGGAACAGGAGGTTCCCAAGTTCAAGACAAGTTTGGACTATATAGAAAATTGCAGGCCAGTCCGAGCTATGTAGAGACAAACAAAAACAAGCAGAAAAAAAAAAAAAAAAAAAAAAACTGGGTGAGGTATGTGGATCTGTGAGGGAGGTGACTGCTGATCAAGCATACAGACCCCTGCACCCACATAAAACCTGCATGTGGCATCGAGAACTGGCAACATCAGCCCCAGGAGGTGAGGTGGGCATGGAGATATGTGGATCCCTGGAGCTGGATAGCCAGCCCGTAGAGCCAAAATGACAGGCTAACATCTTGTTAACATCTTGACAAGACCCTGCTCAAAAACTAAGACAGAGAATGGTAGAGAAAGCCATGTGACACTCACATCCCTCTTACTCCACCCACACCTCCATACTCTCCACACAAAAATAATATAAAACACTAATAGACAAACAGAAGACAGGGAGGGGATACAGAGATGGAGAGAGAGAGAGAGAGAGAGAGAGAGAGAGAGAGAGAGAGAGAGAGAGAGAAAGAAAGCAGAAGAGACCCCATAGGTACACTCACCCCCTGTCTCTTCCCATAATGTTCCCCCTCCCCTCTCTTGAATGTTATAAAAGAAACACACAGGCAACGAGGCTTATGTGTTTATTTTACGTAATGCACAAAGGGGGATCATTTAAGGTGAACGTCTAAGCTTCTAGGACAGGGCAGTCTGTCCTCAGCCAGTCATCACGTGTCCAGGTTCCCTGAACTAGAACTTGCTTAAAGGACATTGCCCTGAGCAAGGGTCCTTGCAGCAGCCTGTTCCACTCTGCCCTGTGTGGAAGCAGGTTTTTTTTTTTTTTTTTTTTTTTTTTTTAATTTCCCTTCTTGTTTGAATGATGGGTTATTATTATGTACCTGGAGAAAGATCTGAGGCTACCGAATGTGGGCGTCATACAACCTTCCGCTCAAAGCCGTTTAATGAAGAGCAAGCAGAAGAGCTGTATTGAATGTGATTAAACAGCCGAGGCCATGTTGCTGTGCTGAGCTGTTCAGAACCTTCCATGTGCTGCAGGCAAAATTTTCCTGGGTCGTTGCCCCGAGGCAGACCGACTTGTGTTCCATGTTGGTGTTTTTCACTAAACCTTAGTGTTTCCATCAGTAAAACACAGCTACTGTGGCTGTGTGCTAAGCCAGAAAACAAGAGCTTGTAGCTTCTTGGCATATAGAAAATGCTCATGGGCAGTGGTGGCACACGCTGACAAATGCTCAGTAAGTACCCTCCCTTTCGAGTTGACAGGCCAAAGTGCACCTCAAGTAATTGGTTTTTTTTTTTTTTTTCCCAAATGGGACAGCAGATGATGAACTTGTGACTCTCTATAAAACACGAGCACTTTTATTTGTGAGAGTTGCTTCCATAAGCCAGTGGCTGACCGTTGAGCCATCATTAGACTAGCTGGTTTTGCGTTCTTGTCCCAGGGAAGGTGGTGAGATGCCAACGGCACCTGTAGCTGTGATGTTGTTCTGTTCTCAGAGGCAGAAAGATCAATCCGAAAACAACGAGGAATTAATGGGAGCTGTGTGATGTGTGTGCATTGCTGATTAACTCTTGGGAATTAAAAATTCTAGAAATAGTACAACTGGCGAGCAGAGCTGGCACAATGGAAAGGTTTCAGAACACACTGTGCCAGGGAGCAGGGCCGTGCTACTCACAGCATGAGAATGTCCCCTCACAGCCTCATTAAAACCCAGCATTGCCGTTTCTCTTTATTGTTGCTAAAATGAAGCCTGAAATTGCATAATGTCTAATTTTCCATGCTTCCTTTTTTTTTTCCAAAAATTGATCAACAAACTGAACTTACTCTTTTTTTTTTTTCTGCTTGTGTGTTGGTCCTTTCTTATTTAAAGGTGCAGTTTTTACTTGCGGATTTATAAAACATCTCTGTGGTATAAATATACATTAACTCTTGATCATACACATAATGGTGGCTTAGGGTTTTTATTTAGAGCGGCATTTGATGGCTAAGGTTTACCATTTTGTTCTTTTAAAGAATAATCTAAAAAGTTAGCACCAGCCAGCTATTCATCTGATAAACATTTACAGATGGCTTGTCGAAACTCTATGCCAGGCTCTGTGCCTGGCACTGGTGTCAGAAGAGGACAAAGCCCAAGCCTCTGTCCTCTAAGAGAAAGCAGTGTCACTCAGAAGCACCCCTCCTTTGCACAGTAGAGATGTTCTGAAATCCGAAGCTTTCTGAACCCTGACATATGACACTGAAGGGGCAGCATCTGGGAAAGACCATATCGCCTGATATGCCTACATGGTCAGTCTGGAGCATCACCTGTTTTACAGTAATGTTTTATTGGAAAGTGCCAGTGTCCATCCACTCAAGCAGTCCTGCTGCTTTAATGCTGCATGACAGAACATCTGTGGCAAAGCCCGTAGACCCTGAAATATTGGCTAGTCTTCGTGTGTGTGTGTGTGTGTGTGTGTGTGTGTGTGTGTGTGTGTGTAAGCCAGAGGTTACCATGGGTTAGCTGCCTCAATCACTCTCCACCTTATTTTATGTGTGCAGTGTGTATCTGTGTGCATAAAAGGCAAAGGAAGACAGAGGGTGTCTACCTCTATCACTGTCCACCTTATTCCCTTGAAACATGATCTGTCATTGAAACGGAAAGCTCCTTCTTTTGGATAGGCTGGCTACACAGTGAGTTTGTGTGATCTACCTATCTCTATCTTTTGATGCTGGGGCTACAGGCACACATGCCATGCATGGCAGTTTGGTTTTTTAACATGGGTGCTGGGGATCAAACTCAGATCCTCACAGCCTCACAGCAAATGCTCATTCGTACCCACTGAGCTGTCTTCCCAACCCAACAGCTTTATCTTTTGAGGCATGGTCTCTCACTGCACCTGGAGCTCATCTGTTCGTCTAGGCTGGCCAGCAAGCACCAGGGATGCTCCTGTCTCTCCGGCTCTGGGATTATAGGCATCTGTGCTACTGTACTAGGCTTTTATGTGGGTCCTGATCAAACTCAACTTGTTATACTTGTGCAGGCAACACTTTATCAATGAAGCCACCTTTACAGCCTGTTTGAAAGTGGCCCGAGCCAGAGAAAACAATCAAAACTGTACAAAAGTTTGAAAGAATTCAGACGGAACTTCAGGATTCTTGAACTTAGATCTACCCTTCCCATGTCCTTCTATTAAGATTGACTAAGTACCCAAGGCAACGTAGGCCTGCAGCTGCAAGTTTGAAGATGACAGGGCTTGCAGATGTGCCCTGAGGGCCCATACATACATCAAAAACAGATGGTTTTTTAGATGGTAAATAAACATCTTAAAAAAAAAAAAAAAAAAAAAAAAAAAGATCTGTTATTGGGTGAGCATGGGAGAGATCGAGCACTGTTCCTCCCTCTGCTAAGGTGGAAAGAGGTCCACATGCCTTCTTCTTGACAATTGCCACCATTTCTTCTCCCTGCATTTGGATTCTCCCACAGACAGCCACCCTCATCACAGCAACTTCAAGGTTGGAGTCAGACCAACCTCAGAGTTCAGCTCCAGGCACTGCCAGCATCTCTGTCCTGGGATACCCAGGAGAGTTTTGCAGGATCTGCTAGGACAGAGTGGAATTTTGTCCCTGGATTGGTTAAACCAGTGGGTCATCAGTCTATCACATAACTCTGGTTAACTAGAACCAGTCACCTGGAGTGGCAAACTATGGCTAAACGGCCACATTTGGGTCATCGCCTGTTTTATAAGTAATTGGTGGGCCAGAGAGATTGCTCAGCTGTTAAGGGCTAGGCTTGCAACCAAAAATTATAAGTAATTTATGGTTACTATTGGGAGGTGTGTCTAGGATAGAAGCCCCAGCCCCGTGAAACAAACAGGACCAGAACCTGGGAGTTTCTTTTGATTATAAGTCAGATACAAATTTGGGTTCTTCCAAAGCTCTAGTCAATTTTCTTTCTGCGCTGAATCTTCTAGCACTGGGATTCCCATTGTCAGCAGACAACTCCAGCCAATATGCTTGTTCTTCCAGGCGACTATCGCCCCGCCCTCATCTGAACACTTGCCTCCCCCACATTCTCTCTGCCTGCTGGTGACACCGGCCTCCTCCATCTAGGAATGTAAATTTCAGAAAGCTGGAGTGCTAACAGCATGTCAGAGTAGAGTTGGCCAAGTTTGATAATGAATCCATATGACAATGCGGGCCGCTCTGCGAGTATTCAAACCTCCATTCAGTGCTTTCCATAGCAATGATAAGCACGCTGCTCTTGGTATTGTCTGTCTCCAGCTTAATGATTCGATGTTTCCACTTAGGATCTTGATAGGCTCCTGACTGTAAAAACAATGTCTTTCAGAGGAAGCTGCCAGCATATGTTGTGAGCCCAATGTACCAAAAAACATCTGGGAGTAGGAGAGACACTTGGAGAGCCAGCTTGTACCTCGTATTTTCCAGAGACTTCTCATTTTGGAACGCAGTTTTTCACTCACTCCCATTTAAATCTGCCTTCAGAATTGGCATCTTACTGTGGCAGGGGGCTGCTAGAAAGGGGGAAATTAAGGGCTTACTGGTTTGGCTCCAATTTGGATCTCCAAGATCTGCTTCTTTGGAATTCCCTGTGGAGTTTTCTGGAAGTCCAGATTCCAGTCTTCATCCTTTGTAAGATTCAGTCAGTAGATCTGGGAAAGGCAGTTTTGGGTTTTACAGAGGTCTCTAGGTCAGCCATGTTGCAGAATTATTAGCATGAAATGCCCAGAAGCCAGAATCCTTCTTTCTCTTCAGGGTCTTTCTGTTTGTTGCCCATGGCTTGCTTCTCACCCTGTTTCTACAGTGGTTTATGGGGAACCACTTTTCTTGGTAACTCTGGGAGGCTGAATGCTGGAGACTCTCCTGGGCCTGATCTCTCACACCTTCTAGATTGTAGGCAGGGGTTCTGTCTTGTGGGTACCCCCTCATCCTTCCACCACTTCCAGCCTTCAATAGTAGGATAGGTAAGAATTTGCTGCTTATGGAGAAGAGAGGCTTCTTTCCTTTTCTTTCTCCACCTCTCCTCTGCAGGGGTTGCTGAGGTACACACACACACACACACACACACACACACACACACCACATATGCATTTGTGTGTCTTTGCATAGGCATCCATCCATATGGAGGCTAGAGGTTGGGTATCTTTCTTTGTTGCTCTCCACCTTATTTTTTTGAGACAGGGTCTATCACTGAAGTACTGGCTAGACTACGTGGCCGACAAGTCTTCAGTGGTCAGGGTCTCCTCCCACCCATGAATGCCCAACGTGACATTTTGTCAGGGGTTTACAGGCTTCAGGAGTTATAGATGCACACCAGGTTGGGAATTTTAATACTGATTGATTGCTCACTGACCCCAGCCTTTATCAATGAGCTATCTTTCCTTCTCTTTGGATGAGTGAAGTGAATCCAGTTCATGGGCACCCGCTCTTCTCCCCCAACCCTTCCATCTCCCATAGCTACTACAGGGTTTCATTTACTCACTCAGCTGCTGGCTCAGGCCCAACTATGTCCAGTCTGATGTATTGGCAAGAGTGAGTGATGGAGCCCACAGACCATTACTCAGGGGAGAGTGATGGTGAGTCACGTTAAGAGGCTCCTTTTCCAGTCTGGCCACTCTGCCCCAGGATGAGCTTCGAGACAGAGACTAATAACACCCCTTGGGCTTGTCTCTTAAAAATAGAGTCAGTGGAGCCTGTGGCTGTGGGAAGAGAGGTCCTGGAGTCACATGCTCTGTCCAGCTGGATGCAGCTTATTATAGGGCACCGGCTCTTGCTTTGCATGGCTGTCATTGGTGAGTGTTGCCCTAGACAAATTGCATGTTTGGAGGAAGGTTCTAGTCTTTTCAAGCTTACAGAACCCTTCAGGATGTGATCTACAGCTAGGACAGTCCACCCCAAATTCATATACTCACCAGTGCAGATATTTCACTTAACTTCAGGGGGCCGTGAAAACCTGTGTCAAAAGCCACAGGCTTCTAACAAAGAATTTCTCATCTAAAGGCTCTATTTGTTCAAAATATATAAAATATATTTTTTTTGTCTAAATTCTGCCCTTTGTTCTCCAAAACCCAAAACTTTCATGTTGTTGCTTTTGGTCTTTGTGGAATGTGCTTCTTGGAGAGAGAAATCCCAAAGGTTTTCTCCATTTAGGCTGTCTGCAAGAAGGGTGATCAGAAGGCACATACATACTTAAAAGCCCACCAGCAAAAGGAGATGGATGGCAAATTGTGGCCAACCCCAGAGCCACAGTAGCTATTAAACAGCCCTCCATCCTTGCTGTGGAGGTTACATTCCTCCCTTTACACTACTTGTTATATGCCTTAAACATGAGTCATTGGGGGTCTAATACAAACCTTGCAATCCCATATCCTTTTGGTGAGTATTTCTAGTCCTTAGCCTAAGAGATCTGACAGAACCCCGCCTAAGACTTTCAGTTCCCAAACAAGATAAAGCCTACCAAGGAGGAGCTAGTTTGCTGCGTCTTTCTTCTTCTGGAGGTTGTTCTGAAAGTTGTTACTCTGTCACGTAACATAGAGAAGGCTGGTGACATAGGCAGTAGGTGAATTTTCTAGAACACAGACACACAGAACAAGTTTATTGAAGTACACTGCAGGAGAGAAGCAGGCAGGTTCACAGAAGGGACCACATCAAGGAGAGGAGTGGAAGCTCTTTTATCACAGTTAAGAGAAATGTACTCTGGTTTTCTCCTGTGCTATCTGTGTGGATCATTCAGGAGGCAGGCAGGCAGTTCCTGATACCCTGACTTCCTCTCAATAATGAACTGTAACCTGAAATCATGAGCTAAAGTAAACCCTTCCTCCTCTAACTTGATTTTTGTAGGGGTATTTTATCACAGCAACAAAACCGGATGCTAAGTGTGGTGGTACACACTTTCAATCCTATCATTTGAGAGGTGGATCTTCGAATTTGAGGTCAACCTGGTCTACACAGCAGGTTCCAGGGCAGCTAGGGCTATGTAAAGAAATCCTGTATTGAACAAACACACAATAGAAAAAGAAAAGAAGCTAGAACATCCACCCAAGGTTTCTAGGCGGCCCCTGGGAGAGCATCGAATAAGCCTGTGGTAGCCTGTCTTCTTCTCTGCCTTCTAAGCAGCAGGGCATCCCAGTGGGATCTTGGCTCTGATTGTGTCCCTCCTATGTGAGTCTATCCCACCATCTTGGTTTTTTGTTTGTTTGTTTGTTTGTTTTGTTATTTTGTTTTTTTGTGACAGGGTTTCTCTGTGTAGCCCTGGCTGTCCTGGAACTCACTCTGTAGACCAGGCTGGCCTTGAACTCAGAAATCCGCCTGCCTCTGCCTCCCAAGTGCTGGGATTAAAGGCGTGCGCCACCACTGCCTGGCCTATCCCACCATCTTATCAAAAGAAGATGGAACTGATCCAAGAGGTCCCAGAAAAGGACTGAGTGTGAGAGTGATTTGGGCTGGGGACAGTGCAGTGCTTCCATAGGGAGGCCACCCATTTCTTCCCTAAGATCAAAACTCAATTAGAGAGCCAACTGGGCATGTCTAGAAACGTTCTACAACTAAACATCTGTTTAGTCAGGCGATTGGCTAACTTTCTGCTTAGTAACCAAATAGGAGAAAAGAAAACCTTAAAAGGTGGTGCCTATAATGTGGCAGACTTGATGCATCTAAAGGGAGGAGGGAGAGGTGAGGCCCACAACCACGGCCTATGCTTCTGTTTATAGAAGGGGAAGGAGTTTTTTTCCCCTTCCTGACAGGGTTTCTCTGTGTAGCCCTGGTTGTCCTGGAACTCACTCTGTAGACCAGGCTGGCCTCGAACTCAGAGATCTGCCTGCCTCTGCCTCCTGAGTGATAGGAATGCACTACCATACCCAGCTTGGGGGAGGGGGTTTTTACCTGCTACTAAGATCTGCCTCAAACCATCTGCTTGCCAGAGATCTCCTAGAGGGGGCTATGATTAAAAATTAAGGAGCTCTCTGTAGTTCTCTGTCACAAACTAGGTACTATGTCAAGACTTCATCCTTATGAGACTCCACAGACTAAAGGCTACAACACAGTTTTCATTTAGAATGTCAGTCACAAGTCCTGGGTCTCTAGCCTGTCTAGATTTCTGTCCCAGTTATCTATGAATTCAGGTAATTTTCTGTGAACTCATCCCCCTTTGGGTTCAATAATATGCTGGAATGAGACACACAACTTTTTTAAAATTTTTATATACTACTGGAGTTTATTATAAATGATATAAATGAGCAGGCTGAGGTAGATAACATGAGGTCTGGAATGGTATTGGGCACAGGAACCTCAATCCCCAGAGCATCAGGGAATTAAAACACATTTTAGGAGACATTTATCCTCCTGAAACCTTCTATAACCCACTCTTTAGGATCTCTGTGTGTGAGTGCATCTGTGTGTGTGTTGTGTTGATAGTGTGTACTTTACCACCAGTGTGTGGGGGTGCACATGTCTGTGTACACATTCACAGAAGCCAGAGTAGGACAACAGGCATCTTACTGTATCAGGATCTCTTAGTGGTCCTGGAGTTAGGTTGATAGCCAGCAAGCCCCAGTGATCCTCTGGTCTTTCTTGCCACAGTACCCAGGTTGCAGGAGATGCAAGCATGGGCATGTTCACCAGCTTTCCCTACATCTCTGAGTGTGTGTGTGTGTGTGTTGGTTTGTATTCACATAAGTGCAGTTGAGGTGTGAGTGTCACAGGCCCAGGTCACCACATGATATTTACCTGGGTCCTGGGGATCAATTCAGATTCTGCTTACAGAGCATTTTTTACTGATTGAGCTGTCCCACCAGCTCCATAAAGTGACTCTTCTGCATAACAAAGCCTTAGGAAATTTCAAGGGATTTAGGAGTCCCATGCCAAGAATCAGGGACTAGACAAAGACCAAGTACATATTTCCTATTATACCACACCTGTTTCTCTGAATATTTATTGAGGAGACTCAGCCTTGTGGAATACAAATTGGCTTGCCAGAACTCATTTGAGATTGAAAGGGGCTTCATAAACCAGGGACTGTCTGAGCAAACTGAGAATGTGGTCCCCTGTGGAAGCAGTTTTGTTCCATCCAATAAGGTTTAGACACCAGTACCCTCTGTCACCCTCCTGCCCTTGCCATGGTCCTGCAGTATCATGGTCTCCTGTAGTGAGATATCTTAATTTGGCTTCTTCTTTGAGCAAAGCTTTTAAATACTTGGCTGTGAGAGTTTCAGGGCACATGGAGGAATGAATGGACCCCCTTTGACTCTCAGAATAGCTAGGAAAGGTTTGGTGCATACAGAACTTTGGGTCTGTTGCCCTGGATAATCAATGTACCACCAAGGTGAGTCTTTTCCAGTAAGTTTCAGAAGTACTGCTCTTGGTTACTGGTCAAGTCTTAATGTACAATTCTGTTTATTCAGTGAGTTCAGCAAAAGGAAAACTTGCCATTCTCTCTGGAGTGCAATTGAAGCTGGTGCTCCCTTTGGGTAGACTGGACGGAAAGGGCTGCAGGCTTGCTGGGTACTTGCAGCCCTAGGGAGCACATGCTACAGAGGATGCTGAGTGTTGATTATCTCCCAGAGATGTGCGGGAAGGACCAGCTTCCCTGGGCAGCTTCCTCTCTAGAAAGTTCCTTAAGTGCCACTGCTGGTACAGTCACTTCTGCGGTAACAAGGTATATATGGTAAAGTTACTGTGCTTCATAAAACTGTGCAATTAAAAATGACAGAGTTTTGGGGAAAATTGATTTGGGACATGTTAAAAAGAAAAGAGAGTTGAGTGGGTATTTTAGTGGTAAAGTACATGTTTAGCAGAAAAGGTAATCCCCAACACGGGCTCACACAAGCGCGCGCACACACACACACACACACACACACACACACACACACACGAGGGTGTCTTAGTATTACCAGGGCAACTCTTGTAAAGGCAAACATTTAAATTAGGTTCAGTCCATTATCATCATGATGGGAAGCATGGCAGTGAGCTGGCAGACATGGTGTTGAAGTAGCTGAGAGTTATACATCTTGGTCTTAAGACATCCAGAAGAGGACTATCTTCTATAAGCAGCTAGGAGGACAGTCTGAATCAAACTGGCCCATCTCTGCAGTGACACACTTCCTCAACAAGGCTACACCTTCCCCAATTCGGACACACCTCTAATAGTGCCATTTCCCATGGGCTAAGCATATTCAAACCACCACAGAGGGATTATAAAATCAGTCGTCATTTTACATATTCAGTGGTTAAGAAATACATAAATACCATAGGAAATATGGCACTTTGTTTTGTAGAAGATTAGAAGTCTGCCTGTCCCAGAAAGAAATGGAGTGAGGAGGATCATCTGAAGTCGGGATGGTGGCTGTCACACCAGGCGTAGACAGATGTGGTTCATCACACACATGGAGAGCCAAGGCAGTGGTCAGAGTTTCACGGTGTGTTTGTCCCGAGTGGCAGATGCTTTAAATGACGATGTCAGTTTCACTGGAGAATGATGACCCCAAAAGACAGAAATGTGGGGGGGGGGGAGAATCCTCTCTCCTTTCTCCTCTTCAGACTAGTTCACTGCAGAGAGCCACACCTTCTGGGTGATAAGTGTAAGTGAATAGCATGCATGCTCCACACTCTAAATCCTTGCCGGATGAGCCAGAGACTCCAAATTCCTGTTTGTTGTCACACAAATGGTGATCTGAGTTGCTTTGTCTGCCCTAATCAATCCGAATCAAAATACTTCTGATCAAATTTTGGTTACTCTTCTCTCCTCCAGGGCTCTGAGCTTTGGGGGCCACCCTCAACCTGAGACAGCATCCAGACTCCTTAGGGGCACTTTCCAGAGTAAGCTGACTTTCTCTGGTCCATTCAGCAACCATCACACCAACCGCTCCCCTCCCTTCTCACACTTGTTTCTTCCTAGTTTGTTTACTTCTGTCCCTAAAGGGAAGGCTGAGTTTGCCAATGCTTCAGGTGTTTACAGCCTCGTGCTTGAAACAGTTGCCCTTTGCAGCAGTCCTTCTGCCTCCTTCTCCCACTCTGTTTGCAAAGCAGACAGTGCTTGCCGTAGAGGCTGCCACAATCTTGATTTTTGACTTAGCATGGCATACCTCAGTTTGACTGCATGCAGCTTTCTGCTTTTCCCTAGTGTGTCTTGTGGGTGAAATCACACAGAGGCAAAGACAACATCTGCAATGTGCTCAAATATAGGACAAATTTGCATATTCAAGCCAGAACTGAGTATAGATGTTTAATGCAGACAACCTGGACTTCAGAGGTAAACTCAACTGCTTTACTTGCTGGGTCTCAATATTGAGGTAGGCTTTTGTTTCTTTGGTTTTTGTTTTTCCTTCTTGTTGTTATTGACCTAGGGCCTTTCTATGTAGTCTAGGCTATCTTGAGATCATAGTGTAGCTCAGGCTGGCCTCAAACTGGGACTCTTTCTGCCTCAGAATCCCAAGTGTCAGTATTACAGACATGTTAGGTCTTTCACATTTCTAAAGAAAGATGGGAGTATTTGATAATATTCTCGGAAGCACATGACATTTTGGACCTTTTCCATCCTTACCTGGATCTTCATAGAGGCAGTTTTCCACACAGCTTCTGCTAGAGATTGATTACACATCCATAAAAGCCACGGACACTCACAGTATGAAAGGAGTTTTAAAACAATTTGACCCAACACCTTCATGTTCCAAAAGAACTAAAGGGGTACTGCTAACCTTGTGTTCCTCTGGGCAGACTCAGGCCCCCCGATTCTAAGTTGAAAAAAAAATCTCAGAACCTGCTGCACTCAGGGATTGGTGCTGAGTGGACTCTAATGAATCACAAATCCAAGAGAGGTGGAGAGGCAGAAGATGTGCTTGGTGGCTTCTTGAATGGCACCAGTCTTCTCTTCTAAAGCCAGTATGGTTGGGGTGTTACTTAGTAGGAGAGTGTTGTCTTAGCAAGCCTGAGGTCCTCCATTCTACCCCAGCATCCACAAAAATGGGTCAAAATACATATAAAAACAAAAGCCCTAATGCCGACCACCAACTGCTGCTGTCTCATCCAAAACAGAGGCAGCTTCGTGCCCAGGGAAGACTGACTCTGCCTTTCACATTTGGTTATTTTTTGCCTCTGTCTCAGTCAGTGATGTAGATTATAAATGGGCAGACTACACACTCTAAAGTGATACTCCTCAGGGAGTTTTTAATCTATCTAAGACCCAGACAGACACAGCAGGGAAAAGTGAAAATATCTCTGCTTCATTAGAGGAATTTTATAGCTTGCTTAAGGTTGCCATGGTGACCAGCAGACAGGAGCTATTTGTAGATGCAGGACCTGTGGAAAATTTCAGGTAGGGGATAGGGAGAGGTTTATTGACAATAAGCTATGTAAGTATGAGATTGCTCAGTTAATTTAACCTAATACAAATACTTGTGATTGGCTGGTATTGTACTATTTTATTTAGAACTGAGAAAACTGATGCTCAGAGATACCAACTGAAAAGTCACAAAACTCATCAGGGTTTGTGCCTGTGTGACTCTGGAGCTTTCATGAGTTGGACTTTTTAGGATATGAGGAAACACAAGCTGGCTCAAATGGTGCTAGCCTTAAAAAGTTACACATGCCTTTGGACTCCCCCAAAGAAGCACAGCAAGAAGGAGAGTCTCAGAATTAGAACTTTATTAGGATCCCACCGTTCCCAGAATTCAGCTCACTTGGACTCTAGCCATCACCATGCAGAGAGAGAAGTCCTGGCCAAGAGACTTGGGTCAAGGGTTGAAGGACCTTCCTTATCAGTTGAGCCAAGTGGTTGGTATGGGCTTTTTGTTTGAAACAGAATCAAAGGCAAGGATTTGAGCACAAGGCTTCAATCTGAAATGTTTGAGCAGAGAGACAACAGAGAATTTATGTCTAAAGGAAGGAGAGGTGTGTTATGGCTGTTCCCACATAATTATTCCTTTTCCCAATTATCTATGGTCAACTGAACTCTAGAAATATTACATGGAAAAAGCCCAGAAATAAAGAATTTATACATTTTAAATCACACAGTAGTGAGTGTAGTTTGATGAGTTCTTATACTGTCTCAAAATGCAGTAGAGAGTAGCTGACCCCAGGTCACAGTGCCTGTTTTAGTTAGGGTTTTATTGCTGTGAAGAGATACCATGACCGTGGCAATGCTTATAAAGAAAAACATTTAATTGGGGCTGGATTATGGTTTCAGGGGTTTAGTCCATTATCTTCAGGGTGAGATCTTGGGGTACAGAATTTAGCATATGAATACAAACAGCACCATCCTAACCCCCAACACCCTATGTTAAAGCACTCAAACACATGACTGACTCTATGGGGTCATTTCTATTCAAATCACCAAATGATGCCAAATGTGGATCGAATATTTCCTCATATTAATCTGCCATTGTTTTGGATGCCACTTAGCTATCCTATTGATTATTCAGCATTAAGATCTGTTCCTGGAAGTTAGGGCCTCCCCCAAGACTCCCACCTCCCCAATCGAGTACCAGTAATCATTGGTTACCCCAGCTCCTTGGACACAGCTACGAATGGGCTTCGGTTCAATGTTTCACACAGACCCATGTGGCCAAGGCTTGGTCTTGAGGTAGCACTATCACACAGTATCTAGAACCTCTGGTGCAGGTCCTTGTGGAAGTCTTCAGGTGAGCATAACTTTTGAGACAGCTCTGACTAGAATTCTGGGATTCTTTAGGTAGACCAGGCTGGCCTTGAACTCACAGAGACCACCTGTCACTGCTGCCTGGGTGCTGGAATTACCGGAATTAAAGTCCTTTGCTACCATATCTGGCTTCATCCTCGTGAGTTTGTAACCTGTATTCAGTAACATTAGAGACACTGTCCTTGTAGCATTAACCTCCAACCCTTTTTGTTTCATTTTTATGATTTTAGAGATTGTTTTATTTTGCATGCATGAGTGTTTTGCCTGTATGTTTTTTCCTTTTTTTTTTAGTTTATTTATTTAATATTTTATTTACATTTAAGATGCCATCCACTTTCCCAGCCTGTATGTATATACATGGTCTGTATGCATACCTAGTGCCTGAAGAGGCAAGAGGGCATCAGATTCTTTGGAAGTGGAGTTACAGACAACTGTGAACTGTTAAGTGGGTCCTGAGAGCTGAACTTGGATCCTCTACAAGGGCATTGTGCTGGCTAGTTTTATGTCAACTTGATACACGCTGGAGTCATTAGGAAGGAGCCTCAATTCAGAAAATACTTCCTTAAGATTGGCCTATAGACAAGCTTGTAGAGCATTCTCTTAACTAGTGATTGATGTGAGAATGCCCAGCTCAGTGCTTCTCAACAATCCCATCGCTGCAACTCATTAACAGTTCCTCATGTTGTGGTAATCCCCAACCATAACTTTATTTTCATTGCTGCATTAGAACTACAGTTTTGTTATTGTTATGGAACAAAATGTAAAATCTGTGTTTTCAGATAATCTTAGGCTAACCCTGACCCCTAAATGGGTTGTGACCCACAGATTGAGAAATATTGGCCTAGCCCATTGTAGGTGGTACTACCCTGGGCTGGTGGTCCTGGGTTCTATAAGAAAGCTGGTTGAGCAAGCCATGAGGAGCAAACCAGTAAGCAGCACTTCGTCAGCTGCTGCCTCCAGGTTCCTGCCTTGTTTGAATTCCTGTCTTGACGTCATTCAATGATGGACTATGATGTGGAAGTGCAAATCAAATAAACCCTTTTTTTCCCCAACCTACTTTTTGATCATGGTTTGGTCAGCAATAGAAACCCTAACTAAGACAGGCTTCGGGGATGGAGAGATGGCTCAGCAGTCTAAAGCACTGGGTGTTTACCAGAGGACCTGGGTTTGACTCCCAGCATCCACATGGCAGCTCACAGCCACCCATCACTTCAGTTCC
The DNA here is from genome assembly GCF_011762505.2 of Arvicanthis niloticus. Taxonomy (NCBI): domain Eukaryota; kingdom Metazoa; phylum Chordata; class Mammalia; order Rodentia; family Muridae; genus Arvicanthis; species Arvicanthis niloticus. The sequence continues at coordinate 83,771,784 of NC_047662.1, read as the reverse complement.
CCAGGACTGGACAAGGTATTCAAATCTTTGGGCTGGAGAGATAGCTCAGCGGTTAAGAGCACTAACTGCTCTTCCAGAAGTCCTGAGTTCAATTCCTAGCAACCACATGGTGGCTCACAACCATTTGTAATGGGATCCAATGCCCTCTTCTGGTGGGTGTCTCAAGACAACAGTGTACTCATATACATAATATAAATAAATCTTAAAAAAAAAAAAGACAGGCTTCACGTACACTTAACTGCTGAGCCATCTTTCCAACCCCTAATCTCCAGCACCTTTTCATTTCACAGAAGGAGATGCTGACAATAAGTTCCCATTTCTCTTTCCCTGGAGATCCAGAAGACAATCATTCTATTCTCCATCTGTATGAGTTTGGCCACTTTTACAAGTGAAATATTTCCTCTTTTGTGACTGACTCACTTCACTTAGCACACAGTCCTCACGCTTCCTACACATTGCAGCAAGGATCAAAATTCCCTTCCTTTTAAGGTTGACTAATATTGTGTTCTCAGACCACACCATGCTTTGTTTACTTATGGGTCAATTCTACCTATTGGCTATACAATCAACAATGCTGCTGGCACCTGACCCAAGCCTGGCCTGCTCACCACTTTAAAGCCAATACTTGGGAAGTGATGGTGGGAAGCAGGTTTATTTAAGGGTTGGCATTCTGGAAGATGGTGAGACTACCATCCATAAAGTTTTATCCTGGAGGGCTTAAGCATAAAGTACTTTTATGGGAAAAGAAAGACAGAGCAGAGGACAGTGGACAGGAAGGCCGTGTGTTAGTATCGTCTTTGTGTTATCCAAGAACATGTCTCCTCTTTCTTTTTTCTTTCTTTTTTTCCTGGTCAGATCATTCACAGACCTCAACTACCTGGGACTAGCCCTAATGTGTGCCTTCTTAAAACCATTTATGTTAGTTTTCTGAAGGATAAATCCACAGAAATTTACATGCCTCCTATTAGCTGCTACATAGAACTAAAGACCAAGGAGTGCACCCATACCCATACATCCTGATCTTATCTTATGGTTCCCAGAAGCTCTGGTTTCTGTACAGAGTATTTAGCAATTAATGACCTTGCACTTTAGGTTACAGCTCCTCCTTAGAAGTTAGAATGCTGCCACAGAAAAGAGGAAGTATTTAAGAGTCACGAGTATGGAAGAACATGGTAAATGTTAGCATAGAACTGCGTGACTCACTGAGTTTCCTACTGTCCCCAGGTCTCTCGGCCAAAATCTACAGCAAGATCACCATCACCAGCTGGAATAACATGTCAAGATAGACAGATAGGTTCTCTTCCTATGAGGCATGAGTGGACCTGGGTTAACCTGAAGGAACACTGCCTGGTGTGGCTCATGAAGCACCTGTGGCATGTGCTGAGCTGGAATCCAGCAATGCGAGTTGTTAGTATATCTATGGCTGGCTTAGGTGACAGTAGCCTTCCTCTGTCCACATCCTGGGAATTATTAGTTACTTTTCTCAGTGTTGTGGCCAAATAGCTGACAAGAAAGAACTCAGGGGAAGGGAAGATTTATTTCACTTACAAGCGAACGCACATCAAGTAAATAATAAAATGTATATAATAAATAATAAAAATGTATGTAATAATAAAAATGCTTATGAGTGCTGGGCATGGTGGTGCATGAATTGTGTCCCAGTTCTCGTAGGCAGAGAGAGGTGAGTGGATTTCTGTGAGTTTGAGTCCAATCTGGTCTACACAGAGATAATGAGACCCTGTCAAAACTTTACACTCTCTCTCTCTCTCTCTCTCTCTCTCTCTCTCTCTCTCTCTCTCTCTCTCTCTGTGTGTGTGTGTGTGTGTGTGTGTTCATATGTGGGTATGCACATGGCATAGCGAGTGTGTGGAGGTCAGAGGACAACTTTGGGAGTCTGTTCTCTGCTTCCACCACTGAGAGCCTGGTGATGAAACTCAGTTTTCAGGCTTGTCCATGTCCTTGCTGCGTCATCTCACTGGCACATGACTGAATACTTTTCTATGGTACAATAAGCCACATTTATTCATCCTCTTGTTTCTAAGTGGGAATTTGTATCATTTTTTTTCTCAATCATCTCTTTTAGTTTTCCTCCCACCTCTTTAGTGCATACTGTTCTCTGTTGATTGTCTGAGTATATTGTGTTTTCTGGGAATACAAACATTGGCCAATCTTCCCAAGAAAGTATCTCCTGGATTTAAAGGTCCCAGAGACTATTCATTTCCTGGTTACTATGCTGTTTCTAACCTGAATCAAGTGAAAAAGCTTTGAATCATCAAACCACTCATCCTCCAGTGCAGAGAGATTTCTAGAAATAAAAATCTTGGTCTTACTTAATGTTCTCAGCATTTCACAGACTTTAAGAGGTCATCTAATCCTTTCCAAAGCCCCCAGGAATTCTGCAGAAGAGTAGAGCTGGCTACAGATGTCAGTCTGCAGCTTGACAAGAGGCAGGCATCCCATTTGGCAGTCAACAGGAGTGTGACTGTGGACAAATTACTTAACCTGCTGAGCTTCCGTTTGGACATGATCGAATGAGACTGTTATTTCATAGCATGTCCGAAACTTGCTGGCAGGAGTCATTCCAGAGCATAGCACGGGGCAAATGCAAGCCCCACTTCCTATCTTGACAGCCCTATCCCCTAGGAACAGAAGCAAGGCCTGGTACATGGTAGTGGTGACCTCCAAAGTAGCCACATCAGCATGGAAGGTCCTGAAGACTGATGGAGTGGAGGTTCATGACTGAGGAGAGACACAATTTTTCAGACATAGTGCTAAAATCATCTTGGCCTATCTTTAGCTTTCTTAATAGCCATTTACCTCCACATCTGCCCTGACAGCTCTGGGACCACTAGATGGAACATTCGAAATGAACTGGTAACGTCACAGGCTACTGGCTTCCTCCAACCCTAATACTAAGGATATTAGAAAAGAGCATGCTGAGCTCGTTGAGGAGGCTTTCCAATGCTGCCATTAACTGTCTACTTGTTGTATAGACCCATGGGTTAGGTAAGTACATTGAGTATATGAATTAGGTAAAAGTATTTACAATCTTGTTTTGTTCTTTGACCATAAATGTAACCTCTTCCTCAGTGGGACATGCCATTCAGGGGAATCTGAATCTGTCCTTCCTGGACCATGATCATATTGGGCTCTCTTGTATTCTGTTCTGAACAGGAGCTATGTTTTCTGTCTACAGTAGATGAGGGTTACAAACAGCCCTGTGATGCTGACACAGCCTTAGAATCTCATTTTAGATCTCTCCCTTGGGAGAGGCTTCACATCCATTCTCTCTTCATGACTGTTCACACTGTTTTTTCTCTTCATCAACAGGCATGTCTTAAAAACACTTTGCAAATTTCCTTCATTTATTATGCTATAATTATTTGCTTAATGTCTTAATTTTTAAAAAAAATTGTGTGGGTGGGTGGTGGCAATGCATACATATGTCCCTGTGTGTTTACGGAGGTTAGAAGATAGCTTGCAGGGGTTGTTTCTCTTCTTCTTTCGCGTGGGTCCCTGAAATAGAACTCACATCGTTAGGGTTTGAGGTAAATATCTGTACCTTGAGCTATCACTGTCTCCTTAATCCGTCTTCAGGATCAAGGGAGGTATGCATGCCTACTGTGATTTCAGCAACACTTATGGAGACAGCACTATTTATTCCTGAGCTTGGTTCAGAAAGGGATGGGAGGTCTAGGGATACAGCTCAGAGGGATGAGGGCCTACAATACTTGAGGGCCTAGGTTCCATCCCTAGCACCAAGGCAACTGCCTCACAAGTCACAGGGATTAGAGATGACTTGATGCTGAGTCCCCGTGTGAGTGTGCCTGAGTACTTGCTAGTGTCTGAACCTAAAGGCTTCAGACTTCTCTCCAGAACTGGCCAGGACATTCTAAACTTACCTTTGATATCATTTTTGGTTCTTTTTGGGTTTTCGAGAATAGGGTTTCTCTGGGTAGCTCTGGCTGTCCTGGAACTCACTCTGTAGATCAGGCCTGCCTCGAATCAGAGCCTCTGCCTTCCTAGTGCTGGGATTAAAAGCATGTGCCATGCCTTCACTACCTGCTTTCCTTCCCCTCCCCACAAACACAGTCTCACTACATAATCTAGCCAGGCCTTGAACTCAATCCTCTTGCCACAGCATCCGGATATGGGTGTGCTGCTTTTGCAGCCCGTATCACTATGCGCAACACTGCTTCCTGATAGGGTCTAAATTCCAAGGAAAGTTCTAGAAAGGTAGGAAGTTTAGCTGGGTGAAGAGTGGGGGTAAATACTTAGGTTTGGGTCCTTGGTTCTGAACTTCAACGTGGGCGCACTATTAATTACGGGAAGAGGGAAATAACTACATGACAGGACTGCCACAGGGATAATACCCGCTAAAAAGCAGCCACTGACATAAGCAAAATTAAAAGCAGGCGCAGCCATCCATCAATGCGCAGGCGTAGTGGAAGAGTTTGGCACTTCCCTCCTCGCTCCACCCGCCCTGTCTCACTCCGCCCCGCCTCGCCTCGCTCCGCCCCGCGCCGCCTCGCTCCGCCCCGCCCCGCCTCGCTCCGCCCCGCCCCGCCTCGCTCCGCCCCATCTCCTAGGAGTCGCGGGACTCAAAAGCAGTCAGCTGAGACGCCAGGGCGGGGCTCCTGCGCACTGCGCAGGCGCAGATTCTCGGTGGTAGGTCAGGTGACCCGAGGGGCTTCTGAGTGTTTGAGCCGTTGACTTAGGCCGTTCTCTCGGCCCAGAGTCCCTGCAGCAATGGCGAGCCAGTCGCAGGGTATCCAGCAGCTACTGCAAGCCGAGAAGCGGGCGGCCGAGAAGGTGTCCGAGGCCCGCAAGCGTGAGCTCCGGGACGGGGCGGGATGCTTGGCGGGGGACGGCGGCTAGGCCGCGGGCGGAGGCCGGGGGACAGTGTCGGGGCTAGAAGCTGTCCGGGTGGTTCCTGGAAGCCGCGAGGCAGGACCACAGGTTGCCCGTGGAGACAGTAGTGGGTTCGTTGTCTTCTCGGGGTGCAGGGCGTGAAGTGGGCCACTCCACAGAAACTCTGCTCCCACCTGATCCCTTCCTTCCGGCTGCGGCCCACCCACGGGAGCCACGGCCACGGCGGTCGAGTCTGCGAACCTCAGTCTTCCTGGCCACCTCTCGGCCGTCACTTTAAACCTTTCGCCCAGCCTCTCTAACCTGATACCCGTCCATCTTTTCCTTCAGCACCATAGTTGAACTACCTGAGTTCATGTGGCTACCTAACTCGATCATTCCTTCTCCCCCCCCCCCCCCCCCCCCGGAGAATGTACTAGAGAAGTGCCCAGTTCACCGTCATCACAGGGTAGTTCATGTTTGAGCGGAGGCACACATACCAGTTAGGATGTGGGTAGCAGTGAAAGGCCAGTGTGGAGAGGGACAAGGTGGCCAGAAAAGTCAGTTTACCACACGTGCCTAACTGAGACCAAGGAGTGGAAGAAGCCAGTAATATTTCTATAACTCATTTTTTTCCCCCATTGCAGTCACCTGCTTAAAATTCGAATATAACTTCCCTCACACCTTTCCTTCCACTCATCACTCCTAGTCCCTGCAGAATGGAGCTGGTATTTCATAATGGATTAAAGGAAGTGCTTTCATCAATCAAGCTTTTGTATTCTTTACTAAGAATGTCCCTGTGAGACATTCTCTTCCAGCTGTACTGCGTCACCATGAATCCTAAAAGCAGCTTCATTTATGTCCCGCCAAGCGTTTGCACATCGTTTGCTCTTATAGTTTTGAATCTCAGAGTGTAGGCAGCAGCTCTTCGTTCAGGCTCCTTCCCTCACCAATGCTTATTTTTTGACATAGCGTTAGAGTAAACTGTTGGTTTACATGGCCCTGCCGCTAGAATAAGCTTTTGGAAACTGGAAACTGTGCCTCGGGAACTTTATGAATCCAGTTTTCCAAGGTCAGCAGACACTGTGTGTAGTCCTATTTTTGCAGGAGGGAAAAATGAAACTCAGATGACGATTTGGCCAGACTCTGGGTTGAGAGGCCTTTCTCACGCAAGGAATTTTTCTTAGTATAAAACTTGTAGTCCACATATCTTAAGTACTGCTGGTGGGCTGAGATCTCTCAGAGATCTGCCTGCCCCCTGCTCCCCAGCGCTGGCCTGAAAGGCATGTGCCACCATGCTCACCCCCAAGTAGATTTGAAGTGTGGCTCTGGTAGAGTTAGGTGGTTCTTTATTTCCTAGGATACATTTTCTGTGTGAGTGCTGGGCTGGCGAGAAGCCTTTTCTTCTCAGGTGGCTCTTGATCCAGAATTTCCAGAATGACTTGTCAGTTTGTCCAGTGATGACTCAGCAGCAGAGCAGGTGTTTGTGTTGGGACTTCTGTGTGACTGTTTGGAGGAAGTGCAAAAACAAGTACTTGGACTGTGGTGGGAATGACCCAAGTTCCTGAGAGATTTTTAAACCTTACTTGGCTGCAAGATCTTGTACATTTCAGGTAGCTGTTATTTGCTGAAGGAGTTTGTTTTAGAGGGGTTAGCTTATAGCTAACTTGCATTCTAATATTTTCAGTGGTTGGGAAGAGAGGCATTGAAAAGAGCTAAAATCTGAGAACTGTCCTCTTTGATTTGTGATCACACTTGACTTGCTCAGTTAAGAGCTGGGAAGGAAAAGCAGTAATCTCAGCATTCCGAGGCAGACTCAGGTGGATCACTGAGTTCGAAGCTACCTTGGTCTACAGAAGGAGTTCTAGGACAGCCAGAGAAATATTGTCTCTAGAAACCAGGAAAAAACACGCATACACACTGAGACTGGGAAGGGACAGTGTATGTTGTAAAATAATCAAGCCTGAGTTTCTCATGAAATCATTACTTTGGGACGTTTCATTTGAAACAAGACCCCAGCTCCCATATGTAAGGTCTCAGAAACCTTAAAAACAATTAGTACTGGGAGTGGTTATACATAACTCTAAGGGAAGTTGATCCCAAACAGTGACATCCCAGGTTTGGAACCAGCACAGGCTATGTAAAACTCGAAAGGGAGGAGGAAAAAAATACCTGGGACTAGATGTATTGTTGAGTGGTGGAGTGCTCGACTCCTGTGAGTACTTTCCAGCACTAGAGGAGGTGTATTTATGTTTGTGTGATCTACTGGTCCAGTAGTATTGATTTTCAGAGAAGTGTGTCAAAACAGCTTTGAGGATGTTTGCCAAAAGGCATTGGTGGTCTTGTCTTAGGGACTGGTTCTGGGATGGTGAAGTTACTTTGAAGTTGCTGAATAATGGTTGGACAAATGTCTTTGATAGACTTGGCTTGGAAAAGGGCTTTGGCTTTAAATGTAGCCCATGTAGCTGATAGGAGGAGGACTGCCTGTGAAGGATTGGGCCTAGCACAGGAGGAGTGAGCTGAAATAAGTACTGTGTTTAAGTGTAGGCTTGCGGAAATAACCCTTGGGGTGTGTAGGGAGAGTCTGTTTCAGACTTGCCAGACGGCACTGATGACATAGGGTCATTACAGGTGCAGAATTCTAAAACTGTGTTGGTGAAACTGGGCTTAGTGGTACATGTCTTTAATCCCAGTACCTGGGAGACAGGCAGGCAGATCTCTGTTTCAGGCCTATTTGTTCTATGCATAGTGAATTTCAGGACATCTAACGCTACATAGAGAGACCCTGACTCAAGTTTTGTTTGGTTTCGTTTCTCTCTCTTTTCTCTCTTCCCTCCCTCCCCCCCCCCTTTCGTGAGCAGAAATTCAAAGCAAAGACTGTTGGCTGGTCTTGTGGTCTGACAACTTGGAGACTTTGCCAACCTGGGTTAAACTGGCTATCTTCCAGAGACCAGAGCCCCTATTTCTCCTCCTGTCCCAGCTGTGTGTGCTCTGGCACTGCATTTAGCATTCTCCTGTTGTGGCTTTGCATCTGCCACTGCCATGGTGCCCAGTTTGCAGGATTATGTCATCTCTTTCCGTAGCTACATTTTAGGTGATACCCTTTGAGTACATTAGTGCTCAGCAAACTGTAATGAGAGCCTGCAGCCACACAGCTCACTGTTCACTGTTTAGGGTGAGGAGGAGCTCCCCAGATGGCTGTCACCTAGCTTATGTTAATATTTTATTAATGAGATTGATACAACGCTGTGACATTCCACTGTATTTTCTTTGTTTTCATAGGTTCCCTTTTGTGTGTGTGGAGGTGTGTGTGTGTCCCCGTATGTGCCCGTGTGTGTCCGTGTGAGCAGTTCTGGACTTTGGACTGAGGGCCTCATACACTGCTCACAGCTCTAAAGGACATTCCTGTTTTGTTTCCATTTAAAGGCTGGAGGCAGAAGCTACATTGTTTAGATCTGCATTCCCTCTTTCCTTTGTACTTCCTAGTGTTTACATTATTTTCTTCTTTGACTGCCAAAATTCATTGTCAGCATCTACTTGCTGTTCTACCTTGAGACACTTCTTGATGTCCTTCTCTTCTTTGAAAACAGGAAAGAACAGGAGGTTGAAGCAGGCCAAAGAAGAAGCCCAGGCTGAAATTGAACAGTACCGCCTGCAGAGGGAGAAGGAGTTCAAGGCCAAGGAAGCTGCGGTGGGCCTCCCTCTGTTTGTCTTCACTATTGCCTTCCTTTCTTGTGCAGATCTGAAAAGAGCTGGCACAGCTTAGAGCTGCTAGTGCAATTTTGAGGGTTTGGGGGTTTGTTTGGTTTTGGTGGTACTGGGGAGTAAATCTTCAGCCTTTGCATGCTGACAAGTTCTCTACCACTTAGTCCCTAGTCCCACCCTGTCGTCCCTGTTTATTATATGGTTTGTCTCTTGGGATAGTCACTTTTATTTACTTACTATATCAAGTTCTAATTTTCATTTATTTGTTTAGCATTCTTGTAAGCACTTGATATATGCCAGGTACCATGTTAGATGCTGGCAGATCAGTGAGGAACAGTAGATTCGGTCCCTGCCTTCATAGAGTTCAGCTTAGAATAAGTCCTATAAACCTATAGTGAACACTGCTGTGACAATCTACATGTGATAAATGGAACCTGCTCCTCAGTATAGTATAGAGATCTGTTACTATAGTTGACAGCTATGATGCATAAAGTGATGGAGAGACAGATCTTGGTGGGAAATAAAGGATGCAGAGGAACTTGTAGAGGTGGGAAGGGGGAGCAGAGCTGTGTGGTGTCTCATACAGTTAACAGTGGTTCACAGTTTATTTGCCTAGTTGAAAATCAAAGTGAAAGGTTTGAGATTGCCCTCATCTAGGTGTTAAGGGCATTGGCTCCCTTGGAGCATGCATGAGTTATTAATCGTTGAGAGCCACCATATTGGTGCTGGGAACCAAACCTCTGCAAGAGCAGCGAGTACTTTTAACTGCTGAGCAGTCTTTCCAGTGTCCATCTTTGCACTTTTCAAGCCACATCAAAAATAAATGCTGACATCAGTGATATTGTATTATTTGCCTATAAACTGTATATTTTACAATCATATTGCTGAACTGTAGTCTCTTGCATAGATGTATCATAGTTCAAAACCACTTTCAGTTGTTAGATTGTATGTGTGTACACACATGCAGTTGCTGGTGGTGTTGCTACCGGGGACCGAATTAAGTCAATCATTGACTTCTTTGTTTTCTATTTTCCTTTTGTATTCAAGCAGTTCTGCTCTTGCCTCAGGTAGCTGGGATCACAAGGTTGCACCAGTGTGGGTGGAGCCATAGTTGTTGAATCTTTAGGTTGGTTCTAGCCTTTACTCAGAGCTGTGTGCTATGTTTGCTTATTAAATGACTCAACTGGAGAATCTTCCTGATGTCCCCTTGTCCTGTCTCCTCCCCTGCAGGCACTGGGGTCCCATGGCAGTTGTAGCAGTGAGGTGGAGAAGGAGACCCAGGAGAAGATGACCATCCTCCAGAACTACTTTGAGCAGAACAGGGACGAAGTCCTGGATAACCTTTTGGCCTTTGTGTGTGACATCCGACCAGAAATCCATGAAAACTACCGCATAAACGGATAGGAGGCAGAAGCGCCTGTCTGTGGGTTGGCATGAGATCTGTCCCCAATAGAACAGGAAACCTCCACAGAGCTCGAGTTCTGTTCAGGAAGGCATTAAATTATTTCTCTATGCTGTTGTAGGACCCTTCACTTTTTGAGAGTATCAAATCTAGCCTTTAGTACAGACTTACTGCATACCTGAAGCTTCATCTTCTTACCTTGTGTGTCTTTAAGGAGTACGTCTCACCTGTTTTTCTGTGTGTTTGTGCAAGTAATGGGTATCAGTATTGACTTTTCTTTTATTAGTCTAGTAGAAAAAAAATTCTTTGAAGAAAGAAAGGGATTAAATTGTTCCCTTCTACTTTCTTAAAGGTCAGGGGCGTTGTCTATGAAAAAGTAGTAACTAGCTGTTTGTAACTCCTGTGAAGAAGCAGCCAGCCTTAGAGCACTCTACCCTGGATGATTTAGGACAGTGAGTATGCTTGTTGAGGCTGCTGTTAGTGTATCCTAACCCAAATCACTGGATGCTAGGACTCAACTGGTTACATGTTATTTGGTGTGCTTGTAATCATTTAAAAGTAAAACTCTGTCTTGCCTTTCACCCTCCTGTCTCCTCTTTTTGATAATACCAATTATATCTTGGCCCAGATGTTGAGCAGAATTTCATTTAGGAGTCAGTAGGTGTTGGATGCAAACACATACCTTATTATACTCAAGGTGTTCATTTTATTGGGAATGAAATTGCTTGTGATTTCACCCCCTGGTTTAGAGAGCAACAAGCAACCTGTGGGTCATGATCCTTTTGGGGGTCACATATTAGATATTCTATATATCAGATATTTACAATTCTTAACAGTAGCAGACTCAGACTTATGAAGTAGCAGTGAAATAATTTTATGGTTGGGTGGGGATTGCTACAACATGAGGAACTGTATTAAAGAGTTGCAGCCTTAGGAAGGTTGGGAGCCACTGGCCTTAAGGAACCAGTGTTAGGCGGCCTTGGGCAGATGAGCATGCCTCTCTGATGAGGAAAATGAGAGATTTGTAGCTTCACTGGCTCCTAAGTGAAATACCTTGTGGCTCTGTAGGCTAACAGGCTTTCTTTGGTTGCAGAGTAATTTGTGGAGTTGTGGTGGGTAGAAACAGAAGAACATTAGGGACTCTCCTTTTCCTGCAGTTTGAGATAGTAGGCATATTACTTTCTGTGTCTTATGGTCCTTTGTTTTTAGGCCACTCTGATCACTATTATCTTCCTGTGTTTTTTTTTTTTTTTTAAATATTTGAAGCCCTCAAAGGTTTACTAAGGTTTACTGCCTCAGCCTTCCATTGTCCTGTTAAAATACCACACTGGAGCTTCTTGTCGGGCTCAGCTGTGCAGGTGGACAAAGGTGGGCTGCTGCTTGATCAGGGTGGCAGTCCCTTGCTAGCACCACTTTATCTTGCAGCTTCACAGTCACATGCTGCTTAGTTTTCTGTCCTTGTCCAAGGTTTGGTTCTTGGTCCTCTACGTTTCTTTAGTGAGATCACTACCATATTTTAGCATCACCATCCACGGTGGAGACCCTCATTTAATTTCTCCAGCCCATCTCTTCCAAATAGTCATGAAGTTGATTCTACCTGTATAGCCATGATGTCTTTCTTCTTAATGTGTTCCAACACACCATTTTATTTAAGACTTCAGTCTCTGTACAGCTAAGTGTAAGGCTTCTAACCTTCACTCGTTGTCACCTGTTGCTTCTCTTGAAACTGGAGAAGCACGCAGCAGCACTGGTACTCACTGGTTTTGACCTGTGTGCTGTGGTACTGGGAACCACTAGGCAAACACTGATGTACATGCTCAGCCTTGGTTTTGTTTTCAGGCAGCATCTCCCTGTGTACCCTTGGATGGCCTAGAACTCACTATGTAGACCAAGCTGGTCTCAAACTCATGGCCTCTTGCCTCTGCCTTCCCAGTGCAGGGATTAAAGGTATGTGGCATTGCTGTAAACTGAGCCTTCATATTCTTAACCTTGCTGCCCAGTTTGTGTATCCTGTATTAGAATTAATGGTCAGTTGATAGGCAAAGGTGAACGAGAGCAGGCAAGGACTTGGTGATTTGGGGGGAGGGGAATCTAAGTGCTGTGAATCATGGCCATGGAGAGAGATGATATATGGTTGATGGTGCAGGTGGTTCAGAGGTGTTGATGGCCTGCTCAGATGCTGGTGAGGAAGGAAATAAAGCAAGGTGAGACATGGCATTCTGGGAGGAGTGGGCTCTGGAGGTCTTGTTACTGGGAGTGCCATTTCCTCTACGCTGAAATCCTGATTGATGTTCCCAGGCCATTTGTAGGGGTTCATATTCCTCATAGTGGGGCCATGAGGGAGCTTACTTGAAAGCTCTAGGGCTTCTGTTGTGGTATACTGAGAAATTAACATCTGAAAGGCTGGTCAGCCATCAAGAGACCCATGGGTGTGTGGGCTCTGGTGCAGAGTGAATCCAAGATGCACACAGCTGAGCATTGTGTGGGATTTGTCCCCATTTGAGCATAAAAGGAAATGAAATATGAGTGTATATATAGATAGATGCACATACATATAATGTGTGTATAAATCTGGAAGAAGAATGAGTTTTGGAGAGAGACCTGGTCTGGGCTTCAAAGGAAGAAATTGTTTTTTGGGGGGGTGGGGTGGGGGTAGTGTAATAGTATTCATTACAAGGGTGTTTAGCAATGTCTTGCTCTTTATCCTTTAGATGCTACTAGGAAGACCTCAGTAGTGACACCCAAAAATGTCACTGGACATTGTCGTAGCTCCTGGGTGCCAGAAGTATCCCCAAATCAGAACTTCTGTCCTACAGTAACAAGAAAAGATGTATTAAAAATACATCAAAGCACTGCATATGGTGCCTGGAACATTCTAGGTGCTCAGCAGATGTTTCCTGTTTCTGAAATACAACAAAGACCTACTTCTTAAAAATTGGATACAAGTTGGGTTTCTTTGGGGCAGCTGTAGGACGTGTGGTGAGTGGGTGATGGGGCTCACTCTTACCTCAGCACGGGCTGCACCACTGCAGAGGTAGGAAGAGAAAGGTGAAATATGAGCCAGTTCTTTCGAGCTTCAGTCCTCAGACGACACCTGATCACTTGCCTTCCTTGGATTCAACATGTCTGCAAGGGGTCTGAGGAATGAGGGATCTGTGCACAGTAAATGTTTCTGCTCTGGTTAATTTAGGAGCTTTCTACATGGTAGCCAATGCATTAAGAATGTTTGCATTCATGTTAATTCAGTGTTGGAAACTGAGCTTTGGTTCTCTGGTAGAGCAGCAGCTAGTGCACTTAACTGTTGAGCCATCTTTCCAGCCCCTCACCAATGTACCCCTTGGCAACTTGTACCAGATTTGAGGTATGAAGATTGAGGAACCAGGCAAGGCTGTGTGTGGTAGAGCCAAGATTCTTCAGTGCCATTAAGTATTTATGCCTTTCACTCTGTGTAGTCTTTGCCGAGCTTTCTGTATCTCTTGTTAAGTATCTTTTCTGTGTACCCCTTCTCCAGAAGTGATGTTCGTCAGTTCTTCTGGGTAGTTGTGCGGTTTCCTGGAAAGTATTTCCAAATCAAGTGTTGCAAACATGAGAACATTCTGTTGATGTCCTGTCTTAGCCTTAAAGCCTCTCTGATGGAAGGCATAATGTAGCTTACAGTCAGGTTGTGTAACAGTAATCTAAACAGTTCCCTGAGTGGCCACTATCACTTTGGATTGGTGATAACTCAAGAGAGATGAAGTAATTTACACTCCACACATCCTAATCTCTGCAAGCAACTAGTCTGGAGGCTCATTTTGTTTGAGGCCTTTAGATTCTGCAGGCTAGAAATGTGATCCCATCTTCATGTATGAGAAAACCCAGGCCTAGAAGCTTGCAGGATGTCAGAGGTCATGGAACAAGAAAGGGACAGAGTCAGTTCAGAGCAGCATTGTGTGTTGCAAGCCAGACACTGCCAAGCTTCCAAGTCAGCCTTGTTTTGTATACTCTTGTCTCCGTTCATCTGCCCCTAGGCCAGGGAAACAAAGCCTGCAACAAATGTTGGCATTTCTGGACACATTGAACCTGTTGCCACTCAAGATGATTGATGGCACCAAAAGCCAACTGAAGCTGTCCTTCCACAAGTTGCAGCTTTCATGAGTCCTACATCATTTTCACCCCCTCTCCTTTAGGAACAATGTGGCAGATGCCAGTGTATTTCTTTTTCCTGTCAGTTTGCCTCCTATCACTTCAATGGCTCTGGAGTTACTGTAAAAGCTTGTGCACCACCAGGTAGTTATTCTAGTTTTGTGCTTTGTTCTTTGTCTCCTGCCTGTGCAAACAGGCAGACTGGGCACTTTCTTTATGAAAAGATTTGGCTAGTGTTTTGTAGGGAAGATGCTGGCCAGAAGATTGTATCAACATTTGCTTTTCTGTCTCTTAATGTCAAATGATTCTGGCTAGCTTCTGCATCAAGTGTGAACTTTAAGGATGTGTTTACTTTGTTGGGAGGAATGACTGACAGAGGCCACCCACCTTCAACCTTTTCTACTTGGAAATAACAGAAAAGTGGCAGCATTCTTGCCCAGATGGCCACAGCTGCAGATAAGACCAAAAGAGAAGCTGGACTGGTAGTCCAGTGTTCACAAAGGGGCTGTGTCTTATGATTTTATTGCCATGAAGAAAGACCATGACTGTCTTGGGTTTTACTGCTGTGAACAGACACCATGACCAAGGCAACAGGTTCAAGAGGTTCAGTTGATTATCATCAAGGTGGGAGCATGCCAGCATCCAGGCAGGCATGGTGCAGGAGGAGCTGAAAGATCTCTTGTTCCAAAGTCAAACAGGAGAAGACTGGCTTCCAGGCAGCTAGGAAGAGGGTCTGAAAGCCCATGTCCACAGTGAACACCTACTCCAAGGCCACAACTCCAAATAGTGCCACTCCCTGGGCCAAACATATTGAAACTACTGCAGTGACCAAGGCAACTTTTATAAAGGAAAACATTTGATTGGGGCTGGCTTACAGTTCAGAGGTTCAGTCCATTATTGTCATATTGGCAAACAGCAGCCTGCAGGGAGGAGCTGAAAGTTCTTTATCTTGATCTTCTGGCAGCAGGGAGAGACTGTCACACTGTGTAGTTTGAGCATAGGAGACCTTCCTCAAGGCCACACCTACTTTAACAATGCCACATCTCATAATAGTGCCACTGCCTCAGGGCCAAGCATAGTTCATGTATTAATTCATTAATACTAATTTAAGGTGTTGATGCGCATATTGTCTGTCTCCATGTCTGCAGTAGTTTTACTTAGATGTGTAAGTTAGGAGACAGGCTTAGAGGGATTAAGTTCAGTTATTCAAGAACAGATCATTAGTAGCAAAAGTTGCATTTGAATTTGTGACTCTTGGAGTTGTAGCTGGAGCTGCTGTGTGATCTAATCAGTCTGTTCAGCCCATGGCAAGAAAGCAAGAAAGTGAGTGAATGTAACTGGTAGACCAGTTAGCTTTTCAGGTGCCCTCTGAAGCTCCCTCCAATCCAATCTGCTGCTCTATTGCCAGGTCCGTCCGTTCTGGGGAGAAGCTCATTCTTTTACGTCATCCGTGTATTAAGATGTGTTTGACAAAAGACTGTAGGTTGGGCACTGGGTAGCTATGAGCACTGGCAATAATGGCTTGAAGTTTCGTGTTCTCAAGGAAAAAATGAGGCAATGGTCATAATAGGGGTAGCTGTAGGTTGAAGGAGAACCAGAGAGGACAGCCCTTGGCTTAGGACAGGACAGGGCTCTCAGAAGGAGGGCCCTGTCACCCAAGACCCAAGAATGGGTTTGGCACTAATCTTCCAGATGGAGAGGGAAGACCTGAGGCAAGCACTGAGACCTGGAAGTGAAAGAGTGGAGTGCAGGCGGAAGTGAGAGGTGCTCTATTAATGGAGTTTGGGGTTGGGGAGAGTTCAGTGATTCATCAGGGTAGGTGCAGGTGGTGCACATCGAAATCACCACAAAGGCCTGAGACTCCATCAAGCAGTCACTGCTACAGTCAGCTCTGCAGTATGTTTCCCTGGATTGTAATGTCCTTGCATTTCATGGTCCTTACCCCTTACATGAGGATCTCCCCCTGCGCCCCCCCCCCCCCCCCGTTTCAGGTATGCACACTTGTGTTGCTGCAAGGGTGCACCTTGCTCGTCAGAACACTTTGTAAGCACTCAGCGTTTGTCTCCCACATCAGCAGGTATCACTGACTTTTCCTGAACAAGTGGACAGAGTTGCCCAAGCACACAGGCTGCTGCATAATGCACCAGTGCAGCTCTGCCCACAGCTTCCCAAGTCCCGTTTGTGTGCCTGTAGGAGGCTGATGGGTCAACATAAAACTGTGCTGGCGGCTGGAGAGATGGCTCAGTGGTTAAGAGCACTGACTGCTCTTCAGAGGCCCTGAGTTCAGTTTCCAGCAACCACATCGTGGCTCACAACCATCTGATGACCTCTTCTGGTGTGTCTGCAGACAGCAACAGTGTATTAATATAAATAAATCTTTAGGAAAAAAAAAAACCTGCTGGAGGGTGGAGAGTGTGAAGGCAGGCTGGTGGAAAGGCAGAAGGGCATCTCTGTTGTCATGGAGGAGGGTTGCTTCAGAGGCAGGGTTGGGGGTGGGGCAGGGCAAGGCCACTGCTTGTCGCTGTTTCCTTTTCAATAGCCTGCCAGCATTTAGAAGTCTCAGCACCCTTGGGTCTTTTGTTCCCAGGCCTCTAAATTACTGTTAGCAAGTTGATCACACTACATAGGAAGCTTCCATGAACTGTGCTCTACTGCCCAGGGCAATGCTGGCTGAGCAGGTACTCAGGGCTGATTTGCTCACAGATAACTTTATTTTCAGCAGCCTGCCATCTTGATCTTCACTAGTCCTCGTGGGCACCTGAATGGGATATGCTAATTTGGGTTTTCAATTCATTCTTGCTGCCTGGAAATATCCTGCAGGCATATGTAAGTCCTGTGGTCTGGAAGTCCTCAAGAGTTTGATATAACTGCTGAAAAAAAGGAAATGTGTTTGTATGTGTCTCTCTGTATGTGGAAGACTACTTGTAAGGACAAGGGCAGTGGCGTGCACTGTCCTAGTCCTTCCTGCAAGCAAGGGTGGGAGCCACCTATGTATTCATCGGATCCCCTTAAAGAAACAAACGAGGCTGTCGGTGCAGCAACTAAGTACCCAGGGTCTTTGTTGAAAGACAATGTTTGGTGGCTAATAGAATAGAATTTGCTCCTTTTATATAAACACATACTCCAAAGAAAAGTACATATGGTTAGCTAGGTCTGCTGGTGTCAGAACAACCCACCGAGGTGAACCCAAGACTAGTGATTCACCTGGAAAAAGAAGCAGGCCATCAGAGATCCTCTTAAATCTCAAGGAGTGGGGTCAGTAAGTGTGGGTTTGAACACCTCACACATTATTTCGTAAAAATTTCACACAAGTTCACGGCACAGTCATAACTAATGATTTTTAAAGAAAACTTAGATACAAAGTTTAATTTACCAGCCGATTAAAAAAAAGTGGAGACTAACACCGACGCCTTCAATACTGAACACCATTTTTTTTTTTTTTCATTAAAAACAAGCCTGGAAACAAACTTCTGGTCTCGAGTGTGCCTCATGCATCGGATCCCATGACTCTGTCACTCGGGACAGGCCTCCCCGCCCCGCTCCCTCACTGCAGGGACCAGCCCAGATCTCCTGCACGTGGCGGGCGCAGGGCCCCTACCGGCGCCCTGGGGGAGCCTGGCTGATGAAACCCTCCGGGCTCGGCCCGAGAGACGCGCCCGCCGCAGGGCAACTCCACGAAGAAGACGGGTTGGGACGGCGCGCCCTAAAAGAACGCGCGGGGGCGGCGGCGGCGGCGGCGGCGGCGGCGGCGGCGGCGCCCGGACGCCGCGGCGCAGAAGGGGCGTGGAGCCTCCGACCCTGCGCGGCCCCGGGCGGCAGCGCGGCGGTGAGTGTGCGCGGGCCGTGCGCGTGCCCGCGCACCCGCGCTCGGGGGTTGGGGCCGCGGGGCCTGCGTGCGCGTCCCTCCGCTAAGGCTCGGGTGACCTCTTTCCGCCCCACGCGTCAGGTGTGGGATCTGCAGGGCAGGGCGGGTGATTTCTGGGGTGAAGGAACCCCAAAGCCAGAGGGCAGAGACCGGGGAGCCAGCTGCCTAAGGCCGAGGCCAGGTACGGTGGGAGACGCCGGGCCGCGCCGAGCCGGTTTTCTGGTTTTCTGTTTTGGCTCCCTCCGGGTTTGCTCCCTGACCTTGGATAGTCAGCTTTCTCTTCCGGGGCTTAATGTTCTCATCATTGAAATGGGGCATTTGGACTCCTTGTCTAGCCAGGTTTTTCTGCCCTAAACTTTTGGGGAACTGCTGCGTCTCTGATGTGTTGGACTTGCAGTGTAATTAACGAAGCTGAGTTAAAAGAAGGAAAGCCTTTTTTTTTTTTCCTTTCCTTTCAGGATTTGTTAGGCGCTCAGTTGTTGGTGAGGCTGACAAGCACTGTGCAGAGATGGGACCTCTGGGGGCTTGAGTCTGCACAGCCCGCGACTGGAAAATCTGGTTGCAACGCGGACTCCCAAAGGGACTGTCAGGACTCGGCAGGCACTTGCTCCCTCTGTGCTTTGCTTACCATTGTGTGAGGTTCCCTGACTTGTATGCTGAAGACTGGAGCAGGGCTGAGGGGGGTTATAAATGGTTAGCATTTGTTCCTGGGGTCCTGTCTGCACCCTCGAGGCCCTGTGGCCTCGGTGCTGGATGAGGACCTACATGGGGAGCCATGGACCCATCCTGCCCTCTGGTTCCAGTCCATACAGTTCTGCATGGCTCCTTTCAGTCTCCTCCCTGAGGAAGCCTAGGAACATCTAGGAAGCCCAGGGAGTCCGTCCTCCACCGAAGTTGCTTTCCTTTGCTGCCTGGTTTCTTCGCCGCCTCTCTGGCAGTTCTCTTTGAGTGTGTTTTCCCTAGTGGATGGTGATCCCTGCAGGGGAGGGCTGAGCAGAGACTTCATGTTGCACTCCTGGTTTTACAGTCCAGTGTCTGTCCTTAGAAGGTTCTCAGGGAATGTTTGGGGCATAGGTTGATGACAGCTACTTTCTCTCAGGAATCAACCTTTTTTTTCTAAGTGCAGATCTTGCGAATGTGGAACCATAGGGCAATCCTAAGTTTCTATCCTTGTCCCCTCTCCAGGAAATGGAGGCAGAGAGAAGTCTAGTACCTTGCTCAAGGCCATTCCCAGGTGGGAAGTGGTTGGGCTGGGTAGGTTACTTTTATCGTCACACACAACCTCGGGTGTGTGACTGGAGTCTGCTGATTGGGTCTCTGTGGGCAGCTGAGGGGGCCTGAGGGGGGTGCTGTGATTTCTGCCCCCAAACACAATGCTTCATTGTGGGATTTTTGCAACCAGTGACTCCTTCTGTGCAGCCCCGGGCTGAGCAACTCCAGCCTGTGTCAGCTCCTCCCCGGCCTTTTCAACACTCCAGTGTTGTGAAGCTTCACTGAGAGGGCCCGAGTCCTCTGCCTGGAGTACAGATGTCAGGGTTGTGTCTTCCTTGTGGCCCAGCAGTTGATCAGAGGCAGCAGAGGGGCCCAGCCTTGTGGCTTTTGTGCCTCTTGGCTGTATAGAAGGAGCAGGTACGCTAAGGTAGGCTGGTAAGTACGCCTAGCTTGAGACTGCTCTGCCGTGAGTTGGGCTGAGGATAGTCTGAGAGGAGACTCTGTCGTCCCATTAGAAGTATTGCAGGCTGACTGGAATTTTTTTCTATATCATGCCTAGAAGTCATGGTTTCTTCTTATCCACTCGAAGATGATCTCATGAATTAGCTGGAAGGAAGCCAGAGCAGGCCCAGAGGTATGAGAGCGTGGGTGCTATGGGCTGAGAGACCCTGGAGCCACCTGCTAGAATCCTTCTCTGACATTCAGCTGATAGGCACTCAGCTTTGGAGAGAGTGTGTCCTGACCATGAAACAGGAACCCCATGTTGAGGAAAGGACGGAAGCTGGGCTGTGGGCAGAGTACTGAGCACCAGGGGAACGCTGCTATTGTAGATGCTCCTGCCTCTTCCTCTGGCTTTTTAGATGGGCACCTTGGGTAGAACTTGGGGAACCAGGCTTGTGCAGCAAGTGCTTTTACCTGCAGAGTCATCCCCCTGACCCCACATCCTTGTGTTCTGAACAGGAGCCTCCACATTTTCATTTTTCAGGGCATCCCACCCTTGTGCAGCTGTTCCTGATGAAGCTTTGAGGTAAACAGTGAAGAGGCCAGAAGGCCCAGCTCCTCCCCGAAGGTCAATGGGCAGTGGGGCTTGGGAGCCAGTTTGGATTCAGGCAGGTGTGTGTCATCTGGATGCTTCCCACCTTCCCCAGTAGCAAATGAATGTTCTAGAGGACTGGCCATCAAATGTCTAGAGGACTTTTTGCAGGACTGATGTGCCCTTCGTGGCATTTGACAGAACATGTTTCTTGGGATGCATGTCACAGGTTGCAGCAGATTGGCGACTCAGGAAGTCGGCAAGGGAACCTTCATAAGGAGCATCCCACTTGGGCTGATGAAAGTGGCTAAAGGTGATGCCTGCTGTGCCTCTGGACCACTGGATGCTGGCAGCATTGGCCATGCCTCCAGGATCCTCCAGAGCTAAATGCAAAGCCAGGGCTTGTTCTCCTTGTCGTCATTTCTCAGATAAAGAGTTTAACTACCAATGTTTCCATGCTGGCTTTGGCCACCTGAAAGCCTCAGAGACCAAACCCTTGCCCCAGTCAAAGCAGCTGTCTGTATATGGTCACACCAGGATAAATTATCTTTCTTTTTTTAGGAGGCAGGGTTTTCCTGGTAGCCTACCCCTGTCTGAAGCTCACTGGGTAGCACAGGCTGGCATTAAATGTTTGATCTTATTGTCCCTGACTCGTGCACTCCTCAGTGCGGGGATTATGAGCATATGTCATGAGGCTGGACCAAGAGTATTTTGTTGTTGTTTTGTTTTGTCTTTGAGACAGGGTCTTACTGTGTAGCCCTGGCTGGCCTGGGGCTCACTATGTTGACCAGGCTGGTGAACTCATAGATCTGCCTCTGCCTCTAGAGTACTGGCCTTGAAGGATTTAAAGAGCTAATACACATGGAGTGTGATATCTGTTCCCCATGGCCTTCCCGCATACTGTCCACTGATTCTTGGAAGAAGTCTGATAGATTTGAAGAAGCCTATCTGAAGCTCTGAGGATGAGCTATATATCCAAGTTTACACAAGTGCGAGTGCGGAGGCCAAAGGGTGAAGCCTGCACATGGACCTTGCCTCTTTAGAGAACTAGAATGTAGCCAGACTGTTGGCTAGTTCTCCTCTTCGTGGTTGTCAGGACTTTTTTGCGTGTAATCTGTGTTTCCTGTTCCCTGGTTTCGGTTTGTACATCTTGCGGAGCCTTGTGGGGAGCTGTGTATGTAAACAGGCCTTCCCATAACGAACACAATGCCTGTCCCAGGCTTGTTTGCCTGGCCATCTCAGGAAGGAACGAGTGGTGCCTGGTGTGCCCGAGCTGGAGAAGACCCTATGCTAGCAGGGGAACTCTCAGCAGAGGCCGGAGGAAGGTTTTAGTTCCTTCTTCTCCTTCGGAGAAATTTCCTCAGCAAGATGGGAAAGTCAGCATTTAGACTCCTCATGGTCCTCCCTGGCCTTTAGCAACTCTGGCCTCAGGGAGGGCCAGGGAGCCTGGCTCAACTTCTTTCTTTTGTTGTTTTTCATAGGCAAGTGGAGGTGCGACGCTGCCCCAGCATGAACTGCACCCCCAGAAACAGGAAGTAGAAGCTAGAGCAGCTGTCTGTCTGCCATGGCTTGTGAGTCTCCCACAGATCCTGGTGGGGCAGCTGGTCCCCTGCCCACCTCTGCCCTGAGCTGCAACACCCTGCCTCAGGGGAACCCTCCTGGCTGGGGGCAAGGTAAGGCCATGACGGGCTCCCACCCTTTTCTTCTCACTGAGTGCCATTCTGTGCTGAACTCCAGCACCTTGTAACTGGGCTCCCTGTGTGGCTGGTTGGCTTTGGCATTCAGCTTGAGGCCACTCTATCATTTCTATCGTGTTCTCACTGTCACCGCCTCCTGTCACCACCTTAAAATTGACTGCCACTGCATTGGTCCATTTTCTCTCCTCCTCCCCAGAGAACCTTTTCCAGATGTGTAGCTTGCTGGCACATTCTGCCTCAGGGCTTCCCATTGAACATGGCATGAAGATCCGCCATTCGCCATGCCAACCTTGGTGCCCCCTGCTGCCTTCTTGTCTGTTCTTGTAGGACATTCTGTCTCAGGACCTTTGCACATGATGTCTTTGCTTCTTCTTCCATTTTTTTTTTTTCTAACCAATGATGCTTTTTTTTGTACTCAGTTTCTATTCATCCTTCAGGCCTCCATTCATCCTTCCTATGACAAATTGTTTGGTGGCTTAGTTAGGATTTTCTGGTGTATTCTCTCTGCAGAGTTTATTTAGTATACCAGGTATCTGTGTAATAACTATTGAGCCTCCCTACCAGAATGGCAGTTCAGAGAGGATAGGGCTCTGCATCGTTTTACCCTTCCTGGTGTCTGTAGAGCCAGCAGGAGACCTGCTCCAGTGGAGACACAGAGTCAGTGTGAGTGGGCAATGAAGGCATGGATGGTAGCTGGGTGCAGCAAGGAGAAATGACACTATATACTGTAGGTGTTCTGAGGGAATGTGGGGATTGCACAGAGGGTCTAAACTCAGTGCTCAAAAAAGGCGCATGCCTGTTATGAGAGATCATGTTGCCAGGAATACAGGGACTCCTGGTAGAAAGGCAAAGGAGACCCAGTGAAAGGCTTCTGTAGTGTTTGGGCCAATGCTTGTGGAGCCCAGGGTGTGACTGGCTGGAGGTTCCAGACTCTCCTGGGGGAGGTTCATCCTGTGTGGTGCGGGCACAGTGGGAAACCCCACTGAATGATGGCTGTGTTTTGGGCACTGTCTCTTCCTCTTGCTTGCTCTATCCCCCTAACCTCAAGCCAACCAGATAAACTTTTCTGCTCGGCTCGGCTGCTGTTTCCTTGTGAACAACATCCACCTCTTAGGACTCTGGGAGCAAGCACGTAGTGAGGCTCCAGCTCTCCACTGAGGGTCTCATCAGCTGCCTTTGTTTCCTTTCTGTCCACCCTATTTCATTTGCTTGTCTGTAGCTCAGTCTTCACTTTTATCCAGGTTTGGCAGGGTAAAAGGCGTAGTAGTGCTGTCTTATCAGGACTTTTGAGCCCTAACCAGCTTGCTTCCAAATTATGACCTCACTGGGGCTAGTAATTCACATGCTTGAGGTGACATCCAGGCTGTCATCTGCGTGGTCCACAGTCTCCTGTGGTGGCTGTGACCATCTGTAGGCAAGGAACTAGTTGACCTTCCAAGTTTACCTTGTTAGTAAAAGACTGGGTCACAGTTTATCCTCAAGAGCTGACCTGTGTTTATTCTGTGTATCACACTCTTTTCAGAAAGAGAGAGGAGAGGCCAAAATTGAAAGCTTTTTTGAACAGGACCTAGACTTTATGGAATGGATGGAATTCTTAAGATCGTAGGTGCAACCCCTCCCCCCCCCCGCCCCCCCGGCCCAAGGTATGAGAAGGAGGACTGTCAAGGTTGAGGATTAGAGGCCTGTCATCTTCATTTGTTTTGTGTGTCAAGCATATGCAAGGCATTTAGCCAGTTCAGGCGACCCAGTGATGAAGAGACCAGCGTGGAAGTATGGCCCAAACGAAAGCTTGATGAAATAATTGAACGATTGCACACACACATGCTCATTCTTGACACATGCATGGGAGGCACCGGGGGCCAAGGTTAATGTCTGAGTGCTAGAGGGCTCTACATGGATGCAGAAGATGTTTGACAGTTAACACAGGCTTGAAAGCCACTGTAGCATCCCTGCAATTCTACAGTCAGAAGAAGTCTGCTTCTACTCTCCCTGAGCTCACAATGGAGGCGATAGAGGGCCGTGCTTCTGTCTGGGAGCTCTAGAGAAGGCTCTGTGCTCTTCCCCTTCTCAGTGGTACAGACTACCCACAGTACTTAGCTTGTGGCCAAAGCTAACAAAGGTGTAGCCATCTCGATGCTCTGTCTCCTTTTAAGGACTGTTGTGGTTCCGTAAGCCCCAGTGGGTGATTCAGGCTGCTGTCCCTGCTTGAGGCTAGCTGATCTGTGCCCTGCTTATTACTCTTTACCCTGGCCAGCAGCACAGTCTGTGGATAAAGGAGTGGTCATCTAGGGGCTGATGTTTCATGACATCTATTTAAGTCTGATATTTGGCACTTTGCTGAGTTTTAAATTATTCAGCTGAACTTCAAGTTCAGAGCTTGACTAAACATCTACCTCACCAGGCCCCTAATGGAGTTGGTTGTTCAGCCTCTGTTTACATCTGCCTTGTGACAATTGGCCTCAGTGCCACCCATTCTTTGTGGGATGCCTTTCTGTCCTAGGAAGTTATAAATTATACAGTTAACCTGTATGGGCCTTAGTTCTGCTTCTTGGGGGCTCCCCAGTCAAACTAAGTCCTTAGGGATTAGCTACCATGTCCCTCATCATGATAAGGTGCTCCCAGCCTGAGGTCGATGCCTTCGGTTCTGAACTCCTGCAGAATGTGTTCTTGCGTGGCCCACTGATGCTGTGGTCTGCTTGCAGAGCTACAGAATGGCCAGGTCCTCACGGTCCTCCGGATCGACAATACCTGTGCACCCATCTCTTTTGACTTGGGAGCTGCAGAAGAGCAACTACAGGCCTGGGGCCTTCAGGTGAGTGCTGGCCGATTGAGTCTATGTCCATCTGTCTGTCCACCTGTCCATCTGTCTACCCGTCAGTCTCTTCACAAACATTTCCTTTTTTTTTTTTTTTTTTGGTTTTTTTTTCGAGACAGGGTTTCTCTGTGTAGCCCTGGCTGTCCTGGAACTCACTCTGTAGACCAGGCTGGCCTTGAACTCAGAAATCCGCCTGCCTCTGCCTCCCAAGTGCTGGGATTAAAGGCGTGCACGACCACCGCCCAGCCACAAACATTTCCTTAACTCTTATGCTCTGACTGTGGACTGGTGCATAGGAAATATATTAGAAATATTCTTTCTTTCCAGTGTGTTAACTCAGAATATATGTTATTCTGAGTTAACACACTGTGTTAACTCAGTGGAGGTGGCCACTCTGTCTAGGCCCTGAGCTGGCTAAACTGTGCAGGGGTGAGCAGGACCCAGTGCTAGTGCTCGTACTGCCCAGCAGGAGCCAGACATGGGTCAGGTCAGCAAGGTCAGCCAGACACGGAGGCCATGGTAGAGGGCCATACGCAGCACTGGTGGCATAGGAGGAAGCTTTGAACTTTGCTGTGCTGTGTGGTCACAAAAACTTCATGGAAGACTAGACCCTGAGAGAGTTGTTGAGGGATGAATTCAAATATGCTGGGTGGGAGGAAGGCATTGGAGAGAACAGTGTTTGTGAAGGTTCATGGAACTTACCACATAATGGATATGGAACTTTCAAACAGTGAATCCAGGACTAAACTCCACAGACCCACTGTGTGGATATGGATCCAAGCTTGTTGCTCACTGCCTGTGCAACTTCAGGCAGGAGACTTAACTTCTCTGTGCTTCATTTTTGTCTGCAAGAGAGGGTGACGTTCATGTCAGTTCTGTAGGGCTTCTATCAGGATTACGTGTGTGATACCAAGGAGCATTTGCAGATGTTCTGGGACACGGCAGGCTCTTAGTGAACCACAACACTTACTATTGGTGTGGAGGGCAATGGTGTGGCTCTTTCCCCAGAGCCCTTGAGGTCTTCCCTGGGCTAGCCAGGAAATCACAGGCAGGGCCACAAGCAGCTCAGTACAGCCCAAGCCTTTCCAAGCTTAACATGCTGCAGAAGGAAGACTTTCCAGAGAGCACTGAGCCTCCCTGCTCCAGACAAGCTTCTTCTCTCTTCTCCACCTCCTTCTCTCTTCTCTACCTGCTTTCTTTCTTCCCTTCCTTTCTTGTGTGGTGTACGCATGTGTATGTATTATATGTACATGCCTGTGGAGGTTGATGTGTCTTCCTGGTTTGTTCTCCAGCTTGTTGAGTCTGTCACTGAACATGGAGCTTGCTGATCTATGTACATTGGCTGCCAAGCATTTCTCCAAGGCACATAGCTAACATGGATGCTAGGAATCCAAACTTAAGTCCTCATGCTTGGGCAGCAGATTCACACACTAAACTTTCTCCTGAAACCCCACGTCTTTCTTAAATGATTGTCTTGAGATTAGTGAAGAGCTTGTGAGTCTATTGTTATATGTTCTTAGATGACATTTTTCTGCTTTGGGGAATTATACTTATGATGATGATTGTTATTATGTGTATGTTTGTGGGGAGGTATGTGTGTGTGTGTTTGTGTGTGTGTATATGTGTGTGTTCCAGGTTTTATGTGTGGAAGGCAGAAGCCAACTCTGTGGAGTCTGTTCGTTCCCTCTACCTTTCTCTGGATTCCGAGGAATGACATTGGATCATCAGGCTCACATCACTGACAGGCTTCTTTACACCCAAGTCCCCGAGGTGTCCCATGTCGGAATGGGATTCTTAAGTGGCTTCTGCCTTTGGTGGCTCCTGTTCTATAGGGCTGTGTGTTCTGCTGACACTCTAGTTTGGAGAGGAAGGTCTGTGCCTTCGGTGTTTAGGAGTCTGTGCAGAGTGTCGGATGGGGGCAATGACAGTGGGACAAGTGTGAGCAGAGTGTCAGATGGCAGCATTGACAGAGGCCCAGTGTGAGCAGAGTGTCAGATGGCAGCACTGACAGAGGGCCAGTGTGAGCAGAGTGTCAGATGGCAGCATTGACAGAGGGCCAAGTGTGAGCAGTGTGTCAGATGGCAGCATTGACAGAGGGCTGAGTGTGAACAGTGTGTCAGATGGCAGCACTGACAGAGGGCTGAGTGTGAGCAGAGTGTCAGATGGCAGCACTGACAGAGGGCTGAGTGTGAGCAGAGTGTCAGATGGCAGCACTGACAGAAGCCTGAGTGTGAGCAGAGTGTCAGATGACAGCACTGATAGAGGACTGAGCACCTGGTGTTCTTTGTGCTTCTCTCTCTGCTGAGGACCCCTGAGCACTGAAAGTGCACCCTGCTTGATGATGCATACACCCCTGACTTTGGAGAAGAGGAACCAAGGTTCAGGGCAGGGGTCACTTAGCCCAAGTTACTCAGTACTTGAATGACATGACCAGAGTTTGTTTCAGGGCCTGTGCCTTGCCCAAGGTTGCCCATGCTTGTTGGAAGGTTTTGAGAGTCAGGCTGTGTGGTTCCTCTGCGGGCTGCCCTGGTTTTCAGGTTGTCACTTTCCTACAGTTTGTCCTACAGTTGGACCTATCCTAGGATTTCCAATCTATGTTCTGAGCCTCTTCTTCTGCCCTCTAAGGTGCCTCAAATATGCCTTCTCCTCCTCTCACCAGCAGTACTGTGAACTGGGAATGCTTGCTGCAGGAAGGAGGTAGGCAGTGGTTGTCCTGTAACTGATGACCTCTTTATCCTGCATGGCCTAGGTCCCTGCTGAGCAGTACAGGAACTTGGCTGAGAGTGCTCTCTTGGAACCTCAAGTGAGGAGGTACATCATCTACAACTCCAGGCCCATGAGGCTGGCCTTTGCTGTGGTAAGTGGTAAAGTAGGCCCACATTACCTCCCCTTGGCCTCAGGCACACCAGCTTCAGCAGTGTGTCCTGAGGCATAGAAGGGGACGAGGAACACAGTTGCCTGGGCAAGCCTGGTACCAAAGACATGGATTTGGTGTGGAAGGGGTTAGTAGAGGGTGGGAGTTGGGACTGGGAACTCCCGACTCAGTGTTTGTCCTTGGCCAAAACCTTTCTCTCTGGGATTTGGTTTTTCTTTGTTCACAGACAGGTATTTCCTGTATTCATAGTGTGCATGCACACAAATGTATGCATGCACCTGTGGGTGTACATGCTTGGAAACGTATACTTATGCCTACATATCCACATATAGAAACACGTGCATCTGTGGCCAAGCGGTGTGTGAACCTAGTTTATCCAGCTTCTGCTGCCGAACCCTTAACCACTCTGATCTCTGGCTTCTGTGTTTATGGTCACATGGCCTAGCTGACCCCACCTCCCACCTTTCAGGAGAAGGGGAAGAGGGAGTTAGTTTTTAACAACTTCCTAAAAAGTACCGGGCTATGAAATGTTACCCTGTTAGCCCTGGAACAGCCCTGAGGAGTAGGCATGGTTATTCCTAGTTTACAGGAGGGGAAACTGAGGCTTAGAGAGGTGCCATAGCTTATTCCAAGCCGTACTACAAGGCAAGGATTACTGTGGGGTTTTGACACAGAATTCTTTTGAGAGTGTCCTGCCCTTTTGTGTTTCATTTGACATTGGGGTGAGGCAGGTTTAGGAGTGATGGACCTTGTTATCAAACTTGAGGGCTCACAACCTTTACCCCAAGTCAGGCTCAGCCATCTTCAATAGGCCAACTAAAAGAACCAATTAAAAGTGGAGTGCAGAAAAGGGAGATTTAATCAATGTGGCCACATGAGAAAGAGCCACAAAGATTCAGTAAACACTGCAGCGGCCCTGAAGGGAGAGCACAGTTCAAACACACAGCCAAGGAAGGCCATGAACATCCAAGCACTCAGATCAAGATGTGGCCCACCCACCACCTGCCCGTCATTCTCTGGGCTTCAGTCTCATCCAGTAAGGTAGTCTGACAAGTTGTTAGAGCTGTGTGACATTTCCCATAATGAGATTCCTAGCAAAATTCCCATTTCTTTGGAGTCCGTAGTTTCAGCAACTTGATAATCAAATTGAGAGACATGAGTATCTCTTTAGAATATCTTCATTTCTGCCAGGCCAGTTACAACCTGTTGTCAAGAGTCACTTAATAAGCAGTGAGTAGGAGCCGTTCCAGGGTTGGCATGTTTTCCTCCAGGCCCCTGGGAGGCTGTTTAACCCCAGCAGTGGCAAGGATATCCAACGAGGTGCCCATGAGTGGATCTACTATCCCTGTCAGCCCCATACCTTCTAAGAGGTGGCCTTGTCTTCTACAGGTGTTCTACGTGTTGGTGTGGGCCAACATCTACTCCACCAGCCAGATGTTTGCCCTGGGCAACCAGTGGGCAGGCGTGTTGCTTGCGACTCTGGCTGCTGTCTGCCTGACCCTGGCCCTTGTGCTGGTCTTTGAGAGACAGCAGAGGAAGGTGAGGTTTCTGGGTTTCTGTCTGTTCCCTCCCTGGGGCTGGGTGGTCTGATCCTTTGTTCTAACTCAGCAGCTCCTTCAGCTACCCTTATGGCTGTATACCCATAACAACAGAAACATGGGAAGCTAAATCCTCTGTTGTACATTTTCTGCTCTTTTACACACACGCACGCACACACACACACATACACACACACACACACACACACACACACACACACACACACACACACCCTTTCCATAAGTGCAAAGATTACTGGCTTGTGCTCCCAACTGTTTTTCCTCTCCTTTCCTTTCTCCTTTCTTCCTGTTCCCCTGAAAGGTTGCTCTGTCTCCCTTCAGTGCTTTCAGTTCACTATCTGATGGCCTGTGGCTTTGGCTGCTTGTTCACTTGGGCAATGCCGTGTGGTGGACAAAGCCACT
Source organism: Arvicanthis niloticus (assembly GCF_011762505.2). Taxonomy (NCBI): domain Eukaryota; kingdom Metazoa; phylum Chordata; class Mammalia; order Rodentia; family Muridae; genus Arvicanthis; species Arvicanthis niloticus. The sequence continues at coordinate 83,742,246 of NC_047662.1, read as the reverse complement.
TACCCCTTGGCTAAGGAGCAAAGGCTCCTTGTTCTCTTCTTTATTTTTATACCCAGTCGCTGCATATTTATGTTGTTGGTATTTTTCCCCCCTGGCTGCCAGGATTCTAGCTAGCGGAGCTTGCTCACACCTCTCCCTGGACCTGCACAATTATTTGTGATTGGCAGGGAGAGAAGGTTTTAGCCCACCTCACTGTAGTACCAGGGTTGGAGATGAGGCTCGGGGAGGTGGTGCTGTTGTTTCTCCTGGGGTGGGTAGGTGCTTCACCCACAACCAGGCCTCACTTAACTCCCAGTAGCTACCTGAGAGGCAGGCAGTATGCTTAGAGAGTTAGGGAACTTGTCCTAGATCTCATTATAAGGGACGAGCCAAGGTTCAGAGCCACACATGTGATCCCCGGTCATCTTTAGAGAGGAGATCCCTGCCTCCCAGCTTACTGTTCCACTCATTCACAGGTTAGTGTCTGAGAATGCCTGTGCTACGTATCAAAACTTTTCACGGAAAGTAGATTGTCAAAGGCTCTCCATGGTAATGCCTTGTGACTCTGGCCAGAAGCCTTTGCATATAGGGAGCAATGCTTCAGAAAGGCTTTGGGAGCAGCCCCAGGTTCACTGCTGCTAAGGGATTAGGTTAGAACTCAAGGTTTGACTGCTTAGATTCCAGGTAACCTTCTTAGCGCTCAGTGTGTGGCATCTAGTGCTGCTCTTATGAGTATATACTTATTTTCTTAAAATTCTGTGGTCAGGAGTTCAGTGTGAGTGTCACTGGGCCAGAAATTGGAAGTCCTCCTGGGGGTGTATTTGCTTTTCAACCTCTTCCAGCTCCACTTTAAGGACCCCCATGCCTATGTGGTTTCCTGGGGTATGGCAAAGCCCTTTCTTTCTCCCTAGTCTAAGGTCAGCTGTGCAGCTTCTGCTCTGGTCCACTGTGCTGTTTAACAGTGCATTCACAGGTTCTGGGAGGGGGTTTGGATATCTTGAAGGCTATTATTTTGCCTAGCTCAGGATGCAGTCTTTGGGTACCTGCAGAAGCACCTCTGTCTCTGCATTCTGCGTTCCTGGACCACTGCTTGCTGTTCTGAAGTCCTTAGCAGGTGCCCCGCTTCTGCCTGGCTTGGCTTCATGTTGCCAAATTCCATTTCATGCCTATGTTCACAGGGACAAATTGGGACTTTATGGCTTAATCATTCTGAAAGGATCTTTGTTGGGCTTTGCTTTGAGTCTGACAAGACAATGCTACCCCTGGGCTCTGTTCAGGCCTTTGTAACCCTTGTGCTTGGCCTGTAAAAATAAATTGAGCATCTGGCTCCTGCTGGGAGATACATCTTTTGAGAAGAGGAGAAAGCAAGCCATCAAGCTAAAGAGGAAGAGGTGAGGAGAGCTGACAGGTCTGTTACAACTCCGCCATGACTCTTGCAGTCCAGGGGCACCTGCTGGCTGCCTGGCCTCCTTCCCACCCCTTCTACTCTTAACACAGCTGTACTTGTGAAGCCAGGGAGTGCCAGGTGAGGTGCTAGACACAGGTCACAGAGAAGGACCTGCTCTCTGCTCATGGGTGCAGCCAAGGGCCTCAGGTGTAGAGCCCAAAATGTCTCTAGGCTCTTGGGTCATTGAAACCCTGCCAGGGACCTGTCTTCCTAGGACTGAGCTCCATTCTCTGAGCACCCATTGTGTGCTTAGGGCCTAAAGCCTTCTGTGATTTGTTAGCTCTGCAGCCCTGAGCAAGCAGAATTGCATCACTTCTGGACCTCAGTTTCCTCATCTGAAAATCGCCTGATAAGTCTGGCTCTATCATAGAGCAATTGTGAGGATTAAAGGACTGTTTTATGTGGGAAGCACTCACAGTCATACTTGGCGTAGCATACATGCTCAGTAAGTTGTGATTGTTATCATTGTTGATTTCATTTGCCAGTGAGAATAGTTCAGAGAGGTCCAGGAACTAACCTTTGCCACACATCTGCCCTCAGATCTTCCTTTAGATCTCAGCTCACAATCTCAAGCCCCTGAGATTGATTTCTTTGATTGCGACAGGGTGTTTAACTCTTATGTAGATCAGACTGGCCTCAAACTCAGATCCACCTGCCTCTGCTTCCTGAGTGCTGGGATTAATGGTACACCCCTGGCTCCAGGATTCCTTATCATTATCCTACAGACCTGCCCTTCCTGAGTGTGCCCCTCACAGGATTAGTAACCCTGTGCCACGTGGCACCTGTTAGAGCCTCAAGATCTCTTGCTCTCTCTCCATGTTCTTTTTAACCTCACATGGTGAGGGATTAGCTTTTCTCAAGAACTAGAAGGAGAGTGATGCAAGAGCAGAGACTGCCTCAAGCCCACCCAGAGTGTAACACAGCGCAACACGTGGCATCCCTAGCGATTCCCTTGTGTGTGGCCAAGGTGATATAATGGAAAATATAACATTTCAGTCCAGGTTCCCTGTCATAGTGACACTCCTGGCCAGCATATATGGAGTGTCCGCCCCTCAGTGGTCCACCAGCAGTGGCTAATTTCAGCATTATTAAGGCCCCTAAGTGAAGGGAATTTCCACCTCTGGTTCAAGATGAGGACGTGGAGGCAGAAGTGTCATGAGACCTGTCCAGGGTGACACAGGTGACAGGGTCAGGATCAGGGTCGGAAACTGAACTCTCAGTGAGTGACTTTCTGACCAGATGAGCAGGACTGACCAGAGTGCAAGTCAGAGCCAGTGGAGGCATTCCAGTGCACCGTGACCCCTTGTGAACCCCAGCTCTAGACCCCTGTGTGCAGTGGAGTTAAAAGGACATGCTGGAGAATTCTAGATAGATTTCCTACCTTGTCCATGTCCAGTGATCCTTTTCCATGCCCAGGAAGGCCAGAGGACATGCCCTTGGCCTATAGAATTTTTCTGTGGGACAGTTGTGTGCCGGGAACCCTGACCTTCTTTCAGTGAGTGCCAGCATTGCCTGTCTCCGTGTGACCCTACGAAAGAACCTCGGCACATTTCCAGCTTTCCTTTGGAGCCTGCTGCTTTGGGGAGCCCTTGGCTCTGACTGGTCCTGTAGTTGCCTTTGAAGGCCCTTTGAAGGTCTCTTCTTCAGGCCATCACACTGGATCCTGTCACAGCTTTCCTTTCCCCTCTCTGGTCTCTGTAGCATCTGCAACAAACTTGACATTAGCGCTCTGGGCGGGAGCAGAAGAAAACAGCTTCTCTGAGGGCCGAGTGCTGTGCAGGGAGCTTTAGAAGTGGACCTACTAGCACATGGCTTTTTAGAGCCATGTAGAAGCATGCCTCACTCATGGCTTGCTGAAGGCTGAGGCCAGGGCACCTTAAAGTTGAGTTCCTGTCTCAAAAAAGAGAAAGGGGAAAAAAAGTAGGTAACACAGAATAGTCTGTCCCATGTCTTCCCTCAAATGTCCACTACATTATGATTTTGTCCTAGCCCTGGGCTAAACTTCCTTTACTCCCCAGTGAGCTCTCTCCTCACTCTCAGGAGGCAGGGTTGCACTTTATTTTCTTAATCTACAACCTAAGACAGCAAGACTCAGTGGAGAGGCACAGGCGCTACAGGCAGGAAGCAGCAGAGTCGGGCTTCCGTTTAAGATCTCTCACATTGAATTTACCATAGGGAAAGAGAGTTGTCTTGAGCCTGAAGGTAGGTGTGTGGCCTCTGGGAGAGGGACAGCTGTGATGTTCAGGGCTGAGGAACTCCTTGGTGTCTTGGAGTCAGCCTTGGGCCTGGCACTTGTCTTTTAGGCTAACACTAACACAGACCTGAGGCTGGTGGCTGCCAATGGAGCCCTTCTGAGACATCGCGTGCTGCTGGGCGTGACAGACACAGTGGAGGGATGCCAGAGTGTGATCCAGGTACCATGTCTCAGAGTGACCTCTCCTGCTGGCCTGCTGGCAGGTGGCCTTGTGTTCTCCTGGCCTGCATTGTGGGGTCCAGTGTCTGCTGCGCTTCTGTGAGTTGCTCTCTCTCCTCTTCCCTGTTCCATATCTCCTTGAAGATTCCTCCTCTGTGCTGAATCCCGAGGTTGAGCACTGTAGGAATCAAAGTCCCCATGCAGTACAAGTTTGCACACCCATAGGATGACAGGCGCACAGTGGCTTTAAAGGGACAGTGAGAGCTCACGGTGGCCCAGGGCTGTACTGAGTGACGTGGTAGGAGAGATGAGCCTGGAGAGGTTGGTATGATGCTAAGGCCAACTATGTGTCTGGCTCAGTAGTTTTCTTTCTCGTTAAAGCAGTTGGGGGATCTTAAAGTAGGGCATCATTCATGGGATGTGGCTGAGGCTGGATTTGATCCTGGCTGCCTCTGCTCAGTGCTTCAGTGCTAAGCACTCAGCACTCAGTGCGGTTGAGTGTCCTATCTATAGTTGCGGTGAGATCTCACCTTGCTTCTTGCACGGCAGGGGTACACATTCTTAGTCTACAGCTGAAGATAGCAAGGCTTAGGGAAGGAACACAGTCTACATAGCCAGCAAGCAGAGCTGGGTTATAGCTCAGGCTATGCCTCCTTGGTATGCATGTGCCTCACTGGTCACAACTCTCTGCTTCAGGGAAACCCATGGATGCCCAGTGGTGTGCCTGCACTGGGGAACTACAAACTGTGTCTTCTATACATCTGGCAGATGTTTGCTGAGAGCTTCCATATGTCAGACACTGTTCTCTGGGTAGAACTGGGGCTGAGGACACACAAGTCTTTGCTCTATGAAGTTGATTACACCTGGGATAGCTAATGTGACATGTAAAGTTATCTTGCCTGAGATGTTGGCACAGGGTTCCTGGAAGTTCAGATAGAACATTTGTATCTCTCGAGTGTAAGGCTCCTTCCTAGTGTGATCTGTCAGCACACAGGAGGGACCCTGGGATGTGATTGAATCTGTAGTTGTTTGATGACTAATGAAGGGACACATCTTTTCAGACAGTGGTTTCTTTCTTCTTCACAATGACATCTTGGAATGAGATGCTGTAATGTCTGGAGGTCTTTCAGAATCCCCAGGGGTGCTGGGTGATGTGCAGGGGAGGGAAAGAGGAGGCAGTCAACAGGGGTCGGCATGGAGCAAGTTGTTAAAGCAGGATGGCAGAGAGTTCCCGTCTCCTGTGCATGTGTGAGATTTTTTTTTTTTTTCACAAAAAAAGATTTAAAAAGTCATGTGAACAGATTCTCTTGGGTGTGGCCTGGTGGGAGAGACTATCTGGCAGGAGGGCCATGACCTTTGGTTTAGGTCATGGTTTTGTTTTTTTCAGTTGTCCTGAGCAGGGAGCAAGGTGGTGAATGCAGGTGTTAGACTCAGAATTCGACCTTTCTGCAGAACTTGATTCTCATGTGTATGGCATCATCAAGGCATCTCAATGGATACGCAAGGTTTTGGCCTAGTAAGGATAAGCTTCTGAGGCTGAGGTGGAAGAAGAGGCTGGGGGTCTGGACCAGGATGTCTTTCTTACCTGCATCTTTCCACTGAGAACACTTGTATCGACAACTTGAGCCTAGCACTGGTTGGCAGAGATAGCCTTTGTGAGGATTTTTCTCCTTTATATATCTGGGTTTCAGACAGACTGGTACCCATACTACTGAGGATGAAGGTGCTATTCCCATGCCCCAGTGGACATGTGATGGCTAAGGGGGCTTGGAGTCTGTCTGGGATGCTCTGTGGGAGATGGGGCCCAGCTAGTTTGTCCATGGTTGGACATGCTCTGAATTTGCTTGCAAAGCATTTTCCTGGGTTGGCCATGTGGCTTAGTGGTAGTGTGCCCACTTGGCATTCTATTCTGAGTTTGATTTCCAGTACCACCAATTTTTCCCCTGCCAGCCATACAATTGAGCTGTAGTCACACTGTTCCTACCAGACAGCAGGTGTGTCATGTGGTTATCGAAAGGGTGGATGAAGACTGAGGGGAACTTGGGGACAGACTCGGGGTTAGAACCTCAAGGTCAGGCGACTGCTCCTTCTTTCCACAGCTCTGGTTTGTCTACTTCGATCTGGAGAACTGTGTGCAGTTTTTGTCTGATCATGTTCAAGAAATGAAGAGGAGCCAAGAGGTAAGATGGCTGCCAGCTCCTTTCCTAGGATCAGCCATTTCCTGAGATCTCAACTTCCTGAGGTCAGGATTGCAGTGGCACACTGCTTCTGGCAGGCCAGAGCCTGTGCCTTCAGGCAGGGTTTGCCCCCATACTTGTTCTCTGCAGCCCCTGATAGACACTCAGATTCCAGCTTGTGATGATCAAATGTAAGCATGGAGGCAGAGACCTTCAACAGTTGCCCAGGACCCTGCTCTGGTGGGGAAGAGGATGATCTTACTGGTGTGCTCACTGGGTCAGTGTCTAGCTCTCTGGCTGGTCAAAGCCTGCCAGACTTAAAACATACCTGTGCCTCCTTTGTTTTCTTTGTAGTCCTTGCTGAGAAGCAGGTTAAGCCAGTTATGTGTTGTCATGGAGACAGGAGTAAGCCCTGTGGTGGCAGGGCCTGAGGATTTGGAGGATGCCCCGCTCCTGCCCAGCACTCCTGGTCCTCAAGAGAGACCACTCACACAGACTGAACTCTATCAACTTGTTCCCGAGGCTGAGCCAGAGGTAATGGGGCTGTAGTAGTCATGTCCTTCCTTGGAGGGCCCCATGTGGTCATGGTCCAATGATGGCTCAGGTTTTAGACCCTGAGCTTCTTTGAGTTGCTAGAGACCTTTCAAATCTTGTAGGTCAAGGCTATCTTTTCTTTTTTTCTTTTTCTTCTTCTTTTTTTTTGTTGTCACTGTTCACGTCCAACACTTTTTTTTTTTTTTTAATTCTGACACTTTTTTTTTTTTGAGACAGAGTTTTGTTATGTAGCCCAGAAGGTGAACCCATAAACCTTCCAGCTGCCAGGATGGCAGGCTTCATCTTTATACCAGTACTTTAAAACATAGTTAAGGGAATTAGTTTTGTACCTGCTGGGACTTATGGTTGCATTTTTAATACCTTGGCCATTCTTTTTGATAGCTACACTGCAAGGATCGTTGCATGTTGATGAGCTGTAACCTATCGTCAATTTGGATGAACCCAGAACTTTTAAATGTCTATTTCTGGACTTGGTAACACATGCCTGTAATGCCAACACTCATGAGCTGGAAGTAGAATTGCAGGTCTAAGGCCAGTCTGGACTACACAGGGAGACCCTGTCTCAAAGAAAAAAGATCCTGTTGATCAATTAGCAATTACATGTTCATGTACTCATCTGACTATCTAACAATGTTCATACACCTATGTATCCATCCATCCGTCCATCCATTCATCAGCATCCATCTATCCATCAGGATCCATCCATCTATCCTTTACCATCCATCCATCCATCCATCCATCCATCCATCCATCCATCCATCCATCCATCTCTATCATCCCTCATCCACAGACCCACCTACTTAAATCCTTGTCACCATTTGGATCTATGTGAATACTCTCAGTTCTGGCTTCTCCAGCCCCACAGCCCTTGCCAGGTTCTGCTCTTGGGCTGTGTGTGGGGTCTGGATCCTTGCTGGCAGACCTGTAAACTATGAAGACAGACTCATTCAGTAGGAGTGACCTCAGGTGACATTTGGAGCTTTTAGGATCACTTGCATTTTCCTTCCATTCCAGGACTTTAGAGAGCCAAGGTCCAGCCCAGCCCAGCCCAGCCCAGGCTTCCTCTTTTGCCTTGATGGGAGTCTGAGGCTTCACACTAAGGGTATTTAAGGAAAAAAAAAATGATGATATCAGTCTCTTCACGTTTTCTTAGAGCAGAAAGGACCAATAAGGCCATATGCTTTATTCAAGCAGCTGTGTGTCTGGCTTGACAGGCAATAAGCCATTAAATATGGGCTTTTCAAATTATTATTTCCAGTTTGCCCAAGCCCATAGAAATATAATTTCTCATCAAGTGTGTGTGTGTGTGTGTGTGTGTGTGTGTGTGTGTGTGTGTGTGCACATGCATGCTTGTTTTGAAAGTAGCTTATTGGTTAGCTAGAGAAAATATAACCTCTACCCAAACCTCAATGTGGGCAGCTAGATCATCTGTGTCTGGAAGAGACCAGTCTGTGACAGATACAGAGTCAGAACAACCTCTCACATTTTTGTGGATTTTTATCTTGCAAAGCATCCTTCAGCATGTCCCTGAGGTCTGCTTCACCTTTTCTTCTTTGATGGGGAGAGGGCGACTTGCCAGACCAAAGGAGAAGACAGGAGAGTTGAGTGCAGAAGCCTCCTTCGTCGTCTCAGTCCACCAGCTGGACTGGTTGGACTGTAGAGCATTGTATTATTGATCTGGGACTAAACTGATGCAGCCAGTCTGGGTTAGTGAAAGGTACACTATTTACATTTTCAACATCCTCTAGCCTTACATAAAAGATGACTTAAGAAAAAGCCAGTCCTAGGGAACCATTCAGAATTAACTGCTTCTGTTCGGGACCAAGTTAGGAACTTTTAAAATTTTTGTTTCTGTGTTATTTTGAGGTAGAGCCTCATTCTGTACCCCAAGCAGGCCTTGAGCTCAGTCTGAAGTCCAGGCTGACTTTGAATTCATAGCAACCCATCTTTTTTAGCCTCCAAATGCTGAGATTGTAGGAGTGAGCCTGCTTCTGTTACGTATGATTGCTGATGGATCCAGTGATGTTTACCAAGGGGGACTAAGAGCCTTTTGCTCCTGCAGCCTCACCCACCTCTCCGTAGTACCCACCTCTCTACAGTACCCACCGTCACCAGTGAAGACAATCCCTCAGCCAGCAGGGACTTGCCCGTGAGCGAGGGGTGGAAGAGCTGGGATTCCTTTGTGCCCTTGAGCTCAGCACCTGCTTTTAATTCCCTGCTCTGCACACACAGCCTCTTGGGAGCCCACACTGTCTTATTGCATTGAGGTGGACATGAGTGAGGGATTTAAGCCTCTTCTCCACATTCCCAGTTGGTTGGCCAGTGAGTGGAACTTCAGAGACTACTTGTGTTAAGAGAATGCATGGCATCCAGTTTCAAAATTTTTCTTGATGCCTTGATTCTCTGTTTCTGTAAGAAACACATGAGGTTTGTCATGTCTGTTGTGTGCTGTGTGGCTTCATCACCATCCATCTTCTGCATGCTTACTCTACTGGACCCACACTCATTTCACACCGGCTTCTCCTCTGCCTTTACTTGAACCTGGGACCACTGCCTCCTTCATGCGCAGTTCTTTCCTTCTTTCTTTCTTTCTTTCTTTCTTTCTTTCTTTCTTTCTTTTCATAAGCAAACTCTCTTTTTTAAAAGATTTATTTTATTTATATAAGTACACTGTAGCTGTCTTCAGACACACCAGAAGAGGGCATCGGATCTCATTACAGATGGTTGTGAGCCATCATGTGATTGCTGGGAATTGAACTCAGGACCTCTGGAAGAGCAGTCAGTCCTCTTAACTGCTAAGCCATCTCTCCAGCCCATAAGCAAACTCAGTATGTCTGGTAGAAAGACATGTGTATGCCTATCAGGCATCATGTATGAACTGAAGGTCTCCTATCATGGGACACTTGCCCACATCTGGCTCCAACTTGTGATTTTCTTGAAGTGAGTCGGTCTGACCTCATGGACCTTACTGACTCATGACCTTCTGAAAGTACAGAGAAGGTGCAGGTGGTGTGGGAATGGTACTTCTCCCATACCCCACGGTTGCAGATCTTCTGGGGGCATACCAACATTCCCGGTGTTTGGGGTGGAACTGAGGGCATCAGGCATGCTAAGTGCATGGTTTGCTTCTGAGCAGAACCCTTAGTCCCTGTGTGCCTTGTGAGTGATGTGAGTGAGGGCCCTTGGGGATGATGGAGCCCAAGCTGCAACAGCTCCCAGCCAATGAGTTTCAGAGTTGGGGTTCTAGACCAGGCTGCATCTTCTAAGAGCCCCAGGTACTGGCCTGGCTTGTTCTTCCTATTGAACCTCCTTTTTGGGCCTAGGGTAGGATGATGGTTTGGGCGTCTCGTGTGCCTAAGCTCCTGCCTACAGGGTTCATACTGCTTCCTCCCCCCACCCCCCACCTCTTGCAGGAGATGGCCCGGCAGCTACTAGCAGTGTTTGGTGGCTACTACACCCGGCTCCTGGTGACCTCTCAGCTCCCTCAGTCAGTGGGAACACGGCACATGGACTCTGCAAGTATCCCATGCCCCTGCCAGCTCATAGAAGTATACATTCTGGGCACAGGATGTTGCCCATTCCTGGTCAGGTGACCTAGGGATGGAGATGTTCATCTTCCTCCAAGACTGAGAAGTGAGGGAGGAGTCAGGAGCCCAGCATGGCCAACAGTGAGCTCAGATGAGGTCAGCATCTGGGGACACTTTAGCGAGTGTCAGTCATGTAGGTCTTGGGATCATCAAGTGCACACCAGATGCCTTCTTGGCATCATATGCTTGGCCTTGCTGAATCCAGTGGCTGAGCTGGAGTTACCTGGGCTCGGCGGCCTGGATGGAGGATCCTTCCCGTTGTCTGCAAAGCTCTAGGGACCTGCGGCAGACACCACAGGGCAAGTCCCAGACCCTTGGTGTCAGAAAGTGAGGCTGAGGCTCAGAGAGGATGCTCTTTCAGCATCGCCTCAGGCTGCCGATGTCACGAGCCTACCTGTTTTCAGTGTGAGGGAAGATTCTCAGAAGGGTGAGCTAGCTTGTGAGTTACAGCACTGTCTGGGATTGTTGTCTGTTAACACCCGGGTTATAGAGGACCAGAGTTGGAGGACGGCGGTGAGAAGGAGACAAAAGGCCAGTGACCATCAATAGGGCACTGGAAAAGAAGATCCCGTTGGACTCAGACTGCCTTTTTGTGGCAACATGCTGGCTTGAGATTGTGTTTTTGTCCTGCTGAGCAGCAGTGGTGTTTTCTGACACTAACATTGTTCTGGAATGAAGTATGATCAGACACTCTGGGCTTGTGTGAAGAACTCAGAGACTTTCCCAAAGTTTGACGACTGTCCACAGCCCTATGCCCAAAGCCCTTGTCTGGTGTGAAGGTCCTACTCCAAGAACCAACCTTTGTGGTTTTTGTCCCCCACAAATCATCATTATAAGTTGGAACTCTTCCTTGAACTGACATGTATTCATTCCTTTTGGACTCTTATTCATCCCTCAGAGTCCCACTTTCTGTATCCTTCATGCTGTCCTCTGTCTCATTGAAATTCCTGATGGAATTGTTCTCCTTATGGATGTTTTATGTTATTCCATGTTTCTCCTGTACATATCCCTTTTTCTATCAAGACTGTAAACTCCTCAAGGTCCAACATTGTACCCATCTTCCTTTTGTGAATGACCCGGACTTGCTTAGAAAAAAAAATCCTGAAAAGTCCCATAGATTGGTTGCCTTTCCCCCTCCACAGTTTGTGGCACATGCTTCTGGCAAACATGGTTGAATGATAAGACCCAGGTCATGATGGACCGGAGGTCTGGTCTTGAGCTGTGTCACTTTGTTTGTGCACCCTTTGTTTGTCCATCTCTACAGGCTGGATGATTTTGGTAGTTTCCAGCTTGTTGTGCTGTTTGTTCTTCTTTCCTCCGTGCACAAAGTGCTCCCCTGACCCCAGGCTGAGGTGTCTTTTGAGCCTTCAGAGGGAGCACTGGCCTAAACTAGTAACCTGGATTCTTGTTGCCCACCTGCCACCTCCAGGGCTGTGTGACCACGGCTGACTGCACTGCTTCTCAGTGTGTCCACTGACTCCTTTATGGAGCGATGCAGTGGACCAGAACCACACAGCTCAGGAGATTTTCTGGGTGAGACATGTCCTACCTCTTTGCGTTCTCTGTGTCTAAGATGGAGGAGTCCCCCAGCCATGTGCCAGGGCAGCTTTGCTCCGTGTAATCATTCACCATCTTTTGAGCCAGTCACTGTGACGTTGATCAAGGGAAGCCTGTGCTTGTCCTCTGGTCACAGAGCTCTTGAGCATAATGGTGGAAAATAAACCTGTTTAGTGAATGGGGCAGCTTGCTCGTGGAGGATAGGTATGGTCCTTCCACATCTTCCCTGTCTGCTGGATGGGACTTACGGGGTGAGCCCACAGCGGACCTTTCTTTGTGTATACTTCAGTTTCCTCCTCTGTAAAATCCATGTGTCTTACCTGCTTTACAAAGTTGCCATGAGAATAAACCATCCAGCTTTTTTTTTTTTTTTAAATATTTTTAATCATTTTCCTGTGCACATGAATTTTGGGAATTAAACTCAGGTCTTCTGTAAGAACGGTTCATGCTCTTACTTCTGAGCCATCTCTATAGCCCAGTGCTCCTAGGTTTGGTACCCATCAGAGACAGGAGGCATGGACACACTGCCACGCAGGTAGGAACATTCAAAGCCAATTCCTGCCTGCCATCTTATCTCTGTCCCATCAGTCACCAGGGAGGAAAGCACATGCCTGGCAAATGTTTCAAACTGAATGGAAACAACCTTCAGTGCTTGTACCAAGTCACAAGCTGGAACAGAGACTCAATAACTTGCTGCTGTTTCTCTTAAATGCGTGCTGTCTGGTGCACAGTAGGTGCCCATATGTGTTGGGCCTTATGCTTAGCTATTCCAGCACCTCAGGGGTATGTATGCAAATAAAGGTTTGTCAAAGCTCAAGTTCAGTAAGGGACCATGTTGTGGTGAATCGAGGCTGGGAGCAAGCTGGTGACCTTGGGTCAGATGCTAGCCTTCTCTGTGCCTCTCACCTCCTCATCTGTCAGGACAGGGTTGTGTAATGAGGGGACTGATGGAGACATTGTCACAGAACCCACCAGGCCTGTTTGTTCCCTGTTGTGTCCCTCCGAGGATCCAGCCACCGAGAGGCTTTATTTCATCTCTGTGTAGTGTTGGGGCTCAAAGTCAGGCCTCTTGCATGTAAGAGCACTGAGCACATGGTGTCTCTGAGCCACATCCTGGCCCTCAGTGATGCCTCTTTTCCTTTTAGTAGCTGCCAGATGGTTTTTCTACACGAACACAAACACACATTTTTTAAAAACAGGTTGTTTAAATCTGTCATTAATGATTTTTGGTTAGTTTGTTCTGTCTGTGACCAGTGAGAGAAAACTCTGGCCATGACTTGTAGATTTTTGCATTTATTTTATTTCTATTTTTTTTTAAAGTTAGGGTCTCATTTTACTGAGAGGTGGTCTCACACTGTTTATGTAGCTGAGGATGACCTTGAATTCCTAATCATGCCACAACCTTCCAAATGCCAGGGTTATCTGTGTTAGCAGTGCTGGGGTGGAATTCTGGGTCTTCTACACGCTAGGCAAGCACCTTCCCAGCCCTCTTGACTTCTGACAACATTGTGTGTATGTGAGTGTGGGCGTGGATGTGATGGGGTACATGTGCCTGCACACATGAGTGTCAAAGTCAGAGGGGGACATCAAGTGTCCTGCTTTGTCATTCTCTTCCATATTCCCTTAAGACTGGGTCTCTCACAGAACTTAGAGCTTGATGGGCAGCCAGCTAGCCCCAACAATCCTGTTTCTTCCTATTGTGCTGTGCCTGGCTTTTTAAACACAGGGTGCTGGGCCTGTTTGTTTTCCAGTTCCAGACAGAGGATCTGACACCCTTTTCTGGTCTCCATGGGCACCAGGCATACAAGTGGTGCACAGAAATACATAGAGACAAAACACCCTTACACGTAAAAAAACAAACAAAAAAGAAGAGGAAGAAGAAAGAAAGAAAGAAAAGACACCTTGGATGCTGGGGATTCAAACTCAGGTCCTCAGGCAGTGCTGTTCAGCAGGAAGCACAGGGTACTCAGGAGATCACTGTTGTCCCCTCAGTATGCCTTGAACCTGAAATGGCTATGGAAATGTCATCTACCAAAATAAAGACAAAAACGTTGGAGAAATAAAAGCTGATGTTTCACAAGGAAAAAAGGGGCAACTTGTTAAATTGCAACAATGTTAACTTTACATAAGCGGCAAAAAAAAAAAGGGAAACGTGAGAGCGCCCCCTGGCTTCCAGAGCACTTCACTATGGTTCCTGCACCCAAATCAGGTGACTCACAAGGCTCATAACTGCTTCTTACTCCAACCCCAAGGAATCCAACACCCTCTTCTGGCCTCTGCAGGTCCCTGCACACATGCGGCGTATACACAAACACGCACAGGTAGATAAAAATTAAGCCTTTGAAAAAAAGCAAAACTTGATAGAAATGAATATCAAATATAGGCTATTAGGAAATACCCATCTATAAAAAAAAGTGTACAACAGCATTACTCTTAGTAGCTAAAGAGTACAAGCAACCCAGAAGGCAAGGAGACAAAAATGTGGCATTAAGCATACAGTGGAATACTACTCCATCAAAGGAACAAAGTTGATGCATATTACAATGTGGCTAAACCCTGCAAACATGTTACACAACAAAAATACCATTCACTCCTTTATTCCAGACGTGAGATACCGGCATGGGGAAAATCCAAAGACAGAAAGTGCATTCGTGGTGGTCAGAGGCTGAGAGAGAGAATGGAAAGTGGCCACTACATGCTCATTTCAAAATGGCAAGTCTTACTGTATGTGAATTATATATCAAAGGTTAAGCTATATATTATTTTAAGATAGTATCAGGGGGTTAGAGATGGCTGGCTCATGTAATTCTGGATGGCCTCACTATGTAGACTAGGCTGGCCTCAAACTCACAGAGATCCACTCACCTGGAATCAAAGGCCACATCCAGCTGATTTATTTTCTGTTGTCTGGATATGCCACAGCTCATTCACCCACTTGTGTACTAAAGGACATCCTAGATTCTCATGGGTTTGTTAATTATGAATAAAAGCTATTAAAAATATCCACATAACTTTTTAACTTTCTGCCTATCAAGGAGTATAGTTGTTACTATCTATCTATCTATCTATCTATCTATCTATCTATCTATCTATCTGGGTTTTTTGAGACATAGTTTCTCTTTGTACCCTTGACTGTCTGGGAGCTCCCTCTGTTGATCAGGCTGGCCTTGAACTCAGAGATTTGCCAGTCTCTGCCTCCTGAGTGCTAGGATTAAAAGCATATGCCACCACTGCCTGGCTGGTTGTTGGATTTTGTAAGAAAAGTATAATTAGTTTTGTAAGAAGCTGTTAAGCTGACTTTTGGGTTTCCTAAGCCACCCTGCATTACTGGTAGCTGTGGCTTAGGGTCCTTGTTCTGCTTCTTTGGTAGCATTTGGTGTTGTGGCTTTCCAAGTCTTGGCCATACTGACAGGTGTGGTGTTGTGGCTTCTTGTTTTAACTTCCAGTTTTCCACTGGCAGACAACGTTGAGGGCTTATTTACCACCTGCATGTGTTTTAGTGGTATGTCTGTGAAGAGCTTGTCTTGTCTTAAAATAGGGTTGTTTTCATATTGTTTAATTCTAGTAGTTCTTTATATACTTTGAGCCACGATCCTTTTACTCAGTGTAGTGCTTGTAAATATTCTATCCAGGTTTGTGGCTCTTACAGCCTTATGGCACAAGAAGCTTGCCACAGGGATTTCTTTATTCTAGGAGTTTCTTGGTCAGTTATTTGGGGATTTTTACATCAACATTCTGGCCACCGCTCAACAAAGACTTATGTCTTCCTGATCTGTGTCCCTCCCATTTCCTTTTCTTGTGGAGTTAGCTAGGAGGACTCCCAGGATGACGTTGAAGAGTAGCAGCAGAAGGGAACATCCTCCTCCTGCTTCCCAATCGGGGAAACTTTCTGGTTTCTAACTATTTCCTATAGCATAGTTGCCTTTTGTTGTTATATTTTCTCAAACCGTGTAGCTTTTCTTCTCACGGTTTACTGAAAAAGTTTCTCTCTCTTTTTTTTCAATTAGCGATTGTTTAGTACACCTTCAGTTTCAAGTATCTGCATTCTTACATCTCGGGTGTCAGCACTGTGGGTATGTAATAGCTGACTTTTATTGACCACAAATGAGAGTTTATTTGTGAGCTCTGCATCCTCAGCAGCATGCTGGCACCGCCTGCGTTGCTTTGTTGCTTACTGTAACCTTGTGATTAGTTTGGAAAGAGGATGTGTGAGTTCTCCAACTTTATTTTTCAAAAATTGTGCTAGACTTTCTAAATATTTTGCATTTCCTCTTTTAAAAATTAATTATTTTATTTATTTTCATTCCAGCCGTTGCCCGATTCCCAGTCTTCCCTCCCAGTTCCTCACCTCATTCCCCCTCCCCCTTGCCTCCAAAAGAGTGCTTCCCCATCCCCCTTCCCTGGGGCCTCAATTACAAGCATCTTTTCCCACTGAGCCCAGACCAGTCAGTCCTCTGCTATATATGTGGGGGAAGGGGGGGATGACTGGTGTGTGTGTGTCCTTGGATAACCCTGTGTATGCTACCTGGTTGGTGGCTCTGTCTCTGGGATCATCTTGGGGGTCTGGGTTAGTTGAGATTGCTCATCTTCCTATGGGGTCATCCTCCCCTTCAGCTCCTTCATCCTTCACCTAATCCCTCCGTAGGGGTCCCTGACTTCAGTCCAATGGTTGGTTGCAGTATCTGCATCTGTCTCAGTCAACTGCTGGTAGGGTCTCTCAGAGGACAGCTGTGCTAGGCTCCTGTCTGTGTCCCTGGTTACTGCAGACCTCCTGGGAGACAGGCAGGCTGTGAGCATAATAGCTGAATTTTTAAAAGAAAAATATATGATATACTACATTACGTCTGAAGTATTTGGCATAAACATCCCTTTGGTTTTATTCATTTTATGTGTATTTTTGAGACAGTGCATTAGTCAGTCTTCTTACCACTGTGAGAGAACACTGGATGGTGGAGGAGAGAGGCTTATTTTGGCTTACAGTTTTAAGGTACAGTCCTTTCTGGCTGGGAGTGCATGGCAGAGTTCTCAGAGGCTGGAGTGTGTCACTAGGACTCTGTGTGTCTTAGTGTCCCAGGAAGCAGAGAGAGGGGGGATGCTGACACTCATCCAGATTCATTCCCTTTACCTGTTTGGACCCTGTGTTGGTGGCACCCATATTTAGGGTAAAGCTTCCCTCTTTTTAGGAAGGGCTAGCCCTTCCTGAAAAAGGCCCCATGGACACACCCAGAGGTGTGCCTTCTAGATGAATCTGGTCAAGTTGACAATGAAGATCATCACACAGGATCTCATAGCATTGCCCAGGCGGGCCTCAAACTTGCAATCCTCCTGCCTCAGTTTCCTGCATACTGGGATTACAAGTCTTATTTCACAGTGCCTGGTTAAAATGTACCATCTTACAGTTTTAAATTGGTTTGACTTTCCTAAGATCAGTCAGTCACCGCCCCCCCCCCCCCCAGTATTATTTTGGTAATTATCATTTTGATTAGTGGTCACCTGATGTCAACAGTATCCCTGAGGTCTGTCATGTGAGCACTTGCACTGTTCCCTGGGCAACCAAAGCCCACGTTGCCCTTCCCTCTGCCTGTGAGACTGTTCTTGACAGAGCACAGTTCTCTGTAGTTGAGAGCACAACAGGTATTATTATAAGTGCTTATAGTCAGTATTCATTTAAGTTTAACCATGTTATCTCTTATTGCTTTTTATCACCTTTGAAAGTTATTGTTTTTAGATTCCCGTGCTTGTGTCTGTGTCTCTTTCTCCTCGTGGGGCTAACCTTAGAGCTTACCTTAGTGCAGAGCGGTGCGTAGCAGCATATTGAGAAGTCCCTGGAATAGCCTTCTTTCACTACAAATCTTACAGTGACATTTTCAGTGTTTGCTGAACTGTGTCAATTTTTTCTTGAAGGTATTTTTGCTAAGAACTCTTTGCTTTTATTTCATGTTTCTTTTCTCTTTTTTTGTAGTTGTGTTAGGATTCTCTAGAAGAAAAGGACTGAGAGAATGAATGTGTGTCTGTGTGTGTATATATAATTATATGTTATACTATATATTATATATGAGATATTCTATATACACACATGTATGTATGTATGTATGTATGTATGTATGTATCTATCTATCTATCTATCTATCTATCTATCTCTATCTATTTATCTATCTATCTGGAGTTTGTTGGAATAACTTACAGGCTGCAGTCCAACTGATACAACAATGGACAGCTGTGAATGAGAAGTCCAAGACTCTAGTAGTTGCTCAGTCCCACGAAGCTGGGTGTCTCAGCTGGTCCTCTGTAGGCTCCAATGCTATTAAAGGAATGGATGTGCTGGCAAAGTGAAGGCAAGCAAGTGAAGGAGGAGCAACCTTTTCCTTCTTCCATTGTTGGTATATAGGCCTCCAGTAGAAGGGTTGACCTGGATTAAAGGTGTGCCTCCAGGTTTGGATTAAAGACACACAGCTATCAGATTAAAAGTGTCATCCCACCTCAGGATCTGGAACAAAGGCCTGTGTCTTCCAGCCTCAAGATCCAGGTCAGAAGCATGCTGTCTTTCTGTCTCAGGATCTGGATCACAGGTGTGCCCTCCTCCATTTCTGGATTATAGTTCATTCCAGATACAGTCAAATTGACAACAGAGATAGACATCACACTTGATTCTAGCCTTGTGTTTTTATGTGAACTCTTCTATTTCACTTGGGTTCTAACTCTTCAGGGATTTTAGGTGAAAACGTATCTCTGTGTGTGTGTGTGTGTGTGTATGTGTGTGTGTGTGTGTGTGTGTGTGTGTATGTGTGTGTGTGTATGTGTGTGTGTGTATGTGTGTGTATGTGTGTGTATGTGTGTGTGTGTGTGTATGTGTGTGTGTGTGTATGTGTGTGTATGTGTGTGTATGTGTGTATGTGTGTGTATGTGTGTATGTGTGTGTTTGTGTATGTGTGTGTGTATGTGTGTATGTGTGTGTGTATGTGTGTATGTGTGTGTATGTGTGTGTGTATGTGTGTGTGTGTGTATGTGTGTGTGTGTGTATGTGTGTGTGTGTATGTGTGTGTATGTGTGTGTGTATGTGTGTATGTGTGTGTGTATGTGTGTGTATGTGTGTGTGTGTGTGTATGTGTGTGTGTGTATGTGTGTGTGTGTGTGTGTTTAAAGCCAGAACTCCTCCACCAGTAGTTGTTTATATCAGCCCACTCTGTGTGTCTGTGTAGAAAGTTCTGCTAAGCTTTGCAGTCACGGGGCTTCTACTTAGTATTTGGCAGGGGCTGTGACAAGAGCAGCTCTCCGATATGTTTAAACACATGTACAAAAACCCAACAGCTTTGTACAGTGCTGTGAGTGAGGAGGTTTGATCAAGTTTAGGCCACTTTCCCATAATCAGATAAATCAGGCTTCTCTGGCTTCCATGAACCCCAAAATAGATAGCACTCATGCTAAGAGCCCTTTCACAGAGTTAGAGGATGAGTGCCTTTTCACAAGCCTTCTATGGAGGGGCTTCTAAATTAAAGAATCATGTTTCTTTGTTGTTCAGAGCACCCACCATCTGTTGCAGGAAGCAAGTCAAAGACAGAGTCTTGGGGTGTGCTGGAGAAAGGAGGAAGACTGGTCTAGGAAATGGTGCAGAATGCCTCTTACCACTACTTGATGAATCCAGGGGATCTGTCATGAGAATTGTAGAGGAAGAGGAAGCTGGGTCTCACTGAGGCCCAGGGGAGTGTCCTAGTCAACTGCTAGCTCCCTCACAGGCCATAAACGGATGGCTTCCATTCCCTACAGCCATTCTTCTGGTATGTCTTCTAAGTATCCCCTACATCCCTGCTTGTTTGGGATAGAGTCTTGCTACATACCCCAAACTGGTCTTTAAATCTCTCCCCTCCCGTGTCAGGAAAACTGGTATTACAAGCTCATGTCACCATTCTTGGCTCTCACATTTTTGCCATTCCTCTCTCTCCTTCTATCTTCCTCCTCCTCTCTCCATCTTCCTCTTCAACAGCCCCCCCCATCTTCTCCCGTGGACTCCTCTAACTTTACAGCCCAGAATTAAATATCTTGTCAACTTGACCCCCGACACTACGTGAACCTTGTTCTCAGTTTCTCCTTCCCACATGGTCTGAGTTAGAATTGGTCAGCTATAGCCAAGAAACAACGTGACCCGGGCTGCTTCTCCAGCCTCATATGCTGCTGTTGTCCCAGATCATGCCTGTGAGGCTTTCCCATCGATTTGGGCAGCCTCTGGATTTATTTCTGTATTAGTTAGGTCTAATACCACACAGTCGTTTGAACGTGGGATCTTGTAGTGTTAGTAACCATCGGCGCCGGTAAGAGATGGCGGTAAGGAAGGAGTAGTCCTAGAAAGATCTGTGAATATGTGAGCAGCAGATAGAGGGGCCGTCCCACCTAAAAGTGAAGGTCAAATCACAAACCTAGGATTGGGAGCCAGAGCCAG
Source organism: Arvicanthis niloticus (assembly GCF_011762505.2). Classification (NCBI taxonomy): domain Eukaryota; kingdom Metazoa; phylum Chordata; class Mammalia; order Rodentia; family Muridae; genus Arvicanthis; species Arvicanthis niloticus. Next base: position 83,722,097 of record NC_047662.1, on the reverse strand, counting down.
AGCCTTTACTGTTACAGAGAAATTTATTGGCAGCATGCTTTAGAAAGACAGAGTCTTGTCTTTCTACATGCCTTCTTGGGTACTATTACAGGAAGGATTTTCATTGGAGACACTCCATTTGTAAGGGACACAAGGAGAGATGGTTGCTCAGTGTCTTCAGTCCCCTTTCATTGCCAAACCCTGGCCTAATATGTCATCTAAGATGAAGCCAGATCCTAAAAGCCAGAGAAGCTGCAAGAACTCACAAAGCAAGCATTCATTCTGGAACCAGGAAAGGAAGTCCTTTCCTTCTGTATCTGTACCTTCAGCTGTTGACAAAGCTAAGTCCATTGCCCCAGCTGCCAACAAAAAGTTGTTAAAAAAAAATCCTCAGCTCCGTTTTTGAAAGCAGGCAATGAACAGTCACTCTGGGGACAAGAACAGTGTCTAGGTTGTCATCCTCTCATTGATGAGGGGCAGCATGACCAGAGGGATTAAGAACATGGACCCCAGAGTCAGGCTTCCTCAGTCTGAGTCTCAGCCTGTCACTTACTATTAACAAACTTTAAGCCATAATTTACTCCCTCTAGGCCAGTTTGCTAGGATGTAAAACCTGGGTAGTTTGCTAACCTGTTGGTTTAGTGTACTGACTCAACTGCTATTTATAGAGCACTTAGAGGGGTTCCCAGCACAGGGGAAGCTGTAGCTGGGATTTCCATGATGTTTGTATGACTGCAGTCAAACCCACAGTTCACACAGCAGAGTGACTGGCTTCCCGTGATTGACAAAGGAGTTGGGGGCCCCTTGAGAAGGGATTAGGATTAGTGGCCTTATAAAAGCTTGAGACTCCTTGTCCTTCTACCATGTGAGGACACAGGGAGAAGGAGCCTAGTATAAGGAAGCACACCCTCATTAGCTACTGTGTCTGTTGGAGCTTAATCTCACATTTTCAACCCTAGGATCGTGAGCAGGCCACACGTTCCTGTTGAGTATGCACCATCCTTTTATGATATACTATTACAAGAGACTGAAGGGACAGAGACCCAATATTGTAAGAAACCATCCACCTGGTTGTGTCATTCTGTAGCTGTGGCCCCTCATCACCTTCAGAGCATTCTTGGACACAAAGCTTTTGTTGCTTGGATTGCCCAGTTCCCTTTTAACTTTCAGAGACTTCAAGTATTGACTCCTCCAGGAAGCCTTCATTGAACCCTGAAGTCAGGGCTAAAATGTTCTTTCTTCCTTTGCTTCCACAGTTGCCCTATTGTATCAGAGTGGCAGGCTCCTGCTTGAGATGGAAGCCACTGGAGGGTCTCCTGCATTTGACAGTGTTCTAGCCCAGATGCACTGTGCAGTGCTGGGGATGCTGATGGCAGGGTTCTCCATGATCAGCACCACTGTTCAATGTGGTCTTAAGCACAGACAGGTCTCACAGTATGTGAGCAGAATTGTGCCTTCTGCCTTGAGATGCTTACTGCAGTATCCGTCTGCACAAGCCTGCCCAACTACATTGCTCTCCTTGGTACTTGAGAGGAACTTAAATGTTGCAGAATAGCAAACCTAACTCTCGTACAAGAGATGGCAGGTTGAACTTATTCCACATCTCAGAAGTAGAATGAGAAGTGGGCAAAGAGAAGACACATGCTCTGATGCAAACAAGGATTTTAATTGCAGACAGCCCCCTCCCTGGCTGTCAGGAGCTGGGGTGACTCATGCTGGTGGCACAGGGATGGCTCAGACCTCTTCCCTCCTTGCGGTGGAGTTTCTGAATCAGTCTTCATGACTCCTGTCCACTGCCTTCTTCAATCTCATGGAGACCCTCCCAGCAGCTGCACAGCTCAGAGACCATGGCCTGCTGCCACTAGAACCTTCAGGGTCTACACACCTTAATTACCGACCAGCTGTCGGACTTGAATGGATGTCTCCTTTGAATATCCCCTTGATGGCCTTTTATGTTCTTACCTGAAAGAATGGAGGAGAAAACAACTGGGATAGAGCTTTTATTATGGATAAAAAGTCTAATCATGCCCTACCTGATTATTTATGGCTCTAAAAACTGGGCTGGAGACATAGCTTAGTCAGTAGACTGCTTGTTGGCTAGTTTCTGTCAACTTGACACAAGCTACAGTCATTTGGAAAGAGGGAATCTTAATTGAGGAAATGCCTCCATAAGATTGGCCTGTCAGCAAATCTATAGGACATTTTCTTGGTTACTGATTGATATATGGGAGGACCAAACCAGTGGCACCGTAGGTAGTGCCACTGCTGGGCAGGTGTTCCAGGGTTGTATAAGAAAGCAGACCGAGCAAGCCACAGAGAGCAAGCCAATGAGCAGCACTCCTTCATAGCCTCAGCTTCAGTTTCTCTCTCCAGGTTCCTGCCCTGACTTCCCTGAGTGATGGACTGTAAGTGGTGAGCTGAGATAAATGCTTTCCTCCCCAACTTGCTTTTGCTATGGTCTTTATCACAATAATAGGAGTCAAGCCTCTGCTAAATTGTGAATCTGAGGCCAGCCTAGGCTACATGAGATCCCATCTCAAATAAAACAACTCCTCAAACAAAAACATTAAATTCTGCTGCTTTGAGTTAAGAATGAGCCCAAATTATGTGAAACACTTGAGATTTGATGGCTTGTTACCACAGTGTAACCTAACTGATTCTGACTAATACATATGCAAATAGCTTGTTGAGTGCCTTCTTTTGTTTGGTCCACTGTAGAGGGATTTTAATCCAACAATCTTTAGTCCTCTAATCCCCCTGGATGGAACACAGGCATGCCCTTAGTACACATCTTTAATTCCAAACAATGAAGGTAAAGTTAGTTTGTAGAAGAAAGCACCCATATTTGAAAGTGATGTCTGATTGAATGGCAGACAAAGTGATGAATCAGAGAAAGATTTGACAGAATAGGATATGCCCAATCTCATGAGAACAAAGAGAAAAAGAGAGGCTACTTAAGAGGGAACAGTGGGGAGAGAGAGAGAGAGAGAGAGAGAGAGAGAGTAGTTTTACCAGGACAGTAGTACAGAGAGAGGTTGTAGAGAGAGAACAAGCTAGACATAGATGAAGACAGAATGAGCTAGAGAATGAAGAGGAGTCAGAAGATTAGAACATATTGCCAAAGTTAGTATAAAGCCAAGCAGAACAATTTAGTCAGAAGCTAGAAGCCAGTTTGAATCAGTCTGTGTGGAGAGGAGTTTTGAGCTAGAATAGCTGAGTTGACTATCCAGTCAGAGTTCAGAAAGAACTAGAAAGGGTGAGCTTACTCAGCAGTAAGTTTCAGAGGCTGAAAACATTCTAGGCCTAGATGAGATTGTATGGAGTCTAGATGTGTCCAGGACTAAGCCTAGGTCAGCAGAAAGAGGCAGTGAGTGAATAAAAGATACGTTTACAGACCATAGTCTAGGTGCTTATGTCTTTGTTTACCTTCCAACAGCCTGTACAGTAGATATCATTTCCATTTTGTAGAAAAAGAAGGCTGTCAGCATCACACTCAAGCTCCCAAAGTAGTAGATTTCAAACTTTTCAGTAGGATGGTAGCCAGAGATCTTTACTAAGAAGGCCCAATAGCTAATATCAAACTTTAGTCTATAGATAGTTTAGTTACAGGTTTGGGTACCTACAAAGTCTCAAAGTGTCCTAGCAAGAAGTGGCCAGGTAGACTGAATTCCCCAGAAGTAACTCAGGCTTGTGTCCTTTAGGAAAGACAAAATGCAATTCAAGATAGGGGTCTTAATTCCTGTTCTCCTGGGTGAGAAACAGAGGGTTCTGAGACATATGCTGTAGTTCTCAGTCTCCTGTGTACCCAGACACTGCTGGGGACTGTGAGGGGTTGGGAACGGGGTCTATAGGCCCAGGCAGGAATGGGATGGCTGAGCCCAGGAATGGGGGGGGGGGGGATGGCTGAGCTCAGGATGGGGGAGGAATGGCTGAGCCCAGGATGAGAGGGGGGTCCAGTTTTGTTCTAATTGAGTGCCAAAAGTACAGAGGGGCTAGAAGAGAGGCCTTTGGGAGATTTAGGTGTGGCTGTTTATATGGAAGGCCTACTCTGGAGTGATCCTTGATGAAGGAGATAGTCCTTGCTTATCCAAACTGCTCTATTCATGGTGGATGTGAGTGACTACATCTTACTCAGGGTGAACCAGGGATTAAATAGGTTTTGCAGGAAGGGATGCCTGCCTAGGAAGGGAAGCTCATTGGCTAAATACTTGGAGCCTATCTAGATAACTAATTAGCATGGAGAACTCTAGGTTTTTATGCTATGTGACCGGTTGCCATGGTCCTCCTAGTGGGGTGTCATGGTTACATGTTCTAGGACAGGTAGAGCCTGGCTGGGACCTGGTTCTAGTGCCTGCTATTCTCGATTATGAGATTTGCCTGGGATTTTTGAACCTTCTTCAACCTTACCAGTATTTCTGTCTGGTGTCAGGAAGCATCTGCCCCACAGTGGGTGATTCTGCTGGGCCATTGTTGCAGAACGATGGTTGGCAACATTGCTAGTTGAATCATTGGCCTTGCAACAGCAACAAAAGATACTGGATGCCATGCTTTGGTGGTATTGGAAAGAGGAAAAGGTATTGGGTACCTGGCTGTGAAGCTCCAACCTCAGAAACCCATTGTTGTTTAAGCGGTGGGGTCATACTGGTCCCCTCCCCCACCTGCTGGCAAGCCTCTTGGGCGTCCTGTGGCCTCCTGAAGCAAGTCCAACTGTCCAGTTCCTCCACTCTGAGGGCCAGCCACCCTTTCTTTACTTTTCAAGGCTCACCTGTCTGTAGAAGGGTGACAAGCCTGTACTCCAGTGCTCCCCCTTCAGTCTGCAGGTGGTGATGGGGGTTGTTTCTTACATCTCACTGGCTGGGCTCTTTCCTGAATGAGCTAAACACTATGGCTGACACATGTCCATTCATTTTGCCAGCTCAGCTGACAGAGAACTTTAGTACATACTGCCTGTGCACAGATTTTAGAATTATCTTCTGTTTTTGAAGGGTGTGTGCTGGATGAGCCTGCGGTACCGGAAACTCCATTTCTTATCAGGAAAAACAAGAAAAGCAGTTTAATCCAGAGGAACATCTATTTCCTTATTCATCGTAGCTGTGGGGTGACAGTGGGTGCTCATGAGCAGTTCCTCTGCCCGCTGTCGCCTTTTTTCATGTCTCTCATTAGTTTCATTTCATTCCAGTTGGGCCTAGGTCCAAAGGAGCAGGATTATGAAGCTTGTTCAAGCCCTTGCCTCATTGTTAATTGCTATATGGCTAAGGACTAGCTCATTCCTGTCTCTGGACTAAGGGTCACATCAGCAACAGAGCTGGTTAACTGGACCATCTTCCCAAGGCTCTGGTGACCCAAGGTTGTAAATCTACCTTATGTTCAGTTTCTGCTCTCTCTTTCATGTCCTGCTTCAGATCCCTCTTCTCTATGACCAAGCCCCTTTAGAGAAAAAGGATGACGGATGGGTTGCTCTCAGAGAGAAGGATATATCACCATCACCTTTGGGTCCCTGGTCACATCATAACTCAGGGCAAGAGTGTGTGTCTACTCCATGTTGAATGAATGCCTGAGCCTTCTCTGACTGTTGAGTGACACCCCATTTCAGTCTCCCTTCTACCAGTGGGTTTTTTCCTCCCTACGTGTAAACCAGCCTCATTTAGGTCTTTGGCATTCAAGTTAATGGGAAGAGAATCAGTCTCAGTGCCAGGCATGCTGACTTTCATTGATCATTGAGGGCAGGTCCTTTGACATCCGAGTCTCATTTTTCTTTTGTCTCTTCTGTATATGTGATGCAGAATGGTATCCCACCATTTTCAGAGGGAACCGAGGCTTACAAATGTGACTTGTCCAGGTGTCACAGCCAAGAGGCACAGCAGGGACTTCCGTGGCTTTACTCTCTGTTTCATTACTGGAGAGCATCTGGTACTCTGGAAACTGATGGTGGGGAGCTTACATAACAAGGCTCCACCTGAAGGCTCACAGAGTGTTATCCTGGTTAAGCACATACACTTTATACTTAAGTGGACATAGGATCTTAATTTTTATAACACCTAGCTGTGTGATCTAGAGCAGGTTTTTTCCTCCTTGAAGCTCAGCTTACCTCTCTGAGCAATGGGGTGATAAAACCTGTCAAATGATGTGAAGATTGTGTGGCATGCAGTTCTAAGGTACTTAGCATGGCATCTTGTACACAGTAAGTACATATGTCACCAAAAGACAGTGACACAGGGGCCATATGACTCAGATTTTTTTGCACCACCTATGTCCCTCTTAGTTGGATGTAGAGGCCAAAGAGGAGAGCCTTTGTCTTGTCTGCAATAGACTGTAAGCTTGATGTCTTCAGACTCTACACCACATTGACCAGATGAAACAAAGTCACTGTTGAGGCCAAGGCAATCGGCTTCTTGAGTTGGGGGAAACCTTTTGGGTCATCTAGAACAGGTAGGAAGCCAGGAGCCAGAAGGGGAAACAGTGGTGGAGACCAAGAGATAATGTCTGCCTTGGTAGCAAGCAAATTGGTGTATAGGAGTGTGGGGACATTGTCATTCCTTTCGTGTAAGAGAGATTCCTCCCCCCCCCCCCACCTTTAAGCTTCTGTCACCTGCTGGTTGAGTGGACAGGAGACTGTGATGTCACAGAGCTGGGATCTGGGGAATGTTGGTGACAGGGGTTCTGAACTGGCCCAAAAGGCAGGGAGGAGGAAGGCTGTCTGCTGACTTTTCTGCAGTGTTTTGTCCCACTGTCCACAATGTATTAGGTTGTTTAAAGAGGTATCTCCTGTCCTTGGATTAGTAGGCTAGATAAGGATGTATTCTTCTGAGAGAGCTAGACCTACTGTGTAAATACAGGTCTAAGTAAGTCCCTGCCATGGCCCACCTGCTCAGTTTCCTGTGTGAGGCCACCTGGATACTCCTCAACATGGCTGCCTTTCATCTCCTGGTCTCTGCCACTGTGCTAGATTGGACATCTATCCTTCCATGACCCAAAGACATGTCATCCTGAGCCAGTCAAAACAGTGCATTCAAGCAGATACAGCAGGAAGGGGAATTTAGGCTCAGTACCGCCTCATGCTCTAGTAGACACTATTGCTGTACTCACATTACAATTTAGGAAACTGAGGCACTTGGAGTCAGAGGCTGAACATTTTATCAGGTTAGGCACTGTCTGATCTCTTGTTCTAGTTCTTTGTCAACCTGGAAGAGAATATATCACCTGCTGTCGACACTTCTCATTCTATCCTGGCCTCTGCTGGGTCAGGAGCATGCTCAGAGGTGCTAGGAGACTGTCCCCATTGACTGGACTAGGTCCACCAGATAACAGGTTCATCTGCACCCGAAGGTTGCACATCAGTAGCCTTCCTATGCTGTAATCCTCATCTATAATGTGAAGGAACATGCTCCCACGGTCCAGGAAACAGGAAAGGCATCCTTGGATGATGGGCTATTTAGCCCACTACACACTTTAAATGCTTCTATGAGGAAATGAATGAAAAAAATAAAAGTCCCCAATGCAAGAAACAAAGAAGAGCATGACAGGTTAGATGGCTCAGGAGGTAAAAGCAATGCTACCCAGCCTGACCACCTGAGTTCAGTCCCTGACCCATCACGGAAGGAGAGACTCCTACAAGTTGTACTCTGCCCTCCACTTGTAGATCCTAGTGTGGCCCCTCCCATTAAACAAACAATTGAATGTAATAAAAGCTAAAAGACAAATACTACAACAGTAATAAAAACTGTCTAAGACTAAACCCAGAAATTACACTAGAGAACAAAAATAACAAAACCAAACTAATAAATCTTTTGAAAAAAAAATATAGACCAATAAGTGGAAGAACTTGGTAGCAGGAACTGAATCAAATAAGCGACTTTAGTTTTAATCAAGTCTACACGCTGGCCAAGTGGCCTGTTGCTGAGCTCCACACTAAACCTCCTCAGCAAGCAGGCTTGTGGGATCCTGTGTGCCCAGTGCCTCCTGGTGCCAACTACTGTAGAAGGCTCCAAATAGGAAGCTTGGCTCTGACTCAGTGGAAATATCAGATCATTTTGAAGTGAGAGACAGTTGTGCTAGAGCCCATGAAATGTGTGACACTCATAAGGACTGCATGGAACCCATAGCCTTGGGAGAAAAGGCTCTAAGGCACTTTGAGACAACTGATGGAATTTGAATAGGGTTGTCTTAGTAGGAGATGCTTTGGCTTTTGGTACTTGCTGGAGTTAAAGGATGTCCTTTGCCTGTAAGAAGTGCTCTATGAATGATTTAGGCAGAGGGGCAGGATGCTTGCTCTCAGACCAGTCAGGGAAAAATATAAATATGATAATGTGACAATAGTTTTCTTTTCCTTTTTTCCTCTCTACTTTTTCCCTATTAAGACAACTTTCCTGTAAGTTTGAAATTATTTCAAAAGTTACTCACAAAGCTGAACTTTTTGTAGGTTATTTGAACTGATAACTGTAAGATCTGAGGCACAGAGAGGAGAGACACATCTGATGCAAACAAGGATTTTAATTGCAGGCAGCCCCCCCCCACCTCCCTGGCTGTCAGGAGCCGGGGTGACTCATGCTGGTGGCACAGGGATGGCTCAGACCTCTTCCCTCCTTGCGGTGGAGTTTCTGAATCGGTCTTCATGACTCCTGTCCACTGCCTTCTTCATCCTCATGGAGACCCTCCAGCAGCTGCGCAGCTCAGAGCCTGTGTGCTGCTGCCACTAGAACCCTCAGGGTCTCCCAATGAGACACGGTCGGAAGGCCCAGTGTTCCTGGTAGTAGCGGTTTAGATTTTTTTTAGGGTATCCTGTTTGTATATTGAATGCAGTCAGCTCTGAAAGAAGGAAAATATGCTGTTGGGTGGAGGCTTTTGAGCTAGAGTTGGATGAACTGCTGTGATTGGATCTATCAGATGGGTTTCTGGATTTCATGAGTTCCATGGGAGCCCAGGCAGTCTGCAGCTTAGTCAGCAGATCTGGTATCATTCTGCATGGTAGAGTCCCTGACAGTAGAACGTCTTGCAAAGCACAAGACATAGGAAACAAGAAACTTGGGCCTAACCTGGCTTATTCACAGATGGTGTTCCCTGGTAGGATGCCGCAACATCCCTTTCCCACTGTGGATCTTAGTTCACTTGGTTATGGATAAGCCAGAGAAGACTCCAGCTCCTCACCCTCAGTTTAAATAGAACAGGTATGATCTTGCAGGAAAACTTACCCTGCAGTGGGCTCATGTTTGCAACAGGAGCTTGACTGACAGGTGGGTTCTACAGTGAAGAGGTGTGGATGATGCTTGTCTATCAGTGGCCCCTTGGGGATAGATGCTGTGTGAGGCCATCTGGGCCCAGGATGAATTTCCTTCAACATGGCTTCCTTTAATTCTTTAAAGTTGTGCCACTGTTCTAGGTTGGACATTTGTTCTTCTGTGACTCAAAGACATGTCACCCCAACTGAGCTCAGCTTTCTTATTTATTGTTCATTGAACATATACCCGTTTTGGCTTTGGGGAAACAACTGAGAACAAAACCAGTGTGGACCTGCCACTCTGGAACCCATCTGGACCATGAGTCTGGAACTCAGTGTGTAGCCTCCAAAGTAGAGACTAAGCAGAATCACACAAAATATACAGTCAAGACCACACCATGGTGCCCATGAGCGTGTGAGTGCACGGGTGTGGAATGTTCTTCCCTCCCCGACTAACTTGGAAAAGAATGGCTAGCCTCAGACTCTGTAGCCTCCACAGCATCCCCTGGATTGTGAACACAGCTAGCTCACATACCCATAGGGCCTGGGCATCAGGACAGAGCCCCTTTCCCCAGAGGTCACGGTCAGGACCTCTCTTTGGGACTCACCTTCAAAATCACTGTTGGTAGGGGAGAAGTTCTTGTCTTGGCCAACGAGGGGCTGTGCATTACTTTGCTTGAGGTTTTGTTCACATAACTCATTCTTCTCAGTCTTCAGAAAATCTGACAATGAGAATTCCGTGGGGGCGGGTCATATGGGAAGGCTGAGCCAATCATGGAAGTGAGGGTACTGAGCCAACTGAAGCAGCACATAGGTGAGTGGTGGTTATTATGGGATGGGGAAAAATCTGAATCTATTTCTCCTTTGAACAGGTGCTGAACTTAAAAATACATATTTTTTTAAAAACTGATTTATTTATTCATTTATTTTATGCGCAATGGTGTTTAGCCTGTATGTATGTCTGTGTGAGGGTGTCAGATTTCTGGAACTGGAGTTACAGACAGTTGTAAGCTGCCATGTAGGGGTGATGGGAGTTGAAGCTGGGTCTCCTGGAAGAGTAGCCAGTGCTCACAACGACTGAGCCATCTCCCCAGCACTAAAAATATGTATTTTTTAAAAAAGCATCAACTCGTTTCTTATTTTTCTTATTTTTAAATGTAATGTGTATCCATTTCAAAAAGGAAAAATGCTCCCAACTCCTCTCCTCCCAGATACAGTTTTTCCTTAAGCATATTTTAATATAGCTCCTCAGATTGCCTGTCCTATGTATGTGGTTCATTTCCTTCATATACATTATATACATCTTTGCCATGTCAGTATATTACAAAGTAGTAGCTGTACAATATTCACCTTTATGGAGAATTCAAGACTTAGTTAACCAAGTGACGACTGTTGGGTGTTTAGACGTTTTGTCTTCAAATTTTACTACTGTAAAGCTTGGTGAGGATTATGCTCAAGCCTTTATGTACTTCCATAACAGTAATGGAGGGTGTGAGGGACAGGCTAAGCTCTCTGGAGCAGGTGCGACGGCTTTGCCACTGGCTGTGCAATGAGCACATCACCTCTGCTCATACTCGTACCCTTGTTATGGATGATAGTGCCCACCTCAGAGCTGCAGTGCCAGTGGAGAGATGCTTGTCCTAAGTACACCGCAGCATGATGGGGGACTCACCTACAGTTGCACAGTGCTGTACACACGCTGCCGAACCAGAGACTGAACACTGTCCTTATTATCTTAGGAAAGGGAGTTTGTATTTTTAAAGATCTTGCTCTTCATTTCTAGTGTGAAGCTATTTTCGGAAGCATTTTAAAAGCTTTCAAGGGCTTCTGTATGTTCCTACCATGAGGACATTTTCCTGCCTCTTGTCCCCTTTCATCTGACAGTAGGACTGTGACAGATTTCCACCAGAACTCTGTCTTGCTGTGTCCCAACGAGTCTTAGCTTTGCCTACTTTTGGTAATGATTTTTTCCCCTCTGAAATTGCTGGTTTTGATCCCCGTCTTTTCTGTCCTGGGCCACCAAAGAAGGCTATAATACAAACTGGAGGCTGAGATATCTTCTCTGTTTTCCTCTCCTTCCCTGATACAGAACCACAGGGGTCTCTTATTTCAGAGGATGGAGATGAGAAGGAATGGTGGTGTGTCCTGGACTTCAATGAAGAAGAAATACTCATTTATTTTGTAAGCCATCAGAACTTCAAGGCTTCTTAGCAGAAGACTTTATTCTAGTCTGCCCAAGCCCATCCATTCCTATTCTTCACCACACCTCCCTCACCATGATTCCTCAAGTGCATTATAAGCTGTATAGTCCCATTTTACAGGATAGGCTAGTTGAGGCTAGCTGAGGCACAGATTTGTTCAACCCCTGTGACAGAACTGAGACTCAGAGGGGTCACATCAGATCCAAAGGCAGAGAGCTTAACTATCATCTTACATATCTTACAGTCTTTAGTTTTGTTCCTCAAATTATAACGTGGATCCAGATTTACCTAGAGACCATGCCAAAACACAGCTTCTGACTCAACAGGTCAGCAACAGGGTCTGAAGATGCACTTTATTTCAAGTTAGGGTCTCATATAGCCTGAGCTGACCTGCAGCTCACTAAGTAGTGGTAGATGGAGTAGGGTTATCTCCCTACTCCACTTCCCAAGTGCTGGGATTGCAGGTAAGTGCCACCTCACTCTGTTTACTTTTAATGTGGTGCTAGCATTGGACCTACTGTCTTAGGCATGCTAAGCAAGCCCTCTTATTGACAGAGCTACATCCCAGGCCCGACACATCCCCAGCCCTAAATATGCACTCCAAGAAGCTCTCAGGTGATGCCAGTGCTTTGAGGCCTCAGCTCACACTTTAGCTAGCAAGATTGAGCTCCCTTGTCTCTTGGGTTTGGCACTAAAGCTACCTACCCTCCATCTCATTTTAGCTTGCAATTTCTTTCACTCAAAAGCTGAATTAAATAGTTATAAAATCACTCATGGACCTAGGGCTAGGGAACATCATGGAAGAGGGGTGAAAAGATTCTAAGAGCCAGAGGGTTTGGGGAGTTGGCTGTGGGGTTGTGTCTCCCAGTAACTTCAGAAGCTACATGATTAAAGTCTCTGCCACGTGACTGCCCAAACATTAGCTGAACAAAGAAGTAGCCATGTCCAAGTGGATGGGGAAACTCCATAGCCTCAACCCTGCACAAAGAACTGTAGGCAACTGGGGGATGCTGAGAGCTGGAGAAATAGTCTTTCTCAGGGAGGAGCACATGACAACTGGCTATCCAATACCAAATGATCAGCCCTGAAAACACACATAGAAGTAGTAGTATACAGACTAAGCAGTTTCTGCTTATGTATTTAGGAATATATGTATATACTTACATATAACAATGAAAAAAGGCCATATGAAAGAGAGCAAGGAGGGCTGTGTGGAGGGTTTGGAGAGACAAAATGGAAGGTGAAAATGATGTAATTATAACCTCAAAAAAAAAAAAAAAAGTAAAAAAAAAAATGAAGGAAATCTGGGGTCTTCTCAGGAGGAAGGTGATAAAGTAAAGTTCAGGGAGGCCAGGCTGGGTGTTCTTATCTGATACCTACTGTAGGTTGGTGGCTGGATCTCTTGGCTTGGAACCTTGGAGCTCTCAACGACAGGCTCCTCACAGTCCCAGCAGCATAAACCGAAGATCTTTGAGGCCAGGCTTTGGTGGGCTGCTGTAGGACGTAAGAGAATGGGAACTAGAGATCCTTGGATCTGAATTTCATGTACCTGTTAGCAATTGTCTATGACTCTCTGTGTTTGGGAAGTCCAGGTTGGTTGTTTCTGTCTAAGCTTCTCTTCCCCCCTCTGTCTCTCTGTCTCTCTGTCTCTCTGTCTCTCTCTCTCTGTGTGTGTGTGTGTGTGTGTGTGTGTGTGTGTGTGTGTGTGACTGTATATGTTTATATGTGGAAGCCAGAGGGCAACATCAGATATCTTTGTCAACCACTCTGCATCTTGTTTTTTGAGATGAGGTCGCTCAGTGGCATTGGAACTTGCCAATGTGGAAAGAGTGGCTAGCTAGCGACTCTTAGGTATCTCTCTGTCTTTGCATCCCCAAATGTTGGAATTACAGGCATTCCTTGCCATGTTCAATTGTTCATGTGGATGCTTGCATAGCAAGTACTTTTCTGACTGAGCCATCTCTTCACCCCGAAGTCCTCTTTAAAAGATACTTTTTAAAATTCTATACAAAATGTCCTTACCCATAGAGAGGAAATGAAGGCTTTACTCTGCCAGCTTTGTTTGCAGTGGAATCACCAGGGTTGAAATTGAGCCCAGTTCACCAGGCAGGTCTGTTTCCTAGATGAACATAAGACCATAGCTGAAAAGTGTTAGTCCTTCATCTGTGTCTACACTCCAGCTACGACCCACTGCAGCAGGATCGTAGCTCCTGCGGAAGTAGATCACTGGTAATCAGGCTTTAGGTGGCTCAGTGGCTTATCTCATTTCTAAATACATATTCTTGGTGGTGCCTACTTACAGAAGCAAAGTGTTAAATATGTGCAAGGTGACTCTGGGGTGGTAGGTTGGCAGTAAGTGCTAAGTCAGTGCTCCTTTTGTTTCTCTGTGTCCCCTCCAGAACTCAGTGCTTCTAAGTTACTCTAATTCCCAGGTCTCCTGGCAACGTGGAAAGAAGTACATATCATTTAGGTTTTGTGGAGTAGTGGACCATGCTAACAGACAGAAGAACTAGTAAGGTCGTAGCAAAATTCAGAACTCCAATAAAACTCATAAATGAGAATGGCACGAGTTTGAACTAGCTTCCCACCAGATCCCTGTTCTGGAGCACATGACCATGACAGTCCACTAGGAGGACCATGACAGCGTGTCACGTGGCATAGAGCCCAGAGGTCTCCATGCTAATGAGGTATCTAGGGGCACCAAGTGTTTAGTCAATGAACATCCCTTTCTAGGCGTCTCTTCCTGCAAAAGGTATTTAATCTCTGGTTCACCTGAGTAAGTTGTATGCATCCTCATCCACCATAAATGAAGCAGTTTGGACAAGCAAGGACTGTCTCCATCAAAGACTCCTGGGGGTGGGAAGGCCTTCATCATACAGAGTCTTGCCTAAGTCTCCTGTAGAAGGTCTGTCTATACTCCTGGCACTCACTCTGAGCCAAGGCAGATTCTCCTTGCCCTGGGCTCATTGTAGGCCCCTGGGCTCCACTACCTCATTTCTAACTTCTTGCAGTCCCCAGCAGTATCTGGGTGCACTGGAGGATGGGAGCCCCTGTTCCCAACTCTTTGAGGTTCCCAGTGACATCTTGTTGTCCAGGAGTTTGAGAACCACAGCCTCTGTCCCAGCCTCCACTATTTCTCACCCACTGGGACCCCTATCTTAGACTACCTCACCTGAGCAGTGTGTTGGCATCCCATGATTCCAGCATCCCAGAGGCGAAGAAGAAACACAGCTTAGTGCCTCTGTATTTAGTGCAGAAGTACAGGTTTAGTTTCTGGTGCGGATGTTTGCCATATGGATTTGAGTAAGCCCCTCAGTGATAAGAGGGAGTTAATCTGGGGCATCCTTCCAAAGATCTTTCTCATGCCAATGGTACAAGAATATAGAATCTTGTTTTAGTCCCAGACTTATTTTATATGTCAACTTTTTTAGACCTCTAGATATGTCCCATTCTTGCCCTGTGACAAAACTTTCTTTTAGGGAATTGTTGTTGTAGTATTAATTAGGTGTCTGTCATCCCACCCAGCTCACCAGGTGGGATGCCTGTCACTGCCACTTGTTTCTTTCTTGACTGCTGTAGCGGTCTCAGCTACCAACAGCTCTTGCATGAATCATTTCAATAGTCTCCCTGTTTCCTCTTTCCATTAATAATGAATGCGAACGCTTGGATTCCCATGTTAATATGTATTATGCAATGATTCTGCTCAATATCTCCAGTGGTAGAAAGAACAGCACATACTAGATGAAGAAATATAGTGTTGAAGAAAGAAATGACAATCTCGAAATAATAAGCATTCTAATTCTGAAAAGCAGCAGCTGGGTCCCAAGAGCTGACACCACAGGTAAAGGCACCTGTTTTCCCAGATTGACATTATGAGTCCAATCCCCCAGGCCCCACAAGAGAACCAACTCCCACAAGCTGTCCTCTGATTTCCACAAGCACGACGTGGCACATAGTGTGTGCTCATGTGTGTGTGTGCATGTGTCCATGAGTATACATAAGTACACACCCCCACACTCTCCCCAAAACGACATCTGAAAGAAAGATGTAGAGAGTGTGATTAACACCAAACGTAACAGTAGAAGCTAGAGTGGATCTGAAGGGATAAAAAGGACATAGAAGTTCCACAGATGGAAGTAGAGAATGGAAAACTGTTCGAAGAGAAGAACAGCAGCGAGTGGAGAGCTGCTGCACAGCTGCCTTGTTCAGAGCTACAGGGAAGGGGGTAGGGGGGAAGCCTTTGAAGCATGAATGACAGACACTGCCTCCCCCAAACTGGATGAAGAACATTGACCTAGGTACTCATAGGACACCGAACATAGAATTATTAAGTTACTCCACATAAGTCAAATAGCAAAAAATTAAAGGAAGAAAAAAACCTTTCAAATGTAAAAATCAGTCATCATCATAATAATGCAAAAGATATATTTGCATGTAGGGGGTAAAAAACCAAGAACAGACAGCTGATTTTGCATCAGAAACAGTGATAACTAGAAGACAATGGAGTAACTTCTTGAATTACTGAGATAGAAGCCCCAGAACACTTTCGGAAATATTTTTTTCAATAGTTATGGTGAAGTAAAGGCACTCACAAGGAAACAAGGTAAGAATTTGTGTTCAGAAGGCTCCGACTAAAAACATTCTAAAAGTTTTCAGGAACATGATTGGCTTGGAAATACAAACGTAAAGAAAGGGATGAGCAGGAACCACAAGAAGAAAGACTGGTGTGAGAACTTTATGTAAAAGGTCCCCCCTCACCAGTTTTTCCTCCCTAACAAGTCTTTGGCAGGTTCTTACATTTCTCAGAAGAAAATCCAAAGTTCTTACCTGGCTCTTAATCAAACTGTCACATCCCCCACCCCCGACCTCCGCCCCAATACTCAACCATCTCAGAAAGTCCCCTGCCCCAATACTCAGACATCTCAGAAAGTCCCCTGCCTTCAATTCCGGTGATTTCTTAACCAATTCTGTTCAAGGCATACTGGTTACTTTGTTGATTAAAAACCCACCAAGCTCCCAGCTCAGGAATTTATGCTTACTTTAACCTCTGACGGGAAGGGTATTTTTAGAGATACATTGTTTTTCCTTTCAAGTTTGTGTTTTTATGTTACCTTTTCCAGGGACACTTCCTTTAGTCACACAATAAAGACTTGTATCTTTTACTGCTAACCCCTGCTCCCACTTTTCTGGCATCTTCTGACTTGTATTCACTTACTGTGTTTATAATTTGCCTTCCTTCAGTGGGCCACAGTACACGAATTATGGACTTGGCCCAATTCTTGTTTCTTGGTGTTAGCACACAGGGTGGTGTGAACAGTCAGTAAATGATTGTTGAATGAGTGAGCCAGCATCATCAGTTCCTCTGTCTTGGAGTTGTAAATTCTCCAGGAAGTAGTAAATTTGGTAGTAATTTTTGTTTCAGGAACATCGTAACCTATGGGACAACCTTGTTATGTGCCAGGCTCAATCTTGATTGCCTTGTGAGTCTCTTAGTTGTGCTCTGTTTACTGGTGGGACCTATCTACCCCCACCCCACCCCAGCTACTGCAGATCAAATGTATTGTATGTCCATGCTCCCAATTTTGCATGATGGTCCTCTCATTCACTTAGAGTCCAGAGCCAGATGCTTGCCTCCTACAACCCCTGTCACTCATCCATCAGTCTTTAGGCTTTGATTTTCCAGTATCATCTCAAATCTGTCTGTCACCATCTATTGCCATTTCCTTTCACCAAAATCCACAGCCACCATCACTCCTTACTGGACCACTGCCCAACCTTTCTCCCTGACTTATTCCCCCTATCTCAAACTAATTACATGGCCAAAGTGCAAGTCTCATACTATCGATCCTCTGCTAAGTGGATCCTCATACCCATGGATCCAATTCCTCTCATGATTCTACTGCTAATATCTTCAGACTGAGCATCTCTGACTTTTGTACATCACAGTGTAACCAGTGCTGGATGAGCAGTTCCCTTATTCATTCTTCTGCCGAAGGATCCTATAACACAGTTCCCTGAAACCAGAGACAGCATCATCTTGTGCCTTCACTCCCCAGATTTTAGCACTCAGCCTGGGAGTTAAGGAAGCTGCCTTTTAAAATTGGGATGTGCTTTCATAGTCCTTCCCCACCCCACCTGCCGTGAAGTTCAGGCCACACAGTCTGTTACTGTATAGCGATTGCTTAACTCAAGCTCACTGCTACAAAACTACAGCCTGAAAACACTACTGTAGCTGGCTATTTAGTCAACTACATGGACAGTAGCTAGTGAGTGCTTTCCTATTCAGTATATATTTTTGAGAACCTACTATGTGCTGGGTCCTGTTTGGTGCTGGATATTTAGCAATGAACAAAATAAAGAGGAACAGATGTCTTACTCATCTGGTGACAGGTTTTTTTTTTTTTACCTCACACCTTTATTTCCCATGTCCTTAGTACCTGTCCTGGTACTTTGAAAATATTTGAACAAACACAGAACTTCTCTCCCCTCCCTTCTCCCATCTGATCTTTTTTTTTTTTAAATTTTATTTTATTTACATTTAAGATGCCATCCCCTTTCCCCATTTCCCCTCCCTAGAAAACCCCTGTCCCATGCCCCCCTTTCCTTTTTGCTTTTATACATTTTTTTAAAATGTTAATCAAAGGATTTATAAGTTTGGTAATGCTCAATCAGAAGCATAAGCCAATACCCAACCTAGATATAAAAACTATCTTTGACTGGTGGAGACATGTGAACATCTGCCTCCATGCCCCCCCCCTTTCTCTCTCTCATCACCTTGCTTCTCCTCTCCTTCATCTTCTCTCCTTACTCCATCTCTTCCTCTCAATACTCCTTCCCACTTAGCTCCTCTTACATATCACTCTTCCTGTTAAAGTAAAACTTTTCTCTCAAAATACAGTTAGAGCACACTTATTCCTAATTGTACCAGTGAGGTACAAGATAGTCCTAATACCCAGTCCATCATTTTGTTGACTAACCAGAACCTCTGTCATCTCTTCTAACTAAAACACTTACTTTTGATCCTGGTTTTTGTTTGTTTGTTTGTTTGTTTGTTTGTTTGTTTTTTGGCTTTAGAATGAATGTCAGCTGAAAACCATCTACTCAGATCTTTTCTCTCAAAGTAAATAGCCAGGATTGGCTATGAGACTATGGGTCTTCAACCCCTCTGATCTTTAATATATATTTTTGCACATAAGTGAGTCCTCATGGTGAGATATACCCAGCAGAATAGACACATCTCTATGATGTAGGAACCTTGGACCAGGAGGCCTCAGTGATGAGCTTGACCCCATTTCCAATAATGGGGTTTTTGGATCTGCTTCCATGGATTTAATTTTTCAGGATTCATAGCAGCAGAAAGATATCTATATATATCTATATATATCTATATATATCTATATATATCTATATATATCTATATATATCTATCTATATCTCTATCTATCTATCTATCTATCTATCTATCTATCTATCTATCTATACACCTTAGATCTTGTGTTTAGGAGATCCATCATTTAGCAAACACCTTTGCCATTAACCTGCCTGATTTTTGCTAATTGTTCTTGTAGTGTGGTTTATCTTGTCTACCTGGTCCTTTAAAATATCCCCAGTTCCTAGTCAAGTGGCCTTTTAAGAATTCTTAGCTGTTAAAACTGCTTGACCTGATAACCTTCAGTGTCAGTTACCCCTTAGATTTCTGGGAACAGGATAGGATATAAAAAAAAAGCCAGTTGAGGCTGAGAAAGGAATTGGGCAAGCAGAGTGAAAAGAGAAAGCGGTTGGTATAGAACTGGGCTGGCAGAGAGGAGAAGGCAGTTGGTGCAGAAGATACTGTTAGGGAATAGTTGAACCAGGAGAAGCTGGGCTGAGCCGATAGGCTACAATAGTTGCTATAATTTGTGGCTGCTAGCACTGGGAAAACTGGGAGAAGGGACTGTTTAAGCAGACTGTTGGGGAACTGAGGGAGGAACGGTTGGGAGAAACATTTGAAGGGGCTGGGCTGGGAACTGGAAAGAGTGCTGGCAGGGAGCTATGAGAACCAGTTACTGTTTGTAAAAACAAAAAGCCATTTTTTTTTTCATGTTTTACATTCAATATAGACTCTTTGCCTCAGGCTCTCTGAAACCTTGGTGAGCACCACTGCCTTGTTAAACCAGGAACCAAAGTCACTTCACTTATCCTGTGCCCTGGAGTGACAGATCACATGGTCTCTTCTAGATACTAATTGATTAGGTTAAGACACTGCACTGGTACCTTAGTCTCTAAAATGCACTATAGTGTAATTGCTCCTATGTGTCATAGTCTATATGCATTACTTGTCATGTTGTCCTGAAAACATTGCCCCTCTCTGCTACTCATATTCTCAAGTTTACCTAATAAATGTCAACAATTTCACTAAACCACGTGGACTTACCAAGGCTATTATGATGAACTTGATTTGTGGTGTGTGTGTGTGTGTGTTTGTTCTTTTTTTGAGACATAGTCTCACTCTGTAGTCCAGGCTGGCTTGCAACTTGCTATGTAGATCAGGCTTGACCCTAAACTCATACAGATCTTCTCGCCTCTGTCTCCCAAGTCCTGGGACTAAAGTCATATGACAAAATTCCTGGCCTATTAAGAACAAGGGATTCCAAGAGGGACATTGAAAACAGAGAGGACTGTTCGACCAGCTCCACTCAGGGCCACCCTGGCGAGGAAAACAAAGGAAGAAGAAAGAGCAAAAGAAAGTGAAAGATCCCACTCCCACTCAAACCTTCTGAAACCTACTTTCTTTGCCTCTTTCTTCCCCCACCCAACTTTCCCCTCACACCCACGTATACTTCTTTTATAGCTAATAGCTCAACTTTAACACACAACAACCCCCCAAACTATGTCAGATGCTGGATTCATTGAGGGAGATTTAAAATAAGACTTGGCAGAGGGCAAATGTTTAGACTCCTCTCAAATTTCAGAGCAGCAGATAGTGACTTCATCTAATTCTGGCTTCTCTTAGCCACTCACTGCCCTGGAGTTTCATATCTGTGCTTACATGTTTAGTTAATACATGACCATCAACAAAGGGGAAAAAGTATTTAAAAACAGGGTGGAGAAGACCAGGATATCTAAATAATTTTTGTATAATTAAAAAGCAAACAGACTTAAAAAGCCCTTTTGAAAGCCACTTTTGAGGACAAAGACTCAGAGACACAAACAAAATAAAAATGAGTTAATATCTGAGAAATATTCTTGGCTAACCAAGAGGTTTATTTTGTACAAAGGCTCAGACCTAGAATAAGGTGTGATAGTTTGAATAGGAATGGTCTCATAGGTTCATAGATTTGAACACTTAGTTATTGGGGAGTGGCACTAGTAGGAGGTGTGAGCCTGTTAGAGTAGGTGTGGCCTTGTTCTAGGAAGTGTGTCACTAGGGGTGGGCTTTGAGTCTTTAAATGCTCAAGCCAAGCCCAGTGTCTCTTCATGCAGATCCAGATGTAGAACTTTCAGCTACCTCTCCAGCACTTTATCTGCCTGTGCGCCCTTGTCTGCCTGAGTGATGTCATTCCATGCTTTCCACCAAGAAGATAATGTAGTAAACCTCTGAAACATAAGCCAGCCCCAATTAAATGCTTTCTTTTATAAAAGTTGCTGTGGTCATGGTGTTCTATTCCACAGCAATAGAACACCGACTAAGACATAAAGAATGTAGGAAAAGAAATAAATCTGAATGGGAAGAATCATCTTCACTTGCACCATTGTCGAAACTCAGACTGTCTGGGGTTCATTTCTAGGTAAGTCAGAATCTTTTGTTCGTATGGCACCATTGTGCTTTCCTACCCTGCTGGAAACTAACAGCCTTGTGTCTGTCATATGGAGGTAGTAGAAATGCTTACTTGAAGAGGCTTGCTGTTAGGTTGGGCACCAGTCTTCTCAGTGCTGTCAGAGGTCAATCATTCTATGCAACAAATACTTAGGTGATTTTAAGTGACTGATTCCCTGGTACCTGTGGTAGGCTGCGAATTCTTCCACAGTCTGAAGGACTAGAGCCCTTGACCATCTAGATCATTTTCTCTCACTGTAACTGACACAACCACACAGCCTACACCCTGATGTATAACTGGGTAAGTTTGGCAATTATGAGTTGTATTATAGAATGCATTTGTATTTTGTTTCAGACAACTAGGATGCTTATACTATTGCCAACACTTCACATGGTACCCTCACAGGTGAAGGCAACCTAGATCTTAGCTAAAGGAGTGGGAAGCCTTTGAAAGTAGATGGCTGTGTCTAGATGTCTAGGCATTCACAGACAATTCTGCAAAGTCTTTCTTCTTCCTCCTCCTCTTACCCCTCCTCCTTACATAGCCCAGGCTGACCTGTATTCCTGCTTGCTTGCTTCCTTTCTTCTTTCCTCCCTCCCTCTCTCCTCCCTCCCTCCTTTTATCCCTCCCTCCATTCCTCCCTCCCTCCTTTTATCCCTCCCTTCATTCCCCCTCCCTCCCTCCCTCCCTCCCTCCTTTCTTTCTTTCTTTTTTTCTTTCTTTCTTTCTCTTTCTCTCTTTCTTTCTTTTCTTTCTTCCTCATCTTTTCCCTCTTCCTCTTTCTTTTTCTTCCTCCTTGTTTTCTTTCTACTCCTCCTTCTCTGAGTTTTTTGTTTCCTTTTATTTTTTTTTTCATTGGAGACAGAGTTTCTCTGTGTAGCTTTGGCAGTCCTGGAAATCTCTGTAGACCAGGCTGGCCTCCAACCCAGAAATTTGTCTACTTCTGCCTTCTGAGTTCTGGGATTAAAGGAAGGTGTACACCACTACCACATTATCACCTGGCTTGCCTCAGTTTCTTGATTGCCACATTTATAGGTTTTCCAGTTTTTTAGATATTGAAGCCATGGTTTGCTCCCTGTCACTCACTCAGCATATGCTTGTTTAGAGACAAATGCTTTTTAAGCACCTCTGGTCCAACACATAGAACAGCAAGAGACTGAAAACCAAAGCTGAGAAGGAATAGTGCTGCAGCTGGAAGCCTGATCTTTGTGAACAGAAAAATCCAAGGATAGCTGGTGACAGCTGTGAAGAGTTGGACAAGCTTGGAGGGTCTTCCTATAGCTAGGACTGAGGGAACTGTCGACACAGAGAGGAGAAGAGGGCATCCACAAACCCTAGGCACAGAACCACTTCCCTGGGAAGAGGCTAACAGGTTATCACGAGTCATCTATTAATGAAAGTGCTACTGGCCAATCTGAGGCAAGAGTTGCACACTGGTGTCACCTCATACTAGAAGGTCCTAGATGCCCAAGGGCCTCTTGTCTCTGGAATCCCAGCAGTCTGTAGCCTTAGTGCCTCCCCAGACTCTTATGCACTGCCCAAAAAGCTCTGCTCTATATGTGGTGCAAACACAACTCTCCACTTAACTGGAAACAAAATCCATTTCTGTGTCACATGTGAAACAGGAATCTCTCCTCCAAAATGTCTTATGCACATACAAGAAAACACAAGCACTCAAACTCCCTCTCCCTTAAACACACACTGCACTGTGCACCTTGTCCTTTTTAGTTATAGACCTTGGAGATCACAGCCATTGGCTGTGCGCAGGAACTTGGAATGGGGCTCTATGCAGGCGCCCATGCTCTCTGTATCTTTACATGGAAATCCTGATTGATGACAGGGAGTTGTAAATTGCCACTTTTCAGAATTGGGAAATCTTTTAGGGAGATCAGCAGTGCACTTACAAGAGCATTATCTGGAAAGCAAATCTTTTTCTGAAGCAGGTCCTTATGTAGCTCAGGCTGGCCTTGAACTCTGTATTGCCAAGAATGACCTCAAATTTCTGATCCTCCTACTTCTATCACCAAGTGCTGGCATTAAAGGTGGGTGTCACCATTCCTAGTTTATGCAGTACCAGGGATGGGACCCAGGGCTTCATACG
Source organism: Arvicanthis niloticus (assembly GCF_011762505.2). Lineage (NCBI taxonomy): Eukaryota > Metazoa > Chordata > Mammalia > Rodentia > Muridae > Arvicanthis > Arvicanthis niloticus. The sequence continues at coordinate 83,698,805 of NC_047662.1, read as the reverse complement.
GGCCAAGCAAGCATTCTACCAACAGAGATACATCCCTAACCTCCTGGGGTATAACTTTTTATGATTAATTAATAGACAAATAATGTGCGTCTTCTTAAAGCCTCAGCTCTTTGATCTGTAAATGGGAAATACCATCTACAGAAAAGGGGCTTGAGAGGACTCAGAGTGATGGAAAGTGGCCAGCACAGCTTTCTGGCATGCTGTGAAGCCTCAGTATGTAAGAGAATGCTGGTGTTGAGGAAAGTGGAGGATGAAGACTTTCACGCAGTACTATGGCCCATCTCTAGATGGAGTCAAAGAAGAGGCTCTTGGCTTGTCCCCAGGGAACTGTGAGCTTCAGGTATCTGGGGATTTCAGAACGTGCTGATCAGGTGAGGCAAGGTCACTAAAGTGAAGCAGGCAGGATTCTAGAGCTGGAGGAGTCACTTAGGGTCATTCAGCACTGGTGTGGGGATGTGGTAGCCAGAGAGAGAAACAAGGTAGAGGCCAAGGAAGGATTGTGTCTGATACGGGTGGCAAATGAGTAGGCATCCACAAGTGTGGGGACACTGCCATCCATTTGGTGCAGGAATGTCACCCCTCCCACTTTTAGATCTTACCTTTGGGCCTCACTTACTTGTTGCTGGCAGAGAGGAAAGGAGGCTGTGATGTCACAGAGCTGGGAACCAGGGAATGTTGGTGACAGGGCTTCTGGACTGGACCATAAAGTGGGGAGGAAAGAGGCTATTGTGACCTGCTGACCCTCCCTGTCGTGGTTGATCTTTCTGTGTGTGATGCCAAGCTGTTCACCATTGCTGTCCCCCAGGGCACCAGAAAGGCAAGTTCTTCTGTCTGTGTGTTCTATTTTGAGGGTGTCAGGCCAGAAGGGGGCGCTACAGCACTACATGCCGAAAGCATGGGGCAGGGTCTGTCTCCTAATGTCTCTGGCTATTAACCTCAGGTAGATAGACTTCATGTCTTCTTTAAAATAGGAATAATAGTTATGTGTCCTCTATATATTTTCAGGATGAAATGACATCAGAGCGATATGCATTGGGCAGGTGCCTGGATGCTGTAGTAACGATTTCACAGAAGGGGAGTGGTGGCAATGTGTAAAAAGTAAGTGACATTTTTTTTCCCAACCTATCTTCCATAAAAAGAGGAATTGATTTCTGATGGATTCCTGGAAATTTTCTCATTGTGTGAGGTGGGCTTTCAGTTCCCCACTTGGAACATCTTGGTGCTATTTGGGGAAGTCACATTAGGTGAAAACCCTTTATCAGTATCATCTTTGGATGCATGTAGAGGTCATGGCAAAACAGAAGATGGAAACAAATGTAACCCAGTGTTGAGTTTACGTGTTGGTGGGTGATGGGAGTTAAGCAATCTTTACAAGCACCGGTGGCAAATAGCACTGCATAGTCGGAGCACTAAAGAGTCCCAAGTCTGTCTGCCAATCATCTTTCCTTACATCATTATTGAAACTTGGACTGTCTCGGGTCTGCTCCTAAACAAATCAGAATCTTAGGGATTCTAGAGACTGGGTACTAGTATGGTTTCAAAGCTTTCCTGGTGATCTCTGTGTGTAATTAGGATGTGCCAAATTGGGGCCTGGGAGATGTCTCAGTTGATAAAATGCTTTCTTAAAATGATAAAATGCATGAGGACCTGAGTTCAATTTTTAGGATTTATGTAAAAAGTGCATATATGTGTAAGTATGCACAAATATATATATATATATATATATATATATATATATATATATATGTAATACTGAGTGTTTTTTGCTGTTTGTACGTATGGTTTTAGGGCTGGCCATTGGATAAGCAGTTAAGGGCTCATCTCTAGGAGAGGCTAATTCTCCCTTAACAGTTCATTAGTTGCCTAGAAAAAACCCTTAGTATTGGAATTTATTAACTCAAAGTAAGTCGATTTACTTTGAAAAGAATTCTGGGTGTGGTGGTGTGCATTCTTTAATCCTAGTGTTGGAGGTGGAGAAAGGGCTTGCTGGCTGATTAGTCTAGCCTAACCGGTGAGCTCCAGGCCAGTAGAGACCTTGTCTCAAATGTAATGATAAACTGAATATAATGGCATATGCCTTTAATTCTAGGATTCCCAGAGGCGGGGGAATCTCTGTGTTCAAGGACAGCCTGGTCTACATATCGAAACCCTGTCTCAAAAAAGGTAATCAAATGAAAACAAACACCAACAGTAGCAGTAACAAAACAAAAGCTAGGTAGATGCTGTTTCTGAAGATGACACTGAGGATGCCTGGTGTCCACTGGACTCTGCATGCAAATGCTTACACTTAAACATTTAAAAAGGTGCTGAATTACAGTGTGGGACTCACATGATGTACCCACATGGTGGCTCTCAACTCAGCTGCTTCTGAAATGCCCAGAGAAGCTTTAGAAAATGCCAGTTCTAGCTCCCAGCCTCAGTAGATTCTCTCTCTCTCTCTCTCTCTCTCTCTCTCTCTGTCCCTCTCCCTCTCTTTCTCTGTGTGTGTGTTGGGAGGGTGAAATCAAGGCACTAGTAGGCTTGAAAATTCTTCAGACAGTATTGAAACCCATTGGCTTACAGAACAGCTTTACATTTTTATTTTATTTTTGTCAGTTTGATCCATGCACATAATGGATTCCCAATCACATATATCCCCCATCAGCATCCTACTCATTGGCACCCCTTTCCCTCTCACAGCTCCCCATCCTGCTTTCATGTCTCTCCTTTTATCTCCTTGTCTTTTAGTTTCTGTGACTTACTGAGTTTGATTAAGGCTGTTTCCGTCAGCGTGGAGTGGGGGTTATTTATTAACAAGCGGCTACAGCATTGAAGGAAATGACTCCTCCACCCTTGGTAGCCATTTGCTGCCAATGGCTTCTCAGAGGCTGCCTCTGGAGCCTCTCCACCATCCGTGATACATGTCTTATACAGGGTTCAGAACCCAGTCTCCCTGTATTCTGAGCATTTTGACATAGTCTGAGCCTCTGCATTAACTAGTATACAACAAGAAGTTTCTATGGCTAAGGTTCAGAGCATCAATAGTCAATAGTCATAAATATAAATATAAATATAAATATAAATATAAATATAAATATAAATATAAATATAAATATAAATATAAATCATTAGAAGGCAGTTTGATAGCACATCTGCTTAGTAAAACAACGACACTCGGGTCTTTCCTAGGCCTTGTCACTTCCCTAGGCAAGGACTTCTGGTTATGTTTAGAGTATTGGGTATAAATTCCCTCAAATTCAATCAGAAAGAAGTTGGCCCTCATAGTGGTTTCCATAAGCCTTTTCTTCCCAAGTTTCTGTTACCCAGTCTCCCAATACCCTCTCCCCTCTCCACACCTCCTTGCCCTCATTATTGCTTAACCTTCCCCAACACCTGTCTCTTTTCTACCTTGATCACTTGTACAAATGGTTTTTAGAGAATCCCTCATTTTCCTGTTGTCATGGATGCATCCTTTAGGTGGGCCTTGCACGGACAGCATTACACATGGCCTTACAACCATTCCCCAACAGTCAGACTCAAAAATAGCTTACTCTTGGAAATCCTTGTTTGCTGAAACCCTGAACGCTGATGTTAAAGAGTTCATGAAGCAGTTGAGTGAGATTGTTTTAAGACACAGAGTAAAGACAGCCACATTCCCCAAAATTTTCATTCAACATGCAGCTGTAAATGCCGGCAATCTTCAAATCCTTGGATGCTGGTACTTCTTGGCTCATGCACAACACTGTTTATATATCAAAGTTGGTGAAAATACTGAGGGGGAAAATCCCTTTATGCCTGGGAACTGAGACTTTGCCTTCTGTTTGGGGTGATTTACTGTTCAAGGATATCTGATAAGGCTGTTTCCGTCTCCTTGGGTCTGGAGTGAGGAGATTAGTGAGAAATTTCCTGTATTGGTTTGGTTCAGGCAGCGAGTACTGAAATCTGGAACTAAGTTACTGGGGTTAGGATGAGTCAGGTCTGTGGACAGATCACATGGTTAGAAAGTTTATTATCTTAAGTTACTGTTGGACTTTGGCCTTAACCATAAACCTTTTTGATCTTCAGTTTCCTGATGTTTATTTGGGAATAATTAATAGAGCCAATGATAGACAAGTTAGACCAGCCCTGAGAGCTTGTAAATATAGCTCGTGGCAGAGGAGGCACACTCAGTGAATGTTGTTGCTATTGCTGTATTGGTATTATCTGATGCTGAGATTGGTGCTAGTTACTTTTCTCATTGTTATGACCAAGAACTTGAAAAAAAATAAATTTAATGAAAGGAAGGTTTATTTTGGTTTATAATGGCTTGAGGTTCAGACCCACCATGGTGGTGAAGGCATGGCTTATGAGATAGAGGCAGCTGTTCACAGGGTATCCACACAGGATACAGGAGAGAGAGAGAGAGAGAGAGAGAGAGAGAGAGAGAGAGAGAGAGAGAGAGAGAGAGAGAGAGAGAGAGAGAGAGAGAGGTGCTGGTGTTTAGCCCATTTTCTCCTTTTTATGTATTCGGGATCTGAACCTATGGATTGGTGCCAATCATATTTCCTGTGGATCTTTTCAGCTCATTAACTCAGTTTAGAACCATCTTCACAGACTTGCCTAGAGGTTAGTCTCTTAGGTGATTGTAGATCTGGATAAGTTGATAATATTAGTCATCAGAAGAGCGAGGGACAAGGCAGAGCTTGAGCCGACACCTCCATGCCCTTTATATCAGTGGCTGTGAAATCAGGGAGTTTGGAAAGAGGAACAAATCTTGGATGAGGGTAAGTTCAGGTTTGGAAAAACAAAACAACAATAATAACAAAAGAAAACCTTTATTTTGGTGGGATGGATCAGTAAAGGTCCTGCCCTGAGCCTCCAAGCCTGGTGTCCTGACTTAGATCCTCAGGGTCTATGCTGTGGAAGGAGAGAACCCATTCCCACAAGTTATCTTCTGACCTCTGTGTATACTTTCCCTGACAAATGCAGTAATGACAAAACCCTTTATTTTGTGACAACATGAAGTCAATAGGAACTTGCAAAGAAATATATATAGATGCTCTATGGAAACTTCCCTCAGCTTTCCCTGTCATGTTCCTTCCAGATCAGAAGCAGGAAAATAACACTGGTATGACTCACAGAGCTTACGTAAAGCTCATAGTTAATATGTTCTCATGTGTGTGTGTGTGTGTGTGTGTGCATGCTGTGTGTGTGTTTTGTGTGTGTGCTTGTGTGTGTGAGTACACGTGTGTGTGTGTGTGTGTGTGTGTGCTTGTGTGTGTGTGCGTGTGTGGTGTGTGGTGTGTGTGAGTGTGTGTGTATTGGGGATATTGGCTTTCAAGTTGATCAGAAGTACAATTTCACGTGTTACTCAAAGAGCATATACTGAGTTACACGGTCCCTCTGCTCTCTCCCTCTATGGCCACACTCATTCTTTCACTCACTCTTTCCTTAGGAACCTGCTTTCCATTCTCACATTGTGTCATTTCATAATTGTGACATGAACGGAAACATGCTGTGTGCTTGTACACGCTTGAGGTTGGCTTTTATTACTCAGCACACTTTCCTCATGACCCACTTCAGTTAGAGCATGCTTTAGTAATGGTTAACTCATAATTCTTCTTCATTGTTGAGTAACAATCTGCAGACTGAATATACCACAGGTCTTTGGGGGCCCATGCTTACTGAAAGGTATTTGCATAGAATCCAGGTTTTGACTATCACAAATAAAGATACTGTGACCTAAGCATTTTTATGAACATTTTATTGATTCTTTGTGAGTTTCACACCATGCATCCCACTTCCTTTAATCTCTCTGTCCCCTCATATCTGACCTTTGACCTTGCAAACTCCCCTGCCAATAAAATACACACACAGACACACAAATAAACAATAATAACAACAAAAACAGCATAGAAAATATCTCATTATGGAAGCTGTAGTACATCATACACTGTGTCCCACAGTATAACCTCTGTCCACACATCTTTACTTGCAAATATTCATTGCAATGAGCCATTGGTCTATTCAAGATCTCTGGTTTTTTTTTTTTTTTTTTCTTTTTCTATCGGATATTTTATTTATTTACAGTTCAAATGTTATCCCCTTTCCAGTTTCCCCTCTGGAAACCCCCTATCCCATTCTCCCTCCCACTGCTTCTATGAGGGTGCTCCCCCACCCACCCACTCACCCACCTACTCCCACCTCCCTGCCCTGGCATTCCCCTACACTGGGGTGTTGAGCTTTCCCAGGACCAAGGGCCTCTCCTCCCATTGTTGTCCAACAAGGTCATCCTCTGCTTCATATGAGACTAGAGCTATGGGTCCCTCCATGTGTACTCTTTTGTTGGTGGTTTAGTTCCTGGGAGCTCTGGGTGGTCTGGTTGCTTGATATTGTTGTTCTTCCTATGGGTTGCAAACCCCATTCAGATCCTTCAGTCCTTTCTCTAACTTCTCCACTGGAGACCCTGTGTTAAGCCCAATGGTTGGCTGCAAGCATCCACCTCTGTATTTGTCAGGCTCTGGGAGAGTCTCTCAGGAGACAGCTATATCAGGCTCCTGTCAGCAAGGACTTCTTGGCATCTGCAATAGTGTCTGGGTTTGGTGACTCTATATGGGATGGATCCCCAGGTGGGGCAGTCTCTGGATAGCCTTTCCCTCAGTTTCTGCTCCACACTTTGTCTCTGTATTTCCTTCCTTGAGATTTTTGTTCCCCCTTCCAAGAAGGACCAAAGCATGCACACTTTGGTCTTCCTTTTTCTTGAGCGTGATGTGAATTGTATCTTGGATATTTCAAGCTTTTGGGCTAATATCCACTTATCAATGAGTGCATACCATGCGTGTTCTTATGTGCTTGTGTTACCTCATTCAGGATGATATTTTCTAATTCCATCCATTTGCCTAAGAATTTCATTAATTCCTTGTTTTTAATAGCTGAGTAGCACTCCATTGTGTAAATGTACCATATTTTCTGTGTCCATTCCTCTGTTGAAGGACATCTGGGTTCTTTCCAGCTTTTGGCTATTATAAATAAGGCTTCTATGAATATCGTGGAGCATGTGTCCTTGTTATATGTTGGAGCATCTTTTGGGTATATGCCCAGGAGTATTATAGAACCAAATAACCCTATTAAAATGTGGTACAGAGCTAAACAAAAAATTCTTAACTGAGGAATACTGAATAGCTGAGAAGCACCTAAAGAAATGTTTAACATCCTTAGTCATCAGGGAAATGCAAATCAAAACAACCCTGAGATTCCACCTCATACCAGTTAGAATGGCTAAGATCAAAAACTCAGGTGACAGCAGAAACTCAGGTGATGCTGGCAAGGATGTGGAGAAAGAGGAACACTCCTCCATTTTTGGTGGGATTGCAAGCTGGTCAACCACTGTGGAAATCAGTCTGGCGGTTCCTCAACATATTGGACATAGATCTCTGGTTTCTATGACATCATCAATATTGGCTCCTCACTGGGACTCTTTCTGGTTTGCTATCCTGTTATTGCCTTGTGTCATGGAGATCCTGCAGCTTTGGAGCAGCAGGAATGGCCCTTTCATGCAACTTAATAGTTCACAGATGATATAGATTTTTTTTTGTGGACCAATTTAGGGTTCTAGATCTGGGTCTGGGTGGTATCTGAGCTGGTCAGACTGCTGGCTCTCCCTTATTTGCACCACCAGGGTGAGCTCTCCAGCTCTGGCTAGGCCACCAAATCTGCCATCAGCAAGGAGTCAGCATCAGCCCTCCTGCTCTCATGCTCTCTGGCTGCCTCTACCACACCCATGCCTCCAGAGCCAGCTCCACTGTGCTATCCTGTCAGGGTGTGGGCACTAGTCTTCCAAGTGCTGCAGCCTGTGAGGGACTCGGCCAGCTCTCCTGCCCTCACACCCTCAGCGATGGCTCACCTATGCCTTCTCACCAGGCCCAGCTCCACTGTGTTGCCCAGGAGAAGTGCAGAGCCTGTTCTCTCCAGTGCTGCAGACTTCAAGGGGCAAGGCCAGCTACAGTGTGTATCAGCATTTCCTTCCTTCTTACTTCCTCTCCAATGTATGATGCACCACTTTGGTTTATTCTTTCCTCTGTCCGTGAACAGTGAGATTGCCTCTACCTTAGGGCTTATAAATAATGAATGATGCTCTGACTATCAATGTCCACACTTTTGAGTGAGAATACATTTTCATTTCTCTTGAATATATGCCTGGGAAATGAAAATGTCAAGCCATAATGGTAATTTTATGTTTAATATTTTGTAAATTGTCAATCTGTTTCTGAAGAAGGTACACCATTTTATGATCTTGTTGGTAATGTGTGAAGGTTGTAACCACCTCATGTCCTTGACAACACTTGTGCTATTGTTTAGATTTTAACAATATGAGTTAGTGATTATGAAGTTAAATATTGAGAAGGCAATTTGATAGCATGACCACTAGATATAACAATAATAGGCTTCCCTCTGAGCCCATGATCTCCCTTTGGAACTTTTGACCAGGTTTACAGTTCCAGGCATGAAATTCACTCCTGTAGATCAGGCCTCTTATCCAGTGCTAGCTAAGACCCTTTGTGTCTTCATTCCTATTGCAGCTGTATGGAACCTTATGGTACCATGTAAGCTAGCCAGCAAGCAGGGAGTTTCCTGGTCAGACAATGCTGATTTCTCTATTTCCTGCAACTAGATGAATGCTATCTTCAGCAACAGGGTCTTGCCCTCTAGTTATGGTGAGCAGCCAAGAGCAATAGTCTGTGTTGTTTTTGGTGCCTCTGGCTCTTCCTTAACCAATAACCCATGAGAAGGTACCCATGCCTAACACTTAGACTTTCATTCCGTAACCCATATCTTCTGAGGCTGTCCTTGTCTACACATGAAACATACTTTGGTTCTGGTCCCCTTAAAAATATATTATCCTATTTAATTGCCAACTAATGGATTTCTATTTGGCTTCTTCATACTACCTTAGTTTTTGTTAGCCCACTCCCCAAACTATGTCTTGTCTAAATTGTGGAGTATGAAAGCTACCTTCATAGCATTTACTTCATAGCATTTTTAATACACAGTATTAGATACTATGTCATCTAGAGATAATTTGACATATACAGAAGAATGTGGCTAGGCCACATGTAAACACTGCATCTGTGGTGGTTTGAATAGAAATGGCCTTCATAGGCACATATATTTGGATGCTTGGTCATTAGAGAGAGGTGCTACTTGACAGGGATTAGGAGGTGGGACCTCATTGGACTAGGTATGGCTTTGCTGGAGGAAGTGTGTTTCTGGGAATAGGCCTTAAGGTTTCAAATATTCAAGATAGGTCCAGGATCTTGCTCTTCCTGCTGTGGGCAAAGCCAGATGTAGAACTCTCAGCTTCTACTCCAGCACCATCTACCTGTGTGCCACCATGCTTCCTGTCATGCTAATAATGGGATAAACCCCTGAAAATGTAAGTCAATCCTGATGAAATGTTTTCTTTTATAAGAGTTGCTGTGATCATGGTGTCTATGGTGTCTCTCCACAGCAATAGAACACTGACTAAGACAACATTAAGCCATTTTTATGTAAGTGACTTGAGCATCTCTGGAGTTTGGTTTCCAAGCAAGGAGTTCTAGAATCAATCTCCATGGTTACCAGGAGCAACTGTAGAGGCATTAGTGAACTATTCTTCACAACCTGGATCCAGTTGCCTGCTGGGAAGTGAGTTACATAAGGCAAAACATGGACTTGACATTTTATAATATTGTATCATATAATGAAGGAGTGACTCTGTTTTGAGTCCTTCATATCCATAAAGGAGAGGGTCTCAGGTGTTACTCAGTAAGGAACTTGCCAGCCTCCCTTTAAGGAGAACAGCCTGTGGGTACAGGGGTTTTGGAAGGTAACTGTGTCAAGACAGAATTGAGGCACATTATTTTATTTTTCTTATTGACTTTTTGGTTGACATTTTTTTATTATGGTAACAACATATTTATGTGTTTTAATGTAGGAGGATTAGATGCTTTAAAGAAAAATATAAAAAGAAGTAATATAGTAGGGTCACAGCGATGTGTGAGGAAACACTGATTTGATGTGTCATTGTTTCAGTCAGTGTTCCCAAGAGTTCTACAACAAACTGAAGATTGGTTCTCGTCTGACCCTGGTCTCTTGCTCTCTCCCTCATACTTATTGTCTATGTCTGCCTATCTACACACTTACAAATCATCTATTATTACCTATCATTTACATATTATCTATTGTTTACTTGTATGTGTCTATTATCTATCAATATTGTTTTTATATATGTGCTATCTAATATCTATCTTTTATTTACACATGCACACACACATAATCTATTATCCATTATCTATCTTCAATTATCATTATCTATTTCTTTTTATGTGTCTGGATGTTTTTTTTTCTCTACATGTATATCTGTGCACTATGTGTGTGCAGTACCTATGCAGGCCAGAGGAGGTCACTGGATCCTCTGGGACTGGAGTTACAGACAGTTGTGTGACATTGTGTATGTGCTAGGAATAGAATCCTAGTACTCTAGAAGAGAAGCCAGTGCTCTTAAACAACGGAACCATCTCTTTAGGCCCATATTCTCTCTCTCTCTCTCTCTCTCTCTCTCTCTCTCTCTCTCTCTCTCTCTTCCCCCTTCCCCCTCTTTTATCTTCTATCTATCTATCTATCTATCTATCTATCTATCTATCTATCTATCTATCTATCTATCTATTATCTACTAATAGTATCTATCCAATCTTTAACCTGAGATCTATTTATCTCTTTATCGTCTTTCCTGACTCTTCATTGATCCATCATCCACTGAGATATGTGCTATTATTTATGAGCTGGTGAAAACAAGTGGTATAATTCAGAGGTCTGAGGACAGAGGAGCTGATAATTTAGGTTGGATAGTGAGTTTGGATCTCCTGAGATCTAGGAGAGCAAAGGGCAGTGATTGGTATCCTTGTCAAAGTGGTCAGGCATGTGGCAGTTGAATCCTCCCTTCCTTGACTTATTTGTTCTGTTCAGATCACCAACAGAATGGATGACACCAGCCCATACTTACTCAACTTCTACCCTCCTCTAGACATAACTGGAAAAACGTCCAAGTAGATTGCTGGACAACTTTTGTTTTAATCAAGATGATACATAAAATTAACTCACACCATGATAGCAATGACCTTTCTCATAAATGTTATGGGACGAATGGCTTTGTTTTCCTCCTAAGAATCCATGAATCATGTTAGCATAAACTCACCATTCCATATTTTATGAGGGGGAATTTGCTTTATTCATTTAAAGGATTTGAGACTGTTGAACCCCTTCAAAGCCCCAGGTGACTGTCACAAATAAAAACTCCTTGAAGCTCTTACATAATCAATACCCAAGAACCTTTTGGAAATAGAAAAAGCCACCTCTGTAATCTCACATTCTAAGAATCAGCTTGACTTTTGAATTTTTGCTCAATAAAATATATGTTCGCTGAAGGTGGGGAAGAACATTTCCAGTATCAATTTGACACTTGTGGGAAACAGAGAGAAGAGTTTCTCTGTGTGTGGAAAGGTGTTGTGACTGCCACATGTGCTGACTTTTGAATGTGGCGGGATGGGGAGGAAGGGGAGAGGCGTACTGTCAGTCACTTAAGCCACTCAGTCTGATACCAAATGCAAAGGATGTAGTAGGAAAGCACAATTCACATCCCCAAATATGTTGTGGTCATGGAAGCCAACTATGAACTTCTATGGTTCTGAGTAATGACAGAACCATCTCTAATGAAACCTCATGGTGGTGGTGTTTGCCATGGATCCAGTCAGATGCAACATTTTGTACTTTCTACACTAGCCTAGAAAGGGCCTATGTTTCACAAAGGTGATTCTGGTCCCTTTTAAGGGAGCTTGCTGCTGCTGGGTGATCTATGGAACTATGCTATAGTGGCCAGTTATCCCCCCAGGAACGCCTGGTGAGTGATATCTGCTGGTCCTGGCTTTACTGCTCTTCTCTCCATCTTTGGAACCATAACTGGAAAGAAAGAACCAGCTATAGAACAGGGTATGTGGCTGAAAGTTCACATGTAATTTTCCTGTTTCTTCTCAGGACATTGTTTCACCTTCCTCAAGTCATTTTTGGTCCATAGCCCCAAATCACATCCTTGACTGGATTCAGATTTCTGCCTTTTCTGACCAACCAAATCACTTCCCTTGGTCATTCCTGAATTGACCCTCACATGTCCTATCTTGTCTATTGCAAGAATAATAACTAGTACAAATGAGATGCTTTTGAACGTCATCATGCATCCCAGAAGGACTTCCATGAATTTTCCTACATCACTTTGGATCCCTTTCAGGCAGCCACCTGCCTCTGTGATCTGAACAAGCAAGATTAACGTTCTCAGAAAGCAACAATTCTTTTCTCTGGACAGGGATGGAACAAGCCTACAGGTTTGTGTTTCAGTGTCTCTAGACTAGTGGCTCTCAAACTTTCTGATGCTACAACCCTTTAATATGGTTCCTCTGGTTGTGGTGACCCCAAACCATAAAATTATTTTGTTGATAGTTTATAACTGTACATCTGCTACTGTTATGAATCATAATATAAATATCTGATATGCATTATAATCCAATATATGACCCCCAAAGGGATCATGACCCACAGGTTGAGAACTGCTGTTCTAGACCAAAGCAACCGTGGATCTCACAATTCTGCCCTTGCTAAAATGCAGACAATCATTTTCCAGGGATGAGCATAAAAGAAGCAACTTTGACTATAATGAATGCCTTGTTCTGGAGACATCTACCTGGGATGGGATCCTAGCTTAGACATGTTACCGGGGCATCCGTAGACAAGTTACTTTTCTGAGCTCCTGTGTTCCTGTCTGTAATTGGAATCCAAATGCTAACAATTTCTACAGGACTGATAAACTCACTAAACTCAACATTTTAGGTACACACCATCCCCAGTATTGTTTTGGTGTTATGGCTTACACATTTCATGTAAAATCCAGGGCAGCCATGATATCTGTGGCCAGAAGGACATTCTGTGAGGGCCTGGGCTTCAGTGTCACTATGACTTGTTTTTATTCAAGGGGAGAGATAAATTGTTTGAAAAGGAAGAATTTCTGAATTGTAAATTAAGTGAGCATAATATGTACATTGGGTGTTCTCTTTCCTCAGAGAATTGTATGGTTTTCTAAGACTTTTAAAAGGCCCCAATTAGACTGTGCAAAGGTTTTTCATCCATGTGTGATTTACCTATGAGCTATATAATTTTATGGTGGTAAATTAAAGTATAATTTCACCCCTAGATTCAATAGTTGTGATTTTTAGATATAGACAGAGCCATAGACCTAGGTTCACACTGGAAGATTCTGTCTTGTTTTGACATATGTTAGGTGGAAGACACCAACACTCTTACACTGGGAAGTCCTGCAATACTGTTCCAGCACACGGGGAGCACATCAGATCATTACAGAGTACAGAGGCTTTAAAGCCCTTTTTGAAGGCTGCAATTAGACTCAGAGCAAGCAAAGGTTTCTTCCCTCTTCATAAATCACATGTACAAACTATATAATTAAATGGCAGTAAATTAAGGTGAGTTCTTTGAAGATGCAACCACTCCCTTCCCAAATGTTTTGAGCCTTAAAGGCTTTGTAAGATGTTGTGGAAGCCTACACATTTGCCTTCAGATGGAGGGAGCTGCCACCTGGATGTCTAAATAGGTATTTGTTCTGCTGGTATCTAGTGAATGCTCAACTCCTTCAAACCCTTCACTCTCAGACATCTAGAAGCTGGAAGGGCCTTGTGAGACCACATAGATGATTCTCTTCTTTGGCCATCTTATACATGTAGGGACATTGAGACCACAAGAAGGAAAAAATTTTCTCAAAGTCTCCTAGCACAGGCAGCAGAAACTTCTATTTCTGTCCCTTCTCAGCTTCTACCTCCATTTCTCCCATAGAAGAATAACCTCTAGTTTTTAGTTGGATATATAGCTGTCTGGAACAAAGATTTGAGTTCCATGCCTTCCTTCCTTCCTTCCTTCCTTCCTTCCTTCCTTCCTTCCCTCCCTCCCTCCCTCCCTCCCTCCCTCCCTCCTTCCTTCCTTCCTTCCTTCCTTCCTTCCTTCCTTCCTTCCTTCCCTCCTTCCCTCCTTCCCTCCTTCTTTCTTTCTTTCTTTCTTTCTTTCTTTCTTTCTTTCTTTCTTTCTTTCTTTCTTTCTTTTCTTTCTTTCTTCCTTTGCAACAGAAACATTCATGAGACTGAACTCTAGCTGACCACAAATAAGAAACAGTGTCCTGGGTAGCTTCTGGAAATAACCTTTTGTTCTTCTTGCCTTCTGGCTGGGATGTGGAGATTCATTGCCTCAGCAGTGACAAGTAACCAGTAACTGTAAAAGCTTGGCATGCCTGTTTCCCACTATATCTGTGTCTGAGATGGTTAGCCGGGCCTGATGGCATGTGTAACAAACAAGTTGGCTCTTATTTGAATGATGCAAATTCGCTGTGAATATATAGGTCACCAAAGGTGGCTTCTTGTGCCTCACCTACCCTTGTTTCTCTGTAGGAATAGCCCAGGCTGATGATACAAGAGGCCACAAGTGGAAACATACAAAGTCCACATGACTGGATAGCTTCTGGGCTCAGTGCATCATGGGAGACTCCCTTTGTTAGTAGGTTTTCTCCTTCCCTGACCTCATGTGGGGAATTCTAAGCCCTCACATGAACTCCTCTTCCTGAGGAACGTCATGTAGCCTCAGTTTATAGGTCCAATTTCCTTTCTCCTTTCTGATAAAGCCTATTCAGCAACCATCTGAGGTTCCTGAAATGCTTCCCCATGCTAATGAGGCTTTCCAGATACCTCAGCCTCCAGCCAATAACCTTTGCACATCCTTGATGTTCCTACTCTCATTCCCCCAAAACTTTATAAGCCTTCAGTCACCCTAAGTAAAGTTGATCTGCCTATCGACTGTGGGTCCCGGTGTGGTTTATTCATTATATGTATTGACAGGACTTCTGGAACACCTTGTTTGATGTCTTTGCTTCCACTGCTCTTGTGGACTGTATCAGCTGACAATCCAAAAAAGCTGGGAGACCCACAATACAAGTAACCTTTCTTGCCTCCTTTGTGCCAATTTGGCTAATTTACTATTGGTCAAAGTCATGTGGCCAGGTTCCAAGACAGACCAGGATAGGGATACTTTCCTTGTTACATGGCAAAAGCTTGGGTAAGGGATGGGATGGGAATGGAGACCCAAATGGGTCCAGTGTATTACATGTGGATGACTGAATGGAGGGATAGAGAGAAAGAGCTGAAAGATAAAGTTCTGCTCCTTGTGTCTGACAGAAGGGGTAAAGAGGCAGTTTCTGGACTCTGGTGTATCTGGGGCTCCCTATCTGAGCCTATCTTGGATTGAAGGTTATCTTTGGCACCCAAGAGAGAGCTTAGAGCTGTGCCATAGCCCCCGGGTGTGGGTTGTGTGGGTTATGACCTGCTTCTTTCCCAAGAGCCTTTACTTCTGAGTCACTGTGAAAACTTTCACACATCTTACCCTGTGACGGGGAAGAATGCATTTTAGAGATGAGAACCCTTTAGAGGCTTTGTGTTCATAGCATGCAGTCATGCTGTGGCCTGAGAACTGAGCTAGGATGCCAAAGACATGTATGACAGGCATGTCTCTATTATGTAATATAAACAAATGACTACAGTATCAGAGCTATGGGATTCCTCTGGGCAGTTTATAAATCCTTTAGAACCCGATAGAGAGAAAGATGAAAAATGAGTTAATGTTTTGGAGACTACATGAATTTTTGAGTCTCTTCCCCCCCCCCGTAGTGATAATAATTGAATCTGGACCTTACTTATGCATTGATCTCCAACTTCAACCCTGCTATATCATTCATATATATATATATATATATTTATATATATATATATATATATATATTCCTTCAATGTTGTTTCAAATCTCCCCCATCCCCCAAACAGTGCTTTAACATCCACAGACATCACAGAATGGCTGCACTGAGAGGAGTCAAACCATGGAATGACTGCTGCTGTAGAAATGAAAGGATAACATTCTTCATGAGAAAACTGATAATGAACCACGCTGTTGTGTGTAATTGATGCAAGAGTGAGTGCTAAGGGCAACCCACATTTCTTCTAAGACGTGTAAACAGCCTGTGTCTGTTTTGATGATGTTAGCACTCACAGACGGTTGGGTCTCTTTCTTTCAGGGACAGAAATAGGAGTGATTCTGGCAAATTTCCAGAATCTTAAACACCAAACACATGCTTTCTTAGCTTAAGTGCAAGTAAACTTAAATCCAGTTCCCTGCCGTTTGCAGGGCCACAGTGAAGGGCACCAAAACATGCCCATTTCCAAGGCTAAACTCTGGAGGCCTGCGGTGGGTCTTTCTGATTCTTCTAGATTGTTGTCCAATTCCTGTATGTCAGAGCATGGGTAGTTGAAGGGAACATTTGTTTGACTTCCTTCCTCTACCATGAAATTTTTGGGCAGTTTTGAAGCCCAGAAGTCGGGAGAGATCAACCCACAGAGGTTTCAGAGAACCTCCAGGAGCACTAGCTCCTCATTCCTGCACACTGAACATGAGGACCGTCTACCACACACACAGCTCATGTCTCTTTAAATGGAAACTTGCCAGTGTCCAGATGCATTAGCTCAGAAATCTTTTTAGATCCACTTTCAGAAGAGAGAGAAAAAAAGGCATTCTGTAGTATTGTCTGGGGGCTGTAGCTGTTACATTTTGTCATCTGGCCTAACTTCCACAAGTTTAATAACTAGATTCCCTGTCTTGGTCTCTTGTTTTCTTCCCTTTACCCTCTTCCCACTTGGCTTATGCTGAGGCCTGTCACTACATCACCACCGTGCTCTGTGTGTGCACTATGACTGCGTGTCAACATGGACTGAGAGTGATAAGGGAGTGAACGCATCTCCTGTCGACACTGGCACATTGTAAAATGGAAGAAGTCCCTGGGAGCAGGTCAAGTCCCCATCCTTCAGAAGCCAGGTGGAGCTTGGAAGGGTTGGCCTAGAGATTGCTGTCCTGTCAGTCTGAGTGATGGGGATGGATGGCAGTGGTGATGGTGAGCTTCTCGTGACGAGATGTTCTGGAGCTGAGAGTCCTCTCTTGATCCCTTTTCTCAAACTCTTGCCTGAGGAACTTCTCAGTTCCTGCCTCACTTGCCAGTGGTCAGTGGTGGGTTGCCTTAGTCTTAGGATTCATAGCGACTTTGTATATGTGTGGTATACATGCATGTGTTTGTGTGTATGCATGTGTGTGAAGAAGGCCAGGGCAGTGTCAGGCTTGTGATCCAGTGTGTGGAGTGGGCATTAATTCCAACCATAGAGTGATCAGTAACTCCCACAATGTTTGCGCCACTATGGTACTAATGTATCATACAGGCAGGTCACCGTTGTAGACCAAAGGGTTTGTAGCAGGGTGGATGTTTCCCTTTCTCCTCTGGTAGTGTAGAGAGTACATGGACACTATTAAGGTGGAGTGAAGGCTCTAGTTAGGCACCAGTTTGACTTCTCAATGTTTAACTGTATTACCTCACTCAGGATGTTTTTTTTTTTTCTTCTAGTTTTATTCACTTATTTGTGAATTTAATGACTTTCAAATAGCTGAATAATATTCCATTGTGTAAATGTACCACACTTTCATTTATTTGTTGATGGACAACTACATTGTTTGTCGTTTCTGGCTGATATGACTAGAGTAGCAAAGAGCATGCTGGGACAAGGGTCTCTCTAGTAGGGTGTAGCTCCTTTGGATCTACCCAAGAGTAGTTGTGCTAGTTAGTTTTATGTCAACTTGACACAAGCTAGAGTCACTGGAGAGGAGGAGGAGTCAATTGAGAAAATGTCTTCATAAGATTGGACTGTAGGCAAGCCTGCAGGTCATTTTCTTAATCAGTGACAGATGTGGGAGGGCCCAGCCCATTGTGAGTGGGGACACCCCTGGTTTGGTGGTCTTGGAATCTCTAACTATCCACGAGGAGCAAGCCAATAAGCAAACCTTTACATTGCTTCTGTGTCAGCTCCTGCTTTCAGGTTTCTGACCTGTCTAGATTCTTGTCTTGACATCCTTTGATGATGAACAGTGAGTAATTCAGAAGGGTAAGGTAAATGAACCCTTTACTTCTCAACTTGATTTTCTTCATAGTGTTTCATCACAATACTAACCTTAAGATAGCTGAGTTTTGAGGTAAATCTATTTCCAGGTCCTTGAGGAACCATTACACTGATTTCCATAGTGGTTCTACAAATTTACATGCCCACTAGCAGTGGATGAGTGTTCCCCTAACCCCTCTTCTTCACTAGCATGAGCTGTCATTTGTTTTATTGATCATTTTGAGTGGTATAAATCTCAAAGTAGTTTGGATTTCTCTGATGACTAAAGATGTTGAATGCTGTGTTTTTCATCTGTTTGTTTTTCATCTTTTGAGAACTCTGCTTAGTTGTGTACCACGTTTTTAGTTGTTGTCTAGTTTTGTTTAGTTCTTTATATATTTTAGATACCAACCCTTTCTCAAATGTATAATTGGTATAGATTGTTTCCCATTCTGTAGCCTGCTACCTTGTCCAGACAATGGTGTCCTTTTCCATACAGAAGCTATTTAATGAGGTCCCAATTATTGTTGGTCTTAGTGCCAGTGCTAATGGTAACCTGTTCAGAAAGTCTTTTCCTATGATGATGAGTTCAAGACTCTTCCTTACTCTCTCTTCCACTACACTATCTGGCCTTATGTTGAGGTCCTTGATCCCTCTGGAGTTGAGATTTATATGCAGGGTGATAAATTTAGATTTATTCGCATTTTTTTTTGCATGTAGCCATTCAATTTAATAGTCACTATTTGTTGAAGATTCTTTTTTTGTCCAGTGCAGATTTCTACCTTCTTTAAAAAAAAATTGAGTGTTATATGTGTGCGAACTTAGGTTGGGTTTTCAGTCTCATTACACTGATCAACATGACTGTTTTTATGTCAATACCACGATCTGTTTTATTATTAAGCTCTATATTACAACTTGAGATTAGGTATGGTTATACCACCAGAAATTCTTTTATTTCAAGATTGTTTTATTTATCATGTTTGGGTGTGTGTATTTTGTTGTTTTGTGTGTTTCCATACAAAGCTGAAAACTATCCTTTTAATTCCTGTGAAGAATCGTGCTGAAATTTTAATGGGGGTTGCATTCAGTCTGTTGCTTGATTCTTGTAAGATGACCATTTTTACTACGCTAATACTATTGATCCATGAGCATGAGAAATCTTTCCATTTTCTGATATCTTCCATTTCTTTCTTCAGTGTTTTAAAGTTTTTATTATATAAGTTTTTCACTTGGTTAGAGTTATCCCAAGATAATTTTTGAGGCTAGTGTGAATGGTTCTATTTCCCTGATTATGTTTGTCATTTATATATAGGGAAGATACTGATTTTTGTGTGCTAATTTTGCATTCTCCTATTTTGATGAAACAGTTTATCAGTTGTAGATGTTTCTTGGTGGGGGTTTTAGGGTCATGTATGTATACAACTATGTCATCTTCAGATAAAGCTACGTTGACTTCTTTCCTTACTCTTTGTATTCCCCTGCACCCTTCCAGTTGTCTTATTGCTCTAGCTAGGACTTAGTCTTATATTGAACTATAATATATATAATACTATGTAGAACATAGTATATATACTATAGAGGGAGAGGACTTCCTTGTCTTGTTTCTGATTTTGGTGGGAAAGCTTTGAGTTTGTCTCCATTTAGGGTTGATGTTGGCTGTGGGCTTGCTGCAAGTCACCTTTATGTTTAGGTATGTCCCTTGTGTGCCTAGTCTCTCCAAAAGTTCTGCCAGGAAGGGATATTAGATTTTGTCAAAGGTCTTTTCTGTATCAGTTGAGATGATCATGTCCCACCTTAATTTTTGAGACAAGTTTTTTTTTTTTTCCACTGAATCTGAAGCTCAACAATTTCCAGCAGGCTTTGTGGGTACACTTGTCTCTGAGCTGCCCAGAATTGGAGTTCCAGGGCACATCACTGAGCTCTGCTTTTCCATGGATATGGTGTATCCAAATGCAGGTCCTCATGCTTGCATGATAATCACTTCTTTCTTGACTGAGCTACCGCCTCTTTACCCCATGTTGATACTGGTAGGATAAAGATGATAACCTCTGCTGTCAGCTGGGAGGAACCCCAGGGACTACTGAGTCTAGAGAAAGTCTTCAGAGAGTCCTTGGATCCTTTAAGGTTGCCTTTGGATTATTTTTTGAATTTCCTTGCTGTTGTGACATATCTAGTAGGTGTCACTCCATGGGGCTGGGAGGGCAAAAGTCCAAGTCTCTGAATCAGGCTTCTAGCCATACACTCTGAATAGAATAGACCCACACTTGTGTCTGGACACAACTCTTACCACTGCAAAGCCATCTCTCCCCTGCCTTATAAGAAATGGTCCAGGTATAAGAGCTGAGAACTTTAGTTCCCAATACTTCTAGGGAATGTAACTCTCAGGCTCGGCGTTGTGCACAACTCTGCAGCCATGGATTTACGCAATGCTTTTGTAAGCACATCCATTTATTCTTAGTGCTGCTTGTGGACCCTGACTTGATCCCCTGTATTGCAAACATTTTGAGTTTTTTAGTATGCCTGGTAGTGATTTATCTTGTCAGCAAGTCTTTTTGTTTAGGTTTATAAGAGACTGGTGTATAAATGACACGTGATAGTGCCAATTCACAATCTATGAATTAAATAAAAAAAAAAATTCTTGTACCCCAGCATCTCTGGGATTTCCCCGATTGTCAGACTCCATATGCTTTGTAATTTTCTCCCAGAAAAGTGAAAGGACTCATTTCCATTTGGTGGTTGGTGGCTTGGAAGAAAAAAAAAAGAAAGAAAGAAAATACAACGAAGCCTGCAGCTTTTACTACTCCAGTGTCTCTTCTGAACATTCTGCAGAAGGAGACTGGGGTGCTCCCAAATTGAGACTGTGGCAAAGCAGCGGGGCCAGTTCCTCCCCACATGGTTCAGCAGCAGACACACAGTCATATCAGGAATCAGAAGATGCACAAAGCCTAGCCCCAGGAGCTTCTTGAAGGTCACCCTGATTTGCGGTGCTGGGACACCAGCTCAGCTTCCTCTTTTGTGACTTTCCTATGCTGAGGTTACAGTCTGTGAGACGCTTCCCACTGCTTCCTGGCCACACTGCCCACCACTTCTGCCTTGCTCTCTGGAATATCTCCCGAGGAGTTGACACTTACATTAGCCTGTCATTCACCTTGTTTCTGCCGTCTTCTTTAAGATTCCTTGGGTCCTTGACACAAAAAAGAGAGCTGTGGCCTGAGATTTGAGTCTACCCAAAATGGTGAACGCCAGGACCCCAAATCAGAACTCTCCGTATGAAGTGGATCTGAGTCAGAAGGAAGTCTGTGACCTATTGTGGGCAAGAAGCCAACATATATGTATTTTTATGCATATGTATGGGTATATAAATGTATAACTATGTGTATGTATATGTCTATCTGTATGAACATATATCTACATGTATATATACCCACATATACACATCTCTGTGTGTGTATATATATACACACACATCTAATACACATAAATGCCTGTATGTATAATATACATATATATGTAACCCATTCACATATATACATATGCATGTATATATACATGCATGCTTATATGTTTATACATATAATACATACATTTGTACACACACATGTATACACACATATATGTATCTGTGTGCATCTACATACACATGTATATGTATGCATACATAGATGTATATCATAGATGTGATGCATACATCACACATATTACATTCACATAGCTATTTCTGCGTATATACATACATATGTATATATGCTCCAAACCTCACAGTGGGGTGAAAGCAGAATAATTCATCTTCCCCTGAAAAGGCTGAAAAAAAAATGGCTTCTAGGGACCCCTGCTCTGGGACATACTGTCTCTGCTGTGGGATTGGCCTACTGAAACTCTGATGCACACAGGGAATGAGGCATCATTTATTCTGCATCCTTTTTCTGCAGTTTGCTGTTTAGATAATCTAGCCAAATTGGTGAGCTCCAGATTCACTGAGAGACCTAATTTCCACACACAGGTGAAGACACACATACATACAACATACACAGAAATACATATATACATATATATGTACACACACACACACACACACATATATTTGATATGCATTGGCTTCTGTAGCTTACTACAGCACAAATCTGCTGGCATTGTCAATGGATGAAGAGTAGCAGGTTGTCATAGCAACCTTCATCCAGCCTTCCAGCCTAAGGGCTGTGTTGTAGTCCCAGCTATTTCCTTTGTGGCTTCTGTTGTCATAGTTTTGGACTCTGGGGTTTTCTCTGCTTTCCCTAAAGGAAACAATTCTGCCAGCGCTCTGTCATTGCACTGTGTCTTCAGATTCATCCCATCAGGATGTGTATGGATTTTTTTTGACGCAGAGCAGTGAGGAAGACTGTGTCAATGGTAGTGTCTGAGGATATAAATTCACAGTCATTTCAACAGACAGGGCCACTCAGGGCTGGTTGCTGTGCTTACTCCCGCCTCACTCATTGGAGTTCAACTCTCCCAGTTCCATCTTTTGATGTGGACAAAGGCTGGTGGAAACTTTTATGACTGAATGAAGGAATCCAGGCTTGGAGACCCAATCAGAATAGGATGTTGGGGGTGTCTGATTCCCAGAGCAGTTGGGGTACATTCTAAGTCTCCCATCTTTCCTGAGGTGACTGAACTCCAGGACTCTCCTCACATGCACCTGTCTTTCCATCCATTTTGAGACAAGCTCTACAATAACTCCTTCAGGAGACACTTCCTTATCTTCAGTGCACACACATACACACACACACACACACACACACACACACACACACACACACACACACACACACACACACACACACACGTAGATACACACACCCCTCAGAAAGGGAAAAAGACTTGCCAAAGAGGCATGGCAGGGAAGGCATGTAGCCAAGACAAGTTGGATCTTGGACTATCTAGCCCTAGGCTATAGCTTCCCCTATTGTGGCTGTTTGAGAAATTTGTGCTTTGAGTCAGAGAGGATGTGAGTGTGAGGGGCAGGGGGAGGTCTCTATTCTTTGCTTCCTTCCACCCGGGCATTCCAGTCTCCCTTACTACTAATGTCAGTAACAGCACATGAAGCTGTGGGACCAGAAAACGTGATCGATGGTGACTTGAGACCTGAAGCTTTATTTTACTCTGTAACAATGAGTGGGGATTGATGAACCAACCCCAGACTCAGAGAATTTGTCATTCTTTAGTCCTAGCTGTCCAATAAGGTAACCACCCGCCAACAGGCAGCATTGTAAGTTTAGATGAATTGAAATGAAAGAAAAATAATCTAGTGCTCAGGCACGCTGGCAGCTTTTCAGGTGATTTGTGGCTTCATAATGAGCCACTAAAGATGGGGACATTTCCATCATGGCAGAAAGAGCTAGTGAGACAGCAGCTGAAGATGTAGTATCTGTTCAGAGAGGTGATGGGACAAGCCACATTGGTTCCTTTCGATTGAATAAGAAACTGTCTTCTACAACTCATTTATAATGCCCTAACAGTGTCTGGTCAATCTGAACAGAAGTCACAGGACACATCCTAGCAGCAAGGGAAACTGGGAAACAGAATCTTGAACAAGGGTGGACAGTTTTGGGCTCCAAACAGAAGTGACGTTTGGATGCCAGGAAGGGGAGTGCTTAGGGAGGGTGACTGCAGTGGGGGTGAGGATGCTATTGCTTGGCTATCTCCATCCTGAGCACTTTAGGGGTCATTCAGCCTCTCACCATCCCCAGGAGCCTTCCCTGCCCTTGCTGCTCTCCCCAACTTTCTGTGTGATCAAAATAACAAAGACAAAACCAAACGCCCAAAAAACAAAACCAAAAGTAAGGCAGAACTTAAAATACTCATGCAAGTCGGTATGTGCAGTGCACTGAACTAGAAGGCCAGGAGCCAGGGAGGAGCCCAGATCCTTTTAATACAAATCTCTGAACTGAGAGCTGGGTAGCTTTGCCAGCCGGTTCTCCTGTCTCCCTAAGTTTCTCACTATCAGACCTCTCAACCTCCTCCCTTTTTCAAGCAATTTAGGCTAAAGCTGCAGGTCAATGTGGGGCTTTCGTTTGCATACCCTGAACTCTGCAAAGCCTCTGGCAGTCTTCTCTGAGACCCCCATTCCTGTACATTGGACAAGAGCCAGGAAAAATGTGGAAGGCCATTTTCTTTCATTCTTTCCTTTTTAAGTTTTCCCAGACAAAAGGGAAGGACAGATCCATCATCCTTCTGTCTAAAACAATATCATGTCTTTGGAAGGCAGGAACAAGCATAGCTACTTTTGATTTGATTTGATTTTTTTCTCCTGTGGCACCACATCTAATAGCTACATGAATAAGAACCGGGAGTTAAGAAATTTTCAAAGATTTGGACTAAAATAGGGCCTTTTACATTCTAGGGGCAGAGAGGTGTCACATTCAGCAAGCTCTAGCGTGCCTGGAGTTCCAATTACATTGGCAAGGGTGTTTACGCTCACACGTATCTTCTGTATGGCATAGGGAGAGGGTTGGATGGGGGCTGAGGGGGGGATGTTTCAAACCATGGTCTGTTTGTGTCTGTCCCCTGGGTTAAGTGGTTTCTCTATCTTCAAAGGACTTTGTGAAAGCAAAACAAAATACTGGGCAGATACTAGGTGTGGCTCACCAAACCTCACATTGTTATGATCAGATTCCTTATGGAAATTTGCCCTTCCCTGAATTACAGTCTGAGCGGCGACCATCTCTAAATTTCAGGGTCTAGACATCTGGTCCTTGTTGCTGAGAAACTCCAGATGTGCTGTATAAGTGGAGAACCTTGTGGGGATCTGGTAGTGACAGAGGTCCTGTATCTAAAGGGAACAGGTAGTCAGAGTGCTGGAGGCTGTGATTTAACAGTAATGCTAAGTGTACTGTGAGCCATCTCCTCAGCAATGAGTAGAAGCCACCCCTACACATCCTAGAAATGGTGGGAAGAGGATTCTGGCTTTCCTGTGACATGAGGGCTGCCCAACTAAAACTGACTATACTACCTTCAGGGAAATAGAAGATTTATGGTAGTGTGTGAAAGTATGTGGGTTGAGGGTGGTCAGGGATGCATGGGGTTGGAGTTGTCACTGCAGTCAGGTCAGTGTGGAGACAGGCCCAGGCTTAGATGAGTGTAAGAGAGTGGAGTAGGGAAACTGAGTCATACTTAGACCTCAGTAAGGGCACTGGATTTGATTGCTGCTGCTTCAGGTTTGTATGAGATTTGCCCTCTTGGTCTATTGCCCTGCTGCTAGGATGGCTGGAGGTCTGGAAAGCCAGACCTGCAGTGTGAGGTTCGGGAAGCCTTCTGTTTATTCTCAGTAGGAACTTGGGTCAACCTGGGTCTGGGTGGTAGCTGAGTTGGTCAGCCTGCCAGCTCCCCAGCACCCACACCATTGTGGTGAGCTCTCCAGCACTGCCTCAGCTAATTCACCCAATGCTACAGATGGCAAGGGTCAAGGCCACCTCTCCTGTTCTCATGCCCTCTGGGACAGGATCCTGTACACCCATGCCACCAGGACCAGTTCTACTGTGTTGCCCAGGCAAGGTGTGGAAATCTTTCTCCCAAGCGCTGCCACCAGAGAAGGGTGGGGGTATTAGCTCTCCTTCTTTCTTGACCTCAGGGCCAGCTCTCCTGTCTGCTGCAGGTGGCAAGGGGCAAAGGGTAAGGGAGGACATCTCTTTCTTTAATGTGGCCACTCACTTAAGCCAACATATTCTGGACATGAATCCTTTTTATAATTGGTAATATTTTTTTTTCATGTAATACATTCTGATCATGGTTTCCTCTCCCTCATCTCCCAGATCCTTCCCATCTCCCTACCCACCCTACTTCATGATTTCTATTTAGAAAGCAAACAGGCAAAAAGAGCAGAATAAAACAAACAACAAGAAGAGCACAATAAACACATATATACATAAAAACAAAGCACAGAAAAATATAAACTTGGGGACCATAATATACAAAAACAAAACACCAGTAAGATCAAAATGCCCCAAACAGAGCAATGTGAGGCAGACAATCTGAAGAAATACCACTGAGTTCATTTGGTGATCGTCATCTATTTTTGTGCCTGGCACTTACCTTTAAGTGTGGTTTGTGTGAGACACCATGACCACGGCAGTGCTTATGAAGTAGCACATTTAACTGGGGCTGGCTTGCAGTTCAGAGGTTTAATCCATTGTCATCATGACAAGAAGCATGGTGGCACGCAGGCAGGCATTGTGCTGGAGAGGTAGCTGAGCATTCTCCATATGGATCTACAGGCAGAGAGTAACACTTAGCCTGGCTTGCAAATCGAAACTTTGAAGCCCACCCCAGTGACACATTTCTTCCAATGAAGCCACACCTCCTAATTGTGCCATTGCCTATGGGCACAAGAGGGCTAATTTTATTCAAACCACCACATAAACACAGTGAGACTTAATTGGAGAAAACTAATTTTTTCTTTACAAGTGGTTTTCAGTTAGGTTTTTGCTTCTTGGTTAGGAATTAGATGGTGTCCACCTCCCCTCCCATCTCAGCACTGAGACCCAGCTAGCTTGGATCTGTGTAGACCCTGAACATGCTATCATGGTCCCTGTGAGTTCATACATGTGTCAGACCTGTTGTGTCTGGAAGCCATTGTTTCCTCAGTGTCTTCCATCCCTATTGTGTGTTACAATCTTTCTGCCTCCTGCATAGTCCCTGACCCCTGTGGGGAGAGGTTTGTTGGAAACCTTCCCATTTAGGACTTCATGTTTCAAGGTTTCTCATTCTCTGTACATTGTCCAGTTGTGAGTCTCTGTATTTTTTCCCATTACTGAAGAAGAAAGCTTCTCTGAGGATGGCTGAGCAAGACACTGATCTATGAGTGTAGCTGAATGTTGTTAGGAGTCATATATTTCTAATTTCTACACATACATACATACATACATACATACATACATATATTTAGCAAACAGTAATATTTGGTTTTTCCCTAGGTCCATGGCCTATCTAGTTTCAGGTTCTTAGCCACTGGGGCAGTGACAGGTATAAGTTACACGTTATGGAACAGGCCTTAAATCTAATCAGATAGTAGTCGGTCACTCCTAAACGTTTGTGCCATTATTTCCCCAGCACATCATGTAGCTCACCAGGCATGTCACCACCGTAGACTGAAAGGTTTATATTTAGGTTGGTTTTACCTTCCTCCTTTGGTAGTGTTCAGACACCTTCCAGGACTGTGAATGCTAGTCAGAAGGGGTGAGAGCTCTAGTCAGGCACCAGCTTAACTTTTCCGTGTTCCATGAATGTGTAGGTGTTGTCTTCAGCAATACGGCCTTACCATCAGTTTGTGGAGAACAAACAATATCCCTGTCAATAGCCCAGTTTATTTCAGGGGTTTCCATGTGGCCTCTTTAGCCAACAAGTCATTTAGTTGTAACCCATTCCTTGCATTGGAAGTTTCACTTGGTGGCAAAAGATAAGATGTAAATTCTTACCCTTACCCATGGATGAGAGGACTTTAGATCAGTAGTGGAATTCCAAATAAGTCTGAAAGGTACAAAGACTTTTGTTCTTTGCTAATTATATTCTTTTAAAATTATAATTATTAATTCATTCTAATTATACAGTTGTTGAGTTTTACAGTGATATTTACAGACCTGCATGTATTGGCTTTGGTCCTATTCATCTTTTCAATGACTCTCCCTCCTTACTCCCTTCTTCTATTCATGGATCCTCACTGGCCCCTCTACTACTTTCAGATTATCCCTTACATTATTGGGAGTGTAAGTGTCCTATATAGCCTCAGCTGTAAACTGGACATAGTACAGAGTCAGAGAGGAAGTCTTAGCTTCCCCTGGGGGATTCCTCAGATCAGATTGACATAGGACCAATGTGAGAAATTATCTTGATTGCTGATTGACGTAGGAAGACCCAACCACCATGGGCAACACCATCCTGTAGGCAGGTAAGCCTAGAATATATAAGAAAGCTGAACCAGAGTGAACCAGAGAGTGAGCCATTAAGTAATATTTTTCTGTCATTTCTGTTTCAGTTCCAGCCTTGACTTCCTTCAGAGTTGGACTGTGACCTGGAAGTGTAAGCTGAAACACACACATTGCTTTGCTTTGTGGTGTTTATCACAACAGAAAAACAGTCAAGAAAACAATGTATAGAACTTATCTATGCTAACCTTTCCTTTTCTTGGCAGTAGATCAGATGGAGCACAGGACCTTGTGTGTGAAGCAAGTTCGGCACCACTGCATTATATCCCAGAGGAATCAGTTCTCTCCTCCTATCACGTTTGATACCCCAGAGGAATCTGCTTTCTCCTCCTACCATGTTTGATATCCCAGATATCAAACTCAGGGTATCACGACCAGAAGGAGGTACTTCTCCCTGCCGAGCCATCCTGTAAACTCCCAGACAGACCTTTAACAACCACCTGTATTTCTGTAATATTAACTTGAAATTTTTAGAATTTCCAAGACTCATCACATATCCCTCCCCTGGGAGGGCAGCCCGGTTGATTCTTAGTGGAATCCACCTAGCAGTGCACTCAGCCACCTTGTAAAGCAGGCACTTACTATCGCTGCAGCTTCACCATGGCAAAGCAGGACTGAGACAACTTAGTTCTTTGTCTGAATTCACTCAGACAGTTAGAGGCAAGAGCAGGGATTGAGACCAATTCTGCCTGATTTAGAACCTGCCCCCCCCAGGCTCACAAGTTTTTATTTGTTTGTTTGTTTGTTTTTGCTTCCATTAGAATGGCCAGGGAAAGTATTGGTGAGGGTGAGTGTGGTGGTTTGAATAGGAATGGCCCCCATAGGCTCATATATTTAAATACATTTGGTCATTAGGAAGTGGGGCTACTTGAGAGGAATTAGGAAATCTGGCCTTGTTGGAGTAGGTGTGGTTTTGGCGGAAAAAGTGTCACTAGGGGTGGGTTCGGAGTTTCGAAAGCTCAAGTCAGATCCAGCATCTCTCTCTCTTTCTCCCTGTTGCCTGGAGATACAGATGTAGAACTACTAAGCTACTTCACCAGCACCATGTATATCTGCGTGTCACCATGCTTCCTGCCATGAGGACAATGGAATAAACTTCTAAAATTGCAAGCAAGCTCAGTTAAATGCTTTCCTCTGTAAGAGTTGCTGTGGTCTTGGTGTCTCTTCACAGCAACAGAACACTGACTCAGTAAGGTGGGGCACTTTGGTACTCAAATCAATTGAGATGTTATCTTGCCCATTGGAGAGCCAAGGGGCTGTGTGGTGGGATGTTTCACGTGGGTTTGATGGTCCAGATGAAGGGTGTGTCTGGAACTTTAGTAAAGAGGATGGAGGGATGGTCTTTGTGATCAGGTTAATGTCTCCCTGTTTGTGTGGGATGTTTTCTGTTTTCTCAGTACTCAAGAATTAAAAATATTTATACTTTGAGTTGATTGAAGATGAATATTTATTCATTTCAAACAAGAGTGGGAAGGTAGAAACACGTTGGCTTGCCCAGAATCCTACCTCTTCTTGTTACCAGGCTACTGGCATTGAGCCAATCCACTTGTTGCCTTTGCCCTGTCATTTCTCCTTGGCCATTTTCTCTTGCAAGCAGTACTTGCTAACTTGCCTCAGCTTCAGCTTTTGGGGGAAGTCCATGCTGGTCCAATCCTGAGCAAACTCAGTTTCAGAGACTAAGGAGCTTGTCTTGGCTGTGTGCTCTGGGCCCACTGGCTTCTGTTTCCTAGATCTTACTCTCTTCTCATTACCTCGAGTGACCAGACATTTTCCCCAGGTGCTAAATAGGATGCTGCCTAGGGTATCATTCTTCTAATCCATACGTTTCACAGCTCAGCTGCACCAACTGAGACTCAGCACTTCAAGATGTTGCATGCTGTGTATCCATGGGTTCTCTCTAATCTCCAAAGATGTTCTTGCTAAAACTTTGGCTGCACTATTTCCCATCAGGACCTCATCTTTTCTATCTGATCAGGAAGAGGATGTCTCTGGGGAGCTCCCAAGAGAATAAAACCATCTGTGCTTTCTGGTCTTTGCTTTTAAATTGTGATCTATTCCATGACTTTTTAAGATATAAAAATACCCCCAAACAAAATAATAATTCTCTCCAGTCATTTTTTTGGGGGCGGGGAGAACATCCTTGATTATTAAAATGTGATTCACAGGAAAGCATAGTTGCATCCTCTCCTTTTCTTCACCCCTCAGGAGTGGGGAAGATAAATGGAGCTTTGGAGAAATGCCTTCTATTCTGGTTCCATGTCTCCCCACCCCATTCATGAGCTGAGCTGCTAACAACCATTCAGAAGGAAGAGACGCTTTCCTCAATCAAGGGATTGTCTCTATTTCTGTGACCAATTCCCTTTCCCTCAGAGAGTAACCAATTTCAAAACTCATTTGAGAAAAAGCCCATTATTTCATACCAAGAGCTTTGCACACTAGCACCAGGGTGGAGGGAGGTGGGAGTGCTCTCTGCATTATGAGAACCTATTGCTTTTACCTGGAGTTCATCTCTTCCCATGGATCCTGCTGTGACCACAGGGAGTATGGTTCTTACATGGGACATCCAATTAGGAGCAGTGTCTTACTAGCCAATAGAATTGATTTGAAGTTTGGTAACTTCACCTTCATCCTCATCTTCTCAGCTGCACAGGGGAGATGCCACTGCCGCCTTCTTCTTCTCCTCCTCCTCCTCTTCTTCCTCTTCCTCCTCTTCCTCTTCCTCCTCTTCCTCTTCTTCCTCTTCCTCCTCCTCCTCTTCCTCTTCTTCCTCTTCCTCCTCCTCCTCCTCCTCCTCCTCTTTCTTCTTCCTCTCCTCCTCCTCTTCCTCCTCCTCCTATAAAATGTCACAATTTTTCTCTATTCTTGACTGATTTCTGGAGGTTTGTAGAATCTATTTTCTTAGTCCCTTGGAGTGTTCCCTTTAGGCGAGTTGATTTGATTGAAAGAGGTGATGAGTTGGTCAGAGTTGGCTTGGCTAGGCTGCAGGAGAAACACAATTAGATAGTCAGCCTTGCCTACTGATTCAGAACCTGACTCTTTCCAGTTTGGGCTATTCTCCTGGAGCTTTGCAGCTCAAAACTAAAGGTGGCTCTTTCGTCCTTAGGAGGCCACAAGAGTCAGAGAAATACCACTTACACATTTCCTGCCTTGCTCAACAACACTCAGATAATTCTTTGTAATAAACATAACCCCAAACAACATCACAATAAAACAATAAATGTCACTGATGTCCACTTTCTGGGTATCAGCTGGCTTCAAGTTAGAACATCCTCATATCTCAGAAGGGGAAGACACCATCATTAACAAATGAGGAAGCTATGATTGCCCTTCCTAGTTTAGGATATAAACTCGCTTACAAAACATTATGCAGAAACAATTTTTAAAAGATACAAGACCTGAAGAATGTGCTAGGTGGGTGACCCGGTCTACCTGACATTCAGGATCTCTAGTGTTTTTATTCCTGTGGCTTTCTTTCCTATTTCATTTTCCTTCACATAGCCACGTTGTCAGGTGGCAAATCCTTAAAGAAGGTCTTTATCATCCCTGTTCATCTCCCAACTTACCATTTCACCAGTATGTATATGCCTACAAGTATTGCTTTGTGGTATTTGAAACAATATCATGTTAAATCATAAGTATGACTTGATTTTCCTCCTTCTTGCTCTTTTCCTTGAACATGATATTTTACATGTGGGTTCCCTTGTCCAACTATTTTTCATGATGTCTAAGTCATTCACTGTGGGACAACATCATTATCATTCATTCTCATGTTGATAGATACTTGGGTTGTTCGTGACATATTTAAAATTAATTATATGAGTTCCTCCCCAACTCAAGAGGAAGGACATTTAGGCCCCAGTCTACTTTAAACACATCCAGCAACCTTAATGATTTTAGGGATTGATTTGGTTCTACCCAACCAATTCTGTCTTATCAGCTTCTGGCTACCCGTAATCCCAGGGCTAACATAGTGATGCCGTTCAAAGTTCACTTCAGTTGGTCCCTTGTGTCCCCATTCCTTGACACAGTGGCATCATCATCAGAAGAGCTGAGTCTGTGAGCATGAAGTGAGAAGCTGTGATCCTCAGTCTGCACTGTTGATCCTGTGCAAGGGCACCTTCACTGACAATGTTGCTGCAGCAAAACATAGAACAGAGTCTCTGCATCTCAACATCCTGGAGAACCCTGGTCCAGATACAGCTATCAGCTACCAGTTTAGTTCTTTCTACCTGTGCAAATGCAGTGAGAGGCAGTAATGGACAAACTATGTCCCTAATTTATGTATGCAAGTCTCAACTACAAGAACCTCAAAACGTGACTAGATTTGAAGACAAGCTCCTTACAAAAACAGTTACATGTCTCTTAAAAGCATTAGAAATTAAGAAGAAATTAAGACACAGATAGGTGTGGAGGGAAGATATGCTAGAGACACATGGAGATAACTGCCTGTAAGTCAAATTCATGCATACACACACAAGCTTTCAGTCTTCAAAACTGCCAGAGAATAAAGTTCTTAAGCCATTTAGTCGATGGAACTTTGTGAAGGCAGTTTTTGTGGACACCTACGGAGGTGTAAGGGCTGGAAGAGAGAGATAACGTTATCCTTACACACCAGTGCCAGGGTCAACCACAGAGAGAGCCAAGCATACCAAAAACCCTCTGTGAGCACTAAGAAGATGTTTCCACATGATGGCCAGACACAAAAGCAATTATGAAACCCATTGTGTGTCTTCTAGCCAGCAGATGCCAATCACGAAACATAATAGAATGTAAGACACTGTTTGCAGGAACCAATTTGTCAAGGAGCCCTCTGGGGAAGAAAAAAAATTAAATTCAATTAAAGGACATAAAGCGAAGTTTTGAATAAATGGGGAGATATCCCATGTTCATGATGGAATATCATAACATTGTAAAGATGTCAAATCCTTTCAGAGTAATTTATAAATTTGATGAAACTGAATGTGAATTCCAGATGCATCAGGTGAGAAGCTTGATAGATTTATTCTGAGATGAATAAGTATAAAGATTCATAAACAACTGGGTCTTTCATTTGAGGCTGGGTCTCACTATATAGCTTTGGCCGGTCTTGTGGAGAACCCACTATGTAGACCAGGCTAGTCTATATAGTGGAGACTCACTTGCCTCTATCCATCAAGTTCTTGGATTAAAGGCATGTGCGGGTCAACAAAAGGGGTTTGTCACTTACACAGTAAGATATAGCTGGGGATGTAGATCATTTGGTATAGTTCAATGACCAACATGAGGTTCAAGCCTGATCACAGCATAAAGCCAGTGTATGTGGTGGTACATGCCTGTGATCCCAGCATTCACCTGTGATCCCAGCATTCACCTGTGATCCCAGCATTCACCTGTGATCACAGCATTCACCTGTGATCCCAGCATTCACCTGTGATCCCAGCATTCACCTGTGATCCCAGCATTCACCTGTGATCCCAGCATTCACCTGTGATCCCAGCATTCACCTGTGATCACAGCATTCACCTGTGATCCCAGCATTCACCTGTGATCACAGCATTCACCTGTGATCCCAGCATTCACCTGTGATCACAGCATTCACCTGTGATCACAGCATTCACCTGTGATCACAGCATTCATCTATGATTCAGGCATTCACCTGTGACCCCAGTATTCAGTAGGTGAGGGCAGGAGTGTCAGAAGTTCAAGATCATCCTTGTCTACATAGGACATGTGAGGCCAACCTGGGCCAACAATAAGACACATTTTGAAGTCATACCTAGAAGAACAGTGTTTCAGTGGGACAGAGCAGAGGGTCAGAGACATCCAGGAGTACATAAGAATTCGATGCAGGACAGATATGTCATCACACATTAACGAGGAAGGTTTCAGTGACTTGTAGTTGGCTTAAAGGATGGGTTAACTATCTATATCAGAGTATAACTCCATTCCTGTTTTAACTCTAATACTGAGGCTGACTTGGTGTGAAAGTTAAAAAAGACAACACAGACACACAGTCACCTAGGCTTTACAGTCTAGGAGTGTAGGTGATCCTGAAGAAAACCTTTCAAACCTAAAGCCTACAAGGGAAAGAGATGGATTATATTGTAAATGATACATTTCTAACCATGGATTTAGAGACTAGTAAGTCAGGACCTCCCTTGATAATCCATAGACCAATAGTTCTCAGTTGAAGATGTGTTCCTTCTCTCCTAGGACGTCTGCCAATTTTTGAAGACACTTCTGGATGTCACACTGAGCTGTGTGGACATCCCTAATGTGAGGGATAGCACCACAGCAAAGGAACATCTGGTGAAATATCAATCATGCTGAGACTAGGAGACCCCGATGCCACAGGCTGTCACACATGATGCCACATTTCAAATTAACATGCTACTGAGAAGCTTTATGAATTGACAAGAAAAAGACAAGGGGTCCTGTTGAGTATTAGACAAATAGACATTTTACTAATTGGCTCCTCAGTATATAAACAGGAGTTTATACTTTAAAGAAATGAGCATAAACACAGTGGTGAATTGTTACCCTTTAAGACTAGCCTGACCAGGTGAGAAAGTCAAATGATTGTGAGTTGGTGAAAATTCATTGCACAGTTAGGATTTATATATTCTCTGTGTCTGTCATCCCCTCCACAGATAGCCTTCAAAGCAGCTGGATTTTAGCATCTCTTTTTCTGGATAAACTGACCCCTTCCCTTTCCTTCCCATTCCATTCCACTCCCACTCCCACTCCCACTCCCACTCCCACTCCCTCCCCTCCCCTCCCCTCCCCTCCCCTCCCCTCCCCTCCCCTCCCCTCCCCTCCCCTCCCCTCCCCCTCCCCTCCCCTCCCCTCCCCTCCCCTCCCTTCCTCTCCCCTCTCTTCTTCTCTCCTCTCTGTTCCTCTCCTTTCCCCTCTGCTCCTTTCCTTTCCTTCTTGGGAGAGGGTCTCAATGTATCTGAGGCTCACTTTGAACTCACTATATACCCAAGGAAGACCATGAACTTTTTGATCTTGCCTCCCATCCCCTACTTCCCAAAGTCTGTGATTATAGGTTATGTGCTACCATATCTTGCTTATTCAGTCCTGAGGTTTCATACATGCTAGGCAAGCACTCTGCCAACTGAGCTACTTCCCTAATGCCTTACATAGGCTTTCTACTTGTATGTATTTACATATAAGATGAGTATAGAGGTCGGAGGTCAACCTTTGCTGTCAGGCCTCAGGACCCTCCTACCTTTTGTTTGAGAAAAAGAATCTCCCATTGGGCTTAAACTTTACCAAGTAGGAGAGACTAGTTGATTTGCATGCTTCCTGGGATCCCTCTGTCTTCATCTTCTGTCCTTTCATTGCTGAGATTACAGCTACATGTCTCCATGTCTGGATCATTATGTAGGTTGTGGGGAATGACTGAAATTCAGATTCTCCTGCGTGTGAGGCAAACATTTCTCTGACTGAGCCATCTCCAAGCCATCTCTTGTCTGTCTGTCTATCTATCTATTATCTATCTATCTATCTATCTATCTATCTATCTATCTATCTATCTATTTTTCCCATATTCTGGTAGCTTGGTCAAGCTTCCATAACAAAATCCCCAAAACTGAATGGCTTAAATGGCAGAAATTTATTTTCTTGTTTCTTTGGGGACTGTGAGTCTGAGGTCCAGGAGTTGCAAGACTGGTTTATTTTGAAGTCTCTATGACTGGTTCAGAGATGGTCGGTGGTCTTTTGATGTTTTGACAGATGTTGCCTCTCTGTCTCATAAAACACCAGCCCTACTGAATTAGGATCCAGACCTACAGCTTTATTACAATGTAATTACCTCTTTAAAGATGCGATCCTCAAATATAGTCTCATTTAGACACCGGGAGTTCTGGCTTCAGTATTTGAATTTTGGCTGACCCAGTTTGGTTGGGACAGATGCATGCTGTTAAAAGATTATCCAAAAGAAATCTTGTGAGACTCCTTGATCCTCAGATATTTTCTACATCGCTGTATTCAAGTTGCCAGCATTTTAGCTAAGATTAAAAAAGAAAAAGTCTGTGTCTACTTTTAGCTTTGTTTGCTGTTTTAGTTCATGCCACCGTCTCCATCATGTTTAAGTATCATGGTTATAATAGGTTTCCAGGATGAGATAATTTTTACTCCTTGTTTGATTCTGCAAAATAGTGGTCGGGTCGCAACCTAGTTTTACGTGGGCCTCAGGCGGCTGGGTGGAACTGAACACTAAAACTCTATTACCTCAAACAAAAGTACATCAAAGGTGAAAGCTGGAGCAGGAGGAGCCCATAAAAGCAGATGATGAGCAAGACAATCTCATCTTCTATACCTGGGGTCCAGTTTCCAGCCCCTCAAAACACAAAGGAGTAAACAGAACAAGCTGGAATCAAGTTTGTGTGCTGTTCAAAGTCTTCAGTAGCTTCTTACTGCCTTCCAGAAACAGCCCACCCTTTACCATAGAGTTCCGGTGCTGATGTCCATCAGCTTTCCATGTCCTTCTCCCCAACCCTGAAACAGTTGAAGTGTATTAGCATTTATGTCTCCTCTAAGATTTTGCTAGAAATGTTGCTTTACTCATTCCTTGGCCAATTCCTCCACAACCACTAGTTCATCTAGGCAGAAGTTCCTCTTAATGCTTCTTAAAGCCTCCCTCTACCTATAGGCTCAGTGAAGCCACCTTCTCTTGGCATCTCCTGCCCTTCTACCCTAGGTCTCTTGATGCTAGTCTAGGCACTCTTCTGTGGCTGTGGTATGGGCTCTAATGAGACTGTGGAGCTAACTACAGTCTTGTGGGTGCGATCCAGTGGGCCACACCATGGAAACAGCCTTTTCTTGATCAAACATACAAAGAAACCAGTTTTCACTTTGAGTGGCTCTCAGAATTGTGTCTCTAGCTCAATGATTCCCAAGTTGTTGTTTGGGAGCAAAGTGGAGACAGATGGGCTTGATGTTCCTGATGTCTACAGATGCCTTCCCTCATTCATGAGATTGTTGAGGCACTTGGGTGTCCTTCAGAGAGGGTTTAAAGCTTCTACCGCCACTGTTCTTTGTCCTGCTTTCTTCTACCCATGAAGGCCTTTTGAAACACTCTTGTCTTGGTCTTAAGTTCCAGGGACATTTACCTCTTAGGGAGCCCTATATTATTCTATAGATCTTAGACACAGGAAAACTGAGACCTAGAAGTGTTAGATATGTATCTACTTTCAGAGGAAGCAGAGGCAAGGAGAAAGCAGGAATTTTGCCTCCAGGTGGAGACTCTTCAGCTAGTTTTTTTTTTTTTTTTCAAGACTACATGCAATGGCAGTTCCCATTTTTCCCATATTCTCTTCATCTTCTCTACTTTTCCATCCTGCCCCTACCCTCTTGTCATGGACTAAATCTCTCTTCATTCCTGTATTGAAGATCTAACTTCCAAATGTGACTCTGACTGGGGACCAGGCCTTTAAAGAAGTAATCAGTAGCATGCTAGTGTTACTGAAGGACACACTTCTATTAATTGAGAGGCCAGTGGCAAGGTGGTCAGCTAGAATCCCCATCCCAGGATGCTGTATCGGGTATGGGAAAGTACTTTTCAACAGTTGCCTTGTGCAGGTCAGTTGGTTCCTTCTTCTCAGGATGCACTGCTGAGCTATAGAGGTCTTGCTGAGTGTTCACACCCACACACCAGTTCCAAGAAAAGTAAAGCGATGGGGCTTTTGTGGTTTCATGAGTCACATTGGCTACTCTTGCCAAGTATTCAAATCTTGTGGCTAGAGGAGCCAAGCCATGCTTTCTGACTATTCAACTGTTTGCTGACTGTGGCTTCAAGCTGTGACTTGCATGAAGTCCTCTCTGGTCCAGAAGAGAGGCAGGGGTGAGCTGAGAGGACCTGAAAATGTGTTTCAAGATGATCCCAATCCTGACTGTCTGGAATATAAATGGGGAAGTTGGGAGGGATAATATTCTGATCTGGGAGAGAAGAAGACACACACTCCTGATTGGATACGACTAAGGAGGGGCTGGAGGTGCCAGGTAGACGTCAGGAGAATCTCAATAAGTAGATGTGAGGTGAGACTTGAAAGTATTTAAGGATCGGGGGCAGGAAAGAAAGAGGAGAAAGGAGAAAGAAAGAAGATAAGAAGCAAACCCTCAGAGGATGCCAGTGCTTGGGACTTCTGTGCTAGTTTGGGTTTTACTTTCATTGCCATTCAGGATGATAAGGAGGAAGGAGGTAGAGTGTCTGAGAGGAGAGGCATTATTAACCATAATAAGCAAAGAGGGTAGGAGAGGGTAATATTCTTGCCTGATGATTTAAACAACTGTCATTTACTTTTGACACATCTTTGCCTTGAAGGATAGACATCCAAGACCAAGGCACCAGCATGGTTGAGAGCTGAAAAGACCCAGAGTGATTTTCTCAGTTGGTCAAATGGTTTTATTATTTATATATCAAGTGTGTGCATGCATGCACATGTGAGTGCCTGTACATGAGTACCTGTGTGTGTAGAGGGTAAAGGATAATCTTAGGTTGCTTCTCTTCAACCACAGTCCATTTTCTCCTCCTCCTTCTCTTCCTTCTCTTCCTCCTCCTCCTCCTCATCTTCCTCTTCCTTCTCATCTTCTTTTTCATCCTCCTCTTCCTCCTCCTCGTCATAATATTTCACTGTCCTGGAATTTCTCAAATAGTCCAGGCTTGCTGGCTAGTGATGCCCTGGAACTCATGTGTCTCTACCTCTCCATTGTTGGGATTATGAACACACTCCAACACACCTGGCTTTTTCATGTAGATTTTGGAAACTGAACTCAGGTCTTCATGCTTGCAAGGCAAACAACTTACTACTGAACCGTCTCCTGAGGCTTATTTCTGTTGTAACATCACACATAGTTCTTAACCTGTCACTACTGGGCCCTCTTTTCTAAGCATATTAATCCCTGGGTAATGTTGATGCTCAAGTCAGCAGTATCTACTGTTGCACTGTGTGGCTATCACTCCAAAGCCAATGGTTCAATTTTTTTTTTTTGGTCTGGGTGAATTTATGGGTTTTGAACTCTGGATCTTCCTGTTGTCTCAGAGGAGCTTCCTGCTAGGCGCTGATCTGGGGCTTTGTCACCTGTTGAAGGATTTCCAACATGGAGAGCCATGATTTCCATCATCAGTCTTGCTTGGTACCACTTTCCGAGTCCTTGCTGTGTGCCAAGCACGGTGTCAGATATGTTCTGGAAGCTCTGGTCTGAAAGATGTCACCCATCTCCAATCCATATACTAGAGCTCTAACCTTAAAGGTATCAGAGTATGACTATTTGGATCCAAAATCTTTAAAGAGCTGATTAAGTGGAATGAAGTCTAAATCTAGCACAAGAGCATTTTAGGGGGCCCCGAAGGGTGGTGGGGTCTCTGCCTGTGTTGTACTGACCTCTAGACCTTCGGTTAAAGAAAATAGGGTGTAGGAAGAGGTCATATAAGAAGAGCTTGTCTTCTGCTTTCATCTCTGCTTCCTCTCTGGCTTAGGAAACCAGACCATGGGATCTTGCCAATGTGAAACGAATTGATAGAAATCATCCACTGCAGGTCTCTTACTCGTGGACAAGGAAACTGGTACCGGGAGAGGACTGCATGTGGCAGTCCTGAGGCACGTAGGAAGAGATTATAAAACCTGGATTCAGATCCCAGAAGCCCAGAAGGAGTGTCTCAGTTTCCTTCCCAACTCCATCACTTTACAAACAGGGCATGTGAGACCAGGAGTAAATGCTTTGTTTCCAGAAAGGAAGCAAGATATAGGTGCAACCATTTTCCTGTATTTTCTCTTGTACAGTGCCTGCTCCTGAGGATTCTGTGTCCTGTTCTTCCCAGACATGCTGCTCCCTTCCTTACAGGTTGACCCTTCCTGTCCAGCATCCTTTCCTAGGAAGTCAGTCTCAGAACTTCAATGGATGTACAGCTTCAGCTGGGATTCTTTCCTTCTGCACATCTACCACGCTGTGATCTGCTTGTCATTTCTGAGTGCATCAAACAGCGAGCTTCAAAGAGGTGGCAGCCTAACCACTGTATTTTCATGGACTCTACACAGTTTTTGAGATAAGAATGCACAGCAATCAAATGTGTGACTGTGACCCTCTGTGAGACTGTGAATATGATACTATGTAAGTGTTCATGAGTGTGAGATTACATGTAAGTTAGTGTGTTGCTATGAGTGTGTGAATGTGTGTTTCATGGGTGTGTGAATGTGTATATTTGAATGTGTATGTGTGACTGTGTGAGAAAAAGTGTTTGTAAGTGAGTGACCATGTGAGAGTGAGTGTACATATGAGTTAGTAAGGTATGTTTGTGAGTGTGGTTACATGAATGTGTAAGAGACTATATGAGTGTGTGTGTGAGAGAATGAGTGTATCTGTGTGTAGGTGTGAGCCTATGAGACTGTATGTGAGTGCAAATGTGCATATTTTTGTGTTTATTTGAGTGGTGCATATGAATTTGTTCTTGAATGTATCAATGTGCATGTGTAAGCAATCAAGAGTGAAGTGTGCTTGTGTGTGCAGTTGTGTAAGCAGGAGAGCATGAGTGTGTGTTAGTGTTGAGTGTGCATGAGTACCTGGGTTAGTGTGAATATGTGCAAGACTGTGAGTGTGTGATAGTGTGCTACTGTATGTGTGAATTCATTTGTTAGCATATGTATTGCTGGGTCATGTGTGTGAATATGTGTTTTAGTGTGTGAGTGTGAGTGTGAAATGATGGCTATGTGTTGATGAGCATGGGTGGTGTGAGTACCTGGACAAACATTAAACCACCAGCGTGTGTGTGAGTGTGAGTGTATGTAGAACTTTGAGTGAGATTTTTTTTGAGCATGTGAATGTGTATTTCTGAATGTGACTACGAGTGTACATATGTGCATGTGTGTGTTTATGAATGTGTGAATGGGCATGTGGGTGTAAGAGTGAAGAAGGATGTAGAAGTAGGTCAGCATGTAAGAAAGTGTGTGTGTTAATGAGAATGAGTGCAAGTGTGTGTGCATAACCACGTGAGGGTATGTAGGGAAGTGTGAGTTAATGAAGTGAGTAAATGTGTGTGAGCATGTGTGAAAATACTCAAGTGTGTATAAGTCTGTGAGTGTGACTGACAGTGATTATGAAAAATCATAATCTGTGTCTGAGTGGACAAGAGCATGTGAGTACTTAAGTCTTAGTGCGCGTATTTGGGAGTGGATGAGAGTGTGTGTTAGTGTGGATGCAATGTGACCAGATTGTATAGCCTGCTCTGCTCTCTGCTTCTTGTCTATGACAATGGTGACCAGCCACCTCAGATCTGCCACTCTTCCTTCCCTTGGTGTTGGCCTACATACCTACTTAGCCACTGAGCTGGATCTACCCACCCCACCCTCATTGCATTTGTCTCATCCATTGCCTTTGTCACAGTGTTTTGTCACAGCAGCGAGGAACTAACACAGTGCTACTAATCACAATACTGGAAAACCAGAAGCAATGTAACAGTGTTCAGTAGCATGCACTGGCTGCTGAATTGTGGTGTGCTCATGTGTAGTACTCTGGACCACTATCAAAATGACTGACTGCAGATGAATACAAGATGGAGGAGTCTGTAAAATTTCCTGATGAAAATTTTGAAAGAAAAAAATGGCACATGACATGAATACAAAATAGTCTTGCAAATAGTCTGTTTATTCCTCAAATTGCTAAACCCAGAGATATAAGATCAGATCATCCACCAGTTCCACTCCTAGGTACCTGCTCCAAAGAATCAGAAACATGCATCCAGAAAAAGATTTCCTGTGGCTAGTTCTAGCCAAGTCTTTTTTTTTTTTTTTTTTTTTTTTGATATTTTATTTACTTACAATACAGATGTCATCCCCTTTCCCCATTTCCCCTCCCTAGAACCCCCTATCCCATTCCTCCTCCTCATTTAAGCTTTTATATCATTCTGATTACATGCATGTATTAAGGTCAGTTCTAGGTTGAGGGTCTAGCAATACAATAGATGCAAATAGTCAAACCAAAGTACTGTGGGGTGTTGCTTACTGGTAGAACACTTGACTGTCATGTGTGACATCCTAAGTTCAATGCCCAGTGTGTGAAAAACAAAACCAAACAAAATCAACCAAAAACATTCTCAAATGATCTCAGTGTTAAATTTTATGATATTGTATGTACACCACCATAGGGAAATATGCACATATAATGTTATGGAAAGAGAATTGGACAGCTCACCAGATAGTGAGAAAATTTGTCTGCAACATTTTATTACTTGAAAACAACCTGTAGTATGTGTGACCAAATGACAACATTGGTTAACATTAGATTCGGCATGTTAATGTTTGCTATCAGATCCCTTTCATTTTCTGAAGGTTTGAAACATCACAACAAAAAGAAGAGAAAGCCTGTGCCTCTGAAAGCCTTGCTTCCTGGCAGCAGAAAGTATTTCCTTACCCCATTGCACTCTGGGAACATTTAATTTAGGGATGGAGGAACATGAGATTTTGTCGTGTTTTTGCCTGACT
The DNA here is from genome assembly GCF_011762505.2 of Arvicanthis niloticus. Taxonomy (NCBI): domain Eukaryota; kingdom Metazoa; phylum Chordata; class Mammalia; order Rodentia; family Muridae; genus Arvicanthis; species Arvicanthis niloticus. Next base: position 83,656,328 of record NC_047662.1, on the reverse strand, counting down.
GCATTCTATTATTTTAGAGTCTATTGAAATTAATGATGCAGGCTCTTCATTTTTTTCCTACCTAGACCTGGCATTTGGACTCTGATCAATGTGTGCCGTCTTCTAAGGCATGGTGAAGGGCTGGGGGCTTTTCATCTCAGATAATTACTTTCCCCCTTTTGTTTGGTAGAGGACAGGGTTTTCATTTCAGTCCCATACCGTTCAAAGATAAGACAGTAAGCTTGCTTTCTCGGTTCATGATTTTAAAACTGAGTTATCCCATCGTCATTATAGACAATTCTTCAATCTATAATGCTGATCGAAATCACAGTCGGTGAGGGAGGATGTTCCACGCTGCTTTTAGATATTGTCAATTCAGTCCGGAAGAAATGGACTCCCTGCATCTCTGTGGATAAGGCAGAGGACGACCAGTGGCCTTTTTTTTCTTAACAAGATTTAATTTCTCTCTGGGTCTTGTTCTTTTCTTCTCTAAAACAAAATGATCACCCTCAGTGTTCCAGAATTATCCATTCAGTCAAGTTTAGAATGATTTAAACAAAAATTAGCTAAGCATGTATATCCAGTGATACTATTGGGTGTCCCATAATCCATTTTTTTGAGTGTCCCTTTAAAGCCAGGCTGTCTGAGAATGCATCTTATGAATGAGGAAGTTAAGTAAAGGGTAGCAAAAGGACTAGACAGAGAACCTGAAGCCTGGCATCCATTTCAAAGTCACACCCGCATAGAGTTCACCTACAATCTGCCTTGCTCATCAGTTTTAGTTTCAAATGTTGTTTGTCCTTTTCCAAAAATAAGACAATAGGGCTTGGGAGATTGCTCAGTAGGTGAAGTATTTGTCACATAAGTGTGAGGACCTGACTTTGGGTCCCCAGAACCCATGAAAGGCCTGAGGTGTCAGCACAGGACATACATAGTAGAGAGTAAGGGACTCTGGGAGGCTCACACCAGTGAATCCCAGAAGCTTGCAGGTCAGGTAACAGCAAACAAGAGTCCTTTTCTGAAGTAAGGGGAGGGTGAATGTTAATCCCGAGATCTGTCAGAGAAAATCCAGTTCCACTATTTGAGCCAATTTGAAGCAAGCTTCTAATTAAATACTGGCCAGGATAGGATTTGATCAGGGCCACTCTTTGAAATTCCCAGCTGAATAGTCCCATGATACGTTTTGCAGGGGCTTTTAAGGACAGACCCATCAAATTACTGTATTTTCCCATAAAGATTTGTTATTTTTCAAGAACTACAACTCCCAGCCTTCCAGGAAGATACCTGGTCTTTGGGTGGGTGGAGCTTACAGGCTAAGACTTAAAAGCACAATAGAAAACAATATTCTCAAAGCCCCTTTCCTTCCAAGGGTGTTTATCTTTCATTAGCAAGATTTTTCTATGGGCAGTTAGGGATATAAAGATCTCTGCTTGTTGAAGACATACCCTGTTCACATGAGACTCTGTGATTTTGGGGCAGTTGCCTCTCTTTAGTGACTGTCAGTTTCCTTCTTTCTAATCTGGGTTTGGGACCCATAAATTCTTGTGCTCTTGAGGGATAGCAGGTGTCTCTATGTGTGAGGAACTTGGAATCACAGAGACACAGAGACGGGCCCTTCAGAAGTTCAGATGGTGGTCTGGCCCTCTGTGCTGGCTAGTTTGTCACCAAAAACCTGAAGTTTGCAGATTTTCTAATCCTCACACAACTTTGTAATTTAGGTGTCATCATTATTTGTGTCTTAATTGTTAGGGAAACCAAGGTATGGATAGATCTTCACACAGCCACTGAAGTTTATATAGCCCACTAAACAACATCATGCCAATGGTTAATATTGTTAACCACTTAACAGTGGCAAAAGTGGGTGGATCCTGTGTTCTTCCCATAGTGGAAAACAGAGCTTTTGGAGTTCCATTCTCTTGGGATATGGAGATGCCAAAGAAGACCATGCATTTCTTAAAGGCATTTTGAAAGCTCACATGGGTGCAGGCTCTTTACCTTCTACATCCCAGAGCAGAGCTGTGTTCTTGGCTGTATTCCCTGCTTCTTCAACTGTGCCTAGAGAAACATCAGGTCTCCTAGGACCTCTGACCTCGTTTCCTGTGATCAGAGTTTACTTGTGTTTTCCTTTTAGTAGGGATAGATCAAATCTGAGAGAATAGATTTAATCCCTGGTGACAACCCTTCTTTGGGAGTACCTATTTCTTCATGGTCCCCTGCAGGGTCTTTCCACACCTTCTGGCTTCCTTTGCTATGGTGGGATCTGGATAGAAAGAAGGTCCAGAAGAAGGTAGAATGTCTGATGACCCTACTTTCTACTCTTTTTTCCTTCATCTCACCTTTCTTCTTCTCTGATACTTCCTCCTGTATCCTTATGGCCTTGTGGACCAAGAATCTGTGACCCACTCCTGTCCCGTTCCTTCCTTCCCCCCTCTCTCTCTCTCTCTCTCTCTCTCTCTCTCTCTCTCTCTCTCTCTCTCTCTCCCTCTCTCTCTTAAATTTAAATTTATTTTCTTTTTACTTATTCACTTTACATCCCACTCACTGCCACCTCCTGGTCACTGCCTCCCACAATCATTCTCCTATCCTCCTTCCCTTCTCCTCTGAGCGGGTGGGGACCCCTGGGTATCCCTCCATCTTGGTACTTCAAGTCTCTATGAGGTTAGGTGCTTCCTAACCTCTCCCACTGAGGCCAATCAAGGCAGCCCAGCTAGAAGAGCATATCCCATGTACAGGCAGCAGCTTTTGGGATAGCCCCCCCCCATTCCAGTTGTTCCGGACCCACATGAAGACTACTCTGTATATCTGCTATATATGTGCAGGGAGGACTAGGTCCAGCCCATGTATGTTCTTTGGTTGGTGGTTCAGGTTCTGAGAGCCCGAAGGGTCCAGGTTAGTTGACTCTGTTGGTATTCCTGTGGAGTTCCAATCCCCTTTGGGAACTGCAATCCTTCCTCCTATTCTTCCATAAGAGTCCCCAAATTCCATCCACTGTTTGACTGTGGGTATTTGGATCTGTCTGAGTCAGCTGAGTGAAGCCACACCAGTGTTTCTTAACATGCATTTTACAGTCTATTAAATCTCATCCTGGCCATTGCTCTAGTTTACTCTTTTATTAATTATTTTTCAGTGTTCCTGCAGAACAACAGACAGACCTGTTAAGCCTACATTGGGTTCTTGGTGATTGTTGAGTGTTTCCACCCATCATGTGTAATTCTGAAGTCTTTGAAGCTCTATGGAACAGATGTTCTTCTGTGGAAAAGCCCCCTTTCCTAATCTCCTCTGAGATGCTGGGAGCTGTTCATCTTCCTCAGCTCTTTGATGTGGCATGGCCAAAACATCTGTTTTATTGCAGATGATAGTGTTTGTGATGTACTATTTGTAACTATATTGAGAATAACATACAATAGAATGTAAGCAACTAATAGCTGTTTTGGATATTGAAAACACTACTTTTCAAAACTCATTGGGCCCTAATGATTTTGAATGTGGGGCAGTGTGCTTACATAATGCACCATGTAGGTTACTTGGCTGTTGTCTTATTGCTTTGTGTGTGTTTGAAATTAAACAGAGCAACACATATCATATTAAATGTTCATCCTCACTCATTTTGACTTTGTTTGAAATTCTTTCCTTTGCCACATTTCTTAGGAGGGAGTCAGGCTAACAGAAGACAGGAGAAACTTTATAGATTTTTGTACCTGATGTCATGTAGAACCCCTGTATTGTTGGGTTTGTAACTGTCACCACACTTGGGAGGTAGACTTGTAAGGTACTATTCTGTTCATATGAAACTGTGAATGTGATAATCCACTCACATACCATACTTCCATTGTATCCACCCATCTGTCCATCCATCCATCCATCCATCCATCCATCCATCCATCCATCCATCCCATTCATGTCTTTCATGACATATTTATTGATGATCCATACCGCATCTGGGAACTAGGGATGGTGTAATAAGAAAGACAGTCAAGATCTTTGCTTTCAAGGAACTTATAGTTCTATGGGGGGAAGGACAACAAATAAACAAGGTCCAACATTGTCTTTTAATGTAACCACTCTACAGATCTTGTGTTTAGACACTTGGGCCATAGCTGGTAGAATTATATTTGGAGATTGTAGTACTTTAGCTATATAGGTCTAATTGAGAATGCTAAGACATCTGGTGCAGGCCTGTGAAGATCATATGTATCTCCACTTCTAGTCTAATGTTGTGTCTCAGTCAACAATCAAACTATGAGTAGCTACTCCTTGCTTTATGGGCATGGTATTGCCTTCCCCATCATTAATGGGCTGAAATCCCCCATGAAACCACAAGCCAAAGTAAATTCTTTATTTTATATTTTAATTAAAAAATGATTCTCCAATACATTGTATCTTGACCTCAATTTTCTCTTTCCTCTCTTCCCAGTCCCTTCTCTCTCCTCCCTCCTTTCTAAATTCTTCTTTTTCAATGACTTCTGTCACTATCTCTCAAAGTGATAAGAAAAAGTAGCTAACAGATATTTGATATCAGAAGTGGGGTTGTGGCTATTACTCATTCTGGCCATGTGGTATACAGGTCCTTGGCGTTGTTTTCTCAGGAAAAAATGTGGGGGAGTTTGGCGGTGTAGCCTAGATAAGCCTCGATAGAACATTGCATGCACAGTTCTAATGTGAATTTCTGGTGTATGTCTAAAAGACCAGAATGGTGATTAAGAAATGAATACTGTAAAGGGTCTGGGGGGATCCTGAAAAAAGCAACTCAAAAAAGTTTTTATTTGACTCCCAATTTCAGTCTATATAGTCTATCCTGATGGGCAAGTCTCAGATGCAGAAACTTTTTTGTGAGGGGTGTGTGTGTGTGTGTATGTGTGTGTGTGTGTGAGAGAGAGAGAGACGACAAAGGGTATACTGGAAGTTAGGCAATAGGTTATATATATATATTTATAAATATACATATTTACAAATAAATATGTATATATGTATGTATATGTATATTCTATCAGCTAATCTGGCTATGTTCTGTGCATATCTTGCAAGTATGAGTAAAGCTAAATTCAAAAGTAATGCACTAATCTATTTAGAAGAAGAAATTCTAAGGTAACACAGTACTTAGAGCATGTCATGGTTCCTACTCACTGCTTGTGATTGTTTATGCTAATTGTTAACTATACAAACCTCAGAGTTACTGGGAGATGGTCCTCTAGACATGCTTGTGGGGCTTGTCTTAACCATATCAATGGATATGGGAAGAGCCATCTTAATTGTGGGTGGGACCTGAGCTGTAGAAGCAGAGAGTCTGCATTGCTTTATGCTCTTGACTGTGGATGATTGTGGCCAGTTCTCTAAAGTTCCTGCAGCTGAGACTTGCCCATCAGGATAGACTGTATAGACTAGAATTGGGAGCCAAATGGAAACTTTCTTTCTTGAGTTGCTTTTGTCAGGATGTTGTATTACAGTAACAAGGAAAGTAACCAAGATACCACTTTTATCCAGGTTTATATTGAGAACTCTGAGAATAAAAGTAGAACAGAAAGATGTACAAAACATATAGCTTAGGAAGGAGTTTGAGCACATTTAAAACTGTGGACAAGGTGGGTGCAGACAGAAAAGCAGTAGTTGTTAAAGAGATTGGTGCCAATAAAGAGAAAACATGGGTGTTTTGTACTGGGAAAATAGGAAAGGTACTTATTTTCCCAGTGCAATGGGAGATACCCTATTCCCTTCCTGGATTTGTAGATCTCAGGATGTAAAAATAGCAAACAGATATAAAAGATGCATCTTAAAATAGTTATCCCTCAAAAATGGAGCAGAGATTGAAGGAAAGTCCATCCAGTGACTGGGCCAACTTGGGATCCATCCCATGAGCAGGCACCAAACCCTGACACTATTATTGATACCATGTTGTGCTTGCAGACAGGAGCCTAGCATGGCTGTTCTTTGAGAGGCCCTACCAGCAGCTGACTGAAACAGATGCTGATACTTACAGGTAACCATTGGACTGAGGTCACAGACAGCACATACGTAGCAAAGGGCTGCTTTGTCTGGCCTCAGTAGGAGAGGATGCACCTAATGAGGTCCCAGGGAAGGGGAATGTGTACCGGGGCTGCATTCTCTGCAGAATATGTGCTGTGTGACCAGCCCGTGAATGCTCTTTGGTTAGTGGCTTAGTCTCTAGGAGCTCCCAGGGGTCTGGGTTAGTTGTTCTTTCTATGGAGTTGCCAACTCCTTCAAATCCTTCAATTCTTCCCCTAACTCTTCTATAGGGGCACAAAGGTGAGAGCTCACCTTGAATCTCAAAAGAGACTTTTGGACTTTCTAAAAGCTTTAGAACTATTATGATTATGAGGTTTGTAAAAGTTATATTGAATGAATTTTATGTTGTGAAGTCACAATAAACCATTGGGGACCTTGGGAAGAATATTATGATTTATATGCAACATGTCCTCCAGAGTTGAATGTGTTAGAATACTTGTCCCCAGACTGGTGGCACTTTTGGGGAGAAGTTGTGGACCAAAGAGAGCAGAACAACAAAGCCATGTTCCTAAGGAAGTTCCCCTATCCCTAAATCCTGATTGGAGGAATATCTTGGCATAGATGTTTGTGGATTTTAGGCTTAAAAACCCTGTAGAATCTTAACTCTAGGTCATGGTTCAGTTCCTAAATCTGGATCATGGCCCTGGTCAACTAGTCTTGGGATGTATGTTCAATAAACTATCCGTGTCTGACTGAGATTGGTGTTCAAGTGGTTTGTGAGGCAATTCCTGGACCCCAACAACATAAAACCTACTTACATAGCCTTTCCATTGTACTGGATATTACACCAAATCTGGAGATGATGTAGACAGGAGAAAATAGAATGATTCTATGCAAATCTATGCAAATTCAATGCCATTTATGGAAAGTGCTTGAGAGCCTTTGGATTTTGCTAGGCACAGGGGGCCTGAATCCTCCCTTGTAGATAACTGAGGCATGGCTAAAAATGGAATCAGCTCGTTCCCTGTCTTTCTTCTTTCCCTCCTCACTGCCTCACCTTCTCCTTTTACTTCTTCGTTCTACACAGCTCAACTGAAGTATGATTGCTGCATATAGCGACATGCCCCATTTGGAATATGCAAACATCTGCACTGCTGTCACAATTAAGGTGATATATACACTCAGGGCCACCCTCCCCTATCCAGGTGGTGCAGGTAGAAATAATTATGAATTCTGAAATAATGTACAGTATAACCAGGCCTTAGTTTTTCTTCCTTGGTAACTGAGTTCAGCCACCTAGAAATGAACTATATTGAGATTTAATTCCTTAGTTCCTCAGAATGTGGCAGTATATAGAGTTAGGTGCTTTAAGGAAGTCGTTTCAATTAGACCCAGTATGGTGGGAGTGCCTTGTGAATATATACAGGGAGGAGAGGAGCACTTACAGGGAGAAAAAGAGCACTTACAGGGAGAAGAGGAACACTTACAGGGAAAAGAGGAATATGTACAGGGCAACAAGCGGAGTTGCCAGAGGATAAAACAACCTTGCTGACACCATGCTCTTGAACGTCAGCCTCTGGAATAATTTTTGGTTGTGAAATCCAGCCAGGTGTTTGATGTGCTAGTTGGAGCAAACTTTTCCAGAGATTGCTATCTAGTTGACCTTTGACCTTGGAGAATACATCACACTTCAGAAACTCAACTTTGTGCAGCCTTGGAAGATGGAAAAATACAAATCTACCACCTGTCCTGAGTGCTGGCACAGCGTCCCTGTGTCATGGGATCTTACGGTCTACACCCTCTGTCACCTGACCTGAAACCCTGATTACTTTCTTCCTGTAATTAAGTTTACAGCTTTTGGTCTTAGGCCCTTACTATACCATTTTAAAATTGGTAACTGAGTTATGAAATCTATTTACAATTCATACAGGAAAGAAACACTGCCTAAGGAAACAACAGTCCAGGACCAAGAGTAAAGAAATCAGATATCAAGTTTATGATGTTATGTAACATTATTGTATGTAACATCTATATGTATATATCTGTAAATGTATATACATAGTAAATTATGAAGAACGTCAATTAAATAGGGGAACCTACCACACTGGGGAATTGGTTTCAATACTTTGTATCAATCCATGTGCTACTTCCTATTTTGTGCCTGCACCACTTGCACTGGGAACCACTGTGCAAAAATCTAAAATCAAATCCACAAACAAGCCAACAAACACCAGATGTGGAGGCATACACCTGGAATCCTGGCTCTCATATGTGAGGGAGAAGCAAGAGGATTCTTGCTCAAGTTCAAGGTCAGGTCTATGTAGCTAGTTCTAGGCTAGCCAGGGATATCCAGCAGAACCCTGTCTCAAAACCATGCTAAACCAAGCAAGAAGTAAAACTAAAAGATTTAAAATAGGCGCTGTTCTTTCATTCCATACCCCATAAGCATGTTTTGACTTACAGTGCTTGCCTTTGACCTTTATCACAGTGGTGTGCTTACATGGAGCACTTTGTGAGTTCTTTTTAACCAGCACTCCCAAGGTTTGTTCCTGTTGCTGTAGCTATATTTCATTTTCTCTGCCAAATGGCAGTCCACTGTGTAAATGTCACACCATGTGTTTACTGTCTGGTGGTAGGTGCTTGGTTTCTCTGTATTCTCGATAATATTACTTGGGCTATTCTCACATACACTCCTCTGGGAAGCAGCTGTGACTCTTGTTACATTTTTTAAAGTGTAAAGAAGGTACACACATGTAAAGTATGATTGAAAGCATTCTATTTGCTTAGAATTAAACAAACGAATTTTTTTCTTGACATGGAACAATTAAATCTTAGGGCATTCCAGAAGGCTGATATTTTATTGTACAAAATAATAAGTTCCTGCAATTAATATTTTAAAGTGAAGGGGTCCTGGGATCTTTAACTCTGCGGCTTTCACTGAACTGTTTCTAAAATTTCTTATTTAGATGTCATAATCTTCTTAGAGAGTTTGTATCCTGGCTTCTTAACCAGGTGAGAAGCTATGTGGGGTCATAGAAAATGTAAAAAATGTATTCCTTCCATTTATGGAGAAGAAATGGAGACTCAGCAACATTAAGAAATCTGAACAACAGAACTGGACATCCATCCAAAGCAGACTCATGTATCCCCATCTGGTGCTGAGGGCACAGCTGTTGGTACCCTCCCCTCCTGTGGTCTGCTCCCATAGTGCTCTGCTCCCATTATGGTCTGCTCCCACCATGTGGTCTGCTGCCACGGATGGCATAGGAGAAAAGGAAATCTGCACTCAGGAGACCGATTCTCCAAGAATTACTGCTATTTCTTCACATGTGTGTGTGTGTGCTCATATATGTGTGTTTCTGTGAGTTCCCACAAAGAACAGAGCTCTGTCAGTCCTGTGGTTTATCCAGGTGCCATCCACCTTGATTTGGGAGGCAACATCTCTCATTGGCCTGGATCTTATCAAGTACAACTGGGCCTCAGTTATCCACCTCTCTCCACATTCCTCACAGTTGGGCTTGAAAGCCTGCTAGACACCGTGGGCCACTCTCCCAGGAGTCCGGGTTTAGTTCTTGTATCAATCCATATGATGTAGATATTGCTGTCTGTATTTTCCAAGTAAGAAGAATGAAGCTGAAAATGAGTGATTCCAAGTCTACACAGGTAGAAGAGACAGCAGAGCCCAGCAGTCAGTCAGACCCTATTCTAACTTCCTTATTCCTCATAAGTTAGCCTGTTTTCTTCACTCCAGAGTGAGAAGACAGAAAACCTGGCCCTGATAGGCGCTGCCTTCCATTGAAGCATGCACATCTTTGTTGTTGGAAGCAGAGTGATGACATCAATGGTTGTAGTAGCCATAAAGTTTGACTGATGTGCGTTTGTGAGGATACAACCCTGTACTCACACTCACACAGATCCCTCTGTGGTTTTTTTTGCTTTCACTCTGTGGCTGGACTGTAAGAAGTACACTCACCCAGCACTTGAAAGAGAGCAGGGAGGGGTGTATGGGAGGGTTTGGAGGAGGAAAGAGAAGAGAGGAATGTTTTAAATATAATCTCACAAATAGAAAAAAAAAAAGAACGGTATCTGCAGTTGAGTGGGCTTGATCAAGTATTCCTGAGTTGTGTGACTTTGAGTGGATTACTTAAATTCCTCAAGCTTCAAGGTTTTTTTTTTTTTGTTGTTGTTTGTTTGCAAACTGGGGACAGTAAGTAGAGCCTTCCTCATAGAGTTCTTGTGATAGATTTAATCCATGTAAACCTCTTCAAACAGCACTACTGTAAGTACTCAGTTTTATCTACTGATGTTTTTGAGTGCCTAATTACAGAATAGATCATTGAAGCAGGCCAACATTCACGCTCCTGTCAAGAAATGGGTGAATGATTTTGCTGATGCATTGCAGAGGGGAGGGGAGTAGATGATGGCACATGTCTACATGAATGTGATTTTCTCACAGAGTCCATTAGATTATTACAATAACCCTGCAACACTGGCAGACTCTACTAGATGCCCCATTGCCCAGAAAGCTATGTCTAGGGGGAAAAAAAGGCCAGGTGACCAGAAGATCCCTCCTTCCTTCTTTCCCTTCCTTCCTCTCTTTGTGGCTACTGAAAACAGATTTGTATATATTTGTGGCCCTGATATCTCTGTGTCCATAAACATTGTAATATATTAAATCATGTTAAACAAATACGCATATGCCTTTACATACCCTCCACCCCATGTTTTTTTTCTGGGGTACAACTTACCATCAGTCAGTCATATGTGGGGTGTAGTCTTCCCTATGATTTCTGTCTGAAGAGACCAGACCTTCAAATAAAACTCTATCAAAAGGAGCACTCTATTCCTATTGTAAAGACTCAGCACAATTCTCATCTCTTTGGCTTTTATTAATATGGCAGAGTAGGACTGTCAGATGTCTTACATAAACCCTGTTCCAGTTGATGCTGGTGTGTGAAGGGGGTTTGCTTTGGAACCCTTTGAACTTAAGGGCAGAGATTGATGCATGAATTCAAGGGTCTTTCTCTAGTTCCTGGGGAAGTTGGGCACTCCTTTTTTCCTTTCTCTTAGAACTATCCAGTTATGCTTGGGAATGCGTCCATGTTTCCAAGAAGTTGCCATAGTTATAGTGCAGTTTGTTAGTATGAAAACCACAACACTAGCACAGTACATTTTGTTGAGAAGTAGGGTTACTTTTCGCCAGTTACAACTGGGTGGGGAATTACCCAGTTTTGGCTGGAGTTTAGCTCCAGTGCTATGGCTGATAGTGTCCTTGAGCCGTATCAAGGAGTCAGGAACACGTGAGCAGGAAGCACAGTGAGGGGAGGGTTTGGTGTTTTATGTGGAGGGGTTCATGAGACTAACATTTGGCCCTGGCTCTAAGGTTTGTTCTTGGTTGACCTTGGACCGTTTCTGTGTCTCAGGTTAATGAAGTTGTTAATAGTGCTTGTTCTTAAAGATCTTTTCCATTTGCATCCAGCAGAGGGTGGTATTCCTCCTGTTTTGCCTTGGCCCCAGTCTGAGAAGCCCAATTACTTAGTACCTTGAACTAGTCCCTGGTTGGAGCTAGATCCCATTCCTTAGATTTGAAGCTGGCCAGAGGTCTGCACACTGTTATTATTATTGTCATTGTTGTTGATATTATTATTGTTGTTATTATTATTATTATTATTATTATTATTATTATTATTATTATTATTATTTAACCTCACATCATCTTCTGGGTTGTGTACTAGTCTTCCATTTCCCAGACCAGGAAACTGTCAGGTCCCAAAGCAACTCAGGTCAGTTGGCTAACCATGGTACCTACCAGCATACCACAAAGCAGATGATGGCCCCCAGGATCACTCAGTACCTGTGGCTTCTCTTAGCTCCCCTCACCCTGCCTGCTACTCTGAACCTCTTCAGTCTATAGACTTCCCTTCCCCAGCTTCCTGCCTCCCATATAACCCAGTCATTTCAACCACAGGTTCCATTGTCATTCTTAGTCCTCCTTTCTTGTTCTCTGACCCCCAACCCCGAGGCCTGGTCCAATCTGCTGGCCATGTTTTTGGTCTGCTGCTTTCTCTCCCTGCTCTGGACTCTTGTAGTTACTTCTGGCTGTACTCTTCCTCACATCTACAATAAAAACCGTCTCCCCAACCATACCTTGTAGCAATCATGTCCTCATTTCAGCCTTGAGCCACACTGGGGAATTGAGAGGATCTGCCTAGGATTGTGTGCTTTCCAGTGGTCAAGTCAAGGCTGTCTCCTCTGCATCTGTAACTCACCCTGCAGGGTCTTTTCTCACGGACCCATCAGGCAGCCATTGTTTGTAAAGAGCATCTGTTGAGCAGAGAAGGTCCTTTACACATACACTGAGGAGACAAATCCTGAAATCTTATTAAAGTTCAGATGGAAGCCTCACTGTGTAGCTACATACAATCTCCTTTCTAATAAAGCTTTTCTTTTTGGTTTTGGGGTGAAATGTGACCCCAGGGAGAACAGCAATGGCCTCAAGTTGCAGACAGTGGAATCCACTCTAACTTCCTTAAGTGACAAATGGGAATTTTTAAAGGATATCAGGAAAATCTCAGAATCTCCAGAAGAGCCAGAGGAGAAAATTTGAAATGATGTATGTAACCATAAATAGTGCCCAGCCATGCTGTGGGGGCTTTTCCAATAAATAAATAAATAAATAAATAAATAAATAAATAAAACCACCACTTACACAGCATCTCAGTACTTGGGATTTTGGTCCTGTCCACCCCGATGGAAGTTAAGACTGACTGAGGCCTTCTGTGTGGAGGGGTCCAGCTGGACACATAGCTTGGCTCACATCTCCCTGTGGATCACTGTGATTTTCTCAATTTTATGGCAAAGGAATGCAGGCTGTGAGGCTTTAAGGTTTGCTCAGCTAAGCCTCTCTGGCTTCCAGGTTTGAGTGGTAAAGACTTCCAGCTGGAGCTAGGAGTTACCCTGAGTCAT